>NC_070604.1:44284022-44980897 GCF_027172205.1 Podarcis raffonei
AATAATAATTAAGGGATATGAACTGCATGAAGAGAGGGAGCAGGTTCAAGCCAAAGAGAATATACATGAGCACAAAGCAGAAAGAAAGAGGACACTTGGGGCTGGATAACTATTAGGGCTGTGCACATACACGCCCAATCCAGCACTTTGGATAGACACCAAATCAATTCAGGGGCCAGTCCAAATTCGTAATCAGGGTTTAAATCCTTCACCCCCATCATTATTTAACCCTCTGTTCACCAGCTATTGAGCAGGGAATTCAACCTTGCTGGGTGTTGCTTCGCCACCACATTTCATGCAGGGAACATGCTAATGAAGCAGAACCTGCCTGCCTCCCTACCCAATTATGACAGTCTCAAATTGCTCCAAGTGAGTCAACTTGACCAGGGGTGTCTCAAACCAATCTGGCCAGAGCCTAGATCTGCCCAGATGTGTTCAGGATTTAGTCAAATGTAAGTGTAGCTTTACAAATGTGCTAGCAGTATTACTACTGCTGCACCACCAGGAGGGTACAACCCGCATGGAAACTCAGAAGGCCTCTATCTCAATTAGTTGTGATACAGTAAGTATAGGCAGTGACTATTTTGCATTGGAATTCCATTCCTGGCCTCCACACGTCAGTGGAGCACCTCTTGCCCTCTTCCAGGTCCAAAAGGACCCACGCACTTGCAGTCACGTTAACTGGTCAAGCGCAAAACTGGACTATCTCACTGTAGCAGTCCAGGGGACAGCATGTGCAAATCAAGCCTCACTGCCACTACTTTTCATAAATTAGCCATATGTGATGCAAAATGATAGCTCTGAGGACTACCTAGTGTAGAGATGAATGGTGCTATCGGAAAGCCTCTTTGAACATGCACTTTCATTGACAGAATACATTCAAAGGGTAGATATGCCAACTAAAATGAGATTACAAACTAGCAGTAAATAAGCCTTGGGTGTAATCAGAGCATGCACCATTCATAATTGAAAAACAGCAGTATAATCAAATTCAATCTGTTGTTCTATAAACAGCTAACATATATACATGCTCATGGTTGCCTAAGACCGTGAACTGATTTGGATGTTCCAGAGAATGAGGAGACGGGGTGCAGCACTGCAGGGGAAAGGCCAAGTCCCAATGAGCAAACCCAAGTCTCCCATAAAGCTGTGTTTTGCCTTTTGTGATTAGCACATCTTTTACAGTTCTTGTAAAGCAATGCTTGAGACACGTGAATATTTGTAACTCTTCCTTTTAATTTATTCCAGAAATGCAAATAAAAGGCTGACATTCAATGGTGTCCATCCACCAGCAGATTTCCCATCCCCACTGCAGCTCCCCAAATCTCCTTCGGTGTTGGGGACACTCCAGAACAGATTTGGAGGCGGTGAGGGCTGCAGTGGGAAGAGGAAATGCATGTCTTGCTGCACAAGTAGAAATGCACTTGTACAACATTGGATGTGGTGTAGAAACAGCTGAGATAGCTACTAGGATGACAAATAAACAGTGGGGGAAAAGGAGTATATTATTTATGGTATACAGTTTGTCCCCCACAAGGAGTGTTACACACGTGTTCCTGTCATACCACAAAATGTGCACAGGATTTCAGTCTAAATTTTCTAAAATTATTGGATAGAATATTGTCAGCAGTCAATTATTGTGTCATGAAAAACCACAGAGGATACACAAAATTGCAACACAAAGCTTAAGGTGAGGATTAGTAACAAATAACTAAAGCTTCTAAATACTGAATGCAGTGAATGTAGAATAAAATAAGCAGAAATTCATAGACCCAGAGACACTTTCCGATCAGCTACATGTCTCTATTGCTTTTTCCACTTTTTCTTATGGTATCTCAGGGGGGGAAAGCTGCACTTGCCTGATCACTTCTGAGGACATATTATTTTAAAAATGTACATACAGGCCTAAGTAACGAACAGAACACTACTTCTCACCTGGAGATGTTATGTAGTTAACACAGTAATTCTCTCTCCACTTTTAAAAATAGACCAAAAGATGCAGGCTGCACTTTTATTTTTGGAAAAGCATGCATAAAGGGAAGTTGATATCTTGAGCAGTAAATGTCATCAAAGAACCCTACATTTTTTTACAAATGTTTCCATGGTATGTATGCTCAGCATACAGCAAGAACTGCAAAGCCACAACACTTGTATAAGTGTCATTTAGTGTCAAATGCACACACTTTAGCACTTACATTTGATTTTTAGCAGCTTGTCTCTGCGCTTTCCGCTCTTTCCTCTTTTGATCAGGTGGCTTTGCAAAAACTATTTCTATATTTTCTCCTTCTAAATCTTTTCCGTTCATTCCTTCCATTGCCTGTGGAGAATAGTTTTGAAATGCATATTGGCAATAAATTCTTCCAAAAACGTATTTTTTTTAATAATATGCAAAGAACGCAGACAATATGAATAGTAAGAGATGTTGAGTAGTAGTAAGAGATCTACAGCTGGTAGATATGTAGGGCATATAAGCCCACCTCCTGTCCACTAGAGGCCCTGTCTGAGGTCCTTTGATTTTTCCAGTGTGTAGGTTTTCAAAAATACTCCTTGCAACCCATGAGGGCTTGAAACCAGATCTGCAAAAAGATCTGTGCTGCAAAGCAAACACTTGAAATTAAAGCAGCTACACATTCCCACAAAATAGGTTGCAAGGTAAAGTTGTTCAAAGTAAAAACAAAGAGAATAGGGAATTGTATGAACAAAGAGAACAAAATGTAATTCTTCAGCTTTCAAATACTGAGATGACCAAAATTGGAAACTGCGTTTTCCCCTATGACAATTCTATTTTTATTTGGAGGGGAGGGTAGAAATGTAAATGATTGCATTTGGTGTCATGATTAAGTTTAGAAAACTTCAGGTATATTTAGCCACTCTAACTCCTACTTGGACATGCAACACTTCATTTGCAAATAGAAGGGAACTTCCGGGTTAGCGCCATCGGCTAATGGCGGATTCCCTCCGAGCTCCGGAGGGAATCGGCTCCGCAGGATCCGGGTCTTGCCGCTGCGGCGACGCGGGGACCCTCAGAAATCACAGGCGCTGAAGCCTGTGAACTTGGTGACTCGGCGGGCACCATTTGCGCCCCCCCGACCCGCGAAGGAGCCTTTTTAAAGGCTTTGGAATGGGGGACGGGGTGAGTGGCGTGGTGCTGAGAGTCGACTGCTTCTCCTGCGGAGTGAAGCCGCATGCCATGGTCGGAGAGCGCTGACTTCTTCTTGTGAACAATTGGACTCTAAAAGCAACAACCCGTGAGTAATACGGAAATTGGATTTGTAAAGAAAAAATATTTTTTGAATTAGGCACGATCGGGGAAGGCACAAACAGGAAGTCCGTCTCCCCGTCTTATAAATAATCTAAAGCAAGGACTAGCTAACTAAGGTCGAGATAATTTCTTATTCTTTATTGGGTAAAAGACATTAATTTCACAATTTGGCAGTATAAGTAATTTCACTGGAGGATAAGAGCTAATTTTGAGAGCTGAAGTGCCACCCCCCCCCGGACCCGGGAGTGATCCGCGAGAGAGCCTGTTGAGGAGATATAGAAGAGTTTGACAACTGTCAAATTAGCTGTCAAGAAGGAAAAAGAGAACTTTGTTTCTGCTATCTCTGCTGGATATATTTGCTACAATTTGGTTATATTTTGTTGAAAACAAGGAAGAACTGATACAAACGAACTTGATTTTTGGATTTGAACTGGAAGGAAGATAAAGTAACCAAAATCCCTCTAGAGGGGTTTTTGGGACATTACAAGAATGGCTGAAGGAGGAAAAATTCAAGCTAAATTGGACAGAGTGTTTCTTCTCTTGGGAAAGTTACAAGGCCAAATTGATGTTTTGGCTACAAATGTTGCAACTCTGGACTTAACAGTAAACAAATCCATTGAATTTGATAAGGACTTGACTCATGAAGTCCATGCAGCTGGACAAGACGAGAAACTTGAAAGATTTGAGAGTGTGGAGAAAGAGATATATGTTGTTTCTGAGGAAAAGGAAGGAGATGTAATGTTGCAGATGACAAAGGAGAGCCAGAGGCCTGACATGATGGCTACAAAGGAAAATAAGTACTGGATGATGAAAATCTGTTTTGAATTGAAGATTGAAGAATGGAGAGATCTCCTTATGTGGAGATCTGAAGACCTATGGATTACAAATTTGATTAAGGTGAAAGTTGGAGCTTTTGGGACATTTGGACTTAAAAGGAGTAAGAAACAAGATTTAGGCTCCACTTTTAAGTATGGAGGTCTGGCTGGAAGAAATATGGACCCTATCGGGACAGAGCTTCTCCGAGATCTGGTGTTTAATATTAAGGACTACCAAAAAAACCGGCAGAGAGGAATTGAGAGAGAATTAAGAGCCTCGGACGTGAGGTCTCCAGGCTGATAGTAGACTAAGACTGATGGACATTTGTTGGGGATTGAAACCAGGAAAGGGGGGGGGGTTGGGAATCCAAAGGGTGCAGAATAATAATCTGTTATTTTAATTTTGTTTTGTTATTAGTATGAAAATTGGGGAATTCGTGGAAGGGAATTTGGGTCGACTTTAGAAAAGTTTTAAAAATGAGCACTGATGTTTAAATACTGATGTTTATAAGTTAAAATTGGTTTGTTTGTTTTTTTAAAATGAATTAAATATAAAAAGGTCAAAAATTGGGGACAAGAACTTGTTGAATTAACAATTTGACTTGGAATATAAGAAGGGGAGGTGTGGGGAAGTCAGGGAAATATGTTATTGAAAATAAGGATTGTAAACTTTATGTGTTTTTAACTTTTTTGATTTTACTTTTTGATTTTTTAATGTATAAAGGTGGAAAAACTCAATAAATATCTTTTTTAAAAAAAAGCAAATAGAAGGGTCCCATTCATGAAACAGACAAGAGATGCAGCAGGGGTTCTCAATGAAGAAAGGCGATTTAACCAATTCCTCCTTCCTACTACAAGCCTCATGTCACTTCCTACACTGTTCAGGGGTCTCTTAGACCTCCAGAGTGGCTTTTCAGGGGAAAGGCGTAAATGCCGAGGTTGGAGGTTTCTGTAAATGGAATTCCACTCATGAAAACTCTGGACTCAGCTGTTTCTGCACTGTGCACAAGGGTTTTAGAGTAGACTCTGGCTTAAAAATGAGCAGATCAGTGAACTGAACAGCCTGCATTCTATCCTTATTTTTAAAAGAGTATAGGACAAGGTAAGCATAGGAGAAGCAACGATTTTTCTACTTGGAGAGAAAGACAGCAAAAATGAGCACCAAACTTCTCAGAACATTAACAGCCAACTGCTGTATTCATATCACTTTAGAGCCCAAAACCACAGCACAAAGCTTTAAACATTTTATAACACAAATGTTTTAGCTAAACATGTGACTTAAAAATAATTTGATCATGTAGCAGTAGCTGCACTGTTAATCAAAACCTACCTTTACAGCACCATCACGTTCATCAAAATGGATAAAAGCGTAATCTTTTAGCTTTTTCACTCGCTCCAGCTTTCCAAACTGACTAAAGGCCTTTTCTAGTATCTCCTCTGTGACTGAATTTGCAAGGTTCCGCACAAATAACACTTTCACCTAAAATAAAGCAACAAGGGTTAATTCAGACTACAATTTTGTTTCATTCTTTGAAATACTGGCATTTGCCAAGAGCACTTGGGATGTGCCATTGAGTTGTATCAAACACTGCAAAAGCAACTTCCAGTCACCCAACAGGACCTTCATCCTCTTCTCATGCACACCCAAAATTTAGTCCTGTGGGTTCCCCTTAACCCTCAGAAGGTTTCGAAAGGGTTCAAGGGGATGCAGACAAGGAAGATCAAAGTTCTGTTGTGCACATTCTGGATCTCAACATTTACAAATTCCTATTATAAAGAATTCAGACAACATATTTCCCTAAAAGCTATTATTATTACTATTATTATTATTAACAACAACTCCATCCACAATTTTTTTCAAAGATGTTTATAGCTGGAAAAAAGCCTACTAGCTCCGAATGTATACTCATTCTTCCAATGTCACTTGGGATATGTAAGAGTGGTGGTATGTTGTTGCAAGTCCCAACACCCAAGTCCCTGGTTAGCTGCTGGAACATTAAAGGTACTGACACAGTTTCAGCATAGAAAGGCATCTGACTCCTGCCTAGAGCAGTCATCTGTCCCAGCAACGCACATTCACTATTCCCCCAGACTTTTAACTAATGTGGAAATGAAACCCAATTCCAGTAAATGATAATAAAGGATCCCAGTGATGAGACTTGGTGATTGCAGTGATGGGACTTGGTGATTTGAAGCCATCACCTACAACAATGGGGATACTAAGACTGGACAAAAAAGAAGGCAGGACTTGTATTGACAAAATGTAATGAGATAATGCAGTAAAGTTCTGTCCCTATCCTAACTGAAACTAGTTTTGTCATACTAGTCTGATAAATGCTGGTCATGCAAACACAAACAGGGCATCAGATTGAAATATGTCTCCTCCTCAGTTATGAGCCAAGTAAGCTTCAAGTTAACAATCCACAATTTGTATAAAAATTATTAAAAGCAGTGAAAATTCATATTATGATCCTATTTGAAAATTTTGTGTCATTCACCTGTTGTGTCACATGTTCACCTGTTGAGTTATCAGCTTTATATAGTTTGGTTGAAGATTTAAGTAAACTTTTGAGGCTTTCACAAATGTTCTTGCTCTGAGTGCAGAACAAGCCATTCAAGTTACTATAAGAAAATCATTTCGCAAGCATTATTCCTTCTACAGCATTTGCAGTGTTTGAAACTCCCATTGTTGTAGGTCCATTTTGCAACAGGGAACTTCATTAGGGCAAGCAATTTCTGAGCTCTGAGCTCAGTACTGCGCCTAAGATTTCAGAGTAAAACTACAAAGTGGAAGGAAAGGAGGACCTTTTTCTGCCTCCCCACTTCCAGCAACTGTTTGAAGACTGGAGAAGAGACCCTCTTAAGAATATTAGGGGGTGGGCAGGGGAAAGACTAGACCATGTGAAAAATGAACATATTTTAGCTGCAGTTCATTCATTTTCAGCTTTGCATTCTTCTTATAAAAAACTGCGCCTTCCGTTGTTGCACCCATAACCTAGGTTTAAGGTGTTGTTTAGCTCTTATCTTTCATATCTCAGTTTCTAACACTGAGCATTTGCCATATGATACAGATTTAACAAAATAATCATAACTTTCAGCTTGCTATAACTTTTTTTTAAAAAAGTATCACTGTTATCTTTTACCTTTGCCATGACTTCAGGATCTGGATCTTCTATAGGATCAGCCCATTCAACTGTTACCACATTACCCCAGACTTTCACTTTTCCACTCATTAGCCTACGCCTGGCTTGTGCTGCAGTTTTATGATCTTCATATTCAAGGAAACAAAAGCCTCTATTCTTTTTTTTGTCATCAGGTTGGTGATACAATATTACATCTGTGAGACCCTCTGAAATTGAAGCCAATCACATGAGTTTAGTTAAGCGGTCATACAAATTTATTAAAAAAAAGAAGTAAAACTGTGACAATTCATCTTTTTACCCTAATATAATACAGTGGACTATTAGATTTGCTAAAATTCCCCAGTAAAATGTTAGAATTTCTTATATACCGTATTTTTCTGTGTATAACACGTCCCTGTGTAAAAGATGTGTATAATTTTTGGGGACTCCAAATTAAGAAAATGGGGGGAGCTTGCCCAGTGTATAAGACGAGCCCCAATTTTTAACCTAGTTTTTAAATTAAAAAACCTAGTCTTATACACAGAAACATATGGTAGCTTATCTTCTGATGCTTTCCCCCACATATACCATGGCACTAACTGAAAACCAACAGAGAAAATTTAATTTACTCCCCATCAAAAGTACTTTTCTAGAAAGAAAGTCTGAACTGAACAAGAAAAGACTCCATATGTACAACACTTGCCTCTAATTTGGGGCTAGATATTTGACCAGTCAAATATTTTCAGCAACTGACCAGTATAGTATGTCTCTACTGAATGTCATGAATATTCCATGACATCGTAACAGCTTGGCTTCGATTGCCCTTTA
This sequence comes from Podarcis raffonei, assembly GCF_027172205.1. NCBI lineage: Eukaryota > Metazoa > Chordata > Lepidosauria > Squamata > Lacertidae > Podarcis > Podarcis raffonei. The sequence continues at coordinate 44,292,050 of NC_070604.1, forward strand.
TTTTATCTTAACACAGTATAGTGTGTTAACATAAAATAAAGGGCAAACGAAGCCAAGCTGTTACGATGTCATGGAATGTTCATGAATATTCTAAAAGATGAACAACGAGATCTAGCAGAACTGAGCAAAATTACTCCTTTAATAATTTCTTCCAAACAGTCAAACTTACTGAATAAGAGGCTTTGGGTAAAACCTCCCTCAAGCAATGTATGACACAAGGATAGGCCACAGTCCCAGATCATCTCTTTCTTACTGTCAAGAATATTCCTTATGATCTCAGTTTACAATGTCATCATCATTCAACATCAGCCGAAAGATGGTGAAAAAATTCATCACTGATCACTTGAATTATTTCCTTTTAATAACACACCCAAGATACAAAGTAACTTACCTGTTACTTTGCTAAATTCTTCAACTATCTGCTCCTTTGTTTTACTCTTAGGGATAGAGCCAACAAAGAGCCTATTATTGGCAACGGAGATACATACACCAATATGTTTTCCAGAGCGGATTTCATGATTGTTATACTAGAAGAAAGAAAGTAATATAGGGTAGGTCATCCGAAAGTGCTTATGCTTTTCCTTGCTTGCAAACTTTGAACTTTTACTTCTTTGCAGAAATATCACTCAATACAGAGTAGTATTTTTTTCAAAAGAGGAGCAAGTGCTTCAAATACAGTGGTACCTCGGGTTAAGAACCTAATTCATTCTGGAGGTCTGTTCTTAACGTGAAACTGTTCTTAACATGAAGTACCACTTTAGCTAATGGGGCCTCCCACTGCCACCGTGCCGTCGGAGCTCGATTTCTGTTCTCATCCTGAAGCAAAGTTCTTAACCCAAGCTACTATTTCTAGGTTAGCGGAGTCTGTAACCTGAAGTACCACTGTATTGGGAGTGCACCATTTTCAGCAGTGTGGCTTCTAACCATGTGATAATGGAGTTACGTGGGCCACTAAATAGATGGTTCTATATGGCCCTGGGTTGCTTCCACCTACCTGATTAAAAGTAACTGGACACAGTATCAACGAACTGTATTGAGACACTTTAAAGACTGACAATTTTATTATGGGATTTTATTATCATGGGCCTTGGTTCATAAAAGTTTACGCTATAATAATATTATATTTTTTAAAAATTGCCACAATAATGGGGTTTTTCTTGCGGCAACAGAATAACCTAGCTACCCTGTAAATGAGTACACTATGCTTGTCAGCTGTGTGGACACAACACACCACACATACAAGAACCCTGGAAACTGTAGCTTACCCCTCACACAGCTACAATTCCTAGCACCCTTAAACTACAGCTCTTAAGATTATTTGGGGGAAATGATCTTCAAAGACACCTTGGGTTAAACCCTATGTGTTGCTCTAATCCTAGATCAGAGAAAAGCAGCAACAGTGGTACCTGAGCACATCTATTCTCTGCCTTTCATCTCCTAATACACAAAATGTTGCTTAGTTTCAAAGAAACCAACTACAGCCTCCATTGCAGCAGGATCCTCTCCCATTGGAAACACACATCAATATAAAGTGGAGTAGAAGGCATCCTTACCATACTTCAGTAATTGTACAAGCCATCTCACTCTGTGAGGAAAAGTTAAGCCTAAGACTACCTATGGAGCTACTTGGCTTTTGCTAAGTGTCCCACTGTTCTTGTTTTGACTATGAGCAAAGGATGACCTTGTCAATCTCTCTCCCCAGATACTGCTCCCCTTGACCCTTTATGGCAGTGCTCATTCCCTGAATTGCAAGTCAGAGACCAAGGATATGCTATAATCCTCAAGTAGAAAAGCAAAAGAGGGAACAGAGACCATGGAGAACGATCCCTCATTTTAAGTAGAGTGGGACAATTAGATTACTTTAGTATCAAATTAAGCCACTTGAAGGCACTGCACACTATACCAATTTAGTGTACCATGTAACACTACAGTACATTCAACATTAGAGACCATAACCAAAATTTTAATTACGGGTGTGGAACTTTAAGCTAAAGAAATGGTAATTCATAAGCCCAGTCACTAGCCTGGATCTTTTTCAAGCAAGTAAGACAGAAATCTTTTGTACAATGGTAGGCAGCTAGTTTTCTTTCAGGTCAAGGGTCATGTTTCTTAGCCTTTAAAAAGAACTTGTTCAAAATCCTGCTCTTCATGCAATAATTCCATTTTCCCCACATCTATGATATTCTAACATATAGCCACTAATAGAATTAGAGAAGATATTGTACAGTATGAGCTCACTTAACCCAAGACATAATTCCATGTACACATGTGTAAGACTGCACTGTAAGCATTTCCATTTCTGCTATCCTTGATGCTCACAGGGATGGAAGAAAAAAAAGAACAAACAGCATATAACATAACAAACTGAATAAATAAGTTAAAGGAACTCTTAGAACTGCTTAACGAAAAGAGGTTCTGGAGGTCACGAGACCTAAACAATTCTAATCTATACATCATGATGTACACCATAGAGTATACTTTCAGCCACTGCCAGGGATTTTTGTACTTGCTTTTAGATAAAGGGGTGATCCTAAAAGAATGCAGTAAGAAAAATCTTACCAGTTTAACAGCTTCCTGAGCTGCCTCTTTGTTACAAAAAGTGACAAAAGCGTATCCTCTGTTTAAGCCTGTCAGAGGGTCCATCATTAAGCGAAGATCCCATATAGGCCCTGCTTTCTCAAATAATGGAACCAGTTCATCCTCAAATAAGTCCCTTGGAATCTTACCCACAAATATCTGTAACAAAAAAACATATTTTAAAAAGGATCACACATACGGGTAGCAAGGACACACCACCCCATCATAAAATGTGATGCTGCTTACCTCAGTGCCAACAGAAGGCTGTTGTCCTGAGTAGACACACTCTGGGGGAGGACCACCATATTTTCTTTGTCCAGTAGTCACATCAAGTGTGTAACCCGTTCTCTCCAAAAGTGCCTTCAAATTTAAGTTTAGAGTTTTAAATAAAGTCTAACTGTTTACCAAGTAATTAAACGGTCTAATTAAAATAGGAAAAGGAGACAAATGTTTGCAATGAAATAATCTTTGACACTTATGTTTTAAGAGCGACTTGCATTCCCTCAGCTTTGAGTATGTCTGAGTATATACTAATTTTGAGCAAATTTGATTTTTGCTTTGAGCAAATTTGATTTTTGCTTTGATTTTTGCACAAAAACACACCCTTCCGAAAAAACCTATTGTACATTTCAATCCTAAATCCTGTGTGCAAAGCTTCTCAAAGTCAGTTTTGCTTCCTTCGCCAGGTGCCTTCTGTTTGCATAGGCAGCTGTTATGCCAAGAATCCTACACTTATCCCACCAAATGAAGGCCTGTTTGTGCCTCACTGCAGGGCAGTAGTTCTCAAACTTTTTTCTCTGGGCCACTTTCAGAATTAAAATTTGCTTGCACCACCCTGAATTTTGTATTGATAAGAAATACATGGGAAAACTGAAATAAACAACTCCTAGCAGTGCTTGATTTATAAAACAGAACACAACTACTTTATAATGTGATCACTGGACATCCATAAAGTATAAAACAACGCAGCTGTGTAAGAACATTAATCATTCCCAAATATAATACTGATTATCCTTGAATCTTCCAATCTCACTTGCCACACCAGTGTGGCACACCACACCCTTTGAGAACCACTACTGTAGGACATCAGCAGCCTTCTCTAGGCCATACACAGAGCCTGTTTCAATTGAGAATAGATGTGCCCTCTGAATTTGGAGAGCATGCTAGAAGTGAAGCATGGAGAGACCTCAAGTTTAAAAGAATATGCCTAATGAAACATAGCATGCCTAGTAGAGCAGCAGCACAATAAGCTGCATACTTCAGTTTGACTAAAGAGATTAAATACTGCTCAGTATTTCACTAGCTCTTTGTGAATGAAATAATGGACAAAATGTATTGGAATTCCAGTAACTGAGTACTCAAAAAACAAAAGCAAGCAAGCTATGGAAAAATATATGTACTGTGTGCAAATGCTACATTCAATTGCTTTTCTACAATTTCTGTACTTGATTGTTGTGGGCTTTCACACAATAAAAAGTTACTCTATCGAAAGATATAATTTCTCATGGTAGAATAAGCTGAAGTATTTGCGGTATACTTCAATAGTCATGAAGCACTGAAGTCTTTCCAGTGTCAGGCTGTACTAAACTTCCAACTGCTGGCTGATACAATTTATCTCAAATTACAGTGCCAATAGTGATGATTCATGACCTGTCTCTATAAAAACAGATGTGAGTGTATATCTACTAAAAACAAGGAAGAGAAAGCCTACAAATCATGATGCCAATATTAAATGTATGGACTGGGTACAAAAACTGCCATTCTATAACAATTTGTGGCATAGTGCTAGTGGCAGAAATCAGATGTCAGAGGTACTTTCACAATTGCACCCTGCTAACATCTCCCTCTGCAGAATGCAGAACAGGACCTGTATGCAGAGACTTTTTCTGGACAAATACTGTGCAGAGGAATCTAAATAAGAGTAAGCTGCTCTTATAGAAATGTCAACTGGCAAGCACCAATGAAGGGATGACCAAGAAAAATATTGTTAAAAAAATACTTCAACACAAATCATTCTTATGCAACCACAGAAATTAGCACTAAAGGCATAAGCATACTGGCCTATAAGGAAACATACCTTGATTTTTGCCTCATCTGGTCCTTTGCTAGAATCTGCCACTTTGGTCCCTTGTTTTTCTCGCTGTCTATATGTCTTCATGACGCCACATAAAAAGGCACTTTTGTTCTAAAAAGATTACACAAATAACGTGTAAGGGCTGAATTTTAAATCAATCATCCTGACTTGTTCAAGTTTTTCACATGTGCTACTACAAACTGTAGTACTACCAAGGAACAGAAATGCCACTATAGAAGTACATTACCTGAACATGTGAGAGATCACTGTCTTTAAACTGCTGAAGCACTGCCAATGCACCTTCTTCATTAAATTCCTTTAAAGCTTCAATAGCTCTTTCATCTAAATCACTGTGAGCAACTAGCCCTAGAAAAAGAAATATTATATTCTAGCATTTTTAGTTATTTCATTTCAGAAGCAGTTCCACTGATCAGAGGCCCATTTCAGGATTTCCCCTTTACTTAAAAAGTTGCTTTAATCTACAAATGTACTGTAATACATATGCTGATACTTGTTAAGTTTTGACAAACTCTGAAAAGTCATAATTTTGCATAAACAGTTGACTCAACTTGAGCAGTGATTCTCAGTACTTTTCTGCCTCTTAAGGAAACTGTTTAAAAAGACTAAAGCACTCAAACAATCCTATTGGTCTCCAAAACTGAGCTTCAGAACATGACTGAAAACACAGTAGCCTTTGCACCCACAGGTTCAAACATTAAATCAGGTATCCTCCAGAAGAGATGCTTATGATTACTGCCTCACTTACTACACAGTGCTCCAAAGACAAATATAATCCACTATGAACTCTTCCTATTGCCTGAAGTACAACTGCATTCCCCTACCACCACCCATTCACTCAGTACCACAGACTAACCTACAGCAGCATAAATGCCACGTTATTGTTTATCATCCAAACACTTGCTAAGAAGACTGCAGTCCCCATCTTTGGGTTTTTGTTTTTTGTTTGGAAACCACAAAAAGTTGCTATTTTAGCCCAAAGCAAGGAAAAGTCCAATAGAAAATATTGAAAATATGACTTTGCAAGTTTTACATCTTACCTGCAACGTAAATTTCATCTAGTTTTTCAGCAACTTTCTGTGGTAAACCAGCATCAAGCAATGTCTGGAAATGCTCAGAATGGGTAACTGCAGCAGAAGTATCCATCGGCTCTTCAGTACCATTCCCATTAACATGTTCAGAAGCCATGTTTCCAGATATCTGTTCAAACGCAATAAGCATCATAATTAAGCTATAAACCTTAAAGCCGAACTATTGGTGTATCAGTCAATACATGCAGCTACCTGCTAGGGACTCGCAGAGTGTAAGCCGTTTTCCCTACTACTTTCGCAATCAGAAAGCACGCAAGGCTTTTTCAAGAGAAAGACTAATAGTGCAAAGGCATACCCTATAACCAAAGCCTAGCGAGGATATTAAGATTTTATTGCAGATTTTATACAATCCAGCCGAACTCTCTAGCTCACCTCCCTTCTCTATCTCTCTAAAACGCCCTAAGCAGCTCTTGGAGAAGTTAGAAACGGAACAAGAAGCAAAAGGCGCGGAAGAACGTGCAGCCACCAACGCGCGACACAGCCACTGCCATTCCCTGCCGCTTTTACCCGAATCGCTTCATTCAACCCTTCGCACCTCTCGCGAAATCCCGTTCCGCTGCCTACGCTACAGCTTCTTCCCGCCTCTTTGACAGGGCCTAAAAGCAACCAGGCGAAAGGAACAAAGCGCTTCCCAGTCCGCACCCAGCCCAAGCGGCGGCAGCCGCCATATGCCTGCTGGAAACACGTGCTCGGCGCGTTCAAATGTCTTACAACTTCCTCCAGCGACCAACTTCCCTCCACCCCACCCCACCCCCCCTCCCGGAAAAGCAGCCTGTCCCTCCTCCTCCCCCTCCCCCACTTTTCCCTCCGGGAGAAGAATTGCAACACCCTGGGCCCGATTTCGCCATGTGGAAAGAACCGGGGGGGGGGCGAACAAAAATGACTGCCTTCCCATGCCTTTCCTCCTCCCGCCGGGTAAAAACACGCACGCACAGAATCAAGACCCTCCCTCCCTTCTTCCCACCATGCTTCTTCCAACTCGAGCGCTGGAAAGACACGGATCCCAGGCTCCGGCCCGTTACGTGACACGAAGCACGCGGCAAAACCCCACCACCACCATTAGAAAAAGAAGTCGTCCCGCAGCCACATTGGCATCGGCGGCGGCTGCCTGCCCTGCTCCTTCCAGCCTTCCCACCATGTCCCACCCCACCCCGGAGGCGCCTCGTGGCCAATGAATGGCGCTGCCGCCTGGACAATGAGGCAGCTGGAGCCCCTCGCGGGAGGGAGGGGGGGCGAGCAAGCAGGGAGGGCTTCCCCTCGGTTCCCTCCACATCGTGCGGCCTAGCTGCACCCACCGTCCAGCGTGGCTAAGAGCCGGGAGAAGCTGCGCGGGACAGGGCCGCCGCCGGCCTCTTTTGTTTATCCAAGCTCCCACCCCGCCGGAACCGGCCGGGCGGCAGGCTGCCTCCCGCTCTCCCTCCGTTTTCCACGGGCTCCGGCCCGCTCCCCCCGGGGAGAACCTTCTCTTCGGGCCCCTTCTTTCTCTCCACCCCCCATAAGCCACCCCCCCCCGCCGACTCTCCCCTCCCTTCTCCACAGCGCCTGACGAGCCCCGGTGGCTGCTGACCTGTGTGGGGCGAGCGGCAGGGGCTGGCGGCGGCGGCGGGGGAGGGACGATGAGCGGCGCGCGAAAGGGCTCCGGAGAGGGAGGGGGTGGCGCGGGCGGGGGGCGCGGTTGCGGAGCTGCCCCTTCTCCGCTCCCTCGGCGTGTCCTGAGAATGTGGCAGGAGCCTGCGTAAAATGGCGGCCGCTCGAGCGCTCACGCCGCTGCTGGCACCAACCAACCCCAGCCCCCTTCCACTCGGCTCAGGCAGGGCGGGGAGAAGCCAGGAGGGAGGGAGGGAGGAGGCGCCGCCGCCGCCGTGTGAGAGGGAGGGAGAGAGAACGCGCGCGCGCTGGCGCAGCCCCAACGCCGGGGTCTCCCGAGCAGATCCACAAGGGTTATCGCCCCGCCCGCTAACTTTGGCAAAGCTAGATTCTTAGGCGGACCAATGGGAGGCCGCGCATGCGCTTACGGCAGCCAGACGGTGGCTGGCGGTCCTCGGCACGCTGTAACGTTGCGGAAGGCGAGAGAAAAGAACGTTCCGTGCGCTGCTGCCCGCCTCCGCTGCGCGCGCGCCCCCTGCCCTGCCGCCGCCGCCCGCTCTTTGGGCGACTCCTAATTAGCGCTCCGGGACACTTGCGCACGTTCGAGAACTGAGGGAACTTTCGCGTTCTGAACGTGCCGTAGTTATTTCGGATTGTCACGGCTATTGCAATAAACTTCTTGACAATTAGTGCAATGTTGCTTTTACGCTTCGTTACGTTGTTTAATTTTTGTGCATACTGTGTATTAGAGATATATTTAATTTGTGGGGGTTTTTAAAGTTCGGTGTAAAGTCGTTCGGGGAACCCGGATGTGTACTAGAAGTTGGTGTTGAATAAAAATGTAGTTAACCGGCACTGCAGTTAAGACATAACAGCGAAACTCGACATTCCATTTTTTAAAAAAAAAAATTGCACAAAGCTTGGTACTATTCAATTTAAAATTAGTAACAGTAGTAGCAGTAACTAACAATAATTATATTGTCAAGTAGAGAAACAGCTTTAAACAGGAAGATGACAGTCACTGCTGCCAGTTAATGCTACTTTCCATACACTCCTGAGTTCCCATGAAGGGCAGCTGAGGTAAAGTTGAGCTGAATCCTCAGTTCCCAGGAAGGCCAGCTGAGGGACAGCTGAATTGTGAAGACTATTTTTTAACCATTATGGGAGGTGGTAGGGACAGGACACAGTTAGGCTATTGTCTAAAGCAGGGGTGGGGTGGGGTTGATTCTGACCCTCTAGCCCAGGCATGGCCAAACTTGGCCCTCCAGATGTTTTGGGACGATTCCAATCATCCCCAACCACTGGTCCTGTTAGCTAGGGATGATGGGAGTTGTAGTCCGAAAACATCTGGAGGGTCAAGTTTGGCCATGCGTGTTCTAGCCAAATTTAGTGGGTTCATACTTGTCCTGTGAAGCCATTTGGTAACTTCTAGGGACGCAGGTGGCGCTGTGGGTTAAACCACAGAGCCTAGGACTTGCCAATCAGAAGGTCGGCGGTCCCGTTGCCTGGTCCCTGCTCCTGCCAACCTAGCAGTTCAAAAGCACGTCAAAGTGCAAGTAGATAAATAGGTACCGCTCTGGTGGGAAGGTAAACGGCGTTTTTGTGGGCTGCTCTGGTTTGCCAGAAGCGGCTTAGTCAAGCTGTCTGCGGACAACCGCCAGCTCCCTTGGCCTATAGAGATGAGCGTCGTAACCTGAGTTGTCCACGACTGGACCTAACGGTCAGGAGTACCTTTACTTTTTAGGTTGGATTACTGTAGTGCAATGCTTCTTTTGCACTTGATCCAAAAGCTGCAGTTAGTGGAAAATGCTGCAGCAACGTTGTTGACTGGAGAACCTGTCTGCATAGAACAGCTATGCTCAGAGATCTGTGCTGGTTGCCCATTTCCTACCAGGCCAAGTTCTATGTGGTAATTATTACTATATAAAGTAAATAACAGCTTGGGACCAGTTTACTTGTGAGATGGCCTTACCCCAAATATGCCTACTCAAATGCTTCGATCTACAGAACTGGCATTGTTACAGGTGCCACATAATACTCATTCTTTAGTTGTAAGAAACTGATCTTTTATTGTGGCTACATTTACACTTTAGAAGTCATTGCCTATTGATATCAGGCAGGCTGCTTCACTATTTTTTATATCCCGCTTAAAACATTTTTGTTTGGTAAGCCTATCTAGACATGTAGATGTCTACCAGCTCCACATGGTGCGCCAGCTGTGACCCTACCTGCCTGCGCACTGTCGTGCCAGAGGTACATGCCCTGGTTATTTCCCACTTGGACTGCTGCAATGTGGGGGGGGGGGGCACCTCTGAAGGTGACTCGGAAACTACAACTAATCCAGAATGCAGCAGCTAGAGTGGTGACTGGGAGTGGTCACCAGGACCATAGAACACTGACCATAAGGATCTACATTGGCTCACAGTATGTTTCTGAGCACAATTCAGTGTTTAAAACCCTAAATGGTTTTGTCCCTGTATACCCAAAGGAGCATCTCCACCAGCATTGTTCATCCTGGAGTGAGATCCAGCTCTGAGGGCCTTCTGGCGGTTTCCTCATTGTGAGAAATGAAGTTACACAGAACCAGTCTTCTCAAATAGTGGCAGCACCCACCCTGTGGAACGCCCTCCTGTCAGATGCCAGAGATAAACAATTATACAACCATAGACATCCGAAGGCAGCCCTGTATCGAGACACTTAATGTGTAATGCGTTGCGTTTCTGTTTGTTGGAAGCAGCCCAGTGGCAGTGCCAACCCAGTCAAAATGTGCAGGGCACCAAAAAAAAAAGTTATTTCTTTAAAGCCTATTTTAATCATATTTTGTAATGTTTTAAAATACCTGTAACTTTTTGTCAATTTCAGTATTTTATTTCACATTTACCTAGACTCCCCCACCCCAATCAAATGGTATGCAAATTTTCACAAATATAATTTTCATGTAAACCAGTCATCTGCCCCTGCTAGTGCACCATTGGGGGCCTTAAAAGTACAGCAGGCTTCAGTTCTAGAGTGATAGAGCTGATGCCTGCAGAAAGCATACCTCTTGGTTTAAAAAGAACAGTAATGGTTAAAGAAATCCCAATAGACAGTTCCACGGAAAAGGCCCTCCAGTAGGTGGGTTTTCCAGGCAACATCTATATAAAACCACTGAAGCCATCCAATTTCATAGCAGTATGCAAATGACAGCTCTACCACTCATTTACTGTTGTATCTCATGAAGGCAATGGAAGCTCCAAAATGTTGCTTGGGGAGTTTTGCATTATCTGACGCTTGATTCAGGTAAAAATGCAGCAGCAGTTACTTGGATCTGATGATCCTGCAGAAACCTTATGCAGGTGGGCTAGGAAGGCTGAAGTGGGAAAATAGTTTATATGCTAATTAGGGAGAGTATTTGGTTTATTATTTTTTAGTTTTAATATAAATGTTACACCATCTGCAGCAGCACAACTGAACACCTTGCAGATGCCAACTACACCTACACACCCCAAAACCATTTTAGTGCTGCAACTGCTTGAGTTCCACCAATTATTCAGGAAAGTTTCTTCAGTAACACATTAAATAACTAAAATACAGTGATTATAAAGCTTTATTCTGAAACACTGCTTCAATCTTCATTCTCAAGAGCCACATAAGATCCCATGACATGAAAAAGAACCATTTGAGAACATCAAACTTTGAATATAGCAAACCTACTGTACATATAATTGTTATAAACATTTAACTGCAAGAAAGGTTTTCATTTATACTTTATTTTTAATCTGATATTCCTTAATGGACGCTGGAACTTCATTCAGGTAGATTCCAGATAACCTTGTTTGATGCATTTACTTCTTATCACTGAAAAATTAAACACAATTAAAAAAAGATTAATGCAGATCATTAGAACATCTATTGTACTCTAGGTCAATAATTTAAGACCAGTAGAAATACATTTAAGCAACATACTTATTCCCAGACTGAACTATTTAATGTTTCAGGTCTTATTACTGTGAATCCTGGTGGCGCTCAACTGTTGTTTTCAATATAATTCAGTTGGAGCTTCATTCGTATCATTGTCCACTTCAAACATTTCTATGGTTTTTTTATTCATTGCTACTTTTGATTCTCAAGTGCTTGCAAATCCACACATGCAAATGTTTTCTTACCTGTTTTTGCAATAGGCTCTGTAAAAAGGAATTGAGTCTTCCGCCTACAGGCTTGGCTCTCCGTCCATTCCCTGTTCAGAAAGCAATGATGAAACTTTTAAATAACTTATATTCAACAAATATTAATTATAAATCTGGAACATTTATGTCTTAGAGTCCTGTTTTATAACACACGTCTATACACGGAGCTCAGAGGTTAAATGGTAGTTACAAAGATAAAAGCTTGTTTGGCCTTAGCTAACAAACTGAAGCCCAACAAAGCAGGCTTCATCAACCTGGGGCCCTCCGGATGTTTTAGACCACAGAGCACAGGAAGCATGACACTGCTAGCTGGGGAGATGGGAATTCTAGTCCCAAACAGTTGGAAGGCACATTAGTGAAAGCTAACATCTGAAGGTAGCCCTGTATCGGAAGCTTTTAATGTGATGTTCTGTTGTGTTTTTGTTCAATCTGTTGCAAGCTGCCCAGTCGCTGGGGTAACAGTCAGATGGGTGGGGTACAAAAAACCCCATCCATTATTGCTATATATTATTGAGGATTTCTAATAACATAAAACAAGCCAGCCCAGTTCCAAGATTTTTACAGGCTCACATAATCCCTGTCTGCATCAAGTGTGACACCACAATCTGGCAAATGTGAAAAATACCAAATCATCTTCTCAAAATTTGAAGCTGCAGGTTGTTAAGAGACGAAGCCAGCATGTTATTTGGTTTTCATGGAGATGTCTACAGAGCAGGCATACAAGACCAGTCACCCTCCAGATATTACTGGACTACAGTTCCCATCATTCCTAACCACTCTGTTGGGACTGGTGGAAGTCCAATATCCCCCATCTTGGCTGTAGTGTCTTAGGCACATCAGCAAAACAATTCTGCTGGACCTTCACCAAAAGCTGGTAGAGTGCAGCTACTGCTTGGAAGATGCTCAGTCCAGTAACAGCAACCTACTGGCCACCCAACACTTGCCTTGGGTAAGTCCATAAGGAAGGTTTTAGACACTTAACTTTGCAACAAGGCACTTCCAGCAGTGGCACCAAACCAGCATGTCCCCCCTGCCCATTTGAATACAACTTACCAATTCAAAACATTCCACCTGCTTAATTAATGTATGTTAGGAATAAGGAACTGCTGCCTGGATTTCAGCTGCTATAACCTTTAAGTGAAAGACAGAGAAAGTAGCATCAGCGTCAACAGAATTTGATAGATTATCTACATATCAAGCACTAGTTTACTGGTGGTAGTCTCAGAAGCCGGATCCATATTGGCAGTTTTTCATCAAACTGTATCAGGTTCGGGATAGGCTCATCACTGGTTGAACCAATGCCAATACATTCTCTATATGAAAATTTAATTCACATACCTTTAGGATAAAGTAGCTTCAAGCCTGAAAAGAAAAAAAATACAGTATTAGGGAAATGTTTTTCCTTATATTTCTCCTTCTGGTAAGAACCCCAATTACTGCACGCCATGGTTTAAAACAAGTTTACAAGCCATGAAAACAGCAGCACAAATGCAACAGAACCATAGTTAATGGCATCAAGGGAAAGTTGCATGAATCCAATCTGCAAATCATGGCATGCAGGGAGACAATGTTACACCTGCACGTGCTGATTTTAAAAAATAAATTATTTTCCAAAGTGGTATGGAGTTTGACACAAGGGACTGGAGCAACTCTCACATGAACCAAGGTTAAAACATTTGGGGCTTTTTAGTTTTGACACCTCATGGGTTACCCAACAAAGCTGAATGGTGGGAGATCTCAGGACAAATATGTATTTATTCAAATAATTAACATATGGAATTCACACCCAAAAAATGTAGTGCTGTCTGCCAACTTGTGATGGTTTTAAAATGGAACAAATTCATGGAAGATACCATGCAGGAGACTGCTACTGCATCCACACCCTGCTTGTGGGATTTCCATGCACATCTGGTTGGGCACTGAGAAAAGAATGCTAGACTAGGTAGATCTTTGGTCTAATCCAGCAGAACTCTTATGGTGTTTACTAGTAAAGGCACACTACAGTGACTTAAGTTACGGCAATGGAATTCTTCCTCTCCCTAGTTTCTTAGTCTCTCATCCTCTTACAAAAGCTGAGGAGAGAGCAGTTTTAAGTTCCTAAACAGTAACCTTACAGTTTGTGACTGTCTCCAAACAGCATTTTAACATACCTAAGAAAACCCACTCTTCTCCATAGAATAATTTTCCACGTATGTTGGTGTTTTCATAATCTGAAAATAAAATTTTATAAAGTTCAGAAGCAAGAAAAATAGTAATACACAATAAAAGAATAAAGTCAGGGAATACCAATACTGTGACTCATAATTGGCAAACAAGATTCATCACAAAACTATTAATTCCTTCTGCCTGAATTATGTATTTTAATGCATGAGTACAACAACTCTAATAGGGTTGTAGATTCAGGTAGGTAGCCGTGTTGGTCTAATGCAGACTAAATATATTTAAAAGAATGTCTAGTAGCACCTTAGAGACCAACTAAGTTTCTTCTTGGTATAAGCTTTCATGTGCATGCATACTTCTTCAGGTTGGTCTCTAAGGTGCTACTTAACTAACGGGTCCATGGTTACTTGGAGCCACTACCACATCCAAAGCCCTGCTGCCTTATTGGTTAGGGCATTATTTTTGCAATGCTTGTTGTAGCAGCTCCAGGCAGAAACAGCTATCCCACAGCAATTTGGGTCCCTTTCCAGTATATGGGCTGACCTGCATTGGCAGAGAAAGCCCAGCAGAGGGCAATCTCCACAAATTCCAAACTCCTAGCAGCAGCATGCCTCCAGGGTTAGGACTGCTCCCTTAGAAGGCACCCATTTAAAACCATAATCATGCATGTTCAGAAAATGAACTATGCATCCAGGATACTATGACCTGAGCTATAGTGTTGTATATAGTTAAGAACAAAGTACAAGTCAGAAGGTTCCAGCTGAAGGTTTTCATTTGCAGGATAGTGACAAGCATACACAGAAATAGAGGTGTTTTAATAAGGTAATGCCACCATTATTCAAAATAGGGATTCCAAGTACACAAATGTCTAACACCTACTTAAAGTTGGCTGCAAAGTACGGTAATTAATATCTGGAATACTTTCAAAATCTTAGCTAAAGTATGCAAGTATTTTGATGCAGAGTACTGGATACATACCACAGAGCTCATTTTGTGTCTCCGCAATAGTAACACAAATCTTAGTTCCATAGCTCCTGGAACATAGATAAAAGTAAGACAGGGTTAAAATCAGATTACACAGCTATCCAGGTTTGCAGCATACAACAAAGAGCACCTCTTGTGGTAACATAATGACTGTTATGGCACAAGCTTCCATGGACTAAAGTCCACTTCATCAGATGTAGCCAAGGGAGAGCTCAGTTGGTAAAGCATGAGTCTTAAATCTCAGCGTTGTGGGTTCAAGTCATGGATAGTTTCCTGCATCGCAGGGGGTCGAACTAGATGACCCTCGTGATGCCTTCTGATTCTATGACTTAGTGAAATCTTAATCAGCAGGTGAACAAAGTTATTAAGACAGTAGATTGGTGGGTCAAGATTTCATGAAATTAGTCTGATTATGTTAGAAATCTGGCCTATGTTAAATAGGCAACCAAGGCAATCCCAGCCCTATTTCAGTCACGTTCATTTCATTTGGGAGAAATCCTAGCAAGTACTTAAGGCCGCTGCTAAGAATTACAGTCATACACTGCTCCTGAGAGCCGGATTTATTTACGATGGGCTCGCCCGTTCTCCTGGCCTCCTCCCTCGTGCTTTTTATAATGTATCAGCCGCGAGGTGGAGACGAGATCCCGAGAGGGGCGGCGAGAACCTCTTTTCCTCCCTCGTGGTTTTCCTACCTGTAGCTACGCGCTTCCCCACTTTTAATTTGTTCCAAATTTGCAGGGGAGGGGAAAGACACGTGAGAGAGCGATTTTCGGCGGGAAAAAACGTGGGATAAAAAAATATATGCTCAATCCTTTTAGCCAAACAATAAGACAATTGTTTCAAACAATTAAAAATATCCTCTTAATTCAAGCCTCCACGTGCGAGGGAGCCTGCCAATCCCAGCCTACAACACCTCACCACGAAATTCCTGCACGAGCAGCGCCTCCACGTAGCCTTCATTCGTTGCCCCCCAAAACCTACCGAGGTAAGGGGTGCGCTAACGCCGAGGGAAGGCTCGCGAAAATAATTTTTTAAAGCGCCGTTTTTTCAGCGAGAGCGCGAGTGACGAAGCGCACCCTGCCCACAAAATGGCGGCCCTTTCCATTTAACGGCTACTCTCGCACCCGACACTCACCTACTTCCTCGAGGTCCAGGCGAAAGAGCGAACCGACGCCCTCCCGGTGCTTTATATAGGAATCCTCGGAGCAGAACGAGGCTAGCCACGCCCACCCGTCTCTCATTGGATGCAGGAGAGAGACGAGCGGGGATGGGATGGCGCGCGGGAGGCGGGGAGGTGAAAGGCTTTCGAGTACACTTTTTTCTTTTTTCATTCCTCTTGTGCAGAAGCAGAGAGGCGTGGCTTGTTTCAAGCCGAGGCTGTCAAGGGGTCTCCCTCCATGGCGCTTTGAACGATTCTCTGTTTCTTTATGATCCGACCCCACTTCCCTCCGCCTTCGTCCGTAGCCACCTCGTGGTGGAGGGGCTGTAGCACCAAATAAGACATAAAAAAAAGGAAGGAACCAGGCTTTTTCTAAACTGCCAGACCACACAAGGCAGGATTTATTTTTGCTTATTTTGAGGTCTGAATGAATGAAGGTCCGAGAGAGGCGTTCCTCCTCTTGCTGCCTTCAGGTCCTCTGAAATCTCCAGGCTGACTCAGAGGAACTGCATACGGTTCAACAATACTACTCGGGAGCAAGTTTCCTGTCGCTTTTGCAGTTACTTGGCAAATTAAACACAATTAAACACAAATTAAACACTTAGGTGCACCAATACAAAGACAGCCGTCCACTTTGCACGGGGAAGATCCAGACAAAAGGAGTCTGTTTTCACAGTACCCGTGGAGGGGTTTATAGGGCTCCATCCTCTTGCCTGCCCCGTCCCCCGACCCCTGTTGTCTCAGACCTGGGTGGAGAAGCCACGAATAACAGCCGCTCCGCTTCCACTACTAACTACGCCGAAGAGACAAGGTCCTGCCCAGATGCGGGCTTCCTCATGATCGTGTGGAATCCGTACACGTTTCTGTTGGTGCTTCCATTAGTGATCTATACAGGATCGGACTTCATTTCAACCAACAACATCCTTCCTGTTTCCCCTCCCTCTCCCTCTTCCCCCGACAGCATACTAGAGTTAATATGGATTTCAAGGCATGCTTTTAGAACTTGTATGCTTAGCTTTAAACTCCATAAAATTAACCTATTGCTAGGATGCTATTTTTTGAAGTCTGTGTCAATTAAAATATGTTCAGATACAAGTATTTTTTTCCCTTGTTATACAATTATTTTAAAAATTGCATTTAACTATTTACTATTTAAACAGCTTATACACCACTTTACTATAATCATCTCTGAAGTGGCATACAAGAAATACAATTCAGAAAAAGTTGACATTGATTACATCAGACTTCAGTTAAAAATACCTGCTGGAATAAAAAAAAGTATTCAGTAGGTGCTGGGTGCTCAACAGGGAGGGGGTCTTGTCTGATGATCTCAACTGACAAGATGTAAGTGTGGTTGAATCAAATGGGAACAGTGACCACAGTGCTATCAAATTCAACATATATGTAAGTGGACAATTGCAAAGGAAATCCAGAACATGATAAATAACAAGATGAAAGTTGAAAAAATCTTTTTTAATAATTCCAGTGGCACCTTTAAGATCAACTAAATATAAGCTTTCAAGGTATGAGCTTTCCTGTGTAATACACACTTCGTCAGATACTCTGAAGCAGAGGTTGCTTCAACCTTATAACTGTTGATGACTGTTATGGCAGTTGGTTCCACAGTGAAGGGCAAGGGATTTTTAAAGGGATAGATGACCAAAATTAGCTTTAGAAATGGGAAATGAATCCAATATATCTGTTCAGACCAGGTCTCTCCATAGTTTTTAGTTTGGTAATGAAATCCAGAACAGTCATATTTGACTTCAAAAGAGGAGACTTCATCAAAATGAGGGATTTAGTAAAAAGGAAGTTGAAAGGGGAAAAGTCAAGGATCAAATCTTTCCAGAATACTTAGGGTTTTATAGAAAACCAAAATAATAGAAATTCAGCTGCAATGCATACTGCAAATTGGGAAAGGCACCACAAGAGGATGCCAGCATACCTATTGAGCAAAGTCAGAGAAGCTCTTGGAGGCAAGAAGGCTTGGTTCAGAAAATGGAAGACCTGCCCAAATAAGGAGAACAAAAAGGAAAACAAACTTTGGTAAAATAAATGCAGCCAATAAAGGATTTTAAAAACCCACCTTGGAATATTGCTAGAGCCATTAAGACACCCCCCCCTTTTTTTTGAAAAAAAATCAATACATTAAAAGCAGGAACTGGCTAGGAAGGTGATTGGACTTTGAGGCAGCAAAGGGCTCAGTATACTGAAAAGGAAAAGGAGATTGCAAAGAAGCTCAATGAATCCCATC
This sequence comes from Podarcis raffonei, assembly GCF_027172205.1. Classification (NCBI taxonomy): domain Eukaryota; kingdom Metazoa; phylum Chordata; class Lepidosauria; order Squamata; family Lacertidae; genus Podarcis; species Podarcis raffonei. The sequence goes on from NC_070604.1 coordinate 44,310,120, forward strand.
AAAATCCCATCAAAAGGTCCCAAACTAAATTAAAACAACAACAGTCTACCAACCTAAGAAAAGCAGGATTACTAGTAAAGGAAACAGTAACACAGTATATGTGGCATGGTACATGCATAGGAACTGGTTGTCATGGTCAGCTGAGAAGAGGTTATGGCTCAGATGACAAGGAAAAGAAAAGGAATGCAATACTGTACCATTATAATCATACAATATCTGAACTGATCAGTGTGAGCTTTTAATTGTGTATTGCATTCCTCTCTCTAAAAAATCTTAAAACACAAGAGGGCACTCTAGTATTTATGGGAAATATTTACAAGAGGCGCTAAACAGGAAGGGTTATTCTGCACTGGCAAATAATTGGGTCAGGCCCATGAACAGGAGATGGCAGTCCACTTTTGCTTGATGGATCACCCTCTGGCACACAGGTGTTGGTGTCCAGGATGATTCAGAAATTTGAAGAAGCCAGGAGTGTTGCCTTCCTCCTCATCCACGCAGCAAGCAAGTTCCCTGAAGTAACCCATGCCAGCCTCAAAGCATTGCTGAAAACTCCGACCCTCTTTGAACCATTTCCCAACACAGAGAACACTCAGGGGATGATGAAGAAGGGTGGTGGTGTTGAGGTGGCACCAAACTGAGAGGAATTACAGTGTTATGGAGCGTCCTTGACCTCCACCTCCTCACCGCTGTTACCTGCTGCCCATCTGCTTACCTCTGCCTCAGCCCAATTAACCTCACTTCCCAGAACAAGAGGTCAAGGTGTACAGAGGTCGCCGTTCCTCCTTGCCCTCATGGCTTGCTTAGTTGAAGCCTTCCAAAGATCAGTAATGAGCTTCTTATTTGGATGTGAGCCTCAGCAGGTGCCCACTGACCTCTGGTGCTGGACCTGAACAGCACTGTAGATGTGGATTCAGACCCGCATAATTATTATTATTATTATTATTATTATTATTATTATTATTATTATTATTTATGTATACCCCGCCCATCTGGCTGAGTTTCCCCAGCCACTCTGGGCGGCTCCCAATCAAATGTTAAAAACAGTACAGCATTAAATATTAAAAACTTCCCTGAACAGGGCTGCCTTCAGATGTCTTCTAAAAGTCTGGTAGTTGTTTTTCTCTTTGACATCAGGTGGGAGGGCGTTCCACAGGGTGAGTGCCACTACCGAGAAGGCCCTCTGTCTGGTTCCCTGTAACCTCACTTCTCGCAATGAGGGAACCGCCAGAAGGCCCTCGGCGCTGGATCTCAGTGTCCGGGCTGAACGATGGAGGTGGAGATGCTTCTTCAGGTATACAGGACCGAGGCCGTTTAGGGCTTTAAAGGTCAACACCAACACTTTGAATTGTGCTCGGAAACGTACTGGGAGCCAATGCAGATCTCTCAGGACCGGTGTTATGTGGTCCCGGCGGCCAGTCCCAGTCACCAGTCTAGCTGCCACATTCTGGATTAATTGCAGTTTCCGGGTCACCTTCAAAGGTAGCCCCATCATCTCATGTCAGTCATGCCCATGGCAGCATGCATAGCTGCTATACCCAAGCTCAACTAAGGGGGACCTGTGGCCCTTTAGATGCTGTTGGACTACAGCTCCGGTCATTCCTGACCATTGGCCATGCTGGCTGAAGCAGATGGGAATCTAACAACATCTGAAGGCTACAGGTTCGCTATCCCTGCCTAGCTATATAACCGAGGCTTGTTTCACATAGAACAAAGAAATACAGAAGTATACAGTCTAAAAAGATATTACTAGGGAGGCATGTGTGTGTGTTTAGAATGGGTTACTATGTTTGTGCCTAGTTTCATATCATAACTCAAAGTGCACTATTTTATATTCCCTGGAAGTTAATATAATAAATGTTGTGAATTACATCCACATAGCTGAAGCTATTAGTAAGATAAACAGAAAAACTTCCATTACCAGATGATACCCAAAGTTTATCTTTCCTTCCTTCCTTCACACACTGGATATGTTAACCAAACTCTGACAGTCTCCGATTGCTATTAAACTCCCCCAGCCATAAAAGGAATGAAATAATAATTGGAGCCTTGTCAAAGGCTCTTTGTGCAAAGGCTTCTGTGTAAACAACTTGAGACTGCGCAGCACAAAGCTACAGATAGGTAGCCGTGTTGGTCTGCCATAGTCAAAACAAAAAAAAATTTCCCTTCCAGTAGCACCTTAAAGACCAACTAAGTTAGTTCTTGGTATGAGCTTTCGTGTGCATGCACACTTCTTCAGATACACTAAGAAGTGTATCTTCTTCAGATACACTAAGAAGTGTGCATGCACACGAAAGCTCATACCAAGAACTAACTTAGTTGGTCTTTAAGGTGCTACTGGAAGGAAAAAAATTTTTTGTTTTAGCACAAAGCTACACTGTCAGTGATCATCATAGGTGCAAGAGCTATTACTGCAGTTATTACCAAGCAGACTGAAGCAGTGATTATTATATTTTACAATGTTTATTGCCAAGGCCATTAAAAGGTATTAAAAGGTATGCAATGGAGAATTCTGAAATTTTGTATCTGAGGGGAAATGTTCAGTGTACAATGTCTCATCTGGGACAAGGTATGAAAAATAAAAATAAGTTACTACACATTGAGATAAAGCAGATGTGATCAGATTCCAGTTCAGCTCTGGTCTCTGTGTAATGCCATACAGAAGTTGTGTGTCTTCCATGTGTATTCCACAATAACCCTGCAAGGTAAGAGATAAAATGAATCTAATCAAGCTTGTGGTGTTTTGAGTTGTGGTTCACAATTTAAAATAGTATGGTCCACAAACTAAAGTGTTGGACTTGGACCTGGGAGACTAGGGTTCAAATCCCCACTTGCCCTTAAACTCCCTGGGTGACCTTGGCTAGTCACTGCCTCTTAATCTAACCTTCTTCCCAGGGTTCTTGTTGGGATTAAATGTGGAGGAGAACCGTTTCCACCACCTTGATCTACAGGGAGAAGAAGGTGGAATACAAGTGTAGTAAGTAAGTAAGTAAGTAAGTAAGTAAGTAAGTAAGTAAATAAATAGAGAGGTGCTACACAAATACAGAGCTGCCCAGAGTTGGACATTAGGAGGATCACCTTGCTCTCCTGAAGACATTGATCAAATTTTATGGATCCCAAATAGCAAACTTTGCACATATTACAAGTACAGTACACCACTCTTCAGGACATACTTTCAGAATTCATTTAATGTATCTTCAGGTGAGTATTACAAAAGAAGAGTATTGACTAGTATGAAAATGGAACAGGAAATCATCAGATCATAATGTGCAGAATTTCAGTGCTCTTACTCTGAGGGAATATGTTTAGAATCAGAGGAAATGTCTCTTAATTTCAAAGTATTCACCATGGCTTTACTAGTTTGGACAGCAATATACACTTATGACCGGTAGGGGGCAATTAAACACAAGGTATTTACCGTAGTTACTCCGTTTAAGCCAAATACAGTAGATTTCTGGAACCTGTTCTATTTCTTTTGCTATTCCTGTGTGAGAAAGAGGTTTAAAATTAATCTGAAGTTTTTGATTGAATTCGTCTCAACTGGCAAACCCATTCTAGGACACTCTAGTTAAAAGATGATGACTGAATATGTTGAAATAAGTTGTGTTCACTATATTCACTGGCTCTTTTGAAATTGACAGTTTTCTCTGACGGATTCTATAATATTATTTTATTTATTAAAAAGTAAAGAAAAAAATGTGATTGAAATAAAAACCTATCCTTAAACCATTTGGATAGGAAAGTTAATAATAATAATAATAATAATAATAATAATAATAATAATAATAATAATAATTTCTCACTAGAAAAGGTAGTGAAAGTTCTCACAGAATGGATACAGGTTAAAAAGATTTTGCACAAGCATGGTGTGATGGGGAGGGAAATGGGGTATCTCATTTTACAGATCCTACAAATCTTCCACTCTATGTCAACGTATATTTGTCTGTATACAAACACACTATAATGACAGCCCATCACTGTGATGCCTCTACTGGAAAGGCCTAAATGAGATTGACCGTGATGACTTGGCACAGCGGAGGAACACGTGGCCAGCAGGGGAATCTTATTTTATTTATTTGATTATTTTTATATAGCTCTTCATCCCAAAAGGGCTTCCAGACCACTACAAACAAGACGATCCCTGCCCATAGACTTACAATTCAAAAAGGCATGACATAAAGGGGAAATGGATAATGAGAGAGTTCCAGGCTTAAGGGGCAGTAAGGGAAAATGGGAAGAGTTGTTTAAAGCAGTAGGAAAACTCTTATGGATGTAGCCTTAGGAAACTCACAGCAGCCCAATGAGCACAATAAGCTTCCATTTTTCTAAATCAAGAATCAAGCAAAGAAACATTATCAATAACAACAAAGTGGGACACAGATGGAAATATTGCAGTATCGACTTTTCCTGTTCAAGAGTTTAGCCAGTCATGACTTCCTTTAGTTACTGCATTCCATTTTCCTCTCATGATCAGTCATCATTCTGTGACCGTTGAGCATGCTCAGACCCCACCGGACTCTTTCCGGTTTTTTCCTCCCTTTAGGGTTTGCAACTGTGCAAACCTTGGGGTTCCCCCAAATGTGCTTATATCTCTCGTATGGGATCGATGTCCTTTTGGCTACATTTGGAGAACTGAGTTCACTGAGTTCACCCCTATTCTCCTCACAGAGCTACCATTTCCCCAGTGGTTTAACAATCAAGCCCTCTACCCAGGCAACACTGAGAATTGAAGTTCTGTGAGAGGAAAGGGGGTCTCTTAACAACTCTCAGCACCCTTAACCAATTTCCTTGTGATTCTTTGGGGAAAGTCATGAAAGTGGTATGATACTGCTTTAAACATACAGTGTGGATGGGGCATAGTCTCTTCACCTCAGAGCTCCCCTTACCCTTTTATTTGGCCATGTAACCATTCCACTGTGAGTGGTGTGCATCACATCTGGTGATATTTATCTGGCTGCTTAGAGATTTTGTTCAGTGCCTGTTAAAATTTGCGGCGCTTCTTAATTTTTAATGTTATTGTTGGCCTGAAATATGGAGCTCTAGTAACTATGTGACTGAGCCTAGCAACCACCTTGTAAGAGTCAAACATAAGCAAGGCTTATGCCACCTACTAATTTTGAAATGATTATCCAGACTTTGAAAGTTATCAAAAGTTATGCAGTATTGAAATTGACCTCTTGTGTAGATTTTGTTTCTCTTTCATTTATAGCAGCGGCAGGTGGACTTCCAGCTTGTTGGGGCTACTCAGTTTTTGCAGAGAACCTCAAAGGCTGACAGATGCAGCCAAGTGTAAAATAGTAAACTGAGCTCCCAATCCTTTCAAACAAAAACCAGTTCCTGGTTTCCTCCCTGGCTTTCTTTGTATCCATTCCTGATAAATATTGGCTCCAGGTTTTGGAAGGCAAAACACACTCCGTGAGCTCCCCTTGATTTGAGAGTTTGACTCCTCATTGCAGCAAGTCCAGGGGGCTCGTGTCAGTGGGGTCCCCTGCTGGGCTTAGAGCCCTGATCCTGACCTATTTTATGGGGGCCCCCCCAACTGATAGTGCTTATTGGATTTGTTAGTGCTTCATCATAATGCTGCTTCAAAGCTGTGTCTCATTCATCTAGAACAAAAGACATCAAATGGAAATTCAAAAGCAAACGTACTTTAAAGCTAACTGATGCAAAATCATGTTTGTAAGCAGCTCAGGTGGGAAGTCAAAAACAGTTACTGATTTCCCCTAAGCCTGTAGTTCACTGTGGATCCCAAGCTCAGACCAGCACTCCCTTCAGCTCAGCACCCAGGGCAAGCAGTGCCGGATTTAGGTATAGACTAAGTAGGCTGAAGCCTAGGGCCTCTAAATCTAGGGGGCCTCGCCAGCCTGCCCTCTCCCCAGTGCCGCAGTGTCCCCTCTTCCAAAATTGGAAACCCAAGACTTCATGCAAGGGCAGGGCAACTTAGGCCCAGCAACTATTAGACTCAGGGGTATCCAGTGGGGCCCAATTTGAAGCAGTGGGGCGCAACTTTTTTTTTTGTAGGGCCCCAGTTCAGAACCAAAGTCTGCAAAATCTTATAGCTATAAATAAAATCCATCTAGATTGCCCTGGTGCAGGGGCCCCTTTAGGAGCGGTCCGCGGGACCCAATTTGGCCAAATTGCTCCAGTTTCCTTAAGGTCAGCCCTGATGAGACTGTACAGGGGTTGGACTGACAAGCCCTGCACCTTCTAGGTCCCTGGTGTCACCATTCAGAGTACAGACTCAAGGACTTGTTATGGAAATAAATGGGGGGTACTTATTGGAAATCAGTTTTGTCACCTATTCCCCCCCCAAACCCCAAGACAATGAGCTCAGCCACCTTTTATTACAGTCGCATAAGCACTACACTACAGCATGGCCATAAACTTGTACGTTCAACCGCTGAAATATACACCCAATATGTAGCAATGGAGATTTATGTTACTGCTTTATGAATGAACACTGTGTTTTATGAACGGACTCTGTATTTTGTGAATTACCTAAGAGCCACCAATAGGGAACTCTAGAATCTGACAGCTAACCAATTGGGTACTACCAAACAGCGACCCCTACTGTTGAAAGCAGGTAACCAGCAGGGAATGCTGCAGCTCAGCCTTTGCAGTGTTGACTGAACAGCCCTTGCTGTGCAGATAATGGAGAAAGCTCGTAAATTGTATCCCTTCTGGCATCCTGGCCAACTCTATTACGCTGGTGTAAACCCTGGTGCACCAGAAGCCCAGAATAGCAGCAAATAAAATCCGCTCATACGTCAGTGACTGATAAGACTTGTTCGGCTACTTCCATGCACATGATGTGTGATGCTAATTATTTCCCCCAGGAGTTAAATGATAAGTAATCAGAGGCAGCTGCGGGAGAGCTATGAGATACAGGTGAGCGTCAGATGCCTTGTCAATCGGGCCTGGGATCTTGCAGTGTTTGGAGATAGCAGTGGTGTGTAAAACTATCTATTATTTTAGAGATGAACCAAATCCTAAAAGGAGATCCATAGCAAGCTTACACAGAGTGCTGTCTGATGCTCTTATAACTATCAATTAACATCAATCAAATGTAGTAAGCAGTTCCAGTGCAATCACATACAGTGGTACCTCGGGTTAAGTACTTAATTCATTCCGGAGGTCCGTTCTTAACCTGAAACTGTTCTTAACCTGAAGCACCACTTTAGCTAATGGGGCCTCCTGCTGCTGCCATGCTGCCAGAGCACAATTTCTGTTCTCATCCTGAAGCAAAGTTCTTAACCTGAAGCACTATTTCTGGGTTAGCGGAGTATGTAACCTGAAGTGTATGTAACCTGAAGCGTATGTAACCCGAGGTACCACTGTATTAACAATAATCAAACAAGCAGCTACTGCACAGAAGTACTATGCTAAATAGTATGAAACCAACAAATAAGGTGTGTAAGGTTTTCAAAAAGCAAGCCTACAACTTCCACACTTCATGAACGCTGGCAATGCTTGCTGGGGCTGAAGGGAGTTGTAGTCTAAAGCACCTGAAGGCCACCATACTGCATATATAGTGCTATTATATGCAATCAAAGAATCACAGAATTGTAGAGTTGGAAAGGACCCTGAGGATCATCTAGTCCAGGCTTCCTCAAACTTGGCCCTCCAGATGTTTTTGAGACTACAATTCCCATCATCCCTGACCACTGGTCCTGCTAGCTAGGGATCATGGGAGTTGTAGGCCAAAAACATATGGAGGGCTGAGTTTGAGGTAGCCTGATCTAGTTCAGCCCCCTGCAATGGAGGGATATGTGGCTGCCCCATATGGGGATCAAATTAGCAAAGACTTAGATTAGAATAATAGAATCATAGAGTTGCTGAGTTGGAAGGGACCCTGAGGGTCATCTGGTCTAACTCTCTGCTATGCAGGAATCTCAACCCATGGCAGATGGTCATCCAGCTTCTCCTTAAATCTTGCTAGCTGGCGGATGCCTCCCATTGCTATGCCACTCTGTGTTTCTTCTATGTAGAAATTCCTGTGAAATGAGAGCAGACACATTTCCTATGTCCCGAAAACTAAATTATTCACTTCTCTATAAGCAGAAACAATTAATTATACAGCATTGGGCAAAATGATTTGGCACTTTGTCTTGCAATGCATTTTTGCTATCAGGTTGTAAAATGTGTCAAACTGAAAGCATAAGCCATGTTGTATATCTGGAAAACATTGCCAGCAATCTGTTAAAATCCAACAAGTAGTTATCACACAAAAAATCAAAAAAATCAACATGCTAAAGTCAATGCGCCTTTCCTCCTTCAAAATACACACACAGAAATAGTCATTTTCAAAGTTACTATATTTGGTAAAGCGTTCTATGACTGACTGCAAATTGTTTCTTCCAAACAGTAGAACGTTTTCTTTCCAAGGTAATTTTATTTCAGCAAGATGATATCTTTGTTTCCCACATAAAGGTATGCTTTAAAATTTAGTGCTCCATGATCCATTTCCATTCAGATGCTAGATGAGGCCAATTTGCATCCCTTTTGTGATAGACTGAAGTGGCCTTTGGCTTCTTTGTGGGAATCTAGCAATGACTAGTAAAGTCTGTCTTGTAGAACCCCATCATATGAAATTTTCTCAGCGAAGTGGCTCACCCCTAGACCTTATGTAGATTCTTAGTGTGTACACAAGGTACCTGAGGCTACAATCCTGTGCCCACTTACCTGTGAGTAAGCACCACTGCACACAGTGAAATTTGCTGACATGAGTACACATACATAAAGGTAAAAGGACCCCTGACCATTAGGTCCAGTCGTGGCCAACTCTGGGGTTGCGGCGCTCATCTCGCTTTATTGACCGAGGGAGCCGGTGTACAGCTTCTGGGTCATGTGGCCAGCATGACTAAGCTGCTTCTGGCGAATCAGAGCAGCACACGGAAACGCCATTTACCTTCCCGCCAGAGCGGTACATATTTATCTACTTGGCCTTTGACGTCCTTTGGAACTGCTAGGTGGGCAGGAGCAGGGACCGAGCAGCAGGAGCTCACCCCGTCGCGGGGATTCGAACCGCCGACCTTCTGATCAGCAAGTCCTAGGCTCTGTGGTTTAACCCACAGCGCCATAGTTTTGTGCTATTAATGTCTAAAAAAGAAACACACCTTTTAAAAGAGAAGCACATATTGGGGAAGCAGGAATTGGTTGGACCTCTCTGGCATATATACACAATACAGTACAGCAATAAAATATGTAAGAGGAATATTCTTTTTGGCTGTGTTCATGACCTCACAGCTTGTCTTTCCCAAACTGGCATCCTCCAGAGGTCTTTGACGCCAGCTCCCATCATCCCTGACCATTGACCACACAGGCTTGGGCTGATGTCAGCTGAAGTCCAACAGCAGATGGACTACTTTGGGAAGGCTAAACTTGACCTTTACTTAGAGCTGCAAAAAATTCCTAACCTTGTGCTCTCTGAGTACCTTTTTACAAAGTATTGTTTCATTGTTGCTATTTATTACTACGTAAGAAATGGGTTACTGAATTTTGTTAACTTGCTTTTAGTTCTCTTTTGAACTGTTAGGACGGCAGTGTGGTTTTTGTTTTACATTTTATCGTTTCTGTGGACTGTCAGCCATCTTGAGTACAATAATGTAGCAAGGCAGTACAGAAATAAAAAATGGAATGGAATGCTCTTCTTATTGTGAGATCTTTCAGAAAAAAGGGATACAAATGAGAAACTAAAGTAAGGATCAGATGGCAAAATACATTATCCACATTTTATTTAATGCTATTTCATTGTGCATTGATCGATCGAAAGGTCGGCGGTTTGAATCCCCGCGGCGGGGTGCGCTCCCGTTGCTCGGTCCCAGCGCCTGCCAACCTAGCAGTTCGAAAGCACCCCCGGGTGCAAGTAGATAAATAGGGACCGCTTACTAGCGGGAAGGTAAACGGCGTTTCCGTGTGCGGCTCTGGCTTGCCAGAGCAGCTTTGTCACGCTGGCCACGTGACCCGGAAGTGTCTCCGGACAGCGCTGGCCCCCGGCCTCTTGAGTGAGATGGGCGCACAACCCTAGAGTCTGTCAAGACTGGCCCGTACGGGCAGGGGTACCTTTACCTTTATTTCATTGTGCTTAAAGGCCTTCCTCATTATTTTTAATTTTTTTGGATAGTTTAAAAAAATAAACTGGATTCTGATTTTCTGTAGTCACTTTTAAGCTCAATTAACACAGATACTCTTTAAGGCTCTAATCTGTCTGCACACTTTCCTGGAAGAAAGCCTCACTGAATTCAATGGGCCCCACTTCTGAATAGATGTGGATAAGCTTGTATTGTGAGACAAATGAGCCAAGCTATTTGTGTCTAATATCAGAGAGCCTAAACATGTCAAAATATGATTTATCACTTCCTCCAAAAATACTTTTCAATGCAGACAGATGTGTGGCTTCTAACCTACATTAATGATTGCAAGTCTGGAATGGTTGCAGGTGGAAACTGTTCTGGAATAAATTAATATGGAACAGAATGGTGTAGTCTTGTATACAGAGGAGGTATAAAGGTCCATACAAAAGAAGACTAATACAATAATTTTATTTAGTTTTGGGTTTTGGGTTACTATGACAACCTGTTCAATGCAAATCTTGGTACTGCATGCCAAGTTTTTATTTCCTCTCTTGCGAAGGATGAATCATGTTAAAGAAGCATAAGGTCACAACGAAACACCAGGGATACCCTCTTCCCCTCTGTAACATCTTAGCCCATGTCCTTAAGTTCTCGCCTTGCATATTCCTCCACCCCAGCAGTAGCAGCCAATGACGTCATCAATAATGCCATCAGCTAATAATAGCACCAGAACATGGTCATATTATGGAGGGGAAGGACTCTATATAAGCTGCTGTTTACAGCAGCAAGCCCATCTTCAATTATTTTTCTCTCTATTTTCCTGGGTATCATGAATTGATTTTTTAAAAACATGCAGAAACCTGCACTGTGCTGCTGCCTGTGCTTCTCATTCTTGACACACTTCTCTCAATATTATTTAGATTGCAAGGTCATTCCGCATGGGACATGTGTCACTTTTTGCATCAGCAGCATATTAGGAGATAAATCAACATCGGTATGCTTACTGCTGGAATACTGACTCTGAAAAATGAGAGAGAGGGAACTGGAGAGAACAAGATGGGAAAGGATCTATATACGTATCTCCAGAGAGTCCTCCCATTCCCAAGGCCTTGTTAATTTGTGTAGTTGCGTTTGTACACATGCACACATAGGCCTAGATGGTAAACCTGAGTCCGGATCGAACCGTTTCAAAGCGCTGAGGGATATTCACATAAATGAATACTTCTGCACATAGAAAACTTTTGGTTTCTGTACACAAAAGCCCTGTGGATAGACAACAAGCATGTCAGGGGAAAGGTTAGTCTAGAGTAATTTTCTCTAATATATAGTTTCTCTCTATGCACATACAAACTCTATGCCCTGTGCAACATTCAGGCATGCAATGAACACAGAGCCAGCCAGCAACCATTCACCAGCCATTCATAAAAGGCAGAGTCTTAAATACTTGAATGGGAGCTCACAAGAAGGAAAGGTGGTGCTTGTTACGATGTACATGCGTCATAAAAAAAAAAACCCAAGTGGTTTTTCATTTTGCTTCTGAACAATTTTATTTATTCACATGCATATTGACTTTATTCACAATTGCATCATTTGAAACTAATTAACACCTTTTTTGTGTCAGGTAACATGCATAGTCAATCAGTGCCATTCACTGGCAAGTTACCTCTGTGTGCGCTGTTAGAAATAACACCCTCACTTAAATCCCAGGGGAATGGAGAACATATGGCTCTCCAGAGGTTTTGGACACCAAAGCTGGATCTAGACGCATCAAAAACGCGTTTTGGGAAAATGCATTGTAAACCTCAATGTGCGAAATCACATTGGTGAAGACGGAACTCCATAGCACCATCTGGTGTCATGGTGTTATAACGCATATAAAATGCTTTTTCTTTACTAATGTAGCTGAGTCCTGACTCTCCTCAGTCTTAGCCAGCCGGGGCAATGGAAAGGGGCAATGGGGTGGTTGTAGTCTACCAACATTTGGGAAGGCCACAGTTTTCCCAACCTGACTTACACCTAAGACCATGTACACACTCTACTCCTTTAAACCCTCAAATAATCCTGGGCACTAGAGTTTTCCCCAAGCAGAGCTACAATTCCCAGCAACTCTTAACAAACCACAGCGCCCAGAATTCTTTGAAATAATGTGCTCTGAATATGCTTTAAAAGTATAGTGTGTGTGCACAGCCACAGAAGTGGGGAGAACCAGTGATTTCGTTTTCAGATGAGAAAGGATTATTGCCCTCACTAATCCTCATCCACTGTCCTCTCTGCTTGCTGATGCTGTTGCTTCTTACTCTTGCCAGTTGCATGTTCTTACCGCTATCCATAACTAATGTTTAATGCACATAGGTAATAATGGATGCTGGTTGTGATGATGCCAAGTTTCCACTATAAGGCTGCTATGATTGTTTACACATTGCAGTCAGATAATGATGGTGAACAGACTTGGGTGGATTTAGAGAAGCCTTTTATTTTGTCAAGGGTTGCATTCTTTAGAACAGGGGTCAGCAACCTTTTTCAACCGTGGGCCGGTCCACCGTCCCTCAGACCATGTAGTGGGCCGGACTATATTTTGAAAAAAATAATAAAAATGAATGAATTCCTATGCCCCACAAATAACCCAGAGATGCATTTTAAATAAAAGCACTCATTCTACTCATATAAAAACACGTTGATTCCCAGACCGTCCGGGGGCCGGATGGAGAAGGCGATTGGCCCGCCCCCGGCCCCTGGGCCTTAGGTTGCCTACCCCTGCTTTAGAAGCTGTTGTTCTCTTGGGGGCTGGAGTGATGGGTGGGATGAAGTCAGTGTGTGCAGGGCAAGCCTTTTTCTTTCTGTCTTCCTAATGAGGAATGCTTGGGGGGAGTTGGGTATGTTTGGCCTGGATAAGAGGAGACTGAGAGGAGATATGAGAGCCATCTTCAAATATCTAAAGGGCTGCCACATGGAGCAAGCTTATTTTCTCATGCTCCGGAGGGTAGGAACCGAACGCAATGGCTTCAAGTCACAAGAAAGGAGATTCCAGCTAAACATAAGGAAAAGCTTTCTGATGGTAAGAGCTGTTCAACAGTGGAGAAGAGACTCCCTCAGAAGGTGGTAGACTCTCTTTCATTAGAGATTTTTAAGCAGAGGTTGGATAGCCATCTGTCTTGGATGCTTTAGTTGATATTCCTGCGTTGCAGGGTGTTTGGTGACTCTTCGGATCCCTTCCAGCTCTACAATTCTATGAATCAGATACGCACGCCCCCCCCCCAATGCAGTAGGCTGCCATGGGAGAGGAAAATGGCTTTTTACAGCAGTCTGAACTGATTACTTGCAAAGGACTAAGGAAACTGGCACAGGACAAGTAAATACCTGGATCGATCTAGAAATATATTATTAAATAGCTCATCCTGCCCCCCCCACCCCTTTGAATATGTCTTATTAAACTACGAGTTTTTATTTTAAGCATTTATTCATCATACTTAGAATGGGAAGGACTGTAGGTCAGGAATGCATTCTTTTTTTTGACCAGGGGTGGTGGTGGGCAGACATGGGAAACAGATGCAGTTACCAGACCTGCGATGAAACATGCTGCGCTAGACTTTCTAATCCTTCTCTGGTTCACTTACAACAAATTAGGTTCAGAGTCAGCCAAAGATTGCGGCATTTTATCAGAATGAAATTTAAACTACACTCATAGCTGGAGCTGAAAAGGCAGGATTCCAGGGCTGACTTTAAATTGCATTGGCTGTTTGAATGTTTTCTGTTTCCCACTGTTTTCTTTGCGAGGTCAGATGGGGCCCCAGCGAACCAAGGCACAGTCTAGCCCCATATGTGGGACAGGTTTTTGTTTTAAAGGCGACACAATTGCTCTAGCAGCAAGGGATGCTTAAGATAGCACAGCAGCACAGGTAAATTAATTTAATCTCTTGCCTCAAGCCTTACAGCTTGCTCACTCTGATTTGGAAGTACTGCTCCCTGTGACAGGGGGATGATAAGTTCTGTGGTTTTATTCAGTCATATAAATCCCTGCTTAACTAAAGCTCTCGGCTTTGCTGATTTCCTGCAGATTTGTGATCAGAACTGAGATTGTTCCACCATGGCTATGTATATCTTTTTTAAACAGGTAGGCTTTTCTCTATGCTCTGTATAGAATTAAAACAATTCAAAAGCAGAATATAGAAGATTAATCCTATGGCTTTTTCAAAAGCTTAGCAGAAGTACCAGAGATGCTATGTTGATTCATCTCCCTACTTCCCTGCCCCCCCGCTCAAACACTGCCTCCTAGTTACAGCTTTCTGTTGCTTTAAAAGTTACCCATTTTATTGCTGCTGTTTTATTTGGAGCTACACAGAACTTTTTCGGCTTGAACTTTGGAGGGCTTTGGGGCATATGTATAAAAGAACCCGCAAAATCAGCTGTTTTGCTACAATCACCTGCTTGATGGGGCCAAGTCCCAAAGCTCAATGGTGGAGCCCATGCATCACAGAGAGCAGGCCCCAGATTCAACTCCTGGCATCTCCAGGTACGGTTGGGGAAGACTGAAACCTAAGAGAGATGCTACCTAATCAGGAAAGACAACGCTGAGTTAGATGGACCAATCAGTCAAAAGCAGCATCCTGTGTTCCTGGATTGCTGGCAGCAGCAGCAGCAGTTGCCATCTTTCTCCCTGGCAGACTTTAGACTGAGGGCAGAGAGTCACACGGCATTACCACGAAGCAAATATTCTCCCCCCACCCTCATTCTCCAGTAACAATCAATCCCTCTTATCAGGGAACTCTGAGAATTGTCACTCTGCAAAGGGGGAAAGGCATCTCCTATCAACTTTCAGAACCCTTAGCAAACTGCGGCTCCCAGAATTCTTTGGGCGAAGCCATGACAGTTTAGCAGGGCTCAGCAAACTTTTTCAGCAGGGGGCCAGTCCACTGTCCCACAGACCTTGTGGGGGGCCAGACTATATTTTGAAAAAATATATGAACAAATTCCTATGCCCCACAAATAACCCAGAGATGAATTTTAAATAAAAGGACACATTCTACTCATGTAAAAACACGCTATTTCCCGGACCGTCCTCAGGCCGGATGTAGAAGGTGATTGGGCTGGATCCAGCCCCCAGGCCTAGTTTGCCTACCTATGGTTTAAAGTGATGTCATAGTGCTTTAAATATATGGTGTGGATGCAGCCTGTGACCACCAGTAAGTTCATGCAGACTCCATGTCTTTTCATACAACCACCACTGCCACTCCAAAATGTCCCCTCAACAGCACACTATAAAAAAGGGTGCAGAAGTTCAGGGAAGGACTTCACCTCAGCCCTCTTCCACATTGCCATAGATCAGCCAAAAGGGGCGTATCATTTCCCCTCTCATACGCGTGGGCATGGGCAACCTTTGGAACTCCAGATATAGCTAGTATTGAAGATTTTTTTTAAAAAACCCTCACACATATCTGGAGGTTACCAGGCTAAGGAAGGTTGTGCTAAAGCCTGGAGCTGTGTTGCTTCATAATAATGTTTAATATCTGAAATGTCAAGCCGCTCTTTTCCTGTGACAAATTTGTGTCTAGTGGTTAACTCTCTGCTTTTTCTCACCAGAGCGAAAATATTCTTTTGGTTTCTGCCACTTACCCAATAACCGTTTCCTACAATAAAGCGACGGCTTTCACTGCTTTATGCTTATGGCTAGGAAGGATTCTGAGAACTTTCTTCTCTTCTTTAGGAATGAAAAGATATTGTAAGCAGGGATAGGGAACTTCGGGATGCTTCCATGCAGCTGGAATGTAGTCTACTGTGCAAGGTAGGATTTACATCCATTGCTCCGCCCATTTTTGCCTCTGACTCCACCCCCCTGTCAGAATGTGGCCTCTGGAAGGTTGCTCATGAGGGAGTGTGGTCCTCAGGTAGAAAACAGTTCCACACCCCTGTTGAATGAAGTACATTACACAGCAGGGGCGGAGAAGCTGTGGGTTCCCATTGTTCTTAGATTCAAACTTCCACCAGCCCCAATCAGCATAGCCAATGGTCAGGGATGAAGAACCTGGTTGGGGAAGACTACCTTCATGGCACGGATTACAGAAGGAAACAAACCAGCCAGGCATGTTTACAAGCAAGTAGATGCTGAAATGTTTCTTAAATATCTCCCACGGACGAGCTGGTGCATTAGGGAAACAGAGGAATATTATTAATCCTATTGCTTTAGCTCTTTTGAAATGGGAATCGTGTTTTTTTAAAAAAGAGCCTCTGAACCATCTCAGCAGGATTCATTTTGCATGGATCCAGTGGGGTAATAATTGATGGAACTGGGGAACAAGTCCACCTGATTAGGCGGAAGGATATCTTGGGCTACCTACCTAAAAGATACTGGCTTGCGCTCAGAATTAAGGAGGCAAGAGAGGATGGAAAGGAGAATACAAAGGAGCAAAGATGGCTGGGGGGGGGCTCAGAATGTTACAGGGAAATGTTTTATGAAATAGTAATGTCAGGGAACTGCCATCGGAGCCAGAGGCGGAGGCAAGGCTCCCAAGCGATGCTGGAGAAGGGCCCAGCAGGGAGAGAGGTAGCTCATCGGCTGGGGAAGGAAATCAGCGTAACACCAGGGATAAAGGGGGGCAGATGGGGGAATCGGCGAGGGGGCTCCAGGACTCCTCGCTGGAGACCAGCGGGGAGAGCACGGGTCCTCCGCTACCCACACCCACCCTGCGCAGAAGACCTCCGCGCAGGGAGAGTAGGCGGAGACTTGGCGTCAAAGAACTTTTGTGCTGGAAGAGGTTCAAGAAACGCCCACTGACGGATTCTGCTAGCGACTGAAACAGCCACGAAGTGAAGGGCTGTCCAGACAGAAAAGGTTTAACCAGGCAACCTAGCCAGGAGTGGTGGCAATTTACGCACGAGCAACCCCTATAACCATTACAAGTAACATGCCTTTATAAAATGCCTGATACACATTTTGTGGTGATACAGGAGCACGTCTTGAGGGTCTGTCCCAATCACTGTGTGTTCATTGTCTCCCTCTATGGGATGTGGCCTCATGGGCGCTGGTGCAGCTTCCAGGAATGCTGATGATGTGTCTGTCTGTCCTTATATCATACCTGTCTTTTCTGATTGTGTTTTTCCCTTCCTAGGTTGAATGCTGTCAAGCAAAGTGGCCGTGTGTACTCCCAACACTGTAATGTGAGTATTCAACTGCGCTCTCTCTCTCTCTCTCTCTCTCTCTCTCTCTCTCTCTCTCCCTCTCTCCTGTGTGTGTGTCTGTGTGTAGTCAACAAAATGAAGCAAATAACCAGCCTAAGTTTTTGAATGGTTAATGGATATTTTTAATCAATGTATTAGTACTGTTAATAAATTTCTATGGTATCCATGATGGGAATGCTGAGTTTAATCATAATGAACCATGTGCTTTTAAACAAGTACTCCTCTCCCTGCACTATAGAGGGGAGTTGGCACCCCTTAGAGGGCTGAATGTGGCCCTGTGGCCTCTAGCTGCTATACCTCACCAATACAAGCCACTTAAATATCTCTCTTGTTCCTACCAACAAGGTGTTGTTTATCTTGTCAGAAAATGAACTGCTATGAATTCCTAGCAAACTTCTTCAAATGGCAGCTGTAACTGATCAAGCTGTCAGTTTCAGAAAGCAGAGTAACGAGGATTATTTGTATATATTTTCTCCATCATTTGACACAAGTAAACTTGGAAGTGTGCTCCTTAATCTTGTAAATGATGTGAACGAGAACGCTACTGACTGTCATTAGGGAACGCTTGTCAGAATCCCCTGCTACTTAATGCCCAGCTACTACTGTTGAAATGGCAGATTACTTATGGTGCATTTAGGGCATCGGTTTGGTGCCAACAGGAGGCCTGAATTTATGGAGAGCTTGTAGAGAAAATGGCAAGATCAGTCATGTATACAGCTGCTTATGCAAAGCTCTGCAGTTCATCATTTCAATGCAATACGCTCACAAGTTAAACATTTTATGGCCTTTTATTTTCATACTTGGTTTTTTTGCAGAGGGGGAGATATTTCATGGGGAAGGTTTTTTTGTAAGTGCACATTAGTGTTAACTGTTTGATCTCTCTGTGGATGCTTTGGTCTCTAACTGATTTTTTTTTTCTAAGGAAGAACATTGCTCCTTTACTCCACCATGTGTTGCTGCAATCTGCTGGTGTGTTGTTGTTTTATATATATATATAAAGCACCTATCTCCCGTAGATGTGGAATCCTATATTTGAAGTCCGGCCAGCTGAGACTATATGATTTGGGAAGCATATCTGCACCACTGACCCAAGTCTCCCTCTTCATCTCCTCAATGAAGCGGAATTGGAAAAAAATGTGTATTATGATGCAAACACATGGATTTACTTTTTTTAATACTCTCTCTTTCTTTGCATTAGTCTATTTTCTGGGAAACACAAACACAACAACATCACATCAGATTCCCCCTACCCAGCTACACACTCAAAGAGTTGTGGAGAGATGGGAAGCTGTGCTCATTTCATCCTCACTTTGTAATTTACCGGTAATTGTCTGTGAAAAGGCAAAAGAATGCCATCTGATAGACACATCCACACAAAATGTCAAACTATTTCATTAGCAGGTGACATTGTTTCATGCTGGAAAAGAGAGCTTTCATTTATACTAACAGGCAAGGTCACTGGTGCACCCATGAATCCCTAGAGCACAGAGTTTGGGTCTTATTAAACACTTCAGTAATTGCAATCATGTTTTGTAATTACATGCAAACAGTTTGTTCAAGGGCATAAATATTTGCATGCAATGTGACTAGTCGGAGGAGGTTTGTTCTAGGCAGAGCCACCGTAGCTACAAAACTTAAGTACTTCTTAAGAACTGCATGAGCCACACTATTTTTAGATACCTGCTGCCGCCTTAGCTATAGATTGGAGCTGAAAACACATTTGAAGGCAAAGACAGTATTTCAAAAGGAAAAGCAATTAGCTTTAGTCAGATGCCAGACAACTGCTGTAAAATTTATCAACAATTGATTATGAAGACCATACATGGCCTGCCCTATTGTTGGGTAGAGCGAGATGACTGCCTCAAGCCGCAGATAACGGGTGAGAGTTGCAACAAGGCATTAGAGAACAGAGTTGTTTGTACTGCATAGTGTGTCCTCAACCCCCTAAGGAATCCTGCTGCCCTCCAGTGTGGTGTAAGGGTACTGTTTCATTGCCAGTCTTGAAGTAATGTTCACCTGCCAGTCTGCTTGGCTTCTGTACATCCTCTCATCATATCAGGGACAAGGGAAAATTAGCAGAACATCGCTGCATATGGCCAGACCATGCATGGCATCCAATGAATAGACCCATTATAAGTAATGAAACTAAGTCATGTCAACTTGAATGGGTCTACTTTGAGTATGACTGACATTGGATCCAACCTCATGGATACAAATTATTTAACTTAGCTGACAAGGGCAGTTAAAAACTGTTGAGTCTGTAGTTCAGCAGAGGCATCTCAGTCTCTACACAATTTGGGAGCGCGCGCGCGCGCACACACACACACACTCATGTCTCCTCTCTCTCTTTTTTTAAAACACCCATATTTCATTTCCCTGAACCTCCCATTTTAATTTGTGCACTATGCCCCTTATTCTCAAATTATACACTATTTGGATCATTCTTTTTAAAAATCGTGTTCTATAAAGGTTCTAAATAAAAGGAAAAACTGACTTCCCATGAACCTAGAACCCAGTCTCTAGGTAACAAATTTGAGTCAACTGAAAATTAGCACATTAACAGTTCCACGCATAGTTAAGACTAAAAACAACAGCAGCAAAAAATATTCTTCAGAACTAACCTATGCACTGCAGCCCAATCTTATCTGTGTTTACTTAAAAGTAAACTGTCCCGAGTTCCATGAAAATAACACTAACACGGGCACTTGGACTGTATCCAGACTTGGTCACACTTATAGAACAATCCTAACTATAGAAAGCCGGTGTACGCTAGGGTGGCATAAATCACCCCATTTGAAACTCTGTCCAGGAGAAATTTGACTTGCACCTTGCTATGGCTGATGCAAAGAAATATTCTTCTGATTCTGACTTGCACCATTCTTTTTGTGGGCTCCGTTCCACAGGGTTGTTAGGTCCCATGACCAAACAGAAATGGGTCTGGAAGAGGTATAAGTTTTTCACGGTCCCATCCTCACCCCTTCCTGCCCCCGCCCTCAGAACACCCTTTTGGGGGAACTTAAATTACACTGTCTTAGGGTCCACCAGCTGAGCCAGGTTGATAGACTTATGCCAGCACATGTCTATCTCAGTCAAGTGAGGGACTTACATTGGCATAGCCCTGGCTGAGCAGAGAAAGTCCACGTTCAGGTGACAATTCTTTCCCGTCACTTAAAATTTAGCGCAACATGGCAGCATATTGGTAAAAAAGCTACAGTTCCATAACACAACTGGTAAAGGAAATGTTCGACACTGGCATTTCCAGAACCACTAACCTTATAACCAGCAAAACTAACACAACAAGCCCCATGTCTGAATGCAGCCAGTGTAATTATTTCTACAGCTTGGTTGTTGGGTTTGAATCTTTTGTCTTGGAATTATTTTGTGGACTAAATTGGCAGACAGACATTGACTTTAGCAATTGGTACCATGTAAGTATATCAGCTACTGACCTGCATCTAATCTGGAAAGCAATTCATCCTTCATCCGCAGCACTTAGGGGGACATCACTGTCATTTGAAGAATGCTGTATGACAACCAGCAGCTCTTGACATGACTATTAACCTGCTGCTAATTATTCCTAGTTAATACAAAATATTGTTCCCTTGTGTCCGTCTGCAACAGCACATGTTAAATGACCTATTCAGCAGCTGCCATTTCAAAGAGATGGCTCTTTTCTCTTCTCAGTCAGATAAGCCTGCCTGTTTGTTTCCAGTTAAAGGCTCAGGGAACTGCTCAACGGATTCACACCCGCCATGTGTCAGTCAAAAGCCCATGGCATTTAGGCAAGGCTTATCCAGTTTAATTTAGCAACAGCTGCCCATCATATGTTGTATTCAAATTCTAACAGTTCGCAGTTACCTTTTAGCACTCAGGCATGCAGTCTTTCTGTGACACCGGTGATGAAGATTACAATGATGAAGAGGCCATATTTAGTATGCTATCATGCCAGGAGCTGCTGGGGCTCAAACGTGGAAGCTTCAGGCCTGTGTGCAGCTGCCCTCTTTTGATAAGCCACTGAATGACAGGTTGCAGAATCCACCCAGGGAGCTATGTATCCTTAGGCCCTGGGCTGATCCTGCCCATCTGCACTGTCCATTGGACTCTTCTGCAGCAACAAGGCCTTTCTGAGCTCTGGTATGGATATGCATCCTTCAGTTGCTCTTTGGTCCTGATTTTGTTTTTTTGTTTTTTATAAGATATTTATTAGGTTTTTTCAAAGAATACACATTAAAAAAGTTACAAACAAAAAATTACAGTGTTGGGGGGAAAACAGAGATTACAGAAAAACTAAGAAAAAAATACAGACAGAAAATACATGCAAAAACCAAAAAAGACCAAAAAAAGAAAGATTTAAAAACCAATCCAATTTTCAAAACTTGTAGGTTCATTTACTTATTTTCTTGACTTCCTCACACCTCCCCTTTTTGTATTCCCATTTATATAATTAATTCAGCAAATCCTAGCCTTCTTTCTTTTATCTTAACTTCTGATCTTAACCTATTATAACAATATATTTTCATCCATTATCAATCCATATTTACATATTCTTATTACTCTTATATGCCAACGCCACTTATTTCCAATCCAGCATCATTTTAACATTCATTAATTTTACAGTATTTCTGCAGATAGTCTTTAAATTTCTTCCAATCTTCTTCCACCAACTCTTCTCCCAGGTCTCGGATTCTGCCGGTCATTTCTGCCAATTCCATGTAGTCTATCACCTTGGTCTGCCACTCTTCCAGTGTGGGTAATTCTTGTGTCTTCCAATACTTTGCAATCAGTATCCTTGCTGCTGTTGTCGCATACATAAAAAAGTTTCTATCCTTCTTTGGCACCAATTGGCCGACCATGCCCAAGAGAAAGGCCTCTGGTTTCTTCAAGAAGGTATATTTAAATACCTTTTTCATTTCGTTATAGATCATCTCCCAGAAAGCCTTAATCTTTGGGCATGTCCACCAAAGGTGAAAGAATGTACCTTCAGTCTCTTTACATTTCCAACATTTATTATCAGGCAAATGATAGATTTTTGCAAGCTTGACTGGTGTCATGTACCACCTGTATATCATTTTCATAATATTCTCTCTTAAGGCATTACATGCCGTAAATCTCATACCTGTGGTCCACAACTGTTCCCAGTCAGCAAACATAATGTTATGTCCAACATCCTGTGCCCATTTAATCATAGCAGATTTAACCGTTTCATCCTGAGTGTTCCATTTTAACAGCAAATTATACATTCTTGATAGTGTCTTAGTTTTGGGTTCTAACAATTCTGTTTCCAACTTTGATTTTTCCACCTGGAAACCATTTTTTTAATCTAAATTATATACCTCTCTTCTTTGATAGTAGTGAAGCCAGTCTCACACTTTATCTTTTAGTTTCTCAAAACTCTGCAATTTCAGTTTGTCTCCTTCTTGTTCCAAAATTTCCCAATATTTTGGCCACTTTGCCTCCATATTGAGCTTTTTCTGAGCCTTAGCCTCCATTGGTGACAACCACCTTGGGGTTTTATTTTCAAGTAAGTCGTTGTATCTTATCCAGACATTAAACAATGCTTTCCTGACAATATGGTTTTTAAATGCCTTATGAGCTTTAACCTTGTCGTACCACAGATATGCATGCCACCCAAACACATTATTAAAACCTTCTAAATCCAAAATGTCTGTGTTCTCAAGAAGCAGCCATTCTTTCAGCCAGCAAAGTGCTGCTGATTCATAGTAAAGTTTAATGTCTGGCAGGGCAAATCCACCTCTTTCCTTTGCATCAGTTAATATTTTAAATTTTATTCTGGGCTTCTTGCCCTGCCAGACAAATCTACAAATATCTTTCTGCCACTTCTTGAAACAGTCCATTTTGTCCAAAATTTGTAATGATTGAAACAAAAACAACATTCTTGGCAATACATTCATCTTTATCGCAGCAATTCGTCCCAACAAGGAAAGCTTCAAATTTGACCATATTTCTAAATCCTTTCTCACTTCTGACCAACATTTTTCATAATTGTCTTTAAATAAATTCCCATTTTTAGCTGTCATATAAATTCCCAGGTATTTCACTTTCTTAACCACTGTTAAACCCGTCTCTTTCTGAAACTTCTCTTTCTCAATCGGTGTTAAGTTTTTCTCAAGGACTTTAGTTTTTAACTTATTTAACTTAAATCCTGCCACATGACCAAATTCTTGAATCAATTCTAACACTCTTTTAGTACTGGATTCTGGCTCCTCTAGAGTCAATACTAAGTCATCTGCAAAAGCTTTCAACTTATATTGTTTAGCTCCGACCTTTATGCCTTTAATCAAATGGTCCCTTCTAATCATATTTAACAAAACCTCCAGAACCGAGATAAAGAGCAATGGGGAAATTGGGCAACCTTGTCGTGTCCCTTTCTCTATCTTAAATTCCTCTGTCACCACATTATTAACTATTAGTTTCGCTTTTTGTTCTGAATAAATTGCACTTATACCATTTTCAAATCCTTGACCAACCCCCATCCCCTGAAGATTTTTCTTCATGAAACTCCAAGAAACATTATCAAAGGCTTTCTCCGCATCCACAAAGATTAAAACTGCTTTGGTATTGATGTCCACTTGTAACTTCTCCAAAATGTTAATTATATTCCTCGTATTATCAGACAAATGTCTGCCTGGGAGAAAGCCAGCTTTATCCTTGTGTATCTCCTCCACTAATACTTTTTTTAGTCTTTTAGCCAAAATGTCAGCAAATATTTTGTAATCCACATTAAGCAGGGATATGGGTTGGTAATTCTTAAGTTGTGTCTTTTCAGACTCAGTTTTCGGTATTAGTGTTATATATGCTTCTTTCCACGACTCTGGCGCTTTTTCCCCCTCCAAAATTTCATTACAAACCTCCTTTAGTGATTGAATTATCCCATCCTTCAAAGTTCTATAATATTTTGAGGTTAAACCATCCGGCCCTGGAGATTTACCCAACTGCATGTTCTGAATGGCACCTTCTACCTCCTGTTCTGTAATTTTATAGTTCAACGTTATCTTATTTTCTTGAGAGATTTTTTGTAATCCATTTATTTTCAAAAATTGGTCTATGTCAAATTCTTTCTGAGGCCCTTGTGTGTATAGCTGTTTGAAGTACCTCTGGAAGCATTTTCTAATTTCCCGAGAGTGGCTCCGGAGCGGAATGGGGCTGAACGGCGCGGTGCTGAGAGTCAATCGCTACTTCTGTGGAGTGAAGCCGCGCAGCCGTTGCCAGAGAGCGCTGACCTCTTTTCCTGTGACAATTCGGCTACCAAACAACAACCCGTGAGTAGGGCAAGCTTTAAGATTGGAAGCTAAAAGAAAATTAAGGCTTAATTTGGCACTGAAGCGGGAAGGTGTAAACAGGAAGTCCACCTTCCGGTTTGTATAAAGATTAAAGCAAAGACTGTTTAAGCCAAGACCGGGAGAGGTGCATCAAAAGGACTTAAAAATCCAAACGTCAAATGGAAGGATTCCCTCCCTGAATTTAAGGAGAGGGAGGGAAGAAGGGAGTATTTTCTGCTTATAAAAATCGGAAAGGAGTGAGAAGATAAGGGAAAAAAGGGACTTAAAATCATCACTCAACTCTTGGGAACGGACTGCCAAGATTAAATACAATTGTTGCACAGGGAGTCGCACTATTTATGGACAATGTAACTTTTTGACAGCTAACTCTGCAATGTAACTTTTTGATAGCTAACTCTGCAAGAGAGATATATTGGACTTGAGAAGGCTTTTTATTTAGCTGAAGGGGGGGCTTTTGAGAAGTTGGTAAGACATTTTGTTGCAACTTTAGTTGACTGTTACTGTGGCCCCCTAGAGGTTCACTGAAACTGTTACAACAGGCTGGGGAATTTTCCATTTCTAAATAGCCTGGGAAACTGTTACTGCAAAAACAAGTCTGATCGTGGGAGTGACCTTGACTCTTATACAAGAGTGTTATGGATGAACAAAAAGAACAAAAGACAACAAGATCGGGCAAGGTCAGACATCAACAGACCAGCGCAATTCCACAGCAACGCAGGGCATCTGCATCCGGCCCTCCTGTACCACAAGGGGAAGACCCAGCACAAGCAGGATCGAAAGGTATGACATCGGAAGAAAGATTTGCTTCAGTTTTAAACAAAATTTATGAATCTTTGAACAAATTAAGTAATCAAGTTGCTGAAGCGTCAAATAAAATTGACCAAAACACTGCAAGTATTAACAATTTGGGGCAGAAGGTGAACTTAAATACAGAATCCATCGAAAGGTTGCTGCAAGAATCTGCGTCAAATCAAAAGATAGCTCAAGAAGCAAAAGAAAAAGCAGTGGCAGTAGAGGAAAAGATAACACCGATATGTAAACAGCTTGGAGACCATCAGACACAGCTTGGAGCCCACCAGTCGATTTTGTCTATGATTGAACTGAAAGAGAAGCAGACCAATCTCAGGATCAGAGCGGTGCCTGAACTCGAGAAAGATAGTTTAAGTGAATTTCTAACACAGGAATTTGCAGACTTTTGGAAACTGGATGACAAGCAAGATTGTAAGTGCTTTTAGACTTGGAAGAGGAGGGAGAAAGAACAGGGTGAGAGACTGTTTGATTACCCTCCGATCAAAAGAGGAAAGAGATAAAATACTGAGTCTGCATTATCAGAACAGCTTGGAAATTAATGATACAAGAGTGGAGATATTCAAGGACATTCCGAAATATCTCTTAGACCTCAGGTCTAACTACGGAGACTTGGTGGCCCTGCTGAAAGGAAGTAGAATTCTCTTTAGGTGGGAATTCCCCCAAGGCTTATCCTTTACCTTTAAAGGTAAAAAGTTCAAAATCAGATCAGTGGAGGATAAAGAGAAATTTATGAGAGAACACGAAGAAGACTTGCAAAAAGGAGTTGAAGAAGAGCCAAGAGCCCTTAAACCAGGAATACTAGACAAAGCATTACTACCTGTGGGACTGGACAAATCAGAGAAAGTGATACCACCGTTAGAACAAGAGAACCTATTGGGAGCAGTTGGAGGTACAGCAAAGTAAATACATCATGTCTCTGCAACTACTAAGCTGGAACATTCATGGACTTAATTCCCCGGAAAAGAGGAAGAAAGGGTTTCATTTATTGAAAAGAGAACAATTGGACCTGATTTGTTTACAGGAAACACATGTGATACGGTTACACAGGAAAATATTGGTCAATAAAAGATTGGGACAGGAGTTTATTTCATCAGACAAGGTTAAAAAGCGAGGAGTAGTTATTTATGCAAAAGAGAAACTAACACCAAAATTTGTTTTTAAAGATGATCAAGGAAGATATCTTGCAATTGAAATTCAAACACAAGGAGAGAAATTGTTGATAGTAGGAGTATATGCACCGAATGATGGGAAATCTGAATTTTTTAAGAAGTTGCATGAGACTCTGTTAGATTATATGGATTACAACATCATTTTGATGGGAGATATGAATGGAGTGGTATCTACAAATATGGACAAGTCGCAGAGACAGGTAGTTTCTAAAGATGGCAGACTACCAAAAACTTTTTTTGAACTGACTGACAATATGTACTTGATTGACACTTGGAGAACTAGAAATCCCTTGGAAAGAGAGGGAACCTTCTTTTCTGAAGCTCAAATGACATGGACAAGAATTGACCAAATCTGGTTAACTAGAGGACTGGCACCCAAGATTCGGAAGGTAGAAATCTGCCCAAAAACGTGCCCCGACCATAATGCCGTGAAACTGGAGATGAAACTAACACCAATTGGTTCCTTTAGATGGAGGATGAATGACACCTTGTTTAGAGATCAAGAGGTTACTAAGAAGGCCCAAAAAACATTGAGAGATTATTTTGAGATAAATTTGAATACCATTGTTGAAAAAAGAGTAATCTGGGACGCAAGTAAAGCGGTTATGAGGGGCTTCCTAATTCAACAGAATTCGATAAAGAAGAGAGCCCAAAATGAGAAAAAAGAAAAGATCTTGGAAAAAATAAGAGGGCGAGAAGAAACTGAGAGTGAAACCAAATTCACAAGAGATTCTGAGAGAAATAAAGTTACATCAAGTGCAATATATGAAGATGATGAATCAGGAAATAGAATGGAAAATTAAACAAATGAGACTTTGGTCCTGATTTTGGTGTCCGTTTTCTTGATCCTATCTCCAGTTCATTCCAGTCCTGGCAGATCATGCTTTCAAAATCACTAGGTGGCCATTTGCTGCCAATCATGAGGCAAACAGCAACCTTGAGAGGAGATTATTTTCACTGGGAAAATGGAGCAGGGGGGAAGGTTAAATTGCTGTTCCCCCAGTGCCATGGTCCCGATCCTGTTTCTTCCCACCAGCAGCTTCAGTGGTTTGAATAGACCATTTCCCTGCCCAGTCAGATGCCAGCCACCCCTTAGAAGGTTTGAAGACCGCCTCTCTTGACCTTGACTTGCCGCATTTGGTAACTGGGGAGAAGGTCGAAGATAGAGAGGTTGGCTGCTGAGCCCAGCGGTCTGTGTAATCAAAGCAAAATAATCAGCCCAAGTGAACAAATTGATGTGACAGGGTTTTTTATTGTAGTTTTCTTTACCAGCTTAGTTCATGCAGAGTATAATTATGAGGTAGAGAGAGGCAATCACAGTTCCCTGTCCACTCAGAAAACAGAAATAAAGGACAATATGTTTAATTTGTGGGTTAAGATGTGCAGCATTCTGTGCAATGCACTAGGGGCTACAAAGTTCTCTCCTTGCCCCACTGTACACCTAAGAATGTAATGCAAGAGACTGCCACAAACCTATTTGTGCAAACACGTGTATTCTATTGCTCCCCATATTGAATATACTGTCCGTGGGAAACCATGTTTTGGATTGCGCGGAATAGTCCTTGGAGACTGAAATTGAAAATTAAGCTTATGCAGTGCAATGGCATCATGATCTGAATTCACAACGTCCCTTCCACAGAGCACCACATAAAATAAATTTATGTAAAATAACATTTCCAATTATCTGAACTGTTCACTTTCCAAATGTATGAGGTGCACCCCACGTCATTGCAAAATAAGCAAAGGGTGAAATGTAATTGCATACAAAATCAAAGCAATTGACACCAAGCAATAGTTCTGCTTTAAAGGGAAATGGGAGAGATTATTTTTTTACATAGCTCTGGCAATGTCCTGAGAATGCTAATTGGTCATGAGATCTGTAGATCTTTTATGCCTGGCTTTGCATGATCCAGTGCCCAGGTAAAGGAGAGGGGAGGAACAAAGCAGATCTAAGAGGCGGCTGCTAAAACATGATGCTTAGGGGTGTGAGAGGGCAAGTCCTAAGTCCTCTCCTCTTCCGATCCTGATGATTTGATCTTGCCCCCTTCAATCATATCTCAGACTAATCCACCATTTTGCCTAGCAGTGCATGCAACAATATTAGACTCTGATAGTCCAAGTTCATCTGAGGCTAGTTTATGACCTCTGAAGATCTGAGGTGACAGTTTGTCCACTAAAGGGACTAACATGCATTAGGAATGAGATCATAAGGAAACAACTGCCCAATCTAAATAGTTATGTTTAAGTCTTCATCTATTCAGAGAAAGCAAATCCATTTTTTCCTGCAACTGTATTTAATTATCCAATGAATTATCAGCCCCTTGAAATGCTTGCTTTTTGTTCAAGGAACATTTTTTTAAAAAAACCCTATCAATCTTTCACTTCAGTCAGGCAGTAGATGACTGTTTACAGCAATCATAGATTTGATGCAAAATGTCTGGAGACGTCAGAGTTCTGAAAACTCAGAACATATGCATGTAAAACATATGCATGGCTTTGTGAAGGTCTTCAATTGCTCTCTGTCTTGTTTTCTACCCCTCCCAGTTGGAAATTTTTAAGAAAATATTTTAATATTTCTTAATAAAAAGACAACCAATTGCATCCAGCATGCAACTAGCAAATGTATGTGGGGGTGAGTGGTAATCATTTGAACTCTTGCCATGTATACATATGATATTTGTGTGTGCAACATCTGAATATATTTAGCATTTCCGATGGCTATGACGAAAGAGTCAAAGGGTGGCGTGGGGAGGGCAAAGAGGAAGAAGATTAAACCACCTATTTCATGTTGTAGCTTGTTGTACTTTTCCTGCAGATTCTATGTGTTGCCTGGTCTGTGGAATGCTTGCTGCAAAGAGGCTTGCCTGGTGCCAAATTGAATGTGATTTCAGTGTCAGAAAAAGACCTTTGGTATGTAATCTAAGTTGAACTAGCTTTTGGTTTTATCCATTCTGATTAATTGCATGTTTTAATTGCTGCTTCTGCTGTTTTATTTTCGCAATATTGTATGTGTTTACTGAGAATCCTTACTGAAGGGTGGCAGAGAAACATTTGTAAACAAACAAACAAATGCATGCGTTCCTCAGGACTGACCTATGACAAAGGACAAGATGGCACCCTGCCATGGCATATACAGAAGCCAACTTCAATGGACAGCATCCTTCGCTGTAACTAAGGACAACGGGGTAGTTTAGTGGGTGAATGGGATGCTGCATGGCACAGACAGCTCTGTCCTCCAGCATCTCACTGCTATTCTTCAAATATTTAACTTTGCTGCCTGCCTCCACCAGCAACCAATGCCTGAGAATGCCTGCTTCACTCTGCCCAATGGTAGGGCTGGACTTGGTGATCCTCCAGGCTGGATCCACAGTACAATGTGATTAGTTCTATGTGCCTAAGGAACTTGTCTTTCTCAAGCAGTAATGCCAAGTGCCTCCTGGCAAACATCTTTAGAAAATGAGTCTGTGATTTGGCATTTGAGGGGAGAGGTAGCAAATTATAGAGGCAGACCTAGGTTCTTCAGCATGCATGAAGGAGCTCTTTGGATTTCAGGGTCCCTATCTTATGGCATGATTGTGGCCCCCACAGTGTCTCAGTCTTGATAGTGTAGGACACACACACACACACAGAGAGAGAGAGAGAGAGAGAGAGAGAGAGAGAGAGAGATATTCTGTGCTGAATTCACACATACACATGCACAAACTTCTACCATGAACTAGGGAATAGATGTCAGCTCTGTGCTCAGTATTCCCTGAAGAGCAACTTGCTTTCATTTTGTGAGGTCAACAGCTGCTTCAGAGTGATAACAAGCACCATAATAAATGCAATGTATTCATGCCAAGACTTCTGGGACAGCATGACAATCCACCATATCTGTTTGAAGTCTGCTTAAGAGAACAGGCTGACTGTGCTTACTTGACTAGGAACTAAGAATAAAAGCAACACAGCAAGGTATAGAACCATATCTGGAAACAGTTATCTCTCTATGGTACCCATACTTCAGGAAATAATTTCAGACATGTTACCTGTATAGGCTGCTAAATTTGTGTGTGTGTGTGTGTGTGTGTGTGTGTGTGTTAGCATCTTTCTTTACAGTTACTCAAATAATTAAAAGATCACCAGTTTTCTTCAAAACCAAATAAATAATACCATATACTATACAGTGGTACCTTGGGTTACGAAGTTAATTTGTTTCTGAGGTCCATTCTTAAACTGAAACTGTTCTTAACCTGAGGTACCACTTTAGCTAGTGGTTACCTCAGTGGTAACCTGAGGTACCACTTTAGCTGCGCCGCCGGCACACGATTTCTGTTCTCATCCTGAGGTAAAGTTCTTAACCCGAGATACTACTTCTAGGTTAGCGGAGTTTGTAACCCGAGGTGTTTGTAACCCGATTTACAACCACTGTATGCTTATAAGATTAAAATGTAGAGCACATAGAAAGCATGAAGCCCTCAAGCTCGGAAATGTTCCCTACCTCTGACTTAAAATATTCCACTAGAGGTGATGATTAAAACAATGAGAATAAGGGATCCAGTGAGTTCTCTAATCTGACCTTCTTTCTTAGCACATGATTATATTCCTTGAAAACTTCAAAATACAACTAATACTGGGCATAACCTTTGGGTTTTATGTATGGGGGGGAACTGTCAGCTCACAAGACAAATGTACCAGTTGTACTCCACACTTTTGTCTGTCTGGAATGTTTCTTTTATAATGTTTCTTGCTAAAGTGGATTGAAGGATGCAATACATAGAAATATCTGGGAATTTGAACAGCGAAAGCATTAGGGAGATGTTTGGATAATGATCCCCACCCCCCACAAAAAACCTGAATGAATATAATGTGACTATTCCACAGTAAATGCCTAGTGTGAAAGAATATTTCAAGTCCCATTTCATGATAGAAAGCAACAACAAACAACACAAAATTACTCTTGAGATGCTTTGTAAACAGAAGCCATCTGCTGAATTTTGTTCATCCCAATATGCTTTTGCACATTACTCAGGCGATGTTTTTTGTTTCCCCAATTTGCTCTAAAGAAGCAGCATCTTTAACTGAACATCTAAAAAGTTTGTGTGCAACTCTCTTGACTGAGTGTGTTGCCATTGGGATGATTTGTTTTAACATGCAGCATTGATAAGACTTAGAATGACAGGAAAATGACTCTGTGTGCTTGTCCAGGTAAAGATTTATGAAGAATAAAGTGTCACAGTAATGAAATGGTGACAGGTTAGCATTAGCAGTTGACACTGGTGGGCTGAAGAATGGGGAAACAATTGAACTGGAAGTGAAAAACAAAATAGCAATGCTTTAGTGTTGTCACCTTTACAAATGTGGTTAATGAAAAGTAAAGAAAAAAGGGCTGACATTATGCTTTGCTGGACCACAATGGCTCACTGGGAGCTGTCCCTTGTCCTGAAAAGCCACACACGTTTATTTGGTTCTGTAGTTCTATACCACCTTTCACCAAAAATGGCCACAGGATAGTTTACAGAATTTTCTGTAGATTATTTTTATGTACATTACTTAGAAATAAGATATTTAGGCAGTATATATAAAGGTCTTAAATAAATATGGTTATATAAAACATGATACATCATAAGCAGAAACATAAAAAATTTTCTCATACAATGTATAACATAATTAGAAGGTATATAGAATCATAGAACTGTAGAACTGGAAGGGAGAGTCTCATCCAGGCAGGATGATACAGGAGAAGAAGGAGCCAGTGTGGTGTTGTGGTTAAGAGCGGTAGACTCGTAATCTGGGGAACCGGGTTCGTGTCTCCACTCCTCCACATGCAGCTGCTGGGTGACCTTGGGCTAGTCACACTTCTCTGAAGTCTCTCAGCCCCACTCACCTCACAGAGTGTTTGTTGTGGGGGAGGAAGGGAAAGGAGAATGTTAGCTGCTTTGAGACTCCTTCGGGTAGTGATAAAGCGGGATATCAAATCCAAAACTCTTCTTCTTCTATTTCAGAAATGTTTCTGTGTCTGGCTCTCACAGACTAGGGGACTCCTGTGCTACTTTGGAAGCACTGGTGTTTAGGAGCACTGATGTCAGGAAGCTAAGCATGCTGCTGCAATCTATATAAATTCTTAAAAATCAAACCACCATTACTTAAGCAAAACTAGTCTTCTCCCTAAAATGATACACATTTTCATACTCTTGTGTGACTCTCAGAAAGTTGGCCCATATGGCCAAAATGTAATGTGAAAAGCGAGTCTAGCGTTATTTTTCTATGCCATTTTAAGTACATGTATATTTATGACAAAAATTCCTTAAGGCAAATATTAATGAAGTATTCAGGTATCCTGCTGACTTGTGAGGCACAGAAATGGTTAATGCTGGACACTCTCCATTTTAAAACAAGTTCCTTCCTTCACAATACATAAAAGATACATTTTGATAATAATTTTCTGTTTAATGATAAATGATTATGAGTTTTGGTCAGGAGAAGGAAGAGTCAGCGCTGAGTAAATGAGCTACCTCTCTCTGAAGGGCTGATAGGTCATAAACCATATCTAGCGGCTTGAGGGAGGTATAAATTGAAAACATTACAAGATTTGATTAGAAATCCTGAAGGCTCCAGCAATGACATAGCTTATTTGGAGAACTTTTCCTTCAAAGAGCGAGTGCAGAATGTTATATAAGCCATGGCTGAATTTAAAATGTGATCTATAAACTATGAAGAACACAAACTGCAACCAGGGCGGATCTACTATAAAACTAATGAAGCTTCAGCTTCAGGGCTTAAGTGACCTTGTAAAAACATTTCCCTAATTTTCACCCCCCACAATAGAATGATAGAATAGTTGGAAGGGACCACAAGGATCATCTAGTCTGACTATTTATCCCTGTGTGGGACTTGAACCCATGACCCTAAGATTAAAAGTCTCATGCTCTATCAACTGAGCCAGTGTGGTGTAGTGGTTAAGAGCGGTAGTCTCGTAATCTGGTGAACCGGGTTCGCATCTCCGCTCCTCCACATGCAGCTGCTGGGTGACCTTGGGCCAGTCACACTTCTTTGAAGTCTCTCAGCCCCACTCACCTCACAGAGTGTTTGTTGTGGGGGAGGAAGGGAAAGGAGAATGTTAGCCGCTTTGAGACTCCTTCAGGTAGTGATAAAGTGGGATATCAAATCCAAACTCCTCCTCCTCCTCCTCTTCTATAACTCGAAACCTATAAGGCATAGGAAATTTTTATTCACACCAGCGACTTTGACATGTGAGATAATCCAGTACAACAATTTTAATCAAAATCAGAGGTAGCAGCTATTTTTTCAAAAATGTGGTGCTCTGTTGTGGAACAAACCCACACAATAAGATAACAGTCATTACCCAGACCTCATTGCCGGTTGCAAAGGGGCCTCCGCAACAATTCAAGTTTCAGGGCCCCCAAAATGTAGATCTGCCACTGACCACAACTCTATCAAACATAATTCATTTTCCTGGACCTAGTCTGAATATCTGTAAATGGGAGCATAAGCTGTTCTCAGCAGATCTTTAGACAGTTGTGAAAAGTTCTGGAGCGCTCTTACATAATTCTCAACAGTAGAACAGCATGCTATTGAACATATAAAGCACACAAAGGTTTTTCTCATATTGTGAACTAACTAACACTTGTGCTTTTTATTTCCACTTCACATGATTGGCTACTGCACCACGTGATGATACAACAGCATTGGTGGAAAGCATATTTATATTTTCATCAGACACTGGCTGCCGTCTGACGTAATCATATATAACCATTTAGCATTATGAGGATGTGTTGCAGCAAGCCTCAGGCTAGCTTTGTCTTTCTCCCCTCTTCAAACACAGAGGAGATTTAGAGTGTCTAGATATAGTTTGTTACAAACTGCAGCTTCCCATTTCCTCTGGATATGGGAAATTGTAGTTTTACAAGCCCCAGTTAATTCACGGTGCAGGACAGCATACCAGGATGGTTTCACCTTTCAAATACATTTAAATAAGACCCAATGAAATCAACATAAGCACTTAAACACACTAAACCTTTTCAAGGATTGCATTGAAGATGAAGTAAACCCACCTGTGCCTAAACAGATTATCCTCTCTCCTCTTCTTGTTGAATACAAAGTAAATACTCAGCATGGACTGCCTGTTTTTAACATGCAAGTCTTCAATATCCAGCTGGGAACTAATCTGTCATTGAAAAAAATTAACATTCTGTGATCTCAAAGCTAATGACTCTGGATTTCCCAAGAGAAAACAGAAGAGGACAGTGCAGGAGAGGCTGCTGGCATTTGACTGAAAGCAGAGGCATATGAGCAAGGAGGTTGGAGAGGATTCTTGGCAATGGGATGAAGGCAGTGATTAAAGAGAAGCTGATGGAAATGGCTGCATGAAGATTTAATTACCTGTGGCTAAGGTAAGCTGGATTTGAGCACCTTCCAAAAACATATTGTGCTTGAAAAATACCCTAAGTGGTTATCCCTGATTTATCCTCTAATATTAAAACAACCTAGCAAAATCTCAACATGGTCGTCAATCTGACCTCACTGAAGGTCGACATCTGCAACACTGTAGTCAACAGGAAGGGGAAGAATCGTAGACAGAACCTAAAATGTAGCATCCAATTTCACACATAAGCCTAAAACAAATGCAAACTTCAGGCCTCATGCCCCAAATAGTTCTGCTATTTTAGCAAGGTATGTATGTCTGTTTGTGATGAGGTTATGGTCAGGAGAAGGACAAGCAGAGCCACAATGTGCTGATTCTCTTGTGGTTTTTTACACAATCAACTATGGTATTATTCTGGATGGGCCATCCTTGTTGGAGACTAGAGGCACCATACTATATCGCAGTGGTTCCACTTCTATCTGGATGGCCTGTTCTAGAAGGTGATGCTAAGAGGCCTACAGCTCAGCTCTATAACATTAATTCAGTGGGACCATGTTATTTAACATCTACATGTAACTGCTGAGTGAGAGAAATCATTTGGAAATATGGGGCAAAGTGCCATCTGTATGTTAATGGCAACCAGTTCCGTTTCTTCTTTTCATCAGACTCTGGTAAAATGATGGAGAGGGAGGAATCGGTGTGTAGAAGCTGTAATGGATGGGAAGAGGGCCATTAAATGGAAGTTGATTCTAGGGAAGTCAGATGCCCTGTTGATAGGTGGTTCATCTGGCCGGGAGGGGGGGTGTGATAGCCATGCTGCTATGGATGGGATTGCCTTGAAGGCTCAGCTTTTGTAGCTTATGGCTGCTGTTGAATCCCACATAAGATGGGATCCACAGCACACAATGTCTTTTATCTTCTTAGGCTGCTGCCTCTGGTTACATCCCTTCTTGCCATAATAGTCACTGTTATCCATGGGCTTGGAACTTTAAGGCTGGACTGCTGCAATACATTGGAGCTGCCTTTGAAGATTTCTTGGAAACATCAGTTGGTAAACAGCGTAGGGCTAAGCTAGAACCAGTCACATTGAATGGATATCACCAGTCCTTAAACAGTTACACTGGTTCTAGCGTCTCTAGGCAAAATTCGAAGTGTTGGTCATTACCCATGAAGGCCCAAATGTCTTGGAACTCAGCTATTAGAAGGACCAACCTTTTCCACATGATCCTGCCTGAACCTTTCAGTGACCCACCCTCCAGCTCCCCACTCCCTCAGTACCTGAGGCGAAGCAGGTGCTGACTAAGGAGAAGGCCCTAAGGAGAGTTGTGGTGACTCAGAGATTGTCTTTCCTGGTGAAGCTTGCTTGGCAAAACACTCAATGTCTTTTCAGTGCCAGGCAGTTATTCTTACTTTTAAAAAAATCTACCCGGGGCAATACAGTGTGTTCTATAAGGGATTTTAGTGTTGCTTCTATGATGCTGCTGGATTTTATGCCTTCTGCTCCTGTCCATTTAATGCAGCTCTGATTTTAAGTGGTTTGTGCTGTGGGATTCTTTTGGGCAGAAGGGCAGCCTCTAACAAGGCAGATAGATGGTCTCGATCAAATACATACGCAAACAAGGAAGCTGCTCTCCAAACACAAGAGCAAGAGTCTGACCAGCAGCTCAATCAGCAGCAGCCTGGAGGCCAGCATGGGAACACAGCTCTTTCTCAGCTCTGAGAAACTAGCAGTTTCCTATGTGGTTTTTGTGTGTGGTTCTGATTCTTTCCTACCAAGATTAGCAGCTCCCTGGTGATACTCAAGGGACTCTTTGCAGGGAATTCCATGTCCCCCTGCATCATTTCGCCCCATAGCACTATCCCATGCAAAGGAGCTGCTTCAGGTGACCCATGGACCAGAGATACACGAGCCCATACAAATATCAAGAACAGGGATCTAAGGAAGGAGATGCAGGTAGTTGACAACACACCAATTTAAAGACTGACAGAGGAAGTTTGCTTGTCCAGCTCAGTTGGGATGGCTTGATGAGGTGGGGCAGCCTGTTCACTTGCTTTCGAAAGGCTCCTCTGGGCTGCCATATTCAGAAGCAGGCTGTCTCTAAATATTTCTGGAGGCATCTGTCTGGTCATTGTGGAAAGCAGGAGGCTGGACTGGGGTGGCCACTTGATCTTCTCAGAGAAGGCTCTTCTTACATTAGGTGCATG
Organism: Podarcis raffonei; assembly: GCF_027172205.1. Taxonomy (NCBI): domain Eukaryota; kingdom Metazoa; phylum Chordata; class Lepidosauria; order Squamata; family Lacertidae; genus Podarcis; species Podarcis raffonei. The sequence continues at coordinate 44,347,210 of NC_070604.1, forward strand.
ACTATGTGCACCTCTGTTACTCAAAGAAGGCGTTGCATTGTTGAAATTCAGAAATCTAAGTTAGTCATGTGTATTGACTTCAATAGGTTTGAGTCTATCAGTTCACTCCACTACAGGAGGATGTGGGGAACCAGACAGCTTCCTGCTATTCATCCCCCACTTTAATTTTTCTTTTCTTTTTTCTTTTTCTTTTTTAAAAAACGCTTACTAAACGAGTGGCTCCTGAGTAAGATATTTCACAGCCCCCAGAGAAATTAGAGACATTTATAAAATGTAGTAAAACCTTTAAAAGGTTCAGAAAACAATACAGAAATCTTCCATTCCAGAAGCGCTTGTGACACTTGAGCAACCAAATCCTACAAAGCAAGATGAAAGTGCTAGGAGTTATTCAAAATTAAATTATGATAATTACAATATATAAGCATGAAACTGTTCGTGTTCATTCTCTCTCTCTCTCTCTCTCTCTCTCTCTCTCTCTCTCTCTCTGTCTCTCATAGTTATCTTTTGTCTCATTTGGGGCAATGGCTGCTGTTCCTGGCTGGCTGGTACACCTTTCTGATTTAGTAGAATTTAACAAAGGGATCCAGCTTGTGGCAGACTCTGGTTTTTGAGAGCACGCTTTTGAGATTTGTTCAAAATCAAAGTACCCTTCAGTTTCAAGGCTTTTGAATAGCCAGTGCCTTTTGGAAGATGCATAGGATAAAAACAAAGGAATCGCTCTTATTTTATAAGACTTTCTGGGGCTACTAGTTGTAATGGCTATATGTTACCTGCAATATCGGAGGAAGCATGCCAGTTGTTGAGGACCATGAGTGGGATAGTTGTACCGCACTCAGGGCCTGCTTGCAGGCTTCCCAAAGGCATCTGGTTGGCCTCCATGAGAACAGGATGCTGGACTAGATGGGCTTTGGCATGGTCCAGCTGGGCTCTTCTTACTTCCTCCTATACATGCTGAACAGGAGCCCAGTCTAACAGAAAAGACCCATGCATACAGCAGTTGGAGTTGTACAGTACATTGTGGCTCTCCTTTGGTCTCCATTACTCTCGCATACTAAGGTGTGCATCTCCCATCTGGGGCCTCTGCTAGCTAGGCTGGGGCCAGTGATTTTGATGCTAGAACATATCACATATACTAACAGGAAACTTGACTCATTTGAGTGTTAATCCTTATGTGATCAAAATGTCACTAACTCCACCACCAGAGGGGAGGTCTAAACAGGTCTGAAAGAATACCCAGCGTTTGCGGAAGTACAAAAATCTTTAGAAAGCTAACTCTTAGAAGGAAAAGCCCCCCAACATCCCAATGAAAACTGAATGTGATCGGTAGGTATGCAATTCTGACTTTTTTTTTGAGGGGGAGAGAGAAATGGAATTCAGGATGAGGGGAAAGGAATGACACTCACATGCTAGCATTAAGGATTAGGGTTCAGTTGGTGAGTCCTACTAGCAAAAGTCCACACAAGGACTTCCACTAGTGCAATGGGGCTTTGCCCCCTCTCCTCCCCCTCACACCCCACAAAATGCCTCTTGGAAGGTAGGAGAACACCCAGAACAGTGTGCAAGGGGAGGAGGAGGGGGGGTAATTGCTTTATCTGTCAAGCTGCAGCGCTTGTGCTGAGGGACTAATTGCCACAGTGCTACATTGAATCCCTCCCTCTCTTGCAAGTCCCACTTGTTTTCCCCCTAATTCAGAGCACTGTAAAAGTGAAGAGCTAGGACAAGTGTCTCACGGTCAAAGTAAGGCAGGCGAAAGAGAAGTGAGCAAAAATGGCCTGGAGTAGCTATGCACATACACATCTGCCAGCTTGCTGAAGAAAAGAAGGTACACAATCCCTCAATATAAGTATTTGGATACATAATGGAGTTGCATTCATTTGGTAATTTTGTCATTTCCCACACACAGTAAGAAAGAAAGACAAACTACCTAAAATGAAAATGACTCACTCGTTCCCTTTTCTTCTCATTAGTTAATGACGCCATTATTAAGATGTCTCACACTTCGTCAAGCCAAGCAACATCATCTCCGGACCTCCCACCCAACCCCATTTCCCCCTTCACTAAAATAGATGTGAAATGCAAGGCAGCATCCCTGGTGAATTTCATTCACACGATGTCGGACTTGCTTGCGCCTTTCCCAGGGCTCGCAAATGCCTGCGATGATGACACGGAGGAAGTTGTGATGTTGTCCAAGTTCATAATGACCTGGTTCAGAATACAAATTTGTACACCTGGTAATGCTAGGCCATATTAAGAATTGATCTACAGTGGACCCTCCAGATATGAATTAAATTCATTCTGGGGGTCTGTCCACAACCTGAAAAGTCCGTAGGCAGAGGCGTCGCTTCTGTGGGACAAAATCCGGAAGGGACAAAACCCGGAAGTATACTTCTGGGTTTGCCACGTTCCTAACCCGAAGTTACGTATCCAGAGTGGTATGTAATTAGAGGGTCTACTGTACTGTATTCTCAAATGAGACCCTGCACATTCACTGTTAGCACCCAGCAGACCAATCATCCAAGCCAGGTCTTTGTAGGCACACAGACTCAAGTTATTTGATTTTCATCCCTTCATGGTCCCTGAAACTCGCATCGATTGCTGTGATCCTCACTATCAAGACAGCCTCCTATGCTCATGCTCAGAAGATCTTTAATGCTAAGCACCCAAATTGATTGGTGTGAAGTATGTGGCCATCCTACTTCATCAACCACACTTTTGTTATGTCCAGTTTATTTTGGCCCATCTATTATTTTGACCATTTCTTGGGGAATAAATTATGTTGCGGTGGTTCCTCCATCTTCATCTGAAACTGTCTTGTTCCCCAGCGTGTTTGCAGAAGTGGCTGCTTGAGTTTCCAAGGAGCTGCCTGTTGTGGCTTGTGCAGGCAATTTCAATTCCCAGGAAGCAGGTGGAAAGACACATGCATATGGCACCATCAGCATGTGTGTGCCAACATTACAAGCTAGGAGAGAACTTTTGGGAAATAGATTTTCCCCAGCCCCGAAAGCACGCTAAAGAAACCTCATGAATGGGTACATCTTTTTCCCAGGGACAGATTTCAATAAAACGAGTGGCAGGCAGGAACACTTGTGGGAGTGAAAGTTTGATGAAATGACAGCACCATGGGAGATATATCCTGTTTCTTTTTCTACCACAATATGTACAAGAACCCAAAGTCTAAATTTTTAGCAAAGCAAAACAAAAGTATCACAGACAGGTAACAAAATGGGTCACAAGGTGTGGTCTGAGGCACTTAATGGAGCCACATTGCTGGAGAACCTAAGCAGATCTGGGCCTGGTCAGTGCCTGGATGAGACGCTGGCTGGGAATTCCATGACCGCCACCTTGAATTCCATAATGAAGATATCAAAATGCACAAAAGGTGGAGCAACCAGCCCAACTGCTCCAGTGATACACACTGTACTAAGCAGTCCAGGGTGAGGGGTGCAGACAAAGCAGCTCTATATGGAAGCATCATTTGATAGGATTGAGCAAATCTATCCATTTCTGTGTCCCCCTTTTTCTAATCTTCATTTCGGTTCTCCACATTTTGAGACCTGCTTGCAATTTTAAATAGAAGTCTTCATGCAAATTCAGCAGCATATAAGTTCAGTATTTTTCTAATATACATATTTCCATGCAATTTTGCCTAATATATACGTTTTTGAAAAAGTGCAATTTAGGCAGGTTCCCTTATAAATGTGAACTGAGTTGAATTTATCCCATCTCTACTTAGATGTATCCACCATTAGGGTTGTGTGCGCGCACGGAGGTGGTAGTAGTGGAAGGATGGGGGTTGCTGGGCTCAGCAGATCTGCTCCCTCTCCTCTGTTCCCATCCTATGTAACATATAATTAGCACTGAGTGAGGTTTCCTAGGGAAGCCTCTTTTTCTTAGGGAAGCCTCTTTTTACTGAAGGATGCAAGAGATGATACTGCACTGAGTCTGGTGCTGCCTTCTCTCTGCTTCGATCTCACTTAGCATCTGGTCCACTTGGTCCAAATAGGGCACAACTCCACCAACCTCAGCCTGCCACCAACCCTGGTCCTCCTTAGAATCACTATTGCCAGTAGGAGGATGGGCCAAAATTAGAATTAGTTGGCTCTGCTTGACATTGGTTCTGACTTCACCTACTGTCGGTTTCCCTGCCTCCCACCCTGCCAGTCCTAATGGGCACTAATCATCATTGTGCTGGTGGGAGCCCCAGCAGCTAAATGCAGTGGAAAGAGGTTGAGTAGCCCCTAGCACAAATGCTAGTATTATTCTTATCCTTGGTGACAGTTAAGCTTTTGTACTACTGTTTGCTCTACCTGTTAGAATTCCTGCTCCGTGATTGCAGTCATGGGATTGTTGTCTATCACATGACGGTATATGTTTTGACTCCACAGAGTGGGAAGTGATGGAGACAGGATGTTTGTGTAATTGTGTTCCATGAAGTGGGACTATTGTCCTTTGTTCTTTCTCTTTGCTGTCTGATACTAGAGAGAGAGGGAGCCATGTTGCAGTGCTCCATGTGTGTTTATATGTAAATAAAGTAGATTAGCCAAAATGCTGAGTTGCTGAGGTCTGTTACGCATGATGCGCAAACTCTGCGGATCCCTAAGTGTGCCGATGTCTGTTGGCATCGGTCACTGTCATGTTCGGGCTGAAGAAAGCTTTTGAAGCTCCCGAACTATCGACCAGGAGGGAGGGAACATGCCAGTCGGGCATGTGTCTCTGCAGGGTCCTACTCGAGTGTAGGCTGAGCTCCTGACACTACCAACTATCAAGGTTCTCGTACTAACGTTATATCAGATGTCACCCCAAACATGCAGAGTTCTCCAGACTGGGTGGACAGGCAACATCTAGCCCTCTCAAGCTGTAGTTTTCAGCCAGTACCTTTTCTTCAATGTGTAGGGTATAATATATTGGATCCTCTCCCAACCCCAGGCTTCCACTGGGCAGCAGGTGGTGGGCTTGAAATGAGATTTAAATTTTGTGGACATTGTCCAAGGGCTTAAGCCTTGCCAATGCTAAAAGATCCAGTTATTTTAACACTCAGTGCCGCTTGTGTGCATAAATGGGTATTGTTTTGTAGCCTAAAATTCTTATTAATTCAACATTGCCACTTGCTTCTATTTTAATAAGTTCACTTTTTAATTTTTCCTTTAAAGCTTTTCTTTGATGTGCTTATCAACTTGCTATTTAAAGAAAATAATATTGGCATGTCACATCTGACAGAGCGTTCTGCGTATAGTTGAATATTTGTACTTTGTAGGTTTTATAAAAGTAATGTTATGTTATGTTCATGTCATGTTTCCCTGTCATGAACTTAATGTTTCACAGTCAGTCTTTTTTCTTTTCTTTTCTACATGTACCAAACACAACCAGAGGTGTCAATTAGCAAAAGCTCATTTTTGGAATGTATCAAGTTTATAAACAAAGTGGATTATGCACAGTAGTCCTTTTCATTATTTAATGAAGGCAAACTCTTAAATGTCTAAGTCTGTGCATCTGAACATTTCAGTCTTCTCATGTGTTTGGTGTTTGTTCCCTATAAACCCAAAAGTCCTGCCATGTTTTTGCTGGGTAAGAGATCACCAATGCAGTAAGTGATCACAAATGCAGCTCTTTCTGGACACATCACCACAAAGGTACTGCTTGAAACAGCCAAGATTTCCTTTTGAAATTTCATAGTAAAAAACATTTGCAGCCGCCAGGACAGGATGTCATGTCAAGCTGTCAACATATTTTTCTATATTTCAGCATGTTCAGTGCTTTTAACAATGTTCTGGTCAAACATATTATATATTTGTTGCTTCTAGCTGCATTGGTTGGTTGATGCTTCCCTGGCCCCTCAACCCAGCACAATATGTTCTGAACCCTGATAGCTATTAGAAATGAAAGAGCTGAAAATGCTGTTTAGAAATTGTCCCAAGAGGTTGCTGCTAATACTCAGTGGTAGAAAAAATGCTTGTAAAATAGCAACAGCAATGCAGTGCAGTCACCAGCAGGAAACGGCAAGAAATTAATGTGGTGTGATCAGAAATAAAGCTGTCTAAGGGAACTCTCTTTCACAGTTTTGGAACAGGAAGAACTCAGGCTCCACACCCACCCTTACACAGGGCTGCTTTTGAGAACTGCTTTTCAGAAAACACAACTAGTGCAAAATACATAGGAACCATAACCAGGGCTAAATCTATTATTAGACAGAACAAGCAGATTTTGGATGTCATGAAATGACAGTGGATGATTAAAACCCAAATATGCATTACAGAAACAACATTTTCCTATAAATGCTCTGCTGTTTAAAATAGCATTTTCCTACATGTGACTGCTGTAAGAAAATTACATATATTCTACCACTTCTTAGCCACTTCCAGAAACATGTTCCCTGATACAGAGATCCGCAAATGCAACAGATAGTTGGAATCTTTTGCAATGACAGCACGGTAGTTAACAGAAGGGAGTGATCATCCCTCAGTATTCTCAACAGGGGATCAGCACTACCAAGGTGAACAGTTCCAAATATTTTTCTAGCAGTGCATGTGTTAACTTTGATCCCAGGGCAACTGTGTGTGTAGCTCCAGTTACTGGACATGGGATCTTCTCCCCACACCCACAACATGCTTGTGTATATTTCACCCAAGCATCCCCCACTTCTGAGTTTGAAGGCCTACAAACCCTTTGTCAGAGCTGCAAAATATGACAGACAAATCTGACAGCCTGATTTTCTGGAATTCAATCAATCAATGTTTATTATGGCAAACAGCCAGCATATTAAACCAGAATTTATGCCTAATTCTCTACATAAGCATAATTTCTACATAATTCTCTACCTGGAATTCTTCAGGTTCAATGTAGGTGCTGGCAAGCTGGAATTACATCACTATTTGGAACCATCATTTTTTTTGGTTAATCTCTAAGCTTTATCTTGCAAAGGACTGCTTTTTTTGCTACATTATCACCTGAGAATTTAGAAAGTGAGTAGTGGGAAGCAACATCTTCAGAGATATAACATGATCCACCAAGGAGAAACATTCCTCATCCATCACACTAAAAAACAGGACCTAATTTGGAGAATAGTGCTGGCTGCGAGGAGAAGTTGAGGCCACACCCAGAAGGCACAAGCCTATGAACTCCCATCATCCCTAGCTAACAGGACCAGTGGTCAGGGATGATGGGAGTTGTAGTCCCAAAACATCTGGAGGGCCGAGGTTGCCTATGCCAGCCTATGAACCAAGGTAAGAGTCCTTACTCAGGTCTTGCCTACTGATGGCTCTGGCCCCAGCCATTTTTGGCTCAAGCTCTGCCCACCACCAGTAAGTGGCCCCAACATATTACCCACAAGGAAATGTGTGACTATGTAGTGCTGCCTTCACACCAGTCCTTCACACCACGGAGAAACAATCACTTTGTGACTACTTCTTGCTGTCAAAAAAGATTGCTGGAAACTCATCCTGCACTCTGAAGCACATTTATCAGGAAGTGGGCTTCATCTACCCCAGTGAGACTTATTCACACATAAATGTGTTTAGGGTCAGAAGGTTCTGATAGGCATTACTTGCCTGGGGCTGCGTGTTGCAAAAGTTAATGATCTCTCTATATACAAGAGTCTCCCTTTGCATGTTTTCCAGCTGTCTTCAGTCATTAATTTTTCCTTTGGATTCCTTTGAGCCTATCCACCTCTGACCTTATCTCTGTTGCCATAAAATTATACTATGTTGGAAGGACTGTACAACAATCCTGTGGCACCTCTAAATCCCATTACAATTTGAACCTGCCAGATTGACTGCCAATATCAGATGCTCCACTCCTGCCTGCCACGTAGCCTCTGGGCCAGCTTCATGCACTGATGAAGCTTGGCTTTGATCTTGTAATATCTCAACACTTCGCCGAAGGTCTTTATGAACCTCATTAATCGTGCCATCTCCTATAAATGGGCCCTTTGCTGCCTCCCCTCCGGCTGCTCCCAAAATACATATAACATTTCGGAAAGGTCTTCTCAGATATGTGTGAGAAAGCTGTCAAAGGTACTCCTGGAAGTGCTTGTGATGAAGGGGCAACCTTTTAGTTACCTTTTACAATGCATTTAAATATATGCACACGCCAACCTGCCTTGCTCTGAGGTAGGGTGTTGCCAGGTAACCACAGCAATCTCCATTCCTCACGAGAGAAACCATTTTATCACACTCCATTTACCTGGTCTAGAGTGCAGCAACCAGATTATTAAAGGGATGTGGCCCATGGGAGCACATTTCAGCTGTGCTCAGAGCACTTGGCTCCCAGTTAATACCCGAGCCCAATTCAGAGCGCAGCTTTTGACCTTTATAAAAGTTTAAAGCCATAAATGTTCTTGATCCAGACTGAAGGAGCAGCATGACCCATGAAAGAACGCAGGAAGTGCCCTCCTGGATCAGAGCAAAGGCCCATCTGCTCCACCATATTGTCTTCCACAGTGGCTCCGTGATAAGAAGAGCCTTGATGAATGGAAAAACTGGAGAAAAGGATACAAATTGCTTGTTGGCAGGGAGCGGCATATGGTGAGGTGCTGAAGCACATAATGTATTGGCTGCTGAGGAAGAGCCAAAGCTTAGTGGTAGAGCAGCTGCTTAGAAGGTCCCAAATTCAATCCCTACATAGGGCTGAAAATGGGGCCTGCCTAAAACCTGCTGCCAGTCTGTGCCAATAGCACTGAGCTAGATAGAGCCACAGTACTGACTCGGCAGAAGACAGCTTTATCTATTCTTATGTTCCACAGGCCCTCAGAAAGCACACACGTCTCGCAGGAAAGCAGCGTGCAGGATAGGACAATAATGATGCCTGCTGAGCTTCCCGATTCTGTGTATCTTCAGGATCCGTGTACTGCAAGTGCTTTCTTTGTTTGCTTGGCAAACATTTTCTATATTTCGCCTCCCTCTCTGCCCCTTCCAGGCCCTTCATTGTTTGGAATGCCTCCACCCCATCAATTCCTCTTGTGTGTTTACCCTCAGGAGCTAGGCAGCTATCACCGAGTCAATTCCCTCTAATTTTATTTTGCTCTGTAGACTGAACCAGATGAACTACTGAAATGACATTTTTATAAAAAGTAATGGCGCAAGAAACCTTCCGTGTTCAGGTGGATAATTAAATATAATTTCTTCCAAGGATTCCATTTGCAATTCTTCATGTCTGCATTTTCCAAAATGGAGACATCAGGCTTTCAAATGCAGAACCGGCACACGTTCATTTTTAAAAAATGAATTTCTAGCTTTGATCTCATTTTCTTTACCAAGTGAAGATGATGAGGAGAGTGTCAGTCAATTGTGCCAAGCATTCCAGGCAGTTGGAAAAACAAAACAAAAAACCTTTAGCTCACATTTTCCTTTAGCTCTGATTCAATGTCCAGATCCCAGATTTAGGGATCTGTGTAGAGGGGTTTTGTTGGGTCTCTGGAGCAAGTCCACCTACACAAATCCCCTCATCCAAATCAATGATCCCTCTACACAAAGAAGACTGCATAATGGAGGTACATCAAACTGAAATAAACAGGGAAGTCCACCTGCACTGGATTTCTACATGCTTACCCACAGAGTATATAGGATGTTTGAGCAGGGAATTTTGTCTCCTTTCTAGTGAATGTAAGTCTGGAATAAAGCTGGAGGATGAAATATTTCTCTTCCAGTAAGGCAAAGCATTTCCCCTAATTTATATAGCCTTGGTTGGAGGAATTGACTGTTTTCCACTTAAATATAATCACTCAGTTCTTGTCTGTCACCGGGAGTCATATTACTGTAAAAATTGTTCTGGCACCAGCTAATGAAATAATGCAATTTTACTGCACTGGTGTAGACAGAAAACTGTCACTTTAGAACTGGCCAATAAAATTCGCATTGTTTTGGAAAATGGTCACGAGAACATTTCAGAGAGTAAACAGATTTCCCGAAAACAACAATGGCTGTGTTTATTTGGGTTAGACTTGCATAGAATGGACTGTTAAGTTTTCTGCAGGTGGAATGTTGGAGCCTGACAGGATTCCTTCTCCCTGCCCCTTGCATCTATCTGCTCTGCTCTTTATATTCAATTTCACCGGTAAATATCACCATCCAAAATGACGCCTTAGCAATCAACACACCACAAAACAGCTGATATGTATTTTTTTCCCTAAGAAAAGATAGTGTGTAACATTTGTCAGGCGTATCTCAAATTACAGTGATATGAAACTCAAACAAGCTCCCTCAGTCTTTATTACACCAAGGGTGAGATTAATTTGCTTTCCACTCTTACTTCTGATAAGGTTCTAACAATAAAACATCTCTTCTCTTGATGTAGCTGCTTACGCTTCTTTCTTTCCTTAAAGATTAGAGACCCTTCAGGATTAGGGACCACTTTCCTTTTCCCTTCTCTTTTAATAACAGCAGCAGCAGCAACAACAACAACAATAATAATTATACCCCACCCATCAGACTGGGTTGCCCCAGCCACTCAGGGCAGCTTCCAATGCATATAAAAACACAGTAAAATGCCAAAATGCCAAACATTAAAAACATTTTGAACAAATAAACAGATGAACTATACTTTCTTGTTGTTGTTTTTTAATCTACCAACTATAAAGGTGTCAAACAAATACGTGTTTCCCCTGAAGTATGTCACAATTTTAATGATAGCAAACTGGAAATGATCCATAAATTACAATTCATCTCAGGACCAGATACAGAAGCCTAGAGCACTGCATTTGGTTCCTAGGCCCAAGGTTCCCCAACCCTGCTGTAATATGTCAAAGAAGCAGAACACAAGATGAGGCTATGCAGATCAAAGCAGCCTTGGTTCCATGGTTTCCATAGGCAGGAAGCAGGCTGATCCACAACTTTACTAGCTGCCATCCATTCCTGTGGGGAAATGTAAAGTGCTGCACTAGAGGAACTACACTAGTGGAGCCAAACCTGACCACCACCAACAGTGGGTGACCCAGAACCAGGATGCAGGAGATGGTGATGTTTTCCTGAAACATCTCCACTCACCCTCCAAGACTCAAATTCTTGGGAAGATGGTCAGTAAAGAGCACTTCCTCCTCCCATGCCCCAAACATCTTCTTGGTTGGAGGATGACGCATACCCTGATGAGATGTGAAGACCTTGGTTGGTATTGATTGTAGGGGTACTGTGGAATAGTGGTAGGTTTGGGGAAACCACACTGTTTTCAGTGATAGATGAATAGATGGATGGGTGAGAAAGGAAGAGTACGCGGAGAAGTGGAATTGACTTCCCCATGCCTCCCTTTTCTGCATCCCTGTTTTAAACTTTTTCAGCAACCCCTAATCTCAATTACTTATAATTCACTTTCTTTAACCTTTTTCTCTTACCCAATCATTTATCGCTGCAAATCTGCTTTGCCTTACCCACCCCCTTGCTTCCATTCTCCCACCTGTCACACTTGATGGACCTTCAGCTAGTCCATAATCATTCAATCAGCTGAAACCTTAGAGTTAAGGATTTTAATGCATACATTAAGCTTGCTGATATGCAAGCTTCAAGTTTCCTCCGGGCTATATTTAGAGTCCAGGTTATGTTAGATTTGTTGATCATCAAATATTTATCCATTTTGAACTATAAAAAAATAAAATAAATTTCCCTCTAACCAGTTCTTTATTGCTCAAATGAGAAAAACATGTTTGATCATTTCCCTTTTACTACCATTTCGTAGGCTGTAAACACTGTGCAAGTGCAATCCATTCTCCCACCTTTATGCACATTAAACTGATGACTCTTAACACAACTGCGCAATGAACATAAATTATCCAGACCCACCACCACACTGCGTGCTTACATATGTTTGCCCATATTCTGCTTACAACTCTATTTCTTTCTATGAATTAAATATATGTGAAATGCTTTCAAGTTCAAAATATATTCAGCATTTCAGTGTATACTGGGATCAAATCTTTACTGGATTTTAAGCAATACACAGTAGATTGGAAAAGGACACCTTACAAACATTTCCATATACATATATATATATATATATATATATATATATATATATGGGGGAGAAAGCAGAATGGAAGAAGCAGGAGGGAGCCATGGTTAGGAACAATCACATTTAATACAAATGACATCAGCAATAACAACTAGCCTTTGGGGAGAAGGCAATCAAGGTTATTCTCTTTGTTTCACTCAACTATCTTATAAACTACTGTAGTTTTATAGAGCTGGAAACAAAAGGAAATTTGCCCAGGCAGGCTCATTTTGTGATCCTTTGAGAGTGGTAAAATAACTGACACAGAACACCAGGTGTTGGGTGATAATTGGACCAAATCTTTATTGACTAGCAGCAGGTAAGCAGGGTTGGTGTGGCAATAGGGCAAGGATGAGTTGCTCACTCCACTCAGCCCTCTGTTGGGTTGGAACTACCCATCCCTTTCCCTGGGAGTCGCCCAGTGTTGAACCCTGTTGTGGTGTAAACCAAGCATCTAGGGTCTTGCTGTGTGTCCAAGGTGGGAGATTCCAGCAAGGCAGGGGACCTAACCTGAGCTTGGGGCATGTGATGGCTAAGCCCCCTCCCAGGCCCCTTATGTGGGATCCCTTTCCTACTTCTTCCCGTTTCTGGCCACAGTTCTAATAAAATGAACCCAATGCCTAACACAAGGAAGCCAGATTTCACTGAGGGAAAGGTGAAAAGCCCACCAAAAAAGGACCAGTTGAGGTTTATTGGGGGGGAGTTCCTTGTTGACCCTGTCAACCAGCAACCCCAATAGCTCAGTGAGACTCTAACCTGAGGGTGGGTGGGAAGCTCATGGAAGGACTTGTGGGTAAGGCCTGTAAAGTCCTTGGTCATTTCTCCATCGAGTGAGATCCCTTGGGATGATTGTAGTCTTGTGAGATCTCATGAGAGTCACCAAGGAGATGCAACTCAGCCTCCCCATTGCTTTCCAGGACCAAAGACAGTTTGCATCCCATAACCATGTTAAACTTTGTCAGTTAGCATTAGCAAGTCTTTGAACTTTAGGCATAACCTTGGGCATGATTCAGTGCAAGTTAAAAGTGTGTAACTCCTACAGCTTTCAACTGGGAATAATTAAGCATGTATTTAGCTCTTTTCTTGGGCTCAATGAGATCTAAAAGTGCTTCACTTTGGTTGAATCATTATCTAATTCTTATTCTTTGGTATTCCCCTCCCCCATTCTTCTTTTTTTTTTTATAAATTGATCATTGCAAGGAAGAATATTTGTGAAACCAGAAAGACATTATGCACTATTACAAGGGTGTTATCATTGGCCAGCAACCTGATAAGTAACAAAAAGTAATAATGAGATTACATTACAAATATAGTTTTCACTCAGACCTAATAACAGCATAGCTGACACTGAGGTTCAGACCTAGCAACCAAATTTCCTTATTGACAAGACACAAAGAGCTATATTATATGTTTGCATAAGCAAAGGTCACTTCTGAAGTAAGATTATGTAATATGTCACTGATAAAAATAGCTTCTACATTTGTATTTTAAATAAAAAAAATAACACATACCCCGCAAGTGTTCCGGGAAAAAGGAACATCCTATCTTTTTGCGTGAGAGCACGGTGGTCATTCTCTCCCCCAAAAAAGCACTTCTGGGGGGCCGCTATCTTGCATGGCATCCCAAAATGTGTGTTTTTGAGCACTGCTCAAGCACAACCCCAAGAAAGTGTGTCTTTTGGGCTCCATGATCTCACACAGGAGCATGGGTAGGAAGATGTGCATCCCAATTTGGGGGCTCATTATTTTGGTAGTTAAAACCAAAGTTCTTAGTGTAGGGAAAGACTCTCCTCCCTGGAAGAGAGGGGAGTGGTTGTGGGCGGGAGCCCAAGCTCCGTCCCTGGCTGGGGGCCTTAGCCCCCGCCCCCCTCACTTTCTCCTAGCTATTCTTTAGTTCTATTTGCCTTGTGTTTCTTACTTCCTTGTTTCACAAACCAGTGGCCAGCCTTTAAACTACCCAGGTGCAGGCCCAAGCCCTCAGACAGGAACGGCGGCTGTGCAAACTAGGTCTCAGGCTTGCTCGGCGACTTTCAGAAACGCATCGGGGCGCCTGCGTGGAGGCTGCCGGCCCGTATCAATAGCCTGGTTGCTTCCAGTTCTTCTAGTTCTTTGCAGAATAGGCAGCCCAGGGTCCAGCTTCCAGAATCAGGCACCTCATCAGCCGGTGATGATGAGTCAGAATGGCTTACGCCCTTTCTGGGGAGGCCGCCGCTCTTAGCATCTGGCAGTTAGCCCGTATGTCAGGAAGAAGCCATCAGAGGTGTATCACACTGGAAAGATGGACCTTAGAAAGGATTTAAAATGTAAGGTGTGCTGGTAATTCAATAAAGGGCAATGCCAAAGGCAGTCTTGTAAGTACCCGCACGAGTGTGAGAGATGTGCAGGGGCTCACCCTGCCACGGCGTGTTACTAAGGGAAGCGGCCCTTTCAGGGAAGTCAGGGCTTCCACCACTCTAGTTCCAGATGAGCCCCCGCAGCAGGGAACCATCGTTAAAGTCCTTCTGGGTCTAGCATTTTCTCCAGTTCAGCTTTCTCCTCTCCTCAACCTCTTGTCTATCCATCCGGACAGAAGTGCAGCATCCTATCTTTGGAAGGGTTTCTCAGAGGGTTTCAGAATCCCGGTAGTGGCTCCTTAACCGCGAAGGACTCTCCTAATCAGAAGTCAGTAAGGGAAAGGATGCTCGCCTCACCCCACGGGTAGCTAGCCCCACCCCTGGGTGCACACCACGTGTGCCACTCCGGGTGCCAGAGCAGCTAGCTCCGCCTCTGGAGTCACACTATGGCATGCAGCTAATTGGGATGAACCCAACAGGGTCTCCAGGACAGAGGCACCCCTTCCCAGACCCACCCCCCTTTTGTGATAATTAGGCAACCAAATGTATCATTCCATAACACCTCATACAGGAATTATTTTTTCCTGGGGAACCTGCCTTTTCCGCCCAGATCAACTACAAGAGCAAGACCACAGCTTTAACAAAATGACAGCCCAAGCAGGAAGACACATGAGAGCAATGGTACTGCTTTGAAGTGTTCCAGATCCATTTCCTGTTCTCCCAATGAGCAGGGCAGCTGTGGACAAACTTGCAAAGAAGTACAATAATGATTTAGTCCTTAGTCCTAGAATCTAGTAAGCCTTTAAGCCCAACAGTCGGAATCGCATAATTTCAATGCTTTAACCATATTAGGGAACATGTATAGTTAGTAAACAAATTGCTAGTTTTGTGAGAAATAACACTTCACTGAAGTGGATAATGCTTTGGCCAAGAGCTCACCTTTGGGAATCTTCTAGAACATGTTGCATATGTAGCAGTTCTGTCTAGCTAGAGTGAAACTGAAACCTGACATTTACAGTATCAGATAGAATTGTTCTGGAATGTCCTGGCTGTGTCTGTTGTACAACAGTTTTGGAAATCTGTAGGAGAGTATCCCACCAATCTCTTGTCATGCTAACAATCTTGTTATCAACTAACAATCAAAAATGCTAAAATTTTAGCTACATTGGCAACAGGATGTTGGCTAGAAGCAACTGGTTTTCTGAAGCTAAAACGTACAATTTTGTTCTAGGAGTTACTTGATCACAATATAGAACTATTTGTTTATTCCTTATGAGTTTTACACATGGTGAAAACATATACTCAAGCAGATATTCTTATAATCACTGTACTATACTATGATACAGTGCATAATGAACATCCACATTCAGTTAGTCTGTGTGCCTCACGTACTTGGGCATAGAGCTGGACACAGTTGCCCAATCATCCCGCTTACCTAAGGAGAAGATTGACATCCTTAAGGAAATAATTCATACTACCCTTGCACTAACAAATATCACCCTCAGACAGATACAATCCCTGTTAGGTCATTTCAATTTTGCTTGTAGAGTGGTTTCCCCCGCCTAGCCAGGCTTTCAGTGGGTCTCAAGCACCCACACCACAGGGTCCGTCTTCCAAAGACAGTTAAGGCCGACCTAGAGGTTTGGGTGACATTTTTGGAACACTACAATGGAGTATCCCTATGGCAGGATGTTCTTAACTTGTCCTCAGATTTTCAGGTCCATTCAGATGCGGCAGGGTCCCTGGGCTTTGGCTTGTATTTCAGGGGCCGATGGTGCGTGCAACGTTGGCCAACGGGGTGGCAGGGCAAGGGCATCATGCGGGATCTCACTTTTCTCAAGTTTTTTCCAATACTAGTGGCCGTGCATATCTGGACGGAGGAGTTTCGAAATCGCCGGGTGTGCTTCAGAACCGACAACCTGGCAGTGGTGACAGTCATCCCGATCTGCGAGGGTCTCCTCCCTTCTGTGGTCGTTTGTTCTTGCCTTGAGTACAATATAGTTTTTTCAGCCAAATTCATACCGGGAGTCAATAATGATATAGCCGATGCCTTGTCTCGCTTTCAGATGTCTCGCTTCCGGTCGCTGGCACCTGGAGCACAGCTGTTGCCCAAACCCTTTCTGGAGCACCTGTGGAACGTTGGAGACGCAAAGTGATTAAGGGAGTATTAGCGTCTGTCGCACCCTCCACTCTCAGGTCTTACAAGAGGGCCTGGTGCGATTTCTTGGGCTTCAGGTCTGGGACATCTGGGCTTTCACCTAACGTGCCGCCCACCACTGACTACGTTCTGCAATACCTTTCACACCTCGATGACTTAGGACGTGCGCCTAAAACCTTAAAATACATGCCATTAGCTGCCATTAGCTTCTTCGCTAGGGCCACGTTCTCCTCCGATCCATGCAGTGACTTCCTGATCTGCAGAGCTATCGAGGGGAAGGTTACAACCCCCTAGGGCCGAGGGCCGTAAGCCAATTTCTTATGGGTTGCTCTCTCAGATACGCAAAAAGCTTAGGTCAACCTGTTGGTCCAAGTTTGAGGCCCGCCTCTTCTCCGCTGCATATGCTATCGCCTTTTTTGCCGCCCTGAGAGTGGGCGAGGTTGTAGTCGAAGGTGGCGCAAATGGCTTGATGCGTGGCCTCCTTATGGAAGACGTGCAGCTGTCTGAAACTAGTATGACGGTACAGATACGTCAATACAAAACTAATCAGGCCGGTAGGGGCGTTCTTCTTAAACTCACAGCGTCTGGGGAGCAGGGCCCATGCCCGGTCAAGGATACTAGGCTGTATCTTTGCCTCAGACTGCCCGGCCCAGGTCCGCTTCTGGTTCATGAAGATGGGTCACCCTTATTGAGACACCAATTCACAAGGGTACTCCGCAAAGCTATTGATGCTTGTGGTTTAGCTTCCCGGGATTATGCTGCACACTCTTTTAGGATCGGCGCTGCCTCAACAGCCGCGCGCTTGGGCCTGCCCGTGGATAAGATTAAGGAAATGGGCCGATGGAAATCCAATGCTTATAAAGGTTATATCCGTTAGTATACGCTCCGCTACGTTGCATCTACTTACCCGTTTTTCCTTTCCTTTCATTCTCAGCTGTTTTCAGGAGAAGTGTGTGGATTTGCAGCCACAGTATAGTCCATTGGGCCCGCGTTTGGGCGGCCAGCTGTGGCCTTACCCCTTATCTTGGATTGCCACCTGGCGTGCGAGTTTCCTGGTTTTCGAGACGCGGCATACGGTGGGAGGAGCTTATGCCATTGTTGATGGAGAGAGTAGCCACGTTTGGCCCTCCTGACATCCTTATCATTCACTTGGGAGAGAATGACCTTGCTAATAGGAGAAGCATGGACTTGTTGTGGAACATAAAAAGAGACTTGGAGGCGATCGCGGCCTTGTGCCCCGGAACAATGGTGTTCTGGTCCTCCTTCTTGAAAAGAATTGTTTGGCGCGGTGCACAGAGCTGTATGGCCATTGAAAAAACCAGGAAATGCTTGAACCGGGCGGTAGCTTTGGGTACGCTTTATGAATGGCCGAGTCATTTATCATGACTGTATCCAGATCGGCGACCAAGCCATGTACCGGAATGACGGAGTTCATCTAACAGACATTGGGAATGACATCTGGTTGGATAGCATCATTAGTAGCATTAGGGATTGGTTGCAGCTGTGAGGGTATTGGCGGCGAGCCCCTTTGCGGCTCGGGTGGCGGTTAGGCATTGGATTCATGTGTGTCAAGGGCTAGGTGTGGCCATCGCCTATGCTATCTACCGTGGGTTATTCCATTAAAGGAATCTGGCGGTCGTGTATTCCGTCCGATGCCTGCTTGGCGGGAGGCCATGGCACAACCCTCGGTGACATCAGGGGTGAGCCTATAGTTGGATTAGCATCAACAGGCTCCACCTACTGTTGAATAAACCCACCTCCTATAGTCATCCAGTGCCTAAGCCAATGCCTTTTCACTGCTGTAATCAATAAAGTTGTGGCCTTTTCTTGCCCATTAACCTTATATCACGTGTCCTTGTGTGTTTATTTCACATAGCGGGGGTCGAGCCCTCGATCCACAATCTCTGAATTTACTTCAGGTTTGTTTGTTTGTTTTTCCTTCAGCTGAGTGACACAATATGAAATTAGATTATTACTAACTGGTACATGTGTGTGTAGAAAGTAATTAGCATAGGAGATATTTTAAATTGACTTTTTGTGCAATAAACCGTCATGGTGTTGTTGTTGTTTTAAAAGATATAACTTTTATTATGATATTGTGTCTGCTCCTTTTTCTTTTCCTAACATGAACCTGGAGATTCTAGCTTACAGTAGAATCCTCTGCTGTTTATTTGGAAGAGTGTCCCATTGTGCTCAGTATGGTTTAGTCTCAGCTACCTGTTGATAAGATAGGGATGGAGGTCAATTTGTCAATTTCAGCTTCTCATTTTTTCAATCTTAAGTTCATGTTCTCCACATTTCCACCTCAGTTTGTGAATATCGGGGTAAGGTTCACTGGACATCTCAACTGATGTGCTGTTTCGGAACATAGGAAGCTTCCTTATGTTGAATCAGACTGTTGGTCCACCAAACTACACTGGGGGTTTCAGACTGGGGTCTCTTTCAACCTTGCTTGAGATGTGGAGGATGGAACACATAACCTTTTGCATAGAGAGCATGTCCTCCGTCACTGAGCCATGATGCCCCCACTTATTTTCTTACCTTTTATGGTTTTGTTCAAATACATAATTAGACCCTCTGTTCTGTCTACCTTTAAGCTGCAGAAGCAGGCATCTCAAGGAAGCACAGGAAAATCTGCTGTGGCATAAATCTAGTGCTCTAAATCCCCAGCTAAAGTTGCTTTAATGGTTAGGCTGGCCTTGGATTATGCCTCTCCTCCAAATATGCTCCAGGATGCTGTGTTAGTCACAAACTCCAATAATTACAAAGGAGAAGGCTAGCCTCAAGATGAAATAATCGTAGTAGATACCAGGGGGTTTTTGTGGGTTTTTTTGCTTTCTTTTGTAGATCAGAAAATGACAGAGAACAGCCGTTTCAAAGCTATCATTATACAGCCGAATATAAGGAACAATCACAAACCCCTCCTGGAATTACATTCAGTTGTGTGCCAAGTCATTAATTCCAATATGAAGAACTTATCTATAACTGTACTGTTATTGCACATTGTCGGACTCCATTGTTCAGCTGGCTTTTGCAAAGCTGGTTTTGATGTTTTCCCTCCCCACCCCACCTTAAACACTTTTATAAAGGGAAATTGCTGCCTACTGGTATTTGAATTGGGAATGGGCAGCATTTTTTTCTTCCTTTAAGAGAACCACATGCAGGAATAAATATTAATATTGGGGAGAGGTGCCTCATACATAGTTCTGCTTGACAGTTAGATTTCCTCTTAGACAAGCAGGATCTGTAACATAACCAAACCCCTGATCCTGTTCAGGGCTTCAGCCCTCTCAAATGGGACTGGCATGTGGGGAAAAAGAAAGTTTCCCTACCAAAAGTTGCAGGATTCCAACCAGTCCAATTCATCCCCCCTCCCTGCAACAGGGAGGGTTCACCCACACTTCTGCTTGTCTCATACCTTAAAAACACAGATACAAGCTGTTTTACCTTTGCCCTCAAATTTCCTCCTCTGTGATGAAATGCTTAGCTAAAGTGTGGGGTTGTGTCCAACACTGCCTTTGCCTTAAGGCGGGGTTTCCCAAACTTGGTTCTCCAGCTGTTTTTGGACAACAACTCCCATCATCCCTAGCTAGCAGGACCAGTGATCAGGGAACTGTAGTCCAAAAACAGCTAGAGAGCCAAGTTTGGGAGCCCCTGCCTTAGGGCACGGCTGAGCAACCTGTGGCCTTCCATATGTTGTTGGACTCTCATCAGCCACATGGCCAGTAGGTAAGGGGTGACAAAATGTGCAGTCCAGAAACATCTGGAGGGCAGTAAGTTCTCCAGGCTTGCCATAGGGGAACGCACTTCCGCTTGGGTAAGTCGGGGCACCTGTTTTTCACGGATCCCTCCTACTTTGCTTACCCCAAACTCCTGAGAACTGTAGAACTCTCTGCAACAGAATGGGTGATGGTGCAACATACCGCAGCAGAAGGGGGTGAGGAGATTTCACCCCTCCCATATCCAAGAATCTCCTGATGATCTCTGCTGATTCTCCAGAGAGGAGGAGGCGTGTTCTGCTCTCTACTTATTCTGCTCCAGCACCACATCAATCAGTCAGTCAGTCAGTCAGTCAGTCAGTCAGTGTGTCGGAGAGAGAGAGACTGAGTGTTAGAGATCGTGTGTATGGATAAGGTTGCTGCTAAGAGCAGCTGCAGGCACTCAGTGCGGTTTAGCATTCATTTATGCTTAGACCTCATTAAGCTCTGTATATAGTTGTATAATAGTTGTAGATAGAATAAAGAAGGTATTCTACAGAGCTGCTCTCCGAGTTGTTTATACTCTGCTATACTCTGCTATACTCTGCTGTGTGACGACTGTCTACTTGTGGAAGTGAATCCGGTGCTCACAACTCTAAGCTGTGAGTCCACAGCACTTTGACCTGTTCCTGTGCAGAAGGTGGTCTCTGGAAGTACTACCCAGCTCGCCTAGCCCAGTCGGGGCTGAAGTGTATGAGTCCAGTTGGTGGCACTGGCTCAAGGGCGATGCTGACAGGGGGCGGGGGGCAGAATCAGAAAAAAATGGATGCTGTTGCTTACCTGAAACAGTTTTCACTAAGGCAAAGCCACCACCATTGTATACACCAACCCATTGTTGTGAGGCAATATCTTCACAGTATTAAAGGTAAAGGGACCCCTGACCATTAGGTCCAGTCGTGGACGACTCTGGGGTTGCGGCGCTCATCTCGCTTTATTGGCTGAGGGAGCCGGCGTACAGCTTCCGGGTCATGTGGCCAGCATGACTAAGCTGCTTCTGGCGAACCACAGCAGCACGCCGTTTACCTTCCCGCCGGAGTGGTACCTATTTATCTACTTGCACTTTGACGTGCTTTCGAACTGCTAGGTTGGCAGGAGCAGGGACCGAGCAATGGGAGCTCACCCCATCGTGGGGATTCGAACTGACAACCTTCTGATCTGCAAGTCCTAGGCTCTGTGGTTTAACCCACAGCACCACCCGCATCCCAGATCTTCACAGTATTAGGACATCCAATTTTATAACTGAAATCTTACCCTTTTTAAAAAAAAAAAAAACACCACCCGACTCAATACATCTATTAATGTACATTATTCTGAGTCTCAGCAGGGCTCCGAGGCTCTGTCGAATATTTCAGAAGCAAATTGAATTTCAATTCCCGACATTCCGAGGCTAGCTGTTCTACCAGCCAGACAAGGTTGGTGAAAGGGGGATGTGATCTGATTAGAATGCAG
Organism: Podarcis raffonei; assembly: GCF_027172205.1. Classification (NCBI taxonomy): domain Eukaryota; kingdom Metazoa; phylum Chordata; class Lepidosauria; order Squamata; family Lacertidae; genus Podarcis; species Podarcis raffonei. Next base: position 44,368,877 of record NC_070604.1, read on the forward strand.
TGAAAGAGACAGCTTTGTTAGTGGCTCATTGCACCTGTGTGACTGGCAAGATGTCATGTGTGAGCACAAGTCTGCATAGTCAAGCACCAGAAATCAGAGTAGACTAAACACAGTGCTTTGTACAGTGAAGGAGTTGGGGGAGAAGACATTCTCTTGCTTATCCTCAGGTGGAAGGAAAACGATGCCATTTTTGAAGCAAGCAGAATTTTTTTGTGTAAGCAACAGAAGACTGAAAGTTTATATGTAAATAGTTACAGTCATGCTTGCAATCTAGAAAAACATTACATGTGTGGATTTCATGGACACCAAAAACCAAAGTATTCCTGGTGAGAAATAAATAGGGGCACATCCACACAAATGCCCACTTCTGCTTTCCGTTTCAGCACCCTAGCTTAGGTGGGAATAGTCACTTTGCTGTTGCCATTATTAAACAATTGAGTGCTGGAAACCCTGGCCAATCTAATGCAAATAACCCAAGGGTCTAAGAGTAGATCCCAGTCTTCATTCTGCCCAATAGTACAGCAATGGGAAGCCTTTTTCAGCATGAAGGCTGCATTCCCTCAACAGCAACTTTCTGGGGACGACGTACCAGGGGCAAGTGTGGCTAGAGGCAAGAATTCGGTGCAGCTCTTGCTTTTGTATGATTGGCTAGTGAAGCCTGGTGAAGGGTGCAGTCTGGAAAGGGATTTGGGCTCTGAGGAGACTCCCAAAGGCCGACTAGATAGGCCTGAAAGGCCACATTTGGTCCTTAGGCCTGAGGTTCTGCCCTCCTGCCTTAGCATAAACATACATGCTTTCCACCATATGATGGGCATATCTTGAGTTCATGAAGAGTAACAACAATTAGATTGCTATAATCATGCTGGAAGCGATAAGGAGAGAAAATGTTTAAAGTAAATAAGAAGTATTCAGCGAAAGATACATTGTGTTAGTGCAAGTAAATTCATCACACACCAGATGCTCTGCATTTAAAATTCCAGCAATTAAAGAAGTAATGTAGCTCCAGTGCATCTCAGAACTAATGAGTACTCTTCCAATAACTGATGCTACACCTAGAATTTGTATGACAATTAACGAAATTATGGTGCACATCCTTTGGTTTTAATGAGTGGAATGTGTATACCTTATATTAGCTAAGAAATATAAGCACATTGGTCTAAATAAAACAAACTTTGTACAGGTTTTTTTTAAAAAAAAATCATAAGCTGAGTATGTCATTCCAAAACACAGCTCCCTTTTTTCTAGTACTAGATTGCCAGCGTGGGGAAGAGATTGGTACATAACTCTCAGACAAAATACTGGGGCAACCCAGTCAGACGGGCAGGGTACTACTACAACTACTACTACTGATGATGGTGGTGGTGGTGCTATGCTCGCTGGGTAGGTGTCCCAGAGGTGATAGGATAAAACAGATCTCCCTCTCCAAGGGCAGAGAGGTCCTTGTTGGTCCTTGCACCCTGCCATGGTGGAAACATTCACAGTCCTCATCTGACAAGCTTTGGAACCCCAACATTGGTAGAAGTTGCAAGGTGGGGCATGTTAGGGTGGATCGGGGAAAGGCTTGGGTCTCACAAGATCTTGCCAGAAGCAGGAAGCCACCACAGGCACATCTCACTTCTTCAGTGGCAGCGGTGGGGGACAGGATGACAGGATGATGTGGTGTTATACTTCAGATTCTGCCACCTAAGGCAGCTGCCACAGTTTGCAACATGGCCAGGCCAGCCCTGGATCAGAGGTAGTTATTGGCTTTTTCATTGGGTTTTCTGGGCCTCTTTCTTACGTGATGCCCCACCCTCTCACAGCCACAGATTGTCCTGTTCCATCCAATCTGACCTGTAGCAATCTGTGGCTGTCTGGACCTTATTGGTCCAATGCCTGGTTCCCTCTGAAGATGCCTAGCTTTGCTCAGGCCTCAGACAAATCCAGTGCACAACCTTCACGTTTACAGACCTTACATCCTTTAGCATTGAAAATGCATGAAGGCAGGATTTAAAACTTCAGTTTAATATTATATATAGATGATATATTTAATGTGAAATGAGTGGTCACGACCTAGCCAAAGGGGAACTTTTTAAAGTTGCATCGAAGTCAATAGCAGAATTAAGCAACTGCCTAATTTTCTTCCACAGAACTCAATGGAATTTTAAAAGTGCTTTAACTTTGGCTGAATTCTGACTCATACATTTATGTTAATGTGAGTACATAAATTAATCCCATAAATAAGGTTTCTGTAAAATTAGAAGCCTAAAGGCATTTGTCCCTATTTTAATAAATTACCGTATTTTTCGCTCTATAACACACACCCAACCATAACACACACGTAGTTTTTAGAGGAGGAAAATCCGTAGGCATGCCACCCGTAGGCATTCCCTCCATAACATGCACAGACATTTCCCCTTACTTTCTAGGAGGAAAAAAGTGAGTGTTATGGTGCAAAAAATACAGTATTTTGCTCCTGCTACTATTGGCAGAGAAACCAGAGGTGGGAAGTTGAGAACACTGGAAAGAAAGAAAGAAAGAAAGAAAGAAAGAAAGAAAGGAGATGAGATGAAATCTCAAGGGTCCACAAGAATGCAAAATATCCTTAGCGCTACATATTTCAAAATATACTTCTTTGGAGCACAACTAATAAGAACAAACAAGTTATGTAATATAATACTACTAAAGCAATTATACAATATAATAGGAAGGGTGAGATTTATATCACTGAAATATCATTAGCAAAAGGAAAAGAGCAAGAAGTATTTTTTTCTTAAAAAAAAACCCCACAACAACTGCACTGCTGTTATTAAGTTATTTGATACTGATATTGGTGGAAATATTTGTAAGCTCCTCGCACTGAAAGGTGGGGATATAAATTTTTTAACTAAAAGTGCAAATACTCCAGGAGTTCACATCTGGAAGAAATTAACTCCTTCCATCTTACCAACCCTGATCGCAGTAATATATTTGAAGAGTTGGGTATGATTATAGACTGTATGGATGGTGGTCATCTTTAGTAGGATGGGGTAGGATTTGTCCTTTTTATGTTATTGCAAGACGAGCATGTTCAGCTAATTTATCATTTTTTAAAATGTATTTTAAATTCTATATGTATTATGTATTACTATTTTTGCAAGTTGCTTAGGGACACTTTTGTAAAGGTAAAGATAAAGGTACCCCTGCCCTTGCTGGCCAGTCGTGTCCGACTCTAGGGTTGTGCGCTCATCTCACTCAAGAGGCCGGGAACCAGCGCCGTCCGAAGACACTTCCGGGTCACGTGGCCAGCGTGACGAAGCTGCTCTGGCAAGCCTGCACCAGCGCAGCGCACGGAAACGCCGTTTACCTTCCCGCTATAAAGCGGTACCTATTTATCTACTTGCACTTAAGGGTGCTTTCGAACTGCTAGGTGGGCAGGAGCTGGGACCGAACAACAGGAGCTCACTCCGCCGCGGGGATTCGAACCGCCGACCATACGATCAGCAAGTCCTAGGCACTGAGGTTTTACCCACAGCGCCACCCATGTCCCAAGGACACTTTTGTAGTAGGTGACAAATAAATGTAATAATAAAGAAGTATTTTATTCATTTATTAAATTTCTGTCACACTCTTCCTTCCAAAGGAGCCCAGACTTGCATCCTTGGAATGCCTTGTACCTTATGCAACCACAGAATCATAGATTTGTAGAATTGGATTGGACCTATTTGGAGAGCTGCCCTGCCCAAATCTGGTTTAAAGATGAAGAATTGTAAGAAGGGAAAACTGCAGAAGCCTTGAAGTTGCCCGTAAACAATGAGGACACGGGGCCAGCCTTTTGCTATATGGCGTGATATACTGTATATCCATATAAATTATAGTGATTTTTTAAAAAATACATCTACTCATATAAATCAGTATTTTTTTGTCTTTTCTTTTTTGGGGGTGATACCTAAGTGAAAAAGCATCCTGGTACTGATCCTGATTTAGGTCATTGCTGCAGGCGGAAGATTTTCAGAACAGCCGTAGACCAGACAACAAATTGACACAAAAACAATGAAAATGTTTTCCAGAAAGAGTCGTGCATAATTGTATGCTTTAAAAAACAAAAAAAACTTAGCAGGTAAGTTTTGTGGTTTTTAAAACACATGCTTGGACACACACACACACAAATGCTCATTAAGCTGCTTTTGTGAATTAGAAATCAAAGTTCATTGTTCTCACAGTTGGTTATATGGTGGATTTCCACCCCCGCACCCAAGGTGGTTGTTTTGTAAGCAACTCTTCACCCACCACTGCCATCTTTTGGCAGCCCGATAAATGAAAGCTGTCTCTGAGAGCCATTAAGTCTCCCACATTATTACAGAGCAGCATTTAAACTAATTAAGCCACTCAGCTTGAAGTGCCTAGTGGGAAAAGCCAGCCAACATTCCCTCAGTACCTGGAATCCCCAAGCCTGAATTAAAGGTTTTGTTGCAGAGTCTACCAATAGAGGACAATACAAGTCTTCCCTACTGTTTAATAATGCCTGTTTTTTCCAGACAGTAATAAATGCACGGGTGTTTGTGGAATGCTCTGGTTTAGCTTCCTATAGTGGAATAGCTGCACGATCAACAGAAAAGCTGGTTAGAAGCAACAATGTAAGAATTTTTTTAAAGTTGCTGAAGAAGTGGAGGAGTGCGACGCATGCAACACGTTGGCGATTAATATACACAGAACAATAATTACACATACTTTATCAACCTTCTGAGAAAAATACAAAACATTAAAAAAAGCCACAAAGACTTGCGAACCACCCAGCCTAAAATGAACTTATAATGTCTGGTTTCAATAGATTTTTCAAATGCTTAACTCAGTCTTTTAGATAAGTTCATGAAGATACCAACAAAAGATAAGTTCGGTGATATTCACAATACCGAGAGATGCTAGTAGAGTTGTAGACAGAGACAGGGTGCCAGCGTTTTGCACCTGTTTCAACGTGGCAGTCCAAGTAATCAAAAGGCCGCTGTTCGCCCCCAATGGGGCCCTTTAACTGGGGCTTGCAGGTAGCACACTCCCAAGATAGTTTCCGGGGCTTCTTCAGTGGTCTAATCTCAAAGCCTTGATATTCAATCTTATAGAGAATACTCTTTCTTGGCTTAAGCTTAAGAGACTGGTTTGCTTAGCAAATCAACTAACCAGCCTACAGCTTAGATATATAATTGGGACTTGTCAGCATAGTGCTGAACTGGGCAAGACTTTGGTCATCTATGAGAGATGCCAGTGCTTCAGCACCCTTGGTCCCCAGGTACCTCATGGTGTCAGTGAAGGGTGGCCATTTAAATTTCCCACAATACCCCTTATGTAGCAGCCCTTTGGGCCACCTAAGGAAGCTGCCAAGACCACAGGGCCAACCAGCACCCTGGACGTCCATCTGTGTGTTTACCTCATGGCAGTAATGGTGGGCATTCATTTGCATTTCCCATAATGCCCTACAGCATTGCTCTGGGGCATTGTGGGAAATCAAAGTAGAAAAGCAGGGCACACCAGAGGGCATTTTGCTGATGGGCCCTTCAAACCAACCATGGGGAGATGAAAGGCAGCTGCTGCTACTCAGAGTACGGATTTCAGGAACTTCTCTAATACAATCAAAGAACATCATTCAGAGAGGATTGGATAATGATTCCATAGTGGCTGACCTTGTGAGGTTAACAAAATATAAAGCAAGCCATCTGGTTATAGTAGGATATGTGATATCTTAGCAGGCCCAGAGTCAGCCCACTAGGACATCATTGCTCCCCACAATGGGCATGTGCGCTTGCTGCCACATGCCCCCCCCCCGCAGCACAGTTGCTAGCTGCCAGTCACCTCATCCCCCTGGGTGGGCCTACTCAGCGGTGTTGGCAGTGGTGTAATGGGATGCGAGCCAAGTGGCTGCTTTGCCATGTTTAATCTCCCACAGTGCTCTGCCCGGTGGCCAGTATGTCAAGCTACAGCCTTGCATATTACATTATTCGTGTCCTTTCCTTCAGCATACCAAAGACAGATCAGCAGCACAGCCCCACAAAATACAAAACTATACCCATTAAAGCATGTGCTGCCATCTAGGTGTTATGGACTACCAACTCCCATCATCTCTGACCATTACCCATGCTAGCTTCGGGCTGATGGAGAACACCACATCAGCTGCTGCTTCATTAAAGCACCGTCATTTTCAGCTGCTGGCTGAGAGCGCAAGCCAATGCAAGCTTATTCAAAAGCGGATCCCACTGGGTTTAGTAGCTTTTACTTAGGACAGCCAGGATAGCTCAGTTGGTTACAGCGTGGTGCTGATAAGGCCAAGGTTGCAGGTTTGATTCCCCGTGTGGGACAGCTGCTTATTCCTGAATTGCAGAGGGTTGAACTAGAATTGATGATCCTCAGGTCCCTTACAACTCTACAATTCTATGATTCTATATATTAGTCAAGTTTAGAGAGACTACTTACTTCTCAATAAGAGACATAACGCACACAAAATCATAGGAAGCAACTTTATCATTTGCCATCCCTGGCAAATAAATAAGATATCTCAGATTAAGGAAACTTTACTTTCATTATTGAAACTGTTCACCTTACTCCACCTTTTCACTGGTCCGCAGCTTGCTTCATATGACATTTATTTAATTGTCTTTGTTGCAGATGGCATCTTGATGGTTTTATATATAGGTTTAAATTAATTTTTTTTGCTGTTACTGTGGATATGCAGGCTATGCTTTGTTTTTTTAAGAAAAGGTTTGCGTCAAAAAACACTGCATAAAAAAAGCAGGTGAAAGTGTCTCTGCTGTCCCAGACTAAAGTACCATCTAGTCTAGCATCCTGTCATCAGTGGTGCCAACCAGGTGCTCAAAATGAACAGCTCTTCTGGCTCCTCCAGTATGGTTTTGTCTCCCTTCAACTGGCAGTCAAAGCTATACTGTCTTTAAGCACAAAGGTTCCATTTAGTTACCATAGCTAAAAACCGCTCCCCTAATATATAAGCATGGCATAAATCTAATTTGTTCAGCTTTCTCTTCCAAATTCTGATAGATGTCACCTTCCAGAGGCCAGGAAAAGACATTTCCACAGCCATCAAGGAACATTAATGTTATTTTGTTAAGTCTTGGCCACTCCTTAGCTGCCAAGTGCTCAGCTGATTCACAGTAATCAAGGCAACCAAATAAACATTCCTTCCTTCCTTCCTTCCTTCCTTCCTTCCTTCCTTCCTTCCTTCCTTTTTCAAATGATACACAAGATAGGTAGTAACAAAATGATGCACTACTGTCCCCAGTCAACAGTTCACATTGCAACTAGAAAAAGTGCACCCCCAAATGTAGCTAGGCATCCCTTTCAGGACTTGGATACCTTGAACCTCTCAGATTGGTCTTAAAGCATATAATTATAACACCAATTATGCTGCCATATCTGCTTCCCAAACACTGAGCTATGTAAAAACAAGTATAGCGCACTGTTTTGCTCAATGTCTGGCTTGGGCACAAGCTAAAAGAAGTGACTCTTCCTTGCTTTTAAAATTACGTCGGTAAAACAATACCCTGTATAATCTTGATAATCCAAAACTAAATATTCCAAACAAAGATGTTCCAACTTCTAAGTTTTGGTCACTGGACATGATTGAAGGGTTATGTGCATCAATAAAAGCCAAAAGAATTTCTTTACTATGACCACACTCACTGACAATACGGACAGCTTTTGTACTGCTTCCTAAGAGTAATTGTTCTCTAATGAAGCTTGATGAGTTGTGGATATAGCTTGCAATTATAGTATTTATCCTTTTAGCATAAATGGCTGCCAAGACCTTATAATATTGATTTAATAAAGATTCTGGATGACATGAAGCTGTCAACTTAGGATCTTTATCTTTCTTATGAAGCATAATAATTACAGCCTCATTCCATGAATCTGGCCTTTCAGAAGAGGTCAAAACATTCATTACAAAGAGTCTGTAGCAAATTCAGTAGCAGGTTGGCAAATGGTCTATAAAACTCAGCAGGAAAGCCATCTAATCTTGGAGATTTATTTGGCTTCAGGTTTTAGATGACCTATAGTATTTCATTCTTGCAAATGGTAGCACTTAACTGTTGCTGATCTTGTTTAGAAAGTTTAGGAATATGATGCTTGCCAAGAAACTCATTAATTAATTCTAACTGTTGAGGGTTGATCTGGAGATTTATGAAGTGCAACAAATTCTAACACAATTCCATTCATTATTAGTAGCAGTCTTTCTCCCCCTGTCCTCTCCCCCCCCCAATTGTTACTATTAATCTACTTTTCTGTTCCCATGCTGATTTGTGAGCTAATAACATATTGGCTTTGTTGTCCTTTTGAAATTATTTGTGCTTTGTAAATGTCAAGGCTTTATCAGCCTCCTGTGTATTCAGAAGATCAATAAGATTTCTATACGTGTCCAGTTCTTATATATGTTCAGATTACTATGTAGTGAGTGTTTGGGCGTTATCTCGGGGAGGGGGTATCATTCTTTTACAAAAAGTTGTTTTTCTTCTTGTTGAATTATGAAAGATCTCACCCTAAAAGGCCCCGGCCCCCAAAATGAGTTTTAGTAGCATCCAATATCAATTTCATGTTGCATCAGATGTTCAAGAAAACACAAAATACTCCTGAATTTCCATCCAATATGGAATGTTAATCATTTCTTAATCAAGAGAAAGACACTGAAATCTAAATTCTTAGCCTTTGCCAGGAAGAATGATATTTCCAAGTCGGTGTTGTGTGCATGATCACTTATCAGCAGTCACTCAATTTTGGAATTCCAGAGAGGAAAGATGGCGGACTAGATGTCTCTTCTTGACACTCTGCCAACAAGAGATAATTATGTGGTGATTAATGATAGCTAAGTTATAAATCTTGGTTATCACATTTTCTCTGGGAGAACAGAAAAAAACAGGGGATTAAGATCTGACCCTCTCCATGCTGGGATTCTGAGAAGCTTCAAGATGGAGTACAAACTGCAATTGTACTCAAACACCACATAATAGCCCTGAGGGTCAGTCAGAGAAGGTGACAAACCTATACCCTCTAAGCCATTATGAGGATGCAGACCCCACTCCAATAAAAATCCTTTTCTGACATCACATGGCAACCCCAAATCAGGGCTGAGTGAATAGGTGTGCAACCTCCCTAAACCAAGTGCTAAACCTCCCTGAATACATCAGACATGGGTGGCCTAAATAAACCAAGCACTGTTCTGAATCTACCAGTCCATCTACCATGGCATTGACCATCCCATTGGTTGTGTCTGCTCTCCTCAAATTCACAAATCACCCTCACCAGTGACTGGCGCTCTGGTGAAGGACCCCTGCAGTTAGGAAGCTGTCCGTTCAAAGCACAGCAGGCTTAATCCAGAGTTAAGCATGCGTAAAGAGGGTGTGGGGACTTCCCATGCTCCACACAGTAGCCTTCAACACCTCCCTCAATGTTAAGTGGGGGAAACAGATAAATGGAGCGGACTAAGACATGGGAGATGACAGGGACACCCCACCCTAAAATCAGGTGGAGGAAACTCACACAGGCAGGAGGTGACATTGGGGGGGGGGGCAAAGATGTCAGCTTCTACCACTTCTGTTATGCCTTCTTGACACAGGATCCAACTCAGTATATTTAAGCTCTTATTTGTCTCAGCTAAGTCAGTTACATAATGGTTTTATATTCACCAAAATAAAAAGTTGCCCTGAGTACGTTTAGTCAATAGAGTCTAAGCTAACAATAATTACTTTTCTAAAAGCTGTAAACAGAGATATCCCCCAGAAAGGCAATTAAATTTATTGTCAGAAAGCTATTGCTCATATTTGTGTGGGTGAGTGGGTGAGGGGACTGCTATTATTTTAGGATTGCAGCTTCTTCTTAATACCACTCAGCTTGGAACAGGCGAGCTAACTTGCTTCTTTCTGCTACCTTTGGTTCCCCTCCCTGCAGTTTACAAAAGCTTCTGTTCAGTGTGAGGGGTGATGTTGTTGCCAGTGGATGGGGAAAGTGCTCAAGAACATGGGGCGTTCTGCAAACAAAGCAGACGTCCTCAATGCTGAGCACACACACACCCCTGTATGCTGGTCTATGACCATAATGAAGTACTTGAACTTGAACACACACACCCTGATGAGCAATTTGATTTTCTATGAGACAGTATTGAGGCATATGGGTCAAAAGGTCAGAGAAGCTGAATAACTAGGCTGAGGAGGAAATCCCCTCTCGCCGAAATGTTACATGAATGATCTGGCAGATAGAAATATAATCAGCTTGTGGGAACAGTCATAGGAACCTAAAGTACAGGAGGCATGAAGCATTAGAGAATGGTTTATTGTAAAGAGTATAAGAGTAAAGGGAAATAAGGACAGGGTAGAGGCTTCTAGATCTGGTGAAAAGGTCACCTGTAATTTTAGCAAGGGCAGTTTCAGTGGCATACTGAAGGCAGAGTGGCAGAAGCTGGACTGTGGGTGGTCAAGAATGGAGTAAAAGGAGACAAAGGCAGGAATAAGCAGCATCTTCTAAGAGCCTGAAAGCAAAGATATCCTCCAGAAGACCTGTTGTTGAGCACTCATCCTGATTTGCATGCACAAAGCTTATGTGGAACTTAAACTATAGCCAGTCTTTATACAGCATTCATTCTGATAAGTTTGTGTGGTGTTTGTAAGTCCTCTGATTAATTTTTCAGTGCATTTCCATGCCAATTTGCTAACCACAAAAAGTTCATGTGGGGTGTGTTTTTTTAGCGGATTTGTTGCATTAGGGTGACAAAATGCACAAAAACCCCCACATGAACTTACCTCAATTGCACAAACCTAAATTACAAACCTAAATTTTGCCTCCTGCAAAATACTGACAGTCTGGAGGTGACCAAAGTCAAGTGAGAGATCATCTCACAATAAGAGGATTGGGGACTACATCTGCCTTTTATCCGGATGCAAGTAGAGGCTTATTTCTGATTTTAACACTATGATGCTGAGCACTGAAATTGGAGAGAAGAGATCTCCTATCTCCAAACTTAGCACTTGGTGTTTAGGTCAAGGCTAGGGGATTGGTGAAGTGTGGTCAGAGGGAGAAGAAGACAACTGGAGGAGGAGGTGTTGGAAGCTGAAGGGTTGAGTGAGCAGGAAGAGTCTGTGTCAGAGAGCAGTCTAGAGGCAGAGGCAAGAGCAGAGGCTGGAAAGGAGAGGGGCTAGGAAGCAGGGATGAGTTAGGCTGGTGAAGAAGCCAGGGTGTTTCCCCTTCCTGCTACAACCAATTCCCCTCTCCCCTGGTCTCCCAGAACAAAAAGAGGTATGAAGTGGGAGGAGCAATAACAGGCATAGCGACCAAGTCTCAGGGGAGGAGGAGATTTAGGCAACTGTGGGAAGACGCCAACCTTCAGTCCCCACAACTGCCTCATAGGGCCAAAATCTACTGGGACAGGTTGCTGTACTTACTAGGCCAGGCCTCCTGAGCAGACTTCACTTCCTTCAATAAAGAATTAACTTCACTGACACCGTGTGAGTTATTGCTGACCCGCTCCTGACACCTGCAAGGCAGCCCCTCTTCTGACAGAATGGAAGAGAAATGGTGGAAGACAGAGCTTTTCCCCTGTCACCTCTCTTTTCCCACATACCCTTGTCCAAAGTACTTTTTCTGTTGGTGTTTGAAGCCCAGCAGTAAAGTTTTAATATTCACATTGGAGTATAAAATAGCAAAAATAATAATAATGCATATATCTTTGAACATATTCTAAGCATGTAAAGACATAAATATGAGGAAGCAAGAAAACAATACCTTTAGACGCTTGAGTAGATATAGAGGATAGCTTTCCAAAAGTTTCATTGTTTTTCCAATTCTATTAAGTAATTCAGAAGAGCATCTGCCATAATTCCATAGTTTCAGCTTCAAGTCTGTCAGAACAAATCAAAGCGTAAAATGTACATCAAAAGTGGTGACTAGTGAGATATAATAAACTTAATATGGGGTGTGAAATTCAGCCCCGCCCCCCTTTTCAGGCTTCATTCCAGTCACTGAATAAACTGCTAATGTGGAAATTGTTTTGACATCAGCTGGTCTGGCCTTTGTTAAAGACTGCTAGGTATTTTGCCAAGCCTGGGCAAATTTGTTTACTGTCTAATACTTAACTGAATTAGGCTAGAAAGATAGATGTTTTATGAAGCACCAAAAGAATTGATTTGTTCTGAGCAATTTCAATCACAACTATTCCAGAAGCATCTTGCAACTCAAAAGACAGTTCAGAAGCTCTGGGAAGACTATATATGTGGGTAATATTTTGCACTATTTAAACAGCAGTGGTCAGTAAAAGGAAGGATGCTTCCAGAATGTCACTATTTTCGGGTGGGATCCAATCACATACTGGCAAATTCAGATTGTGCAATTGGACGGCCTTGTGTAACAAACCCACTTCTCCAAAAAGCTCAAGCTTTTTGCGACAAGGTAAGTAATGGGTAAGGAATGTGTGGGGTAGCACTTGCTTTGATGCAACGTCACCCAACTTCCCCACAAGCGCATCAGAGTGCATGCTCATTAAATAGCCAACATCACCTAATCTCCAAACCAGGATGCATTCTCAATTAAAAGGTTATCTGGAAGTGCCATCAACTTAATCAGGCACTTAATGAATTAGAAATAAAACAAAAAACCCTGCACATTACTGTTAGTTTTCCATAAAATGTTTGTTTGCTTGCTTGTTTTTCAGGAAATGCATATATTGCTCTTTGCCAAAAGGTCAGAAGGCATTTAATAACATAGAAAAAACAAGACAAACAATGGCTTGTATCTAGAGAAGGTGTTCCATTTGCTCAAAGGCTTTTGTTTGCACTTCCCCTTCCTCTGATCCCCTTATGCAGTCGCCAAATCCATTCTGGGGGTTACCCAAGATTCTGAAGAAAAATTGGGGTGTGGGGTATGTGGGTGTGTGCGGGGAGAGAAGAGGGAATGGTAGTTCAGTTGCGCAAGTGGAAGTCCTTGTCCCAATGGGACTATGCTGAATGCAACCCAGTTGTAACTCAATAGTTGCAGCGTCAAAATATTAATAGATTACTAAACAGTTTCTCTCATCCAAAAGCCTGGTGGAAGAGGTACATTAATCAATATTATACATTTCACTATTTACACAAACCCCTATTGAACCATAAAATTTCATAAGACCTATTCCACATTTCAACAAGCATAGTATTCTTGATACTATCATTTCTCCTGTTTATCATATATATTAATTTACCTATCTCGGATTATTATTTTTTTGCTGAAATTAATAAATTAATAAAGGATATCATGCCCTTTGGGATATCAGCTTCAATCTAATTAAATAAAATCAGTTTAGGACTTAATCTTATCACTGTAATTTCTGTTATCATACGAGTTGTTTCCAATACACCACTCAATATTCACTGGGGCATGAAATAAATTTAATATTAGTTTTGCTTGGAAACATTGGAAAGGCAAACTATAGATACATCTATAGTACATCTACAGTACAAATACATATATAATACATAAAGTATATAAATAGTACAGTGGTGCCTCGCAAGACGAAATTAATTCGTTCCGCAAGTTTTTTCTTCTTGCGAGTTTTTCATCTTGCGAAGCACGGTTTCCCATAGGAATGCATTGAAAATCAATTAATGCGTTCCTATGGAGACCGCTTGCCAGGCTGGCGGTGCGGAGAAGGGCTTTTCTCCCCATCGCAAGCCTTCAGGACAGGTACGGGAACAGAGGGGAAGGCGTGCAGCGCTTCTCCTCTGTTCCCGGGGCTTGCGGTGGGAGGAGGGTTTTTCCTCCCCACCGCCAACATTCAGAACAGCATTCTGTTGTTTGTTTTTTTTATAAAATTTTTATTGGCTTTTCAACATACATTATAAGACAATACAAACAACAAACACAAACAAACAAACATAAAAACATGTATAATTTCATGAATTTTTTCATGTACCCAATTTCAACGACTTCCCCATGCCTCCCTTTTCTGCATCCCTATTTTAAACTTTTTCAGCAACCCCTGATCTAGATTACTTAAAAATTCCTTTCTTTAACCCTTTTCTTTCCTCTTATCCAATCATTTGCAAATCTGCTATACTTTACCCATGACATTTTAACACTCACTAATTTTACAACAATTTTTAAGATAAAATTTAAATTTCTTCCAATCTTCTTCCACCGTCTCTCTCCCTTGGTCACGGATTCTGCCCGTCATCTCTGCCAGTCCCATATAGTCAATCACCTTCGTCTGCCACTCTTCCAGCGTGGGTAGTTCTTGTGTCTTCCAATACTTTGCTAGTAGAACTCTTGCTGTTGTTGTAGCATACATAAAAAACGTCCTATCTTTCTTTGACACCAATTGGCCTACCATGCCCAGGAGAAAAGCCTCTGGTTTCTTATGAAAGGTACACTTAAGCACCTTCTTAATTTCATTATAAATCATTTCCCAGAAGACCTTAATCCTTGGGCACGTCCACCAAAGGTGGTAGAAAGTACCTTCAGTTTCATTACATTTCCAGCATTTGTTATTGGGCAAATGATAAATTTTTGCAAGCTTGACTGGGGTCATGTACCACCTATAAATCATTTTCATGATATTCTCTCTTAAGGTATTACATGCCGTGAACTTTATACCGGTGGTCCATAACTGTTCCCAGTCAGCAAACATAATGTCATGACCAATGTCCTGCGCCCATTTAATCATGGCTGATTTAACCGTTTCATCCTGTGTATTCCATTTCAACAGCAAGTTGTACATTCTTGACAAATTCTTAGTATTGGGTTCAAGCAATTCTGTTTCTAACTTTGACTTTTCCACCTGGAAGCCGATTTTCCTGTCCTGTTTAAAAACTTCATTTATCTGATAATAATGAAGCCAATCTCTTACTTTAGATTTCAGTTTCTCATAACTCTGTAATTTCACATTTCCTCCTTCTTGTTCTATGATTTCCCAATATTTTGGCCATTTAGATTCCATATTGAGTTTTTTAACTTCCTTAGCCTCCATTGGTGACAACCACCTAGGGGTTTTATTTTCCAACAAATCTTTATAACGAATCCAAACATTGTATAATGCTTTCCTAACAATATGGTTTTTAAAACCTTTATGAATTTTTACCTTGTCATACCATATATATGCATTCCAACCAAACCTATTATTGAACCCTTCTAGATCCAAAATGTCTGTGTTCTCAAGAAGTAGCCAGTCTTTCAGCCAGCAAAAAGCTGCTGCTTCATAGTACAATTTTAAGTCCGGCAGGGCAAACCCCCCTCTTTCTTTTGCGTCAGTTAATATCTTGAATTTTATTCTGGGCTTTTTGCCCTGCCAGACAAATCTCGATATATCTTTCTGCCACTTCTTGAAACAGTCCATTCTGTCCACAATCTGCAATGTTTGAAACAAAAACAGCATTCTTGGCAAAACATTCATCTTAATAACAGCAATTCGGCCTAACAAGGAAAGTCTCAAATTCGACCATATTTCTAAATCTTTCTTAATTTCTGACCAACATTTCTCATAATTATCTTTAAATAAGTTCACATTCTTAGTTGTTAAATTAACCCCCAGATATTTCACTTTATTTGCTACCATTAATCCAGTTTCACTCTGAAACTTCTCTCTTTCCTCCACTGTTAGATTTTTTCCCAATACCTTTGTTTTTTGTTTGTTTAACTTAAAACCTGCTACTAGACCAAAAGCTTGTATTATCTCTAAGACTCTTTTAGTACTAGTGTCTGGCTCTTGTAAGGTTAGAACTAAGTCATCTGCGAACGCTCTCAACTTATATTGTTTAGCTCCGACCTCAGAACAGCATTCTGAATGTTGGCAGTGGGAAGGAAAACCCTCCTCCCACCGCAAGTCTTCAGGACAGCCATCCGAAGGCTGGCGCGGGGAGAAAGTCTCTCCGCCCCACCGCCAGCCTTCGGAGGAGGTCCGAGGACAGTGGGGAAGACGCGCTGTGCTTCCCCGCTGTCCCAGAGATTTCCCTATGGGCTTTCGTCTTGCGAAGGAAGCCCATAGGGAAATTCGTTTTGCGAAGCGCCTCCAAAACGGAAAACCCTTTCGTCTAGCGGGTTTTCCGTCTTGCGAGGCGTTCTTCTTGCGGGGCACCACTGTACATCCTTTAATATGTGTTACTTTTTATTGAATTTGAAATATAATCCTTTTTATTAGGATTCATATCACACCGTATATTTATACCTCTTACAACAGATTTATACTAATGTGAATCCAAAACCATATTGAAATCTATTGCCATTATCATTTCCCCTCTTACAAATTTCTAGATATCTTTGGTTAACTAGTGGGGGGGAAATGCTACTAAATGATTTGGTGCATACACAGCTACAACAGAGAAATCCATAAACTGTGGGATAAATTGCAGTCTCATATAACTAGCATGTGTAGCTCTAGTTAATGCATGAAGGGGTTAAGATCACAGAGTAAACTGTTGTTGCTAGACTTGACTAGGTCACACCCGCTTACTCACCAAGCTAGGATGTGCCTGAGGCTACTCGCTACAAGCTCAGACCGTGTACTTAGAATTATTTCATTATATTTTGTATCCCTAGAATTTTGCTTGTGTTTACTTGCTGCTGCATGAAATAACACATGAATCTGACCTTTGTAGTTTGCAAGTAAAGCATTTAAACTTACTAATGCTGTGGTCTCTTCCTTGTGAGAGGGGTAGAGAAGGGAAACACTGTAGGAGGACTAAAATGGCATATTAAAAAGGTCTAATAGCCTATTATTCCTATGCTACATTGCTGCTTGCTTTTGTGACTTTTAAACTCTGCTGGAGGGTTCTCTCTTGCTGGAGAGTGTGTTTAGCACCACACTTTGAATTTAGGGATCCAGCCAATTCTTTTATTAATTACCCCAGACAGGTGATTTGTATCAATTGCCACCCTACATGTGCTCATGATACTATTGGTGTGGTCACAAACAGTGTCAATACTGTTTGGTTCTTTTGACGCAGGTCACACTGCTTCATTTTTAATAAGGCTTTCTGCTGTATCCTGTAACTTTTTATACCACAAACGTTCTGGTTTATTTTTGTCCCACTTTTGTTGCATCATTGGCCCCCACCCCCCGGAGGGCAATAATGTGGAAGCATTGGGGCAGCATCACAGAAAAACTAATAACAGCAAAATAAATCTACCACTAATGCACTATTATTGTGTCAAGAATATGGGTCAAAATACACCTGAAATAAAACACAGTCTGAAATAGCCCCAAGAGTCCAGTGATCCTTTCTTTTGTCAAATATCTTCCTTCAATCTTTCTGTATTGATCTTTACATTCCCATATCCTGCTCCCGCAAGACCACAATAGAAACTCCTTTGGTTTTATTATACGCACATAAATGATATAGCTGACTTTTATGAATCTTCCCAATAAATGACTGTCTTTCTATGCTATGTGTATTTACTCTGGACATACACCACTTGCTTCTTGTCTTTTTATCTGCCAGGAGATCTTGTTCCTCATGACTGAATGATGTAAGCCATTCATATTAAGAGAGATACATTTGCCATTAAGACATTTTAATCATAATCTAAACTTATACAGATATTAAGCTTCCCCATGCTATTGTTTTCCTTCATATACCTTCACTTATCATGTATGATTCAGTACATATATTTACCAACAGTGCCCTTTGAAATGTATTACCCATCCAATACTGGCATGTCCTCCCCTTCCCCCCAGTTATTGAAATATTTTGTTTTTCCTTGCTCCTTTTAACTCCTTTTGGTTCTAACTCAGCTTTCAAATTGTTAAGTTGTGGGTGAACATATAAGACGACACAGCGATTCTTCAAACAGCTCTTGTTTATTCACAGGCCAGAACAGAACTAAACTGAAGGGTTCAGCCGGCCTGCTTATATAGAGCTCCATTACAACACAACTGTAACAAATTCCTGTAACTATCCAATCACTGAACGTCACTTTCAATCCCTTATTTGCATATGTGGACCTGAGTGAAAACTATCTACAGTATCCCCCTGCTGGCCCAGGGTGAGAACTTCAGTACATAACACAAATCTTCTTCTCCTTGAAGATCCCAGGTGAGAGCTGGGAAGGTTCACTTCTTTCTGTGTGGGACAAGGGTAAAGATCTACCTGAGAGAGAGGACTTTGCATTTTTCTTTTTGCTCAGATTAGTTTGTATGTTATTGCAATGTACTATGAAAAGTGCAAATAAAATCCTTTAAAAAAAATCATTCCCTTCTCATGACTCAGTCCTAATGTTTTCTCTAGCTAGATAGAAGTGTGATTTGCCTTTCTCCCCCACCCTCATTTTTTTATTTTATTCATACATATCAAAAACAAATTGTACCATATACTTTAATTTCTTTATGTCTTAATATAATTGTCAGGGATTTTGAAGCTAAAGTTTTTGAAACTATCCTGTTTGTACATATGTTAGTTCGTGGATGTATATCCCTGACCTAAAATTATCACAAACATGACCAACGGAATATTGGTACTTACCATATTTTTCGCCCTATAGGACGCACTTTTTCCCCTCCAAAAATGAAGGGGAAATGTGTGTGCATCCTATGGGGCGAATACAGGCTTTCACTGAAGCCTGGAGAGTGAGAGGGGTCGGTGCGCACTGACTGCCTGCGCTCCTGGGCTCGGCGCAGCTCCGCGCAACCCTCCGGAGCCCGGCACGAAGCCATGCGGGTTCCCGAGGGTTGCGCAGAGCTGCCTGCGCTCCCGGGTTCGGCGCAGCTCCCGGGCTTGGTGCAGCTCCGCGCAACCCTAGGGAGCCCAGCGCGAAGTCGCGCCGGGCTCCCATAGGTTGCACAGAGCTGCCTGCATTCCGAAGCCTGGGGCGCGCTGAAGAGCGCGTCTGGGCTTCGCGCAGCTCTCCGCAAGCCTGGGGAGACTGGCGCGGCTCCTTAGGCTTGCGGATAGCAGGCTGTTCTGGGGGCTGGGATCGGGGGAAGCTCGGGCTTCCCCCACGCCAGCCCCGTGCCTGGGGGGGAAATAATTTTTTCCCCTATATTTCCCCCCCCAAAAAACTAGGTGCGTCCTATGGGGCCAAAAATAAGGTAAATGGAGGGCTGCCTGGAGACATTATTTTCTTATTCCTTAGTTATGAAATCAGAAATGTAAATTCCCTAAATTCTGTAAACACCAAGTGTTTTCAGATAATTAATTTGATTCAGTATTGGCCATTTGATCTGGATTTTATGATTTTTTACTTTATGCTTCCGATAGCTCTTTTATGCGACCTTTAATAAGTAACTTCTTTCTTGCCCAGTATTGCAAGTTAACAGCTTCCTTTAATTAGCAGTGGCTGCTGTATATGCCTTGATTATTCAGGCACGTATGATGAATTAATAAAAACCCATATTTCCAATGCTTTCTGGCCAGTGTACAGATAGCATGCAATCCGCATCTTCCCTCTTCACAAAATGCACACATACAGTGTATTAATTCAATCCTCCTGGTGTGTGGGTGGGTGTCTGTGTCTGTGTGTATGCATATCTGAGAGAAAGAGACAGATATTTGTGTTGTGGACAGGGTTGCATTGCTGCAAAAAGCACAATAGAAAGCACAGGTTCACATAAAACTTACATATACTAATTTATATGATTGCCTCCTTAGATTTATTACCTCCCTCCATGCTAGAATCCTAATATGCATGGGGTTGGGGTAGCACTGATAATTTGCATAAACAACAACACCCTAAACTTGAGGGTGCACTTATGGAGCTAAAGTAACATCTAGTCCATGGGTGGGCAAACTAAGGCCCGGGGACCTAATCCGGCCCAATCGCCTTCTAAATCTGGCCCGCAGACTGTCCGGGAATCAGAATGTTTTTACATGAGTAGAATGTGTGATTTTTTTTAAAATGCATCTCTGGGTTATTTGTGGGGCATAGGAATTTGTTCATTTTTCCCTCCAAAATATAGTCTGGTCCCCCACAAGGTCTGAGGGACAGTGGACTGGCCCCTGCTGAAAAAGTTTGCTGACCCCTGATTATAGTCTGACAGAGAGAGCGAGAGAGAGCTGAGTATGGATTCTGTGAGCTAAAAGCATTCTGGGATGCTGGCTACATCCTCTGGTGGTCTGCTGAAGAGTTTAAGCTGTGCCTTCACTTACAAGCAATCAGTTTATTTGCAAATTAACTAAAATACTACATTTACACTGTAAACTTCCAGTGACCTCCTTCCAAAGGAAAGACAAACTTGGGCAACTGCTGCATCCCCAAATCTTGCCAATGCTTGTAAAATTGGAAATGCCGTAAATTCCGGCATATAAGATGAATTTTTAACCCCGGGAAAGAGGTTAAAAAGTTGGGGGTCGTCTTATACGCCGGGTATCTGCCCCCCGCTGCGGCGGCAGCGGCTCCAAAGCAGCCGCAGCAGCAGCAGGCTCCGCTTCACGCCGGGAGAGAGCCACCCGCCGCGGAGCCTGCCCACTGCTGCTTTGGAAGCAGCAGCAGGGGCGGCGGGCTCCGCTCCGCGACGGGCGGCTTTCTCCCGACATGGAGCTGCCCAGCATATTAGGCAACTGGGCTTATAAGACGAACCCCCAAATTGCAGCTGCCAATTTGGGGGGTCGTCTAATACGTCCAGTCGCCTAATACGCCGGAATCTACGGTAATGGGAATCTGCATTAATACAAGAGAGCACAGAAACTAGGAAGTAATAAGCTAAATAAACAAGTCGGAAGATAGATGCTATGATGAAAGATTGCCTGCTACTACTTCGAAAATAATAAAACTATTATTTCTGTGTGTACAACTGTCACATAAAGATTGATTTTTTTATGGGGGGATATAATGACTGAATGGAAGCATTGCTCTGAGTTTTGCTTTAGCGAAGGTGGTATCAGCTGTGGGCATTTCACTAGTTTAAAAAACACTTTTCAGCAGGATTTAGACAAATCAGAGCTTAGTCTGCCAGAACAGAAAAGCACATTTCTCTAAAAGCCTCAAAATATGATAGATTGCCAGTTGCCAAGCCTGGCACATGGAGCCTGAATGCAAAACTGCTTTTAAAACAAATGTTTTTGCTCTGCCCAACAATACTCACTTCTAATCTTATTGCTGGAAATGAAAATCTGTTTTTTTGTTACTTTTGAGTCTTCAACTTGAAAGTGCACAGAATTCCCTCCTGTCCTTTGTGGAACAGCATGAACATGAATAAGGTCTGCCTGTGGCTTTCTTCTCTTAGGTAAAAACAAACACCAGCCAAGTCTCCATGGAAATAATGGAAATCTGCATTAATACAAGAGAGCACAAAATAAGCAGCGTTTATTCCCAGGACAGGGGAGAATATAGTAATAAAAACCTATACTTTGCCAACCACAATAAAGAAGAAATTCAGACAAAGTTGTACAGTATTACGAAAGGTTTGTGTGAATTTTAATAGAAATAACCAGGGACAGTTAGACAACTGGAGGAATGTACATAACAATATCAGCCAATGGTTGCTTCACATGTTAAAGATTACCAACACCACAGTAATTCACATGTAGGGTTTTGCATGAAATTTGTGCATACATCACGTCTAATTATGTGAGGGTTTTGTTTGCACATGTGGAAAGTTCACTTGGAAACCCAAGGTCAGTTATAATATTTAGCATGTATATAGACAATTCTGCACTTCTTATGACTTGGGGTGAAGCGACCTATCCATTTTGGTTCTCTTATGGTCTCATTTTTCCACTCTTATATTAAGTTCTCCACATTTCTGCAGCTATTTACAAAAAATCACCAGCATCTTAGTGCGAATTTCTTCGAATTAAACCTCTTAAATGCAGTTTTAAGTAATGTTTTTGCAAGCCATTTTCCTTAATATAATGCATTTTAATGCTATTTTCACTAGCATGTGCATTCTTATGCACACTTTCCCCTAATATATGATTTTTTGCAAACAATGGTTGATTAGAGAACTGTATCATGAAGTTCAGAGAAGTGTGAATTTTGTAAAATGGCTTTGTTTCAATTCTCAGGATACTGTAAGCCCGCTCACCTTTTCTGGTGGGCGGTGTTGCTGGTGCTGGGTGGGGCCCCACTCAGGGATGGTCCCATTGTCCAATCAGTGCCAGCGGGAGGTGTGGCCAAGGGAAATATAAACCGCAGTGTGGCAGGGGAGCCCTCCTCTCAGTGGTTAGGCATTGGGTTAGCCTTTGTTTGTATGGAGGGGAGGTTGTAGCGTCTGCCTGCTCCTCCTCATTAAGGGTATCCAGTTAAAGGGATGCAGGAGTGTGGATTCTGTCTGATGTGCAGAAGTGGGCTAGGGCCATGCCATGACCCCAACGGGGACCCCTCGGAGTGCCCTTATTTGATGTAAGTCATAGGGCTCACCCTATCGGTGGTTTACCCTTAGATGGACTCCCTGCAGGCAGGCAGAGTCAAGATATAGCCTGGCTTCACCCAATGCCTAAGCCAAACCGCTTACATCTGTATTCAATAAAGTTGTGGCCTATTTGAACCCATAAACCTAAATACTCCTGTCCGTGTGTGTTTATTATCCACTAAGGAACTTCGGGTCATCAGGCCTTGGCACACAAGATGTAAGGCACTCAAACAGGTCATTCCGCCTACTATCCCTACACACAGTTTTGTACTCAACTCCTAAATATGCTGAATCCTCATTGACCTTTGGTCCTCTTAGTTGTTGGTATTTTTAATTTTTATTTTACACTGGCAATCTCAGGGTTCTCTTGAGCACCCTGTTACCTCTCTCAGTCCCTCTTGTTTTTTCAGTGGCACTATTTTGGCTCTGTTGGCATTCAGCAACTGAATTCACTGTTACAGGGACCAATTGCTATGACTGAAAGACATCGACTTGTCTAACACCATCCATTGAACTGTCGTCATCAGTGGGATTTAAAACAAGTACTTTTCAGTTCTCAGCTTAGTCTTTTAACTACTAAGACACCACACTAATTTCCTAAACCAAGCATAGCCTTCCAGCACATGTACACAAAGTCACATATATGAACAGGTACACTGAACAGGTTTGTCATGCCGTTTTCTCAATGGAAGCTACATGTGAAGGTCTGAGGCTGCAGCCAGTGAGGCCAGAGAGATGAGGATGGGGGGTGGGGTAGTGAGCATGGCACCATTTCTTCCTCTGCATATTAGAGATGAATGCCCGGTATGGGCTCAGGAGTCCATACAGATGATCAAACTACCCTGGAATAAACTCTCTTAGTTTAAAGTAGCATGGTCCTTGTATATATTCCTATCGAGAGGTACGGAAATTCTGAAAACACATTAGCTGCCAATGCATGCTAAAATGGTAAACCAGGCTCCATATCAAAGTAGACTCTGTCTTGTTGCTCAAGTGCCTCTTGGGCTGCCTGTCCCCTCCGCCTTTCCTCTATCCTGTCATTTGCTCTGCAGAAGAGAGATGGTTCCCCTATTATCATAATGGAAATTGGCATGTGATCAAAGAAAAGACATGAAAGAACAGGCTGTTATTCATTCTCTTCATCAAAAGACGATGCTGGAAACGTGCCTACGGTAAAAGAAAACAGCTTCTGCAAAGAACTGGCCTCCTCACTTTTCTGCATTTCTGTGGGGTTCTTGTGCTACGGATGGTAAACAGAACTCCCCCTTCCTTTCCTTGCAAGTTCCTGCACCCAGATTGGGGAACATGCGGCCCTGCAGACGTGGTTGGACTCCAACTCTCATCAGCCCCTGACAGGATGTCCAATGGTCAGGGATGATGGAGAGTTGTAGTCTAGGAACAACTGGAGGGCTAAAGGGTCTCCATCCCTGTCCAACACAACACTATTATCCTTGGAAGGGAAGGAGACCCAGAGGCCTTAAGTCGAATATTGTGTTGTTCATATTAACCCAACTGTGAGTGGGAAAGGAAGAAGGCATATGTACATTTGAGTGCCAGTTCCCAAAATATGCCATTGTAGTTAAGAAACAGGCAGCCACCGTACAAAAATTTTACAGGACAATAATGACTGCAATGACCTATGCAGGTTAAGAAGGGAGTGGTGGTGTTGGGGGCTCCATAGGGAAGTAGAAATCATGCCTCAAAGTAGGATCCTTGCATTTCTTCTATGCAGCTTCCCACCTCTTCCTTTGGAGAGACAGGGCAGAAAAACCTCAAACTTTCCTGATTACAGAGTTTCTAATGTCCCCACAGAAACAGGAAAACGGGTCTAAACTTTCTCAGAGAGAGGTTCTACTTTATGCCCCCCACCACTTGTGGAATGCCCATGCTTGTATACTTTGATAGCAATTATTTTGTCCTAG
The DNA here is from genome assembly GCF_027172205.1 of Podarcis raffonei. Taxonomy (NCBI): domain Eukaryota; kingdom Metazoa; phylum Chordata; class Lepidosauria; order Squamata; family Lacertidae; genus Podarcis; species Podarcis raffonei. The sequence goes on from NC_070604.1 coordinate 44,393,054, forward strand.
GCTTTTGCCCTTGAATCCTGCTGATTTTCCAGATAGGAGCTTAATTTGCAAACTGGTCATTGGCAACACAGGTATTTAAAATGTCTAACCTAGAACCCTATTTCTCCCTACCCCCAAGGTCTCAGGAGCAATGGTGGCAACCCAGAGTCGCAGGAGGAGCCTCTGTTTGGCTGTTGGTACAGGACCTACCTGGAAGGAAAGACCTACTCAGGAGAAAGGTGAAAAACCTAGCTGTAAGCCATCACCCAGGCACAGGCAGTGACCAGAAAGATGATCATGGGAGGACAGTAATCATAGAAGTTGGTTCTGGAGCTTTGCTGGGCTTTCAGAGCTCCTTAATGTTCCTGCTCCATCCACACTGCTGATTCTAGCTCCACTTTCCACATTTGTTGCTTGTCATGGACACCCAGTATACAAGAGCAGAGGATCAGCTTGTCCATGCAGCCTCCCTTCCCCCTGATCCAAACCTTTCCCATGGTATGCCAGAGTGAAGCAAATAGAGGCTATTGTTGGATATAGCCTCATAGAGCTTTTATGGGTCTCCAAGAGGAGATTCATTTTCTCCTGATTGGTATCTTGCTTCCTAAGCCAGCCATTTAGTTGTGTTTTATTAAAAGCACCTTTTTAACAATCTCTGAATTTGGAAATCTGCTTCATCTCCTGGTGTGCCTGTTGCAGCAGGCAATTTTGTGAAATAAAGAACAATTTATAATTAGGTTTTCCTAATGTTTGAGATTATATATATATATATATATATATATATATGAAATAGTCAGTCAAATGCTTTTAAAGTATTTTTAAAAAGCCAATAGCAGTTCAATCCCCTAAGAGACAGCTAATAAATGTTATGACTCATAGCAAATGACTACAGATGCCTTTTACAAAAAGTGAATGCCTTGAGCCTATGGTAACAAAATCTTTTTCTAATTCCTATTAAAATGGCATGTTTAATAATGAAAGACAGGCAGCAACAAGACTTCCATGTCAATCTATCTGTGGAACCAATAAAACAAAAGCTGCAACACCTCCAGCAGCTGTGAGATCTTGGAGGATGGGCAGGACAATGGGGGGGGGGGCGCTGTGCCCAGGGGACTGCCACTTGGTTAGCAACCCTGCACATCCTTGTAGGCAGGGCAAGCTTGCCCATATATAGATGGCTGGGGGAGGGGGGAGATGGTGGCCCAAAGGACATTCAGAGGGACAGTCCTCACTGGGCTAAGCTGCAGGGAAGGGTTGGAGGTCTACAATCAGCTGACGTCACTCCAATGGGTGGGTAACATCAACTGATGGTCAGAGTTCAATTCTGCCAGTTCTGCGCAGGGCAACTGCTCCACCAGAAGAAGCTTATCCTTTTTCTTTGAAGGTGCTATTAGTCTAGGGCTGCCATACGCTTTCCTAGACATTACCAGGATTTCAAAAGTGGAATTGATGTCTGGAGGGAATTTCTGAAAGGTGGCGCTTTGTCTTGTCTCAGGCAAGTCAATTGAAAAATTGGGGGGGTTGGCGTTTTTGTAAAAAAGGGGGGGGAAGGCTCAACAATTCCAGTGGTTCCCTTTAAAAAAAAGCTGGAAAAAAGGTTTTTCTTAAAAATAACTCAGCAACTTTTGAGGTGTCCTGGCTTTTACTTTTTTTAATATGTCAACCCTATGTTAGTCCAATGTTACATGTAATATCTAGGGTTGCCTTCATCAGTCACTTATGGTAAGTAATATGACATTTTTTTATGAAACTATGAGATATTCCTAAGCAAAACTGAAGCATACTAGACAACTTCTGGATTGCTTCAAATGTCATGGGGAGGGGTGGAGAGAAAGGAAGAGTCTTGAGCTCTGCTGAATGGCATCTGTTAAATATAGTATTATTGATTTAACAGAGTTTTCTTTCTTTTTTCCATCAGTGGCACGTGTCCCCATTCCTATTGATTCCACGAAACTGCACAGCCCCATCGGCTTGACAATCACGTTAAAAGTATTTTGAGGGCTCCCCCCAACACACAAACAATGAACAGAGCCTGTAATTTAATTTTGGCAATGTTGTAGCAGATGGTACACAGTCTGCTCTCTCTGCCATTGAATCTCGAGAATCTTGTGGGTGTTGATGGCAACTGAGTGAAACTGTAACAGCTTCAAAATATCCCCAAACTTTCAAAGAACACTCTCCCATTCACATTTTTAAAAAGAAAGATTTCAAACGATCCCTCTCATTCTTCTCCACAGCTACCACCACAAACCCAAGAGGCTACAGACATTGTGAGGTGATTGTAATGAACGGTGGACTAAGCTCACCACTGAAGTTAGTTAATTGATGCAGATGCATGCAGCATACTGTGAAAGTCTGCTTCTTTCTTCACTTTACTTCGAATGTTTTTCTTTCTGCAGATTCCCTACAGATTCCCTGAAGGAATTGAGCTCCCAAGGACTTGTAATTGTTTACATAAAAACAAGATACATAGCTGTGTGTTTTCTATTAAGAAAAACCTTTCTTTGGCCCTTAGTGACTTGCATGAGTGACAGCTAGGAATGGGGGAGAAGCTCAATTCAGCTGGCATTTAAAGGTGGGCCTATCTAATCCACACTTTCTAAAACACAAACTGAAACAAAAGCCATTATTTGAAATTCATACTTTTTTGAATTTTGCACTGCAGTTCTCCAGGCAAGTAATGTGTGCAAAGATGCAAATAATAGGGTAAGATGTGCAGAAAAAAATCCAGGTATTAGAGTAATCATAGCCGGGTAATGTCTTTCCAAGAAAAATGTGTATTTTAGGCAATATTGCATGTAAAAATGTGTCTATTAGGAGAAACCGACACTCAAATGCTGGTGATTGTTTTTTAATTAGGACTTTAAAAAAAACCCCAAACTGATGTGGAAATGTGGAGACTGGAACTTAAGATTGGAAGAATGATACAAAGAAACTGAAATTGACAGATTCACCCATCCCCAAAGGGAGCATGCATAAATTGAGTTGACTTTGATTTTTTAGGAAACCAATGTTTGGCTCTTGACTGATGCAGCAAGAGAGCCCAGATGGAAGCTGGTGTGTGGCTGATGAAGATTGGCAGAATCTGATAGGTTAAAGAGCAGAACCCAGGGAACGGCAAGATGGAATTGGGTCATAGAAAGAGTCAAGGGAGGGAGGGAGTGAAGCAGCAGGTCTGTTTTGGACCAAATTGAACCTTGTTGAGGTCCCAGTATTTCGGGTCCCAGTTTGCTGGCGTGACACATTTTTAAAGCTGAGGTCAGTAAAAGAATATTTGGTTGGCTATCCTACACGTGAACTAGGCCCAGAACCACCAGGTTCAGAAAACCACCTGGACAGAGATGGAACTGTTTGTTGCAGATTTGTATAATTACACCTGAACCTCTAGACATGTCCACTTTGAAGTAAGTCTCACTGAGTTCAATGAGACTCCCCAAGGATGTTTGCATAGGATTGCAGCCTAAACCTCTGTTTCTGTTTGCTCCTTCTCCACGTACTCCAGCAGGATTTTTTAGTATTTGTACTCACTAAGTAATTTATAATCCCAGTTTCATCTCAAGAGTTGTTGGGGCTTTCCAGTTTGATGGCTTGTTGCTTTAGAGAATCAATCACTTTGGCACGTTCCCCACCCCCCCACCCCCGTTCAAGGCTCAGATGACAATCTTTAAATACACACACACAGAGAGAGAGAGAGAGAGAGAGAGAGAGAGAGAGAGAGAGAGAGAGAGAGAGACCAAATGACTAGGAGGATAACAAATAATGTGGCTATTTGATTTTTCATGTGATTACTTTGTGAAAAATCAAACTTGGGGCATCAGAGAGCATTGCTTTCAGGTGCTCACTGGTATCTATGCTGAAAACTGGATTTCTGTGGTGTTAACTGGGGTTCATTGTCAAGTGACGTTTGATCCCAGTTGGACCAATGCAGCTTAAAAATGCAGGTATCCTCATGCAGCTTAGAAATACTCAGATCTGCAGATCTCTTTCTGCTTGTGTTGCTTTCATGGAAATGGATGCCACTATATGCACATAGCAAGCGTATCCTTTGAAACAGGCTTCCTCCAACTTCTTGTAGTGTTGATCATATGAAGGCAGAGGAAGCCCATTTAACTCAGTTGGTATGCCATGAGACTCTTAATCTCAGGGCTGTTGGTTCCAGCCCCACATTGGGCAAAAATATTCCTGCATTGCAGGGAGTTGACCCTTGTGGTTCCTTCCAACTCTACAATTCCATGATTTTATGATTATATGAAATCCATCCCCCTTCAGCTTCAAACTCTAGTGTTGGAGTCACGCCTCTTGAACTTGTTGGCAGCATTAGCAGTGAGGGGAAGCTAGCCAAATGTAGACGAGCCTAGCAAGGGAGTCTTCTCCATGAGCTACAAGGGAGCCTCAGGTGACGCAGCATCTCTGTCTCAGTGGCAAAGCTGGGTTTAGGTCAGGCAAAACCCAAATGGCAACAGCCGATCAGCCAGGTGGGGAAAATTCCTGCCATGCCCCTATCCCAACAACAGATGACACACGATGTTCCTCCACCCTGCCCTGCCTGCCTGCCTGCCTCCACAAGAGGAGAGTCTTCCCAAATCGGGTCCTCCCTTAAAGGGGGCACGTATTGCGGAGATACCTGGACAACCAACACCCTGTGTTGTGGGTGGGTACACTGGTCAGCCACAACACCCTATTGGTAGGTCTCTCGAAGCTGGGTGCAATCTGGCCAATGGGACGCAGTCTAAATGGTTCAAGGGACCTATTTATGCCCCTGCACGTGACCCAGAGCTTCCTCTTTCGGCGCGTGCATTCGGAACACCTGCCCACCTCTCCCTACTTTAAGGCTTGTTGCGCTTGACCTTGCTATGTCGTCATGTGTCGTCTATCATTGGGACAGGGGCACAGCAGGAATTTTTCCCACTTGGCTGATTGGCTGTTGCCATTTGGGTTTCGCCCGTGCCTGAGTCTAGGGGGCGCATTTGGATGGCGGAGATAGCCTGTTTCCGGCTTTCCCCTTACCCAGGTGTTCACTCTAGGCAGACCTATGCTAGAACCCTGGGTCAGCGCTACCTGCATGGCAGGGAGCTAGTCAAACCAGAGCCTATGCAACCAGTCACTTTCTGTAGTCAATAAAGTTGTGGCCTAAATTCTGCCAAAAACCAAAATTAGAGTCAAGTGTGAATTTATTTAGCGGGGAGGTTTCTGGGTCTGAACACGCAAATGGCAGATAGAAGCTACATTCAGCAATATCCCCAGTGATAGCGGACACAAGAAACCCCTGAAATGGGGTGGAGAAGGGAGTGGAGATGAGCCAGCTCAGGATCTACTGGATTCTGAGCCAGCCCTGCTGCCTTCATGTGATGGCAACAGGTTTGGGATCTGGCATAACACCCAACACTCACACAATCTTTCACCCAGACTGGCACAAATGGAGTGGATGCAACAGTGGCCAATCTGCTAAACTCTGCCATAGCTGGACATAGCTGGTTTGGGTTGCATTCTTAAGCAGAAATTTACTTTCGCCATATTAGAGGCCACTGTGGCAAGGTGACCTGTCTGTGGCTGCTCAGTCTGCTGTTGATAGGCAGCTTCAAGGACCCTGGTCTCCCTTCTCATGGTTCTTTGTCTTTAAGCCAGATTTGGACAGGAGAGCCCTTCAAACAGAGGGCACCTCAATTTGAAGATTATCCTCTAAAAGCCCTCCAGCTAGAGTACTGCCCTCTACAAAATTGGACATGAGCCACCATAATTGAACCAAACACCTTCTGTTTCTGACAGAAGATAGCTGACTGTTCCCTTCAGTCTATGCTTGCTTCTTTATCTGAAACATTGCTGTTCTGAGAGGAGCTGGAAGTGGAATTAAAATGGTGGTTCCACTCAACACTTTGTATCTTTCTATATTTATCCAACAATGCCCTTCCCTGTGTGTGAGATTCACCTATCAGGTTTACTCATTGTATATCTCATTCAGCAAAGGTCCTTCCAATGTTAATTAAAAGCTTCAATAGTGCTATTGAGCTATGTAAAAATAAAACCAGTAATTAAAAGCAAGTACAGTTGTACCTCGGGTTAAGTATTTAACTCGTTCTGGAGGTCCGTTCTTAACCTGAAATTGTTCATAACCTGAAGCACCACTTTAGCTAATGGGGCCTCCCGCTGCCGCTGCGCCGCCGGAGAACGATTTCTGTTCTCATCCTGAAGCAAAGTTCTTTTTTTAAAAAAGATATTTATTAAATTTTCCAATTTTTTATACAAACAAAAAAGAACAAACAAAGAGAATTAAAAAAAACATATAGTTCATAAAACATACTTTTCAATAACAAATTTCTCTGACCTCCTCATACCTCCCCTTCTTGTATTCCATTTAAAATTCTTTGTTCAGCAAATCCTTAACTTAAAGCATTTCAGCTTATAATATCACCTTATTTTCCAAACCCTTTTTTTCCATCCATGTTCCTTTATATCATTACAGCTAGAAACCACTCAATTTCAATCCAACACCATTCAACTTTCCTTAATTTTGCAATATTTCTGTAAATAGTCCTTAAATTTTTTCCAATCTTCTTCTGCCGACTCTTCTCCCTGGTCACGGATTCTGCTCGTCATTTCTGCCAATCCCATACAGTCGATCAGTTTCATCTGCCATTCTTCCAGAGTGGGTAGGTCTTGCGTCTTCCAATACTTTGCAATGAGTATTCTTGCTGCTGTTGTAGCATACATGAAAAAAGTTCTGTCCTTCTTTGGCACCACTTGGCCGGCCATGCCCAAGAGAAAGGCCTCTGGTTTCTTCAAGAAGGTATATTTAAATACCTTTTTCAATTCGTTATATACCATTTCCCAGAAAGCCTTAATCCTGGGGCACATCCACCAAAGGTGAAAGAATGTACCTTCATTTTCCTTACATTTCCAACATTTATTATCGGGCAAATGATAGATTTTTGCAAGCTTGACTGGGGTCATGTACCACCTGTATATCATTTTCATAATATTCTCTCTTAAGGCATTACATGCCGTAAATTTAATCCCGGTGGTCCACAACTGTTCCCAGTCAGCAAACATAATATTATGTCCAACGTCTTGTGCCCATTTAATCATTACAGATTTAACCGTTTCATCCTGAGTATTCCATTTCAACAGCAAGTTATACATTTTTGACAAAGTCTTAGTTTTGGATTCTAACAATTCTGTTTCCAATTTAGATTTTTCCACCTGGAAACCAACTTTCTTGTCTGTATTGTAAACCTCCATTATCTGATAATAATGAAGCCAATCTCGTACTTTATCTTTCAGTTTCTCAAAACTCTGCAATTTCAGTCTGTCCCCTTCCTGTTCCAAAATTTCCCAATATTTTGGCCATTTGGCCTCCATGTTAAATTTTCTCTGAGCCTTAGCCTCCATTGGTGACAACCACCTTGGAGTTTTATTTTCCAATAAATCCTTATATCTAATCCAAACATTAAACAGTGCTCTCCTGACAATATGGTTTTTGAAAGCTTTGTGTGCTTTAACCTTGTCATACCACAAATATGCATGCCACCCAAATACATTGTTAAAACCTTCTAGATCCAAAATGTCTGTATTCTCAAGAAGCAGCCAGTCTTTCAACCAGCAGAATGCTGCTGATTCATAATAAAGTTTGAAGTCTGGCAGGGCAAATCCACCTCTTTCCTTTACATCAGTTAATATCTTAAATTTTATTCTAGGCTTCTTGCCCTGCCAGACAAATTTAGAAATGTCTTTTTGCCACTTCTTGAAACAGTCCATTTTGTCCAAAATTTGCAAAGTTTGAAACAAAAACAACATTCTAGGCAGTACATTCATCTTTATAGCTGCAATTCGACCCAACAAGGAAAGCTTCAAATTCGACCAAATTTCTAAATCTTTTTTCACTTCAGCCCAATATTTTTCGTAATTATCTTTAAACAAATTCCCATTTTTAGCTGTCATATTAATCCCCAAATATTTCACTTTCTTAACCACATTCAGCCCTGTTTCATTCTGAAACTTTTCTCTCTCAATCGGTGTTAAGTTTTTCTCAAGAACCTTGGTTTTTAACTTATTCAATTTAAATCCTGCAACCTGACCAAATTCTTGAATTAATTCTAAAACTCGTTTAGTACTAGATTCTGGCTCCTGTAGTGTCAAAACTAGATCATCTGCAAATGCTCTTAATTTAAACTGTTTGGCTCCGACCTGAAGCAAAGTTCTTAACCCGAGGTACTATTTCTGGGTTAGCAAAGTCTGTAACCTGAAGCGTATGTAACCCGAGGCAGGAATTTCTTCAGGATTACAGCAGGGGAGGAAAGAGTTGAAACTCCCCTCCAAACCTGCTTGGAACTCTCGCCCGCACCCCTGGTTCTGTTTGCAATTTAGATGAAAATACTTCTCTGTAAAGTAAGAAGATGTTTGCAAGGATTGGCAATAATAGTGAACATAGCTCAGCTGGGGGCTATGATACTATTTCTAGTACCCGTGGGAAATATCTGTCAGAAATTACTGATCAGTTGTTCATTTCATTCTGTTTCCTTGGCTGTGTACACACCATATATCTAAAGCGTGTCCCCACTCAAGAGAATCTGGGAACTGTAGTTTGTCAAAGGCGCTGGGGAATTGTCAGTTCTCAGAATTTGGGGTGGGCATAGGGTTGTGCTATAACTATGCGTTAAATGCATGGTGTGTACATAGCCCTAGTTGTCAGAAACAAGACTGAAGTGGAGAGACAATCTTTAGTGCTTTAAATTGTTTTATACTGTTTTTAACATTTTATTCAATTTTTTAAACTTGCCCTTGGACCTTATTGGAAAGGGAAGGTAATAAAATTGGAAACAGGTTACTTAATTTTTCTGCAGTACTGTATTTCTCTAAATCTTTTATTGTATGATGGATTATCTGTCATGATGGATGACGATTGGTTATGATCTTGTGCATTTGGGACTCTGGGATAAACAGTGGCAGCTTATAAAAAAAAATCCCCTTTCAAAAATTATTTCAGACAGAAGTAATTAATTAAAGATGGAATTGCACATGTGAAAGAAAATGTGACTGACCATTGGTACCAAGCAAAACCTTTGTGAAATGAAATAAACCATGAAACTGTTTATCTAAAGATATCAGCGACCTTCATTAGTTAAACTGTTAACAGGAAAGAGATCTGTGGTGAACTGGAACTACATAATCGAAATGATTTCCCCTAGTAAAAAGTACAACAATTTAAAACAAGGGAGCAATTAAATCAGGAAGTTCAAGTTCAGGGGTATGCATACATAAACATGTGTGTCTTTAAGAACCGGTGGAATGCCAATACTGATGGGGCCTTTTGTAGGTAACTACACATTTTGTTGTCTTTGTCCATGGAGTTTTCTTGGCAGGAATACTGGAGTGGCTTGCCGGTTCCTGCTCCAGGTGGATCACGTTTGGTCAAAACTCTCCACTATGACCTGTCCATCTTGGGTGGCCCTGCATGCCATAGCTCATGGCTTCTCTAAGTTATTCAAGCCCCTTCACCACGGCAAGGCAGTGATCCATGAAGGGGCTCCCTGCTTATTTAACTTATATGCAGAATTCATCATGCGAAAGGCTGGGCTGGAGGAATCCCAAGCCGGAATTAAGATCGCCAGAAGAAATATTAACAACCTCAGATATGCAGATGACACAACCTTGATGGCAGAAAGTGAGGAGGAATTAAAGAACCTTTTAATGAGGGTGAAAGAGGAGAGCGCAAAATATGGTCTGAAGCTCAACATCAAAAAAAAAAGGAGATCATGGCCACTGGTCCCATCACCTCCTGGCAAATAGAAGGGGAAGAAATGGAGGCAGTGAGAGATTTTACTTTCTTGGGCTCCGTGATCACTGCAGATGGTGACAGCAGTCATGAAATTAAAAGACGCCTGCTCCTTGGGAGAAAGGCAATGGCAAACCTAGACAGCATCTTAAAAAGCAGAGTCATCACCTTACCAACAAAGGTTCGTATAGTTAAAGCCATGGTTTTCCCAGTAGTGATGTATGGAAGTGAGAGCTGGACCATAAAGAAGGCTGATCGCCGAAGAATTGATGCTTTTGAATTATGGTGCTGGAGGAGACTATTGAGAGTCCCATGGACTGCAAGAAGATCAAACGCATCCATCCTTAAGGAAATCAGCCCTGAGTACTCACTGGAAGGACAGATTGTGAAGCTGAGGCTCCAATACTTTGGCCACCTCATGAGAAGAGAAGACTCCCTGGAAAAGACCCTGATGTTGGGAAAGATGGAGGGCACAAGGAGAAGGGGACGACAGAGGACGAGATGGTTGGACAGTGTTCTTGAAGCTACAAACATGAGTCAGACCAAACTGCGGGAGGCTGTGGAAGACAGGAGTGCCTGGCGTGCTCTGGTCCATGGGGTCACGAAGAGTCGGACACGACTAAACAACAACACACATTTTGTATGTTAACTTAGGGCCCCACCAAATGACTTTTTATTGTGCATTCATGATTATTTGTGCTATCAGGGAAGTCAGATCTGATTGTGCTTTCAATTTTATCTGCACCTGGAATTGTTTTGGAGCTGTCATACTGCTTAATTTCCAATCAGTGCATATCCCATAACTTCCCACTGCAATCCTGTGACTTCTCATACCACAAATATTTGGGCAGGGTCTGTCCCATTTTTGTTGCATTGTAGCTCCTCCAGAGAGCAATATTGTGGTAGCATAACAGAACTAATAAAGCAGTATCAATGAAGCACTAATGCACTATTGTGTTAAATGCATGTTGCAGAATACACCTACAATACACCAGTCTAAAACGGGCCTTACATTGTATTTATTGTGAGTTTTACAATAAATACAGTTTCCACTAGGGAAATGACCTTTTGATGATGTGGCACATGATAATTGTGACCAGATTGTGTATTGCTGTCGATCAATGACCCCTTAATATTCAATGTCCTCTTTTTAAAGCATTAAACCTTTTTGAAAGCTAATGTCTTGGCATGCTTTCAACAAATGACTCTCCTTGAATCCTATTCTGCCAAACTTTGTTGATGTGATCACATGCCAATCTCTGCTTCTGTCCATATGTTGTGGTATGTATCTAGCAGATGTAGAGACATCCACTGGGTATCTTCCAGCAATTAAGATGGTCTACAAATTAAAATTTTAAATACTAAAGCATTTCCCCCTCAAGCATCAAAACTGTCCATATGGTGACCTGTCTTTGACACACTGTTCCCGTAAATGGTAATAAACTTGGGCATGTTTCTTGGTTAACATCTGAACTGGCCCTATTAAAGAAGCCTCTGCGGAGCAGAGAGAAGTTTAGCTACAGTCTTCCATGCACTTCCTTGATTCTAGCTTTGTGTTCAACTAACAGCTTTCAGAATCTCATGCATACAGAAGGAATACAAACCTGTAGCTAAGTGATAAAGCAGCATGTTCTTACATATTTACAGGGGGGGCAGAATAAGAGACAAATTCAAAGAAGAGTGGAGGGAAGAATACAGAGGGAAGGGAAGGGTGAACTTACTAGTAATTTAGTGGTATAGGGTTTGGGGAAACATTAACAGAGATGACAGGTAGATAGGCATTATGGGAAAGGGAACATAGGGACTGCCTTTTGGTCCAGTAATAGATGCTGATGCTCAGTAATGCCTGTGGCTTCCATTTCCCCTGTGGCTGGGAAGGTGTGTCCTACAAATACATTTCTTTCACCTCTCTTCTAGATGGAGTTATCGAAATCCCCTCTCTCTAAAACAACAAGTTCATTTGTCAAATTTGGGACATGTTTAGCTTTCCAGGGAACCTAGTGATATAATCTCAGTATCGATAGAGACTAACGTATTCACCATGTCCACATTTAAAAGGCCATGTTCCTATGGCAGTGGTATCAGGGAGAACAAAGCTGCCAATGTCTTGTTTAGTGTTATGTACATAGCTGTCAACTTTCAGATTTGAAAATAAGGGATCAGCAGCCTCACCTGTCCCAGGGACAGTCTACGGGATATCTAACAATCCGGGATAGCAGTGGGAAACAGCGGGAAACAGCACTAGAATAAGGGAATTTCCCACAAAAAAGGGGAAGGTTGACAGCTATGGTTATATATGCTTTGCCAATATGAACCACTGGGCAGGTCTAAAGTTATATGCACCACAGGGCCACTTTGTTATCACACGTATAGCAGATGCTTGTAGCTCACATGTGTTTCTGGTGCAGTCTGTGAGTGGCTCAGTACACACTCAAAAGGCAATTGTTGCTGAACTAATCATCATCTTGTATCAAGTCTAGAATATGTAATTATTTGGAGTACATTTTTCCCCATTATAAAGTGTGGAACTGCCCTTTAAAATCCATACATGCCAATTAACACTTCAGAATATTACCCATGTCATATAAATTATTTCACTTATGTAAATATGCAACACCCTTCTATCAAGTGAAACCATTTGTTTATATAGCTCAGTATTGTCCATGTCTCCTGTAAATAGCTCTTCGGGGGTACATAGTATTACATTTGGATTTCCAAGGGCATCAAGGCAACACACACATCTTTCTGTGTATATGTCTATCTTATGAGGTAGACCATGCTGGGGGAGAAAGACTGACCCAAGGCCATTCAGTGAGTTTCATGGTTGAGTGGGAGTTTGAATCTGGGCCTTTTGTCCCCTACCTACTGAAGAGTGGGAGATAGGAAAGGACCTTCCACCCTTTTCCTTTAGTTCTAGATTTCTACCCTGATGGTCTCCTCAGAACTGCTCTGACACCCTAAACATTATGCCCCATAGTTTCTCCTGGAGGCCTACAGATTTGGATTTGCAAAATGGTGACAATCAAGAGCCATATACCTAATTTCTAACAGACTAGTCTAGTCCTAAACACATTTCCTGGTAAAATAAGCTTAGATCAGAAATAAGAGCCATTGATTGAGCTCAGTGAGATACAATTTCAGATGACTCCTGATTATACAAATCACTTAGAAGAAACATCTCCCAATATATTTACTCCAAAATTAATTAACAGAGTAAACAAAGGACTGTAAATGACCGAACTATAGAGGGGGGAAGTGAAAAGTTATTTACCCATTCTATGTCATTAACAGTTTGTTTGCGGTGTATTTATTTCGGCTGCAATCCTATACATGCTTATTAGTGAACTCAATAGGCATTACATCTGAGTGGGCGAGTAGAACTGCACAGTCACTGGACAGGCTACCAAACAGTTGTATAAGTATCCGAGGCACATAATTGAATGCAGCATATTTGCTGCTTAAATCAATATTTACTCAAGGGGGAAATGGCTCTCTAGCTTTGAGAGTATATGGTTTACTGCTAGAACATTGGTGTATGATTGGTAAAGTAAATGCTTCTAAGTGGGCTTCTTTGGAAGTGAATCCAAAAAGCTATTATCATTTAGTCTAGTCTCAGTATTCATTAAATGTGCTTTGTGAGAGCATCTGTGCCTATCTGGCTGAAGATTTAATTCAATGGTAAAACGGAGGATCAATTTATGCAATGACACTTTTGGTGCTACTGTCCCAAATAATTACTGCAAGTAATGGGTTCTGCTATCCCTGACTGGCAAAGAAACAGCTTCTCTTCCTGTGAGACCATCACCTAGCTTGAGTACGGCATCATTACCTTTTCCTTTATTAAAGCAAGATGCAAAATCTGGGCAAGGTGCCATTGGCCTTGATGAAACTCCAGCTAGTCTCAAAGGCCACAACTCATCTTCTAGTAGATAGAATATACTGAAAATAGCATGGCTGTCATTTATTTGCCACTTTAAAAAATGTGGCTAAGTGCTTCACAGCTTTGTCTTAAAGGTAAAGGTAAAGGTACCCCTGACCGTTAGGTCCAGTCGCAGATGACTCTGGGGTTGCGCGTTCATCTCGCTCTATAGGCCGAGGGAGCACAGCATTCTTACACCAGGGATGGGTCCCATAAAAGATACCATCTCACTGATTCCTCCCTGCTCTTTGAGCTTTATGCCCCTCAGCTAGACAAAAACATGTGCGGGATCATGAACTCATAAGGCTGAATGCCCTGAGTAATTCTGCTGCCCCCTGGCATTCATGTGTACACATGAAAATCTCCAGGGAGGGACCCTTCATGCATACATGATGCTTCTACGTGATCTGCAGGTAGTGAAACAAAGCTTGAACAATCTGAGCAAAGTGTAGTATTGCCCATGCAAACACTCCCCCTCTATGCATGACTGCCGGGGGTGGGGCTACTTGACATGGTCCCACCCCCATGTTTATCATACTGGTTAGTATAATGCCTCTTTCTCTCTCTCCACTGAACAATGCCCAAGTAGAGTTTAGCCAGTCATTAGAATTTTGTTATCTAACTTTACAGCCTTTTAAAGCTGATCCGGCTTTGCATAATCGTTACTCCCCAGGTTTCCATTCAAACCCAATGAAATGGTCACAGCTGTGCTGATAGGACTACAATGGGGCCCATTGAGAGGAAATTCTCTCCATTCTAATACTCTCCAGATAAAAGCAGGGTTCAGGCTTCCTGCATTATATTATATTCTCAAAGTGCTTGCCTGCCAATTAGAAAATGCAAATTCTGATGACTAGAGCTCTCAATATACATTTGAGGTCTCAATTTATTATATATATATATATATAACAATGCTTCATGTGCATTTGTTCAACAAAGATCACACCTCAAGGATTGTAGCCAAGTGAAATAAAAGCTGCCACTCATAAATTGTTTTATAATAGTACAGCTCTCGTCCAGCTGCTTGCCTCCTCGGGGTTTTCCCTGCAGACCTCACAGAGCTACCCTAGCAGAGAACAGCCTCAGTGCCAGCTTACCGGGTGGGAGGAGCAACAAGGTTGCCACTGTGCAGCCATATTGGTGGAGCCAGTCTAGGCCTCCTAAGAATGTGCCTGCAGAGTAGTGTGACCTTGCCAGTGGCTCATCCCTTCCCTCTCTGCCACTTGGTAAGTAGCAGGAATCCTGCAGCTGGAAAACTAACATCACAGCTACATTCCACCTGGTGAACCAGATTATTGCAAGTATTAATATTGTGCAGCTTGAAACAACTGGATGCATGAAAACTGACTCCTTTTGGAGTAAAGCATTGACCAGGCCTGTAAGTTTGATTCAAAGCTTTACTTGGAAAACTTTCCTCAACACAGAACAAAAAACAGTAAATGATACATCCAGGCAGTTCCATAAGATCAAGTGCATGTCCAGCACAGCTGCAGCATCTTAGAAATAACTTTAAACAGAACTGAGATCAAAACTCTGTCTCTCCCCCATTCCAGCCTGAGGTAATGTACTCCGGGAGAGCTTCCTTATCACATCTTACTCCCACTCTAGCTGGGAACAAAAGACCAAAGGCAACTCCCTTCAAAATGGTGACTTGCGATTCAATAGCCTTTGTCTTCCAAACCAACTACTCTATTCCGAACTTAAAAATGGAAAGCGTAATGCTGGTGGTCAACAAAAGAGGTTTAAAGACTGTCTCAAGGCAAATCTAAAACAATGTAGTATAAACACAACTGGGAAACACTGGCCTGCGAGCGCTCCAGTTGGAGAACAGCCTTTACCAAAGGTGTCATGGGCTTTGAAGACACTCAAACTCAGGACGCAAGAGAGAAACGTGCTAAGAGGAAGGCACGCTTGGCAAATCCACACCATGATCAACTCCTGCCCTGAAACCAATGTCCCCACTGTAGAAGGACGTGTGGATCCAGAATTGGCCTCCACTGTCACCTATGGACTCATTGTTAAAACCGTGTTTATGGAAGACAATCTTACTCGGCTACGAGTGATCGCCAAAGAAGAAGAAGAAAAAGCAATCTAAGGTTAAACACCACATTAGAGCTAGCAGAGTACAACAGCAGTTAATTATCAACCCATCTAGAGACCTTAATATACCCCCATGGAAAATCTTCATGTTATAGCCTTCAGAAATACACATTTAGGCATTTACCATTAAGCAGTTATACTTAACAATAATCACTACCATCGTTCTCATTTGCATTTGAAACAGGAAGAAAACAAAGGATGGCAATAGTAATAAAAATAATGACCATACACAACAATGACAAAATCCATTGCCAGCTGATATTGACAGTAAGACTACTCCTGTTTTAATTGTATACATTAATATAGGCAGTCCACCTAAGTGTCTAAATGAAATTGACAATGATAAGTCATCTGTTGAACAGAAAGGTCAGTGAGATCTTCAGACTACTGGGTGATAGATGGTGGATGTTTTTACTCCCAGCCTTGCAGTGTAAGTTCTTAGCCAGGGTTAAGGCCTTGCATAACCTACGTTTGTTGTCCATTTGTTATGGACTATTATGGACAGGAAGATAATTAAAGAGTATGCAAAAATTTGTTTTCTATAATATGAAGCTGTCATGAGCAATAATTCATGACCAAATGTTTTTTGCAATGGATGTGGCTCTTACTTTTGTATAGAGAGCTACATTCTAACAACTGATTCATACAGAAGTCAGAATTTTCAACATACACCTCTCCCCCGCCCCCTGCCCACACATACATTTCCATGTAGACAACCAAGAAGCATGATTAACTTCAAGGTTATATTCCAGCAAGACTAAAGTACTCGGGGAAACTGTGGAGCAGGGAAGGAGAAGGAGTGTGTCCTGCAGAATTTGGGTGGTCCCGTCAGAGACCTAACATAGGGTTGTCATATCTTGAAGAGCAAAAAAGAGGAACACCCCCCCCCGTCAGTCGCTGCCTGCCCAAGTAGGGGAAAGAGGCGTGCAGGCACTCCTCTTTCCCTGGCTCATGCTGGCAGTGGCATGCAGAGCACCCACGTGCCTCTTTCCCCAGCTCAGGCTGGGAGCGGCTGTGGCGTACAGAGCAGCCCATGCCCGAGTCCAACCCCCCCCATAAATAAATAAATAAAGGTACCCCTGCCCGTTAGGTCCAGTCACGGATGACTCTGGGGTTGCGTGCTCATCTTGCTCTATACGCCGAGGGAACCAGCGTTTGTCTACAGTCAGTTTTTCTGGGTCATGTGGCCAGCATGACCAAGCTGCTTCTGGCGAACCAGAGCAGTGCATGGAAACACTGTTTACCTTCCCGCCGGAGCGGTACCTATTTATCTACTTGCACTTTGACGTGCTTTCGAACTGCTAGGTTGGCAGGAGCAGGGACCGAGCAACGGGAGCTCACCCCGTCGCGGGGATTCGAACCGTTGACCTTCTGATTGGCAAGCCCTAGGCTCTGTGGTTTAAACCACAGAGCCACCCGCGTCCCTAATAAATAAATACGCCCCCCAAAAAATCCCTGGACATTTCCTTTAAAATTTAAAAATCCACACAGATGGGCATGTTGGCCCCCCAAAAGAGGACATGTCCAGGATTTCACGGACATATGGCAACCCCACCTAACAGCCAGATCAAAAGTCCTTATTTGGGCCTGAGGTTTCCTGCCCTTGGCCTAAACTAAAGAAGGAGCTTCATGATGAGTCTTTCTGGTGAAGAGCCATTTGAAAAGCTTTTACCTCAGAAGGCCTCCTTCTCACAACGGAACTGGAACACACTGTCTCCTGCATTACGACTGATATTAGTGGTCCCTATTTCGTGAGCTAAGTCCATTCCTACTATAATGCAGTTACCATCATTCCTGTAGTATTTTTAATGGCCCATAATCTAAGATAAAAAGCTGCTTATCACTTTGTGTGGTTGAGCAGCCTGTTCCAGAAAGCAGCTTCTCCTCAGAACAGGAGAGTTATCCTAGACCCCATTCTATGAAACTGCAAATGAAGTGCACTCTGGAAGAGTTGGAGATTATTTGTGACAGGCTGTAAAAATGTATATAAAATGCAAAAAAAATATCAATCTTTGAAACTAAAATGAGTAAAGGAAAATCTGTTGCTCGAGGATGAAACTCCAACCCAAGGCAACAACAGCCTTGTCAGCCTGCATAACCAATTACAGCCTGCATAATTCAGAAACGCTAATTAACCAGAGTCTCATTTGCCCTTTGAGGACCATGAAGTTATCAGTGGAACAGCTCTGCATTGTAATAATTCTGGGCCATAAAGCTGGATTTGGATGGTTGTTAACAAATAAACAGTGTGTAAAAATAATATTCTGAGGGTTTGTGTTATTTCCATATTTTGTTAGCTCAACAATCTCACCGAAGCAGCAGTCTTAACAGGTTTTCATGCTGATGCAATATGGCTTCCATATCCACAAGCAAGGGCAGACTGTTCTTTCAGTTAGTCTGCTGTTGATAATGCATGGCTGTCAGAGACTTGCACAAGCTCTCACCATGGGCTGTGTATACCATATACCTGGCATTCAGCTCTGAGTGTATGTCTGTCTTGGGGCAGTATATGAGAGTTGCCATTTGGATCTGGCCAATCCTGCAAACATTCTGTTTTCTCTTTTTCTTTTGTTTTACTACTCTTTTGATTTAAAGAAAAGAAAACATTTGACAATCTGGGATTCAGAAATACTTCATCATGGAATCCTAGCTGTATTTCAGGGTTTTTGTTAGCAAGTTCCTTTCAAAAAAGAAATAAATGAGATCATCTGAGTAGCAACAGGAATTAAACCAGCCAAGAAGCTTAAAATGCTATTCAGTCCACATCTTCACCATTTGAGATAATGGTTAACAAATTATATGCCTATTCACCTGATAAACTTGCCTCCAAGGCAGGTCCGATAAGACAGCTGCTATCTTTGTTGATAGTTGTTTTAGGCTATCATCACACAGTAGTTGCAGCTATCAAGAGATATGAATCAGCCCTTATCTAGGCAATGGTAACTTAACATGGAAATCCTACAACAGCAACACTCATACACGCAATTGAACACAAAACAATGGAAATACTGTACTTTTTTTGGCTAGAACTATACTGTATATTCTTCCACAGCCAGAGCTGACAAAGGGACCACCATATGGATACATTTGGGGCACCTGTTCATTAAACATTCATCCTGATTTGTTTGCAGGGAGATTAGATGATGGCAAGGATTATCCTATACATTCCAGCTTTTTCCTGTCCATTTCCTTATCACAAAAGTCTGATTTTGTTGGGGAAGAACATTGGTTGCCCAAGATCTCCCAATCAACACCCATTATGCAGCCTGAATTTGCCCACCTGTAATTGCAGGGCCAGTGCACCCATTAGACAAAGTGGAATGGCTGCTTCGGGCAGTGGGAACCCTTGAGATGCTACCCCGATGTGCACCTTGCCACCTACACTGATGGCAGAGAAGTAGCACTGGAAGCAGCAATGATTCCAGGTGAGATTTTGCCAAAATTGCTTGAGATCTTGCAGGGCACATAAGATCTTGGTCAACTCCAGCGAGATATCACTGGAAATTGCTGCAATCTCGCTCAAAATGGCTGCCACTTCTCTGCAGGTGATGGAAGTGGTGGGCTGGGTGGGGCAGGCAGCAGCACAGGGTAGCACTTCCTGTTTTGCCTCAAGCGGCAAAATGGGACATGCTGCACCTATGTGATTGAATCCCACCCCAAAACAGCACAGCAAGAGTCTGGAAGCCCCATTTGTAAGGTACGGTATTCCCTAACGGCCTCCTCCTCCTCTACGAAGCAACTGTTTGTAGATAGCAGCTTACCCCATGGATGGTGGGATTTTCTTCATAGCACCAAAAATCTCCAATAACAAACACTGTAGCACACCCCAAAAGTAGTCAATAATATATACAAGCTGATTCAATAGTCACTGCTGGATTGAGTTCCTGCTGAGCCTGACAGGTGAATCACCATCACTAATATTAGCTTGCTTTCTGCATTGAGTTCTTTGAACCCAGAGTGGTAATTTTCCTAATCAGAGCATGCAAAAGTTAACAGCAGATTGCTGTGCCTCAATGAGCAAATGTTTTTACAGATCCAGTAGTTAAGTTGAGGCAGCTAAGTGCACTGTGTGTGTGTGTGTGTCTGTGTGTGTGCGCGCGCATGCACACACACACGCACGCACACACACACACACTACAGTTTCTGATTTTCTGGGTTTGTATTTAGCAATGCCAATGAATAGTTTTCTGTTTTTGTTGGCTACTGGTTACTTCTTGTTGAAAAGACCCCTCTAGAGCATCACATAAGTGTTATTTGCAACTGCGGATTGGGGAGGAATCTGCCGAACTCTGATTCTAAAGCAGACTTGCTGGACTCAGTCCAAACGGATCATGTTCTGGATCAGATCATGGATCCACTTCAGAATACACAGTCCTGCACATCGCCTGCTGAGGTGGTCTGTGGCTTTAGCATTGCCTCTCTGGCGTCAAAGCTACTTCCTGACTTTCAAAAGTTCAAAAACAGGTAACCCAGCTACTCATGACTTGGACCAGCCAGTGTGAAAGGCTCCTTTGAACACAACACAGGAAGTTCCCTCTGGGAGCAACAGAACTTGAAGACATTCCTTCACTCTCAGAGGGAATTGTATAGGGGGAGGGGAACATGATTGTGGTACCATGACACTGTTTTTGAAATTCGTAAAAGGGAAGAAATAACTTTCACCTGAACAAAGATAGCCTCGGGCCATCTTGTAAGTGTTTGGGGTTTGGGGTTTTTTTCTTTTGTGATCCTCATTTCCTCAGGTAGGTTTTTAATTGTTTTTAATCCTTTAAAATCTGCATAGAAATGGAACGAGACAGATTTAATTTCCTCACTATGTGGCACTGGGATGGGCCAGGCTTTAATGGTTCTGTGTCTCTATTTGAAATGAATCCTTAACTAATCTTCAAATCCCCATAGTTGTGAATGCATGCTGTCCATGGTGTGTGTTCAGATTGTTAAGCACCTGTTTGGCTCAAGTGCACAATACTAAGAGAAACCAATCCATTCTGGGGTTGGGGGCAGGATATCTCATAACTTCAAAGGTTTGTTTACAGGTATCAGTAAATGCTGACATATATTGCTTTCCCATAAAAGTAACCACAGAACTGACTATTCAAAAAACACAGCTCTCTTTCCATACACAGACAAGAAGCAGAATTGTTTTTAAGCTGGATTTCTCAGCTATTGAAATAACAGGTGCCAATGTAACTTGCTTAGACACACAATTTTAAAACAAATTTGTAAACAAAGGAAAAGTCCCTAAAAAGCAAAATAAAAAGTGTGCCACATGGCTTTTCTGAACATTACTGCATCATTCAAAAGATGAACAAAAAGTTAAATAGCTTTATCTGCTGAATTTATTCTGGATCCTGCCTGCAGACAGTCCAGGAATCGCCGCGTGGATCGGTGTGGGGATTCTGATCATTCGAGCTGCGCCATTCCCCCCCCACACACACACACCGTGGTAGCGTCTCCTCCCTCCCTCCTCCTGGCTTCTCCCCGCCCTGCCTAGAGGAGGAAGGGGGCTGGGCTTTGTTGAGCCGTGGTTGGCTGAGCGCCATTTTAAGCAGTCCCTCTCCGGAGCCAGCCCTTTCACGTTGCTCATCGTCCCTCTGCCACTGCCAGCCCCTGTCACTCACAAGGCACAGGTAAGCAGCCACCAGGGCTCGTCCGGTGCTCTAGAGAAGGGAGGGGACAGTCATGGGGGGGATTTCCCCCCCAAAAATATAGTATGGCCCCCCACGAGGTCTGAGGGACAGTGCACCAGCCCCCTGCGAAAAAAGCTTGCTGACCCCTGACTTAGAGGGTATGTGTTTGGGGGTGCATGGCCGCCTTTGCCTCAGGTGAAAGATTATGGAGTTTCTTGAGCACAGCTATTGCCTTCCTAACCTTCTCTACTTTCTTCTGGTCTTTCTCCTACTTGCATTGAAGAAGCAGGTCAGGAGGTATATGGTAGACAAGCAGACTCATGTCCAGGTATCTGGGATATTATTATTATGGAGGACGGTGTTGGTTGTGATGCCAGAGATAACAATAGATGCCATTTTAATTTTTTCCCTCAGAGACCGCTATGAGACTTCTGGTTCTGTCATCATAATGGTAATGCATAATGCTGTATGGATTTTTGGGTCCATACAAATGAAGGTCTGGTCTTAAAAAAAAAAAAATATGCAGGTAGCTGCTTCAAATTCCAAAGATTAGGATTCAAGACTGTGCACAGTCCTATCTGCCGCAGGCACTCTGAAAAGATCAAATGGCTGTGTCCTTGTACAAGTTTTTTCTCTCTTTTAAGGTATTCGGTAAATAAAAAAGAGAAAAGATAAACCCCTTGCAGCCATTGCATAAGGGGGCGGGGAGGCTAAAGTAATAGGTTCGCCACAGACTTGCTAAATAACAGGAGTGATAAAAACAACATAATCTCATTTTCATTTTGACATTTTGAAAGAAAGAAGAAAAGTATTAGGATCAATCAAAGGTACACATAGCTTATTATGGAGACTGGAAAATATGTAATTGCAATCTCCTAAGATACCATATTTCAAACAAATATTTACTGAATGCAGCTAATACAGCAGCAGATGGACCCATCCCTCAAATATAGGAGATGGCTAATGACTGCTGTATGTGGCATTTAACTTGTGGGGAAGTATGGGGTTGGTCTGTGTTCTTCTGAGGAATGCGAGGAATGTTTGGCAATCTTGATGCAAATGCTCCCCTTTCTGGAGAGGTAGCAAAGGTATTGGCTACTAACTCCCACCTTGCACATGAGGAACAACTGTGGCACTTTATAGAGGCCATTATAAATATCTATGCTAGCTAATGTTTTCAGGCAGAACCGTGCACAGTCAGATCCAACTCTCAAGGATTATATATATTTTGTTGTTGTTGTTGTTGTTGTTGTTGTTGTTGTTGTTGTTGTTGTTCTTGTTCTTGTTCTTGTTCTTGTTCTTGTTCTTGTTCTTGTTGTTGTTAATAATAATAATAAAAAAAGCAAGCTTCCGGAACCATCTCCACTGGCACTGCCTACTCCTCCAGCTGAGAGATCAGAAGAGAGGGAAAAATTGTGATTTAAAAATATTGTTACGGAAAGGCTGGAACAAACATTAATCGAATGCATAAAATGAGAATAATGAGCCCTGCTGAATCAGACGGCAGCATGGCAGAGGCATTGTGGAAACACACAAGCAGGACATATGGTCTCTGAATATAGATTTCTTTTTCATTTCATTTTTCTTATTCCTGGCAGACATCCCTATTGATCTAATTTCCCTTTAAAGCCATTTATGCCAGTAGCCATCACCAAATTTTGTGGTAGAAAATCCCATAAATTAATAGGATGCTGGATGTGCTTAATCTTGTCTGTCCTGAATCCGCTGCCAGTCAGTTTCATTGGCCAATTTCCATTTTTTATTAGTGCTTTGGGGGGGGGGAGTCTCAGCTTTCTCCACACATGTCTATTTATAAACTACTTTCATATTGTTATTTTTCTCTCTCTAAAGCAAGCCGTTCAGAATGCTTGATCCTTTCCTCATAGGATAGGTGCTCCATTTTTCTGACCCTTTCGTAGCTCTATGATTTCCTTTTGGAGACTGGCCAATGTGAAGTCTATCCACTATGCCAAATGTGGCAGTACTATCAATTTGTTAAATGCCCAGATCTAGAAACTAAAGTACATTATTTAATATGGGAGCTTCATTTTGGATGAAGTACTCTGGTGGGTTTAAGCAAAGTTAACTACAATAAAATTAAATTGGGTTAAAGAGATATAAAACAATTTGGTATAATCAGTGAGTAGACAAAACTGACAAAGCTGAAGTTAGTAATTTAGGAAGTGTGTGTGTGTGTGTTACAATTCTATTCCTTCATCAGATCTGAACCTTTAATGGGTGTTCAATTTAATGAAGAGTAATAGTCAAAATCTATTATGATAGTCAAAATCTATTATTAAAAAGTACATTATCCACAAAGAAGGAAATTAAATTAAAACAGAATTAGTGACACCTCTGATAAGAACAAGAAAATAGTCTAATGGACCTAACAAAAGACATTTGGATTCAAGATGGTAAACATCAATGAAAAAATTGTTTTAAGAGAAAGTTATTAATGTTTTAATGGTTCTGTTTTAATAAAACAGTACCATTAAAATATTAATAACTTTCTCTCAAAACAGTACCATTAAAACATTAATAACTTTCTCTTAAAACAATTTTTTCATTGATGTTTACCATCTTGAATCCAAAAGTCTTTTATTAAGAACAAAAAAAAAAATCTTTTTTTTTATTAAAGTTTAAGAATAGCAGAATGACACTGACTCCCAGATCTACTAGAAAGGGAAAGTAAGAGGTGCCTTCATGACACCACAGAGAAGAACTGCACATGTGGGCAGGGGGAGGGCATGACTGCTGCAAAGATCCTTTCTAAATCTACAGAAAACTCAGTGGAATAGAAATACCATCCATTATATTCTTGCTGGCCATACCAAGTGCAGGGACACGGGTGGCGCTGTGGGTAAAACCTCAGTGCCTATGACTTGCCGATCGCATGGTTGGTGGTTCGAATCCCCACGGCGGGGTGAGCTCCCGTCTTTCGGTCCCAGCTCCTGCCCACCTAGCAGTTCGAAAGCATTCTTAAGTGCAAGTAGATAAATAGGGACCGCTTTATAGCGGGAAGGTAAACGGTGTTTCTGTGTGCTGCGCTGGTGCTGGCTCGCCAGAGCAGCTTCGTCACGCTGGCCACGTGACCCGGAAGTGTCTCTGGACAGCGCTGGCCCCCGGCCTCTTAAGTGAGATGGGCGCACAACCCTAGAGTCGGACACGACTGGCCCGTATGGGCAGGGGTACCTTTACCTTATACCAAGTGTACAGCCCCACAGTGGGGCATTCCAGAAATAACTGGAGATGAAACAGAGTGGCCTTGGATCCACTGGATCACTCATTCTCCGGAATAGATAATTTTCCTCCACTGGAACCCGGAGGGATTAAAAAGAAAAAGATCTGCACAGCAGCAACAACGAAGTCCACCCTATTCCTCCCATCTAATGTGCTACTTCACACAACTAACACCATCCCAACTCTATTTGGTAGGGCACCATAAACAACTTTTTCAAGACCCACCAGTGGGATTTTGATGAGTCTCTTTGCATTATTATTTTTTGCAGTGAAAGTTTGACATATTTATATTTTTGACTTTACTTGACAAATAATCACACTCTCTGTCTTCCCTCCTAGAGCATGGATTTTTACAGCAGTGCAGTTTTTGTCATATGTAAAACAAAATGGTGCTTCCTTGTAAACAACTGTTGCTAGGAACCACCGGGCAGATTCCTTGAAATGTGCTTGTTAGAGACAAATAAAATCGGATTCCTTCTGAGTGACAGGAAATTTACAGCATAATGGACTAGATTTTTTTGGACTTGCAGTCTCTACTTAGTATGTAAAACAAAAAATGAATAAACCAAAGCCCAGAGGTATTAATGCAACAGATGCCACCGTAAATATAGTATATATATTTCCATTGAACTTTGACTTGTAATTATCATAGTGAACAATAAGAAACTCTTGCCATGTCAAGGACAGCCTTTGTAATCTGGAAGATTCATCCTGATTTGTGGTGGATCTGTCAGAGAAGCGTACTTCTCTCCCAAATTCATTTTCCCAGGAATAGAAAACTAATTAATCCATCATTAGGAAATGGACACTTTGCACCAAACTCGTAATGGGAATTAACTGCAATGCTTGCCACTCTCGGCCAGCCAGGATGTTTGCCATTGCCTTCAGCTTTTGGAATAGGGAATGAAAAAGTTGCCCTGTCATTGCTAACTGGACTATTTGTTTTGTTCTCAAAATGAAATTCTTATGGTGCAGGTTGGGGCCCAGAGGAAAGAGCTCTGAAGGATGGGTTCCTGCCTCTTCAATGAGCTCTGGGCAAATGAGCATCATTAGATAACTCTACTCTTCCAGTTGCCTCCCCTCCTGTTTTGGAATATGATGACACTTCTCTGCTAGGATGTAAATGGCAGGAAGGGAAGAGGGATGTACAGTGGTACCTCGGGTTAAGTACTTAATTCGTTCCAGAGGTCCATACTTAACTTGAAACTGTTCTTAACCTGAAGCACCACTTTAGCTAATGGGGCCTCCTGCTGCCGCCGCACCCCCAAAGCACAATTTCTGTTCTCATCCTGAAGCAAAGTTCTTAACCTGAAGCAATTTTTCTGGGTTAGCAGAGTCTGTAACCTGAAGTGTATGTAACCCGAGGTACCACTGTATAACCTAGATGGTTCTCTCTCTTCCATGCCACATAAATCCCTTCTGCCTCAGCTATCTCACTGCTCTGTGCTCCACTACCAGCCAGGATTTAGATGAAACCTGTTGCTCAGCCGGTGATGTGCAGCAGGTGTGATGAGGTATGATGGCCATTTTGAAATATCTAAAGGGCTGTCAAATGGAAGATGAAACAAGCTTGTTTTCTCCTGCTCCAGAGGGTAGAACCTGAACCAATGGATTCAAGTTGCAAGGAAACAGATTCCTAAGAAAAATATAGCCAGTGCTATTCAGCTTCTGCATTCTGTTGGAATCTGGCCGGCAGTTTGCTTTTCTTTCTTTGATCAGTGCTACGATAAAGAAGCTTAGCTGTCTTACTACTATGTTTGCATTCCTTTCTCTAAAACCTTGCCGGAGGTTCTGTGGACATCCAAGGGAGCCTGCAGGGCTACAGGAGGTCAGGTTGGTTCTAGAGAAACTGGCTTCATTCAGGGCACAGCATGGGGTTTGTTTTGATACAAAGTACTCAGTGAAAGAAACATTCCCTACTGGAGGCCAAGGCTGAAAGATGCCAGGGCATCCCAGAGCCTGGTATATGCAATGAAGCATGGAGCACCTCTAGGCTGTGAAATACAGCTGCTCTGGCAACAGTGCAGGTTTCTTATCAATGCATGTTCTCAGAAATCTCTGTAATGAAGCTCTGAAATACGGATGTCGGGAAATGGAAACAGGACTGCCAATTGATTGTTTTTGCTTATTCGTCTCATGTGCAGAATGGAAACCAATCCAATATATTGTATCCACTGTTGTTGACCACAAATGTTATGTAATCAGTTACATTCTCCTACCATCCAAACTGTTTCCTATGAATGGGGTGGAGTACCTTAATGACATTTACGTAATGAAAGTGGTATGATTTTGGCATGGTGGTCAGTGAGACAAACTGCAGCAGAATGGAAACAATGCCTTCTTATAGCCATGCTCTTCAGAAAGCATTAAAGTAGCAGTAGTGGGGGGAGGAAAAGTCCAAATAGGACATGTTTTTATTTGTTTCAGGGGTTTGATGTTAATATCCTGTCTTTCTATGATCAAATCAAACACAGGGCGGCTTAGAATTTTTTTAATTAAAAAAAAAGCAACAAAACAATAATAAAAAACAAAATAAGCAGCAGTTAATCAAAATTAATCCACATGGGTTGCTTCCAGATGACTAGTATCTTGAGCACACATTCTGATTTATATGTGGGGAGGTTAGACAATGCTGCATCAAGCAAATATTACCCCAAACTTTCCAATGCATTTTTCTATCATTTTCTCTATCTCAGAAACCCATTCTTTTAGGAGGGGGAATAGGTTTGTTGCACAAGAGTTTCAAACAGTCTAGAAGCACCATTAGTAGTTATCCATAGCCTGCTCATTGCCACTTGTGGTTATCAGCCTTCCTCTGTTTCACATATAATGGGATTATTCAAAGAGAAATAAGAGAAATATCACATTTACTGGGTGAGACGACTGATAAATAGTAAACCCTTAGCTCTTAATGCAAAATCGCACAGAAATCTAATCATTGCACCATAAGAAATAATTATTTAGTACACATTCTAGGAGCGCAAGCCTTCCTGTGCATGTTTGCTCAGATGTCCTATTGAATTTTGTGGAACTTATTCCCAAATTATTATGCCTAGGATTGCATTCATATACTCTGCTCTTGCACTGTGAAAACTCCAGGGTGCAATGGAGATTTGAAGTATGCATGACCCTCTCCAGCAATTTCAGTGGTAGGGGAACTTCACTTGTACAAGAGTGTAGTGCTTATAAAGAGAAGCTCCAATATGGAAACAAAATTTGTCTACACAAGAAAAAAAAATCATAGCTCTGCATTCACATTCCCAATTGCATTACAGCTTCTCCAGTTGTACAATTTTGAAATTGGAACACTGCAAAAGTAACCTCCATGTATAAATAATACAATATTGAAATGGGCTCACCCTTTTTCCAATAGTGCCATTTTACAGGTAAAGAAAAGCTCTGATGATTTAAAAGACTGTGGTGTATAAGCAGCAATTAAATTCATAGCAAAATCAATTGACTCTCATATTAGAATTCATAAGCCAATCTTATTAGATAGGTTTGTAAAATGCAACCACCCATACCTACGGAGTCATATGTAAAAATAGTAGACAGCCTTTGGCAGTCATGACTGAATCATGACTGAATCATGACCAGAAAAGGGGGCAATTGTTATTGACTTTTAAATACTTGAGGAACTGCAGAAGATATTATAACTGAAATTGTGAAATTAAATCTGAGACACTATAGATCAAACGGAAGACATAATATTCTTCAGACTTCCTTTACTAAAAGAATGGGAGTTTGTATATTCCACCAAAAGTGCTCTTGTTCTAGAATTTTGAAAACTGCAAAGTGATTCCATTATTATTTTGAGGCGTTTCTGACTTTTGTATCTCTACTATCACATATGTCAAATAGCAAGTTGGCTTGTCAATTTTCAGCTGTGCTTAATGCAGCCTCTCAACTAATCTCCACGTAGGATGTCATTTGAAGACCCATGGCATGATGCAAAAAATGGAAACTCCAATTCAGCCTGTAAGATCTTCCAAGTCCATAGTGCAGGGGTAGAGTATATGCTTCACATGCAGAAGGACTTGGGCAGAATCCTGGGAACTTTCTGGTCAGGCTGGTAAAGGTCCCTGTCAGAAAACCCTGTAGAGCCACTCCCAGTCAGACCACTGGTGGTCCATCAAGTCCAGAATTGTCTACAATGGGCTAATGCTCTGACTCTTGTGATAGCTTTCTAGCTGCCGAAGAATTTTTGTTTGCCTGGGACGTGATTCAGGGACATGATTCTAGTAGGGAACACGATTCATAAATCCATCTCTGAAGGCAGATTGAGAATTTTGCCCACTTACCTTAACTAATTTGTGTGTGTGACGGGGGGGTGGGGTGGCACAAATAATACTGTGCCACAATTCTGACAGTGGGGGGGGGGAGTATCTGATTTCTGAAAGCACCACAGGAGTAATTTCTTATACCTGTTCTTGCATATTTGTACTTCTCCACACTCTAAGTGGTAAAATAAGTTGCTGTTTACTATTTTTTTAAAAATAGCATTTTATGCCTGAAACATTTGCTAGGCCAGACTGCTCAATTGACATTTTTTAAAAGTGTCACAGCACCACCAGTGCTTAAGTGTAATGTGCTACAGTGAGGTATTTAGACCAGAGTTTATTGACTTGAAAGAACTCTTAAGTTGAAAATCTTTTTAAAAGCATCTTTGGGTGAGTTCTTTCTGCATAAGAAGTGTTACCTAAAACACTTCAGCCAGCATAGCCAATGGTTAGGGATGATGTAGTTTTTCTCAATGGCTCAATCCCATATAGGATATAGAGACCTGTGCAACTAGTTCAATATACTCAAAGAAGCTTTTGAATTTTGGTTTCTCAGAGAAAAGTCAAAGGAGACAAACACTTTTTTATCTGAGGAGACTTACCAAAGCAACTTGTAATATGCATGTACCTGCACTTGCGAGTAATAAATTCCTCTAGCTATGCTCAAATCTTTGAGAATTCTGAAGCAGCTATTTATAACCAGCCCATAAGTGATTTTATATGGCGGGGGGGGGGGGATAGCCTTTCAGTCTAATGCCGGTGGTTGCTGCACTGACAGTAAATGCTCAGAACAGGCTCTTCTGACTAAGTACAGAACCAATGACAATCCAAAGTCACTGGAAGGATGTTGTGGCATGCCAGAGCAAATATTTATTGTCAGACATAGATAAGAACTAGCAAACAGTACATGTAGTTCCTTCTTTGAACAGACCTTGCAATGCTATGTCAGTATTAAGTCTGGATGATTATTCAAAGTCAATACATTAAAATAATGGTTTTATTTTAAAGATGTGTAACACAACTACCAAAAAAACAAACAACCCCAATGTGGTTATCTAACTACTATTTGGAGTCTGTTTCCAACATTGCGTTTTGTGGATGTGTACAACTATAAAGTGATATGTGTGACCAAAATTGCTTATTTTAAATACTTATATCCTGCCTTTCCTTCTGCAGTTAAATCACAAAGCGAAAACCAATAAAACATATGAAAACAACAACAGAAATAGCAGCCAGGAAATAAAAATAACAACAGGAAAGTACCATAAGAGACAGAAGGATCACATACCAAATACGGGAAGGCCTGTACTGTAATGCTACATATATTCACATCCATCTCTATCCTATATCTAAGCAAGCAAGAGGCATTATCAGAGTTCAAGGACACATTTCAGCCATGCAAAAAGGAGAGGTGCAAGGCAGGGCCAATGAGGGGTCTGGCCTGAGGAAAGGGGTGTGTGGCTAGGAATAGGGTGACAACTTGGGAAGAGTCCACACAGAGGCTTGGAAGGCTGCATTCATCCTGAGGCTTCCCCATTCCTGCTTCAAAGGTCTTCGTAAACAGGAAAGTCTTCAGACAATAGCAGAAGGTTGACCCGGGAGGGGAAATAAACTTCCCCCAGGTAGAAACAGGAAAAGCCCCCAACGCCTTCTGCCTTATTCCAGCTGAACACTGGTTTCAAACCAACAGGAGGCGGCCTCCGTTTCAAGTGTTTCAAAGTTAGCACATGCATCATCCAGCTACATTGTTTCAGGGAGCCAGAATTGGCCAGAGCTCCCTGGAAAGTGTGTATTTGGTGTCAATTAAGGATTTGCTGTGTAATAAATGAAACAGCTCATGTATACAAGCTGTTACTCAAGACATTCCAAAATACAGTATTATTTGCCCTTGACCTTCGTCATTTTTATCTGGCTCATGTACCTCCTCCACCTCCACATTCACTGGAAATGGGGCCCAAGTGCCAAATTTGGTCCTATCTTAATAAGGCCAAAGTATGCATAATGCATGGCTGACTTTGATATTGTTCTGTTATCAGCATACATAACATATTCCAAAACTGCAAGAACAAAATCTCAAAAGAGTCATAGAGTAGATTTAATAGATTAGCAACTTGCTTGTTTTCTTAACCCAATTATTTGCAGGAAATGCCCCCTTCCCTTCAAAATTCTAAGACAAATCATCAAGTGTCAAAAACCAAAACAGTGATCACCCAGCTTGCAAAATGCTAAATAAATAGAGAAGGCTAATCACTTCTCAGGGGGCAAATAAAACAAAATGAGGATGGCTTAAAATGGCACAACTCTTGTTTAACAACTTTCTACAGTTTGAGAAGTCCAAGGTCTTAGTTACATTTCTTCAACAACAAAAACAAAACACACACGGATACACACCATGTCCTTTGGTGTTAATGTAATCTGTTGCATACAGATTGGTGAGGCAGTTTTGTTTTTCGACAGCCTTCTTGTATTTTATTCATGTCTAAGCCCTGTTCAGGTCACAAATTTCAAGCAGTTGTCATTAAAAAATCCCTTTCTGTGATCCAAGCTTGACTTGAAGCATCTTCAAGTTGTCAGTGTGCCCAGAATCTGTTCTTTTCAAGCCAGAGTGATAAATAATGTACCTAGACAGTGGTAGAGTAGTATTTCCCCAGCATGCAGAAGATCTCAGGTTCATGCCCAGGCAAGGCTGGGAGAGAACTGTGTCTGAAATCCTGGAGAGTCACTGCCAATTAGTACGGAAAATGCTGAGCTAGATGGATCCAATGGTTTGACTCAGTACACAACAGCTTCTTATGTAGAGCAAGCCTTATGTTGGCTTTCCACCCCCTCATTTTGATACAGCTTTCATGGCTGCAATTCTATGCCCCTCTGGGACTCGCTCCCATGTAAACGTGCATCAGATTGCACTGCATGCATTTTAGAACAATTTCCAGGAAAATGTTGTGGTCTCTGGCGTGTTTGTAGACCAAGTATCATTTCCAATCACAGTTGCTACAAGTACTGCCAAAGCAGAAGTAGGCAGCGTGAGACCACATTTCCTAGGAATAGTCCTAAGTTGACTTATCAAAATTCTCCCCCAAGTATGAATCAGCTTATCTCTCTGTCCTTGGACAAAGCCAAGGATAGCTTGACTTCAGACCCCTAAGCAGCTGAAATGTCTGCCAGAGGCAACAAGTGCACATAAGTGGGAATACTGGTGCCACTGGTCTGCTTCCTCGTTTCTTTCCTTCTAAACTTATTTTGAGAAGATAAGCAGAGTCAAATTCATAGTGTTATTAATGGCTTATCAAACCCTAACCAACTTAGGGCCTTAGCTTTATAACTGGGCAGATTGATATGAGAAGGATATCAATCCCATATCAATTAGCCCCCTCTGGTTGTTCCAGAGCCCAATGATATCTGCATCTAGGGGAATTCCTAAAGAGGAAGGTCCCCTCAAAAACATCCCCAAACAAAACCCAGTGAGGATGAGCCTGCTCAGTGGAAACAGACTACTGAGTGTGTTGTTTTGAGGTAGGGCGATGGAAATCCAGGGGAGAGAGAGAATGGAATGGGACATTGTAGAATAGCACCACTACAAGCTGCAAGATTTTGTTGCAGGTCTCACATGTCCAGAAAAACATATAATGAACTTTATGTACCCATGTGGCCTGAGAAGGAGGAGAGAGACAATGGATTGTGAGGGCACATCCAGGAGACCCAGGTGGTGTTACAGCACAATCCTAAACTTGTCTACTCTGAAGTAAGTCCTATTTTATTCAATGGGGCTCCCTTCCAGGTAAGCGGTGTTAGGATTGTGGCCTTGGCCTGAGTTTCATCTAATTAGGTCCAGTCTACTCAATACTCCCTACCAGCTGAAAATGCCAGCAGACCACTCACCTCACCCAGTTTGTTTACGTAAGTATTAAGTAGCTAATGTAGGGTACATCTGCGCGTAGAAAGAAAGAGGCATCATCAAGCCACGAGAAAGCTTTTCATAATGCTTTAATGAAATGCTTCCTCAGTTTAAGTGTTTATCCTGTCTCCTCTTCTTTTTTTTAAATTAGATCATTTAAGACAAAAATACCACTTCCAAATACATGGGGGAAAGACAGAAGAACTGAATAAACTGGCAGCTAGAGAAAATGGTTTCCCAGCAACAGCAATCATATGGAGGTACTGATAGCTAGAGACATGCCATAATCTTACTTCAGAGTCGCTCGATACCTCAAGGTATGTCCAGTGTTATTCTAGTCTATTAATATGACAGCGTTAACATCCATGAAGTTGATGAGATGGCTTCTAATAGCACACCTCCTAGCACCAACTTGCATGAGTCAGCTGGAAATATTGCTCCTGGGGTCGCCTCTTCTGCTGATCCGAGGGCTAGCAAAACCTCCACCATTTCACAGACTAAAAACTGGGGCAGTGTTGTGTACTGAGCTGAATCCTAGAATAATAGGATCCAGAATGCAGCAGTCTGATTGGTCCGCAGGAGCTACCCAGTCCAGCTCCAGGTGGCAGGAGCAGCCAATCTTGGAATCTTGAAAGACCTACATTGGCTCCTAGTTTCCGAGCACAATTCAAAGTGTTGGTGCTGACCTTTAAAGCCCTAAAAAACCCCAGCCAGATGGGCGGGGTATAAATAATAATAAAATTATTATTATTATCATAATCATCATCATCATCATCATTATTAATGACCGCAGCAGTAAGCCACAGCACACCTGGAATTAGGTAGCAGATAATTCATCCCTCAGAATGTTCCACTTCCAGGGAGGCTTGAGGCCTGCCTTTTCTCTTTTTACCCCATTCAATGACAGAAAATTCATTTCTGCTAAGCTACAGCCAATACCAGCTCCCAGAAAAACACTGCTTGAATGGTATATGTTTGCAAACACATTTTCCATATTCACAACGTCAGGTGTATCACTAAAACAACAACACTATAATGAACATTAAGCGGCATGAGTCAATTGCTGTTATTTCCCTTCCTACACTCTCTCATTTTTGGATTGCTATCCAAACATACCTTTTCAACTATTACTTGAGGCAGACACCCTGTCTTCCGGTCTAGCTCATCAAGATGACAACAGAATGAAGAGCTAAGCTTATATATCATATTATGCAACTGAACTGCGCACCATTTTGAAATGCTTACACAATCAATATTGCCAATTGTCATAACAAGCCTTTTGCTTATCACCCACTATGGTAGCAAGTCCTTTTTACAGCCTTATGTGAACTAGCAACATGCCTGAAAACATTAACTGGAGGCTTAACAAGGAAGTTTATAACTGGCTGTTTCGCTCTAGTTCCTCAGCTTTTGTTGATAAGAAGGCATCATCATTCATTCATCTTTGAGGTTTTTTGTTCTTTCTGCTTGGCACTCACTAAAACAACATTCAATCAGACCATGAATATACATGTTCTATATATAGCTCAAAAACTATGGCACTTTACCAGGGATGGGCAAACCAGTTGATTTCAGTTTCTCTCAGTATCTCATTATTCCAATCCCCACACTTCAGTTTACTGATTTTAAAGTCCTCCTGAAAATCCATAAGGATATTAGTGCAAATTTCTCCAAATATACAAACTTTTTATGTAATTTTGCCTAATATAATGCATTCGTGTATGCTATTTCACTAATATATATACACACTTCAACCTAGTATATGCATATTTGTACTTATTATTGAATGAAGAACTGCATTGCAAAAACCGGAGAAATGGGAATGTTGAAGAATGGCTGTTTTGTTCAGAATTACCTTTCCTACAATTTGATGGAATCATTATGAGTTAATTAGTACTGCAAACACTGACTGAAGGAATTATGGGTTGTTATTTACAGTGCAATATAATTCCCACTTGAATGAATTCCCACCCCTAATTCTATAGATGGGCTCTCTGCCATCTCATATTAATGAGGAAGTAGCTTCAGAAAATTCTGTAGAGAAACGGAATGAACCCTATCTAGATTATGACTGAGCAACTACCGTAGCCTGTGTGGTTATGATTACTATCTGGATTGTTTAAGTTTAAGGCTCTTTCACAAAAGTTTATGTGTTCAGCATGTTCTATATAATGGCAGCTACACACAATGAGGAAGATATGCAGAACTACATCAAACAGACATGGAGGGGCGGATTGTGTTATGCACCACACATCAAAGCAAGCAAAAGTTGGATTTTACCATTAAATAGACTTCAACTTTTGTATGTGCAAATAAGGCTTTGAATAACCGTATTTCTTAAGGGGAAAAGCTATTGCATCTCATGAGTCATCCTGAAGTCTTTCGCCTCTAAATATTACCATCTCTCCCTCCTGCTACGATGTTTCAGGTAGAATTACAATGGCATCGCATGGGGAAAAGATTTCTGTGCCCATAGGTACATGCTGATGCGCACATCTTTTAAACTGTAGTGCGCCTCGGGAAAGGACATACAATCACTTCTGGGAGCATATTTTAGAAGTCTTGTTTTTACTTAAAAACTTGAAGAAACAGGCAACTCTTGGACCACCTTATAAGTACTCGTTTGGCTGGCTATAAAACACAGTGGATTAAAAAGAATTTTAAAAAGGATTTCCCCTAGAGAAAATCCAACCAAAAATAGCATGAAACTGACCTGGTTTGGTAAACAAATGAAGCTAGTGCTAGATGGAGATGCATTGAACCACACATCTCTAGCTGCATACAAGGTTGGGAAAGACACGTATCTTGACATCCTGGAAAGCTTCTGCCAGTTGGCATAATAAAATTACGGTATGTCTGTCCGAAGCTCAATAGTCCCAGTAAGCATTGCCAATCCTCAGGGCTGATAGTACAATAACACGTGGGGGGCACCAGGTTGGCCCCCTCTGAATTGGACAGTATGTAGCTCAGCTGAGCTTCATCTGACCTGATTAAAGCTGTTTCCTCTGCTCACTTTTCCTTCTGGATAACCCTTGCAATGCAAAAGCCTTCTCACCTGGACAAGTGGAAAAATAAAGGTTCCATTTTCTATTTGGAATACTAGACTTCACAGGTTATGCTATGTATCCCTGTTTTTATGAGCTGCTGCTAGCTAAGTATTAACAAACGAAACACATTTTGTTAGCTATGCTTTCAGAAGCATCTTTTTTATTTCAGAAAAAGATTTCACAAACCTTTTTCTGATTTGGCAGGGGTTAGACACATTGGATCACATTTATCCCTGGTCTGTACCTCCAAATAGAATTATGCCAAGAGAACATTTATCCCTTCCATTCTCTTTCCACTGTACTTATATAAATGTTCTTTTTTTCTAATTGTCACAGGAAAATTATTCTCAAACAATGGGTGGCATCGTATTAAGCATTTTGTCACATGACAGCAATGAATCGAAGCTGGTTCATAAATTATTTTGTTAGTCATTCTAAATCCTAACCCTAAATTGCCATTTTATTTCATAGCTGCCTACCTGTCCTTTAAAAAAGTGCAAATCTTGTTGCAATATTGTGTGTTTTTTTAAGTCTCTCACTTCTGCTTATGTGGATTGAAATCCAAAGGGCATTATACATTTGTCCAGTTTTGTATGGCATAATATGACCTTCCCAAACAAATGGAATCTTCAGATAGCTTACTTTGAATAGTTACGCACATTAGGCCCCTGTGTATTGTTGATTGATTTGGACAATTCATATACTGCTTACATTTTAACAAATATCTAAGCAATTTACAGCACAGGGCAAAACATCTTAAAATAAGAGACAATAAGTATCAGAACATTTCCACGTTAACAGCTAAGCAGAGCATCCTCTAGCATAAAAATCGCTGCAAAACTAGGAAAATTCTACATTTAAAAACATAGTAAACAGTGGGTGTTTTTCAAATTTGTCCTACTAAAAATAGACCCACTGAAATTAATGGATATAACAAACTTAGGTTCATTAATGTCAATGAGTCTATTAAGAGTAGGACTTAGATGATGACCGCCCAGTTAAACCAAATGCCCTCAACATTGGGGAATAAGATACTACAAACCAAATAGACTAAATAGTATAAATTCCACATTTTTGGTGGTGGTGGGGCATCATTCAGAAACTTTAAAACATGATCCAATAGTGTTGAGGGTTCCATTGGCCTACTTCTCAAAATGGCCTGGTGGGTCCATTGCACATCTCATGAACCATTTGCAAGGTCATTGTGCCTATCTGACAGGAGTTGAAATCTGAAAAACTGAGAATTTGCACTTGGTTAGAGATAGGTTTGGTTTAGTCTCATCATCTCCAGGAATACCTACTATCTCACTTTCTTTCTGTGGGTCATGGAAAGAAAGTAGCAATCATTCATTTTTTATTTCGAGGGCATTTTTATCCCCTAGGCTTTGGCAACTGCAGCGCTTTTAGAAAGATTATTCTCTGCTAAAATATTTTTACTGCATTATTCCCACGAGGTGAAGTTTCTGACAGGTCTGCAGAATTCAGCCTCCGCTTCAGGAGAGCAGAACACATATGTGCAGAAGGATTGTTTCCAAAAATGATTTTAAAAATAAAAACGGATTTTTCTGGACTATGAAGTTGTATAAAATATCCTCATCCCAAATAGCCCTAGGCCACACTCACAGCACATGTGTAAAGCACCATGACACCACTTTAAAAAGTCATGACTTCTCCCTAAGATTTATGGGAGCTGAAGTTTGTGAAGGGTGCTGAGAGTTGTCAGGAGACCCTAACCCAGAGCTACAATTCTCAGAGTGGTTTAACAATCAGTCCCACTTCCCAGTGAACTCTGGCCATTGTAGCTCTGCGAGGGGAATTTGTGATTTACAAAACAGGGCCTTGTGTCTTGAAGCACAAAAGTTGACATTCAGTGCTAGTCTTAACTTGAATTGTCATGACTAACTTAGGTTCATGAATTTCAATGGGTCTCCTGTGAGAAGGGTGTAGTTGACTATAACCCACAAGTTACATCAAAGTAGTGGGCAAAACAGGTGCTGGCTCCTTCCTTCATCTGTTGCTTCTCTCCCCGTCCCAACTCCTCCCCAAAGGCTTATCTCTGATATTGGAGCCAAGCATTTAAAAATAATGGCACGAGAAAGCATCACAGTAAGAGCGCCTTGGTAAGGGAGAAGGTTCAGCACACCCCTCACTCTGCCACCCACCACTTTTTTGAGATCAACCCTCCCATTTCGGTGTGAAGTCAGCCCTGCCCTCCTGCTTCACAGCAATCCAGGCCTGCCATCGAACAGGTAGCTCAGTCCTCAGGCAAGTTGTTTTGCTCTCTTCCACCCTGCTGTGCGGAAATTACATGAAGGACCTTGGGAAAGAGATTGCCACCACCTGATGTTCCTTCTGAAGCAGCACACCAAATCAAAGTGTTAACTCAAAGTGTACAAAAGCTAGCGGTGTTCTGGGAAAGTGTCTTCCCTGCAAACTTCAGAGCCTGCCTCTTTCTAGCTGTGTTCCTGTGATGATTAAGAAAGCCATTCAGGTTGTCGGAGCATCAGCAGCATGCGTCCCATCTGATACCTTTGAAGTCCAGCAGGTGCCATCCTCTGAGAAGAAGCCAATCCTTTTCACAAGATAGTGTGCCACTTCCTGGAAATTATACCCGTTTGTTTATTGTACATAAACTAAACCATGCACCGCTTTTGAGCAGCAGGAAAGTGTGTGCGTCGGTTGAGAAACTGTGATGCTTTTGCACAAACAGGATTCCATGTGCAACACACTACAGCGTAAAGAAGGAACTCCACAACCAGCCACAGGCCTTCACACTCTGCATCTGGAGAAGGTGGGGTGCCAATACCAGGTGCTTCCAGGCAACCTATCCATTTAGCATTCATCATGATTCATTGGCTGGGATTTTAGATGGTGTTGGCTCTTTAAGAAGCATTCGTCCTGATTTGATGGTGGAGAAGTTAGGTGATGCTTACCAGCATGTGCAAGTGAGCTGCATACCTCAACCAGTCTGAGCCACAATCCTGCTTCGGCTTTCATCAAAGGAGCAGCACAGACAGCGACATTGTGATTCTGGAGATTTTTAAGACATTCAGGTTGATTAAACTTGAATGTTTTGACCTTTACATGTTTTTCTCCCAGTGTAGTTGCCAGCTCCTTGACTTCCTTTACAGCTGCTGTTGTCGGTGACAACCATGTCACTCAGAGAATAAGCCTAAAACGCAGCCCATGGGATTTTATCCATTCATTTGCCAATCAACAAATCATGGATTTACAATATCAGCTCACCATCTGTCGTGGGCTGTTCTTTCAAACGCTGTTCTCATTCCCTGGGCTCACATATCGTCCCATTCCAATACTGGCCTTGAAGACTCTGCAAAGGTTTCCTTGCTTGTAGAGTGCAATTGGGGACAGAGGGTGCCAATATTTGCTTCCTAAGACAGAGCTCTCTAGAACTGAGATGAGTATTTTGGCAAAAGTGCAAGGAACACGACAGGCTGTTTCCTAATGTGCACCCCCAGAAAAATCTGCCCAAAGGCTATCCTTAGCTATCTTAGTTGTATTTGTTTCAGATTTTATTGCAGTTCAAGAGAGTGGCATAGTGTGGGGGGCCAGGAGGTCCATGGCCCCAGGTGCAAAATTCTGAGGGGGTGCAACCCGGCGTCCTTACACAAGTGCCAGCTTCCATGGGGATCCCTGCCCTAGTGAAGGCAATAGAACAACTCAGGCCCACAGTGAGCGGGCACAGACAGAGGCAGGCAGGCAAGGGGCGACCCCAGCCTGGCCCAGCCCTCCTCTCCACAAGCATAGAGGGGATTCTCCCACCAATGGCTGAATTGGCCGGTTGGGTTCTCCCCTGCGTGGACAGGCAGTGCAGCATAGAGCAGCCCCGCTTGACTTGGGCGGCGGCAGCACTCCAGCGGCATTTGTGACATCTCACAAAACTGCCTTGATATGATCAGCTATGGAAGCAGAAATCAATCGATTTAGGGAAAGTGAGGCAAGATGCCACACAGGAAGCGAATGTGTAGGTAAGTTTACTCAAAAGTCAGAGTGAACTGTATTTAACACATTTATGCATCACCCAGGGCCATCTTATGCATATCTGGCGCCATGGTGCAAAGCTCCCTTAGGCGGCACGCGCCCCCCCCCCAATTTCCCAGAGTTGTCCACCATTTTTTAGGGAGGACGGCACTGCCGGCAGGGCTGGAGGAGGTGGGCAGTGGCTGGAGGGCGGCTCTACCGGCAGGGAAGAGGCAGAGGCTCGACACATCGCCTCCCGGCTCAGCTGGCCGCTTCGTGCCGCGGTGGCCATGGCAGACAGAGGCTCTGGGCGTGGTGCTGCTTCGGCGCGGTATGGCAGAGGTGGGCGAGGGCAGCGAGCTGATGCTGGGAGGCGCCATGTCCAGTCTCCGCCTCTTCCCTGGTGCCCCGCGCAACTAGCCTCTATGGGTAAGATGCCCCTGGTATCACCTTTCTTTAAAGATTACAGGGAATATGATGCTCAATCTTAAACTTCAAATCATATCATTGCATCATCCACAGTTCAGTGGCAAACTAAGAAAGGAATGGCATAAGGCCTGCTGCAGAGACAGCAAAATCATGGCATTCCTCCATACGTTATGCCTGCAAAGAAGCCTTCCCCCCCCAATGGCTCGTCATTTTTATTTCACGTTCAGATAAAATTAATAGCTCATCAATATTCACATTCTTTAGTCCCTAAATGTGCACAGCTAGTAATTAACTTGGGCTTTATAGCTTTGCTCACATGTCAGACCTATTGTTCAAGGAGATTAACAGAATCACAACTAGACCTGCAAATAGTCGGCAAGTTCCTTGTTCACCAGAGCAGCCGCACACCATCCTTGGCACATGGGAAAACCACCATGCGGTAACCCCCAAACTTTGACACAATGATAGCAATCCATTTTCTCAATTACAGCTGCCGCCACCCCACCTCATTCTTGACTGATGGTCAACATTCTACAACTGCAAGACAGTTCACTTTATGTTGCCTGCAAGTCCCCATTGCCCCATCAGAGCTCAAAAGCAGG
This sequence comes from Podarcis raffonei, assembly GCF_027172205.1. Classification (NCBI taxonomy): domain Eukaryota; kingdom Metazoa; phylum Chordata; class Lepidosauria; order Squamata; family Lacertidae; genus Podarcis; species Podarcis raffonei. The sequence continues at coordinate 44,433,925 of NC_070604.1, forward strand.
CTGGCACTAGGGATGGATGACTGTCAATTTTCATTTCTCCCAGTTTCTCTTTTTTATTATTCTTAAATTCAGTTCTCCACATTTCTGGAGCAATTTGGATTTATTCTCATGAAAATTTGCGTACATTTTTGTGTGAATTTTTCCTAAGAAACACATTTTGCATTTTTTCCTAATATAATGCATCTTTGTGTTATTTTTCACTAACACATTTGTATGCATACTTCAGCTTAACATATATGTGGGTGTTTTTTTAACATTACTTGGTTAGAGAACTGCATTGCAAAATTCAGAAAAATGAAATTTTGACAGATGGCTGTGTTGTGGTTCACTTCTTGTTTGGGGGCAGTGGTGATGCGTCCTGCCTTATCCTGTCCCTTTGACTTGTACCATGGACTATATAATGCAAATTATATAAAACCTTCAGCTCCATCAGGCCTCCTCTCTCTCAACTGTGGGCAGCCATTCCTTCAGACTGCCTCAGTGGGAGAGATAGGAAGCAAGGCTCATTGCATCAGTTTTTCTGGATGCCCAGCTCCATCAGGCACTCCCTGTCCCTGAATTGTGCCTCTTGCTAAACAAAGGTATGGTTTTCACCACACATTGCTAAGCATGTTTCTGGTGCTTCCCAGCATGTGCTGAAAGTCAAATCCTACATTTCTTGGGTCAAGAGTGAGCATACATAATGGGATCATCATGGACTGGGAGCTATGACATGCAAACTTTTTCTTTGGCCACCATTTGCCCAGCAGTCATGTAAACAGTTCCTAAAACATCACCTTCACTTCTTGGCAGGGAAAATGGTTCCTAAACCAGGTAACATCTTTTTGCTAAAATAGCATCGGCCATTGAGTTTCATCAAATGTGGGAAGCTCTCATTTTCTATCCCAATCGATTCATCCAGCCCTCCTGAGTCCTGGGAGAGCTGTCAATTAGCTACTTGAGTTTATGTGCACTTTTCATATAAATCTAAACAACGAAAAGGTACATTCACAGGAAGTGCACTTACAAATACTTCTGCTAATAAATGTATAACCCATTTGCTAATACTTGTGATAGCAAGAACAGTAGTGCAATGAGTGCAGGAGGCTCCCCAATTGCAGCAGAAATGGCTTGCATGTTTTGAAGAAAGCAAAGCACATTACCATCTTAATAGGGGGCACTCCTCTAATACAATTAAGACCAGAATATAAAATGACTCAAGTATACCGCTGGCAACAAAGGCTGGTACTACAATGGGACTCCTAAACAAACAAACAGCAGGGCTGTCTTCTATTAAAGCCAAATGGTTCAAAGTGTGCAGATTATGAAGGAAAGTAGGATTATGTAGACAGAGTTTCAGAAGAATCAAACTGTTCTGTTTGGTTACTTGTAGCTGGGGGATTACACAGAGCAATAGATGGGTTGATGAAGCTGGGAAGGTTAGCTGAACTAAGCACACATTTGAGAGCCTGCTCAACCAACTAGATGTAATGGTGGCAGTTCTGTGTGATTAAAACTGGAAACAGTGGGCATAGTCTAAACCTTCCTGCTCACCAAATTCTAGCTCTTCCCAACCCCTCTTTTGAAATATTTTTATCCAGGGTCAATCAGTGGTGGGAAGAGATGGGGGTGGAGGATAAGCTGTGGGGCAGGTGCATTATTAGCTGCTGGTCCAGGGACCGAAGCCCCAAGTCTTTTCTTACAATCGTCAAATCTCATGCCCCAGTGCTTCCTGGTCAGACTAAAGATGCCTACCTGTGTGTGCATGGCAATGTGGACACTCCACTTCTTTACACTGGAAATAATCAAGGGAAAGCAGGATAGGTGGCCCTCATTGCTGACGAAATAGTGCTTGGGTGGCTCAGAATTTTTAAAGTATATTTGCATAGAGGGGAGCTTTGTCTTTAAAAGTAGGCCTAAATTTGCACCACTGAGTATCAAGTAGCATATGCATATTGTATGCAAATTTGTGTCATGGTGCTTTGCCTGAAATCTTTTAAGGATCTAGCATTCGGGTTCAGACACTGTACCCACCTCACCTTTTCATCCTTTTTCTACTGCTGAAACCAGACCCACACTGTATACCCTGCTTTCTCTCCAACTGAACTGTTTATGGGAAAGGAGCTCCTTTACTAATGATTCACTTCAAAGACAGTACAGAGAGAATTACCACTCCGAGGCATTACGGTTTACTTCCAAAGCTTGCTTTCAGTTGAATTATTTAGAGCCTGGCCAGTAGAGATTTTTTTTTAGCAAACATAAATCGCTAGTATCTGGCAGGGAAAGCATTTGGCTAGCAAATACTGTGGTAAGTGGCCATGTTTCCTGCAGTTTGTTTCAAAACATTCCTAATTAAACATTCCTCAAAACAGGAGGTCTGGCTAATGAAGGGACCCTGGACAAACTGCACAGGCAGAAAGAGTGCCAGCCTTTTAGTTAGTCCTAAAGCTTTATTTGTCATCAGTTCCTAGTCTTCTGTATAACTACAGGCATTGTTTTAGCTACACTCTTTGAGCATGTTAGGTGCCATCTCTGAAGGTTTGCAGTGCTAATAAGCTGAATGCTTAGTTGGGACACACATTGTCTGCCTTGCCAAACCAACAATGCCCTAAAAAAAGCTCAACAACAACTTTCAGGGTGTCCTGGTTTTTACTTTTTGAAATATGGCAACCCTAGATGGACAGATCCATCAATTTCTGTTCTGTGCCGATTTTTTCATGGGTTCATTCTGCTCCATTTTGTTACCACATTAATTTGTGCTTTAAAAAAATAATCTATGAAAACATGGATGGAATTCAACTAATGAGTCCCATCAACAGAAACACTGCAAGGATTTCTGTTTGTACAATGAGAGGAGCCCTAGACACCCCATGAATTGCCTTTGGTGGAGTTGCTAGAACCCCCAGAAAAATGCACAGGGGAGATGGGGGAGTCATTCCTCCTGGCAAACTAAAAAACCAGCCCTGATTAATTTGTTCAAATTGGGACTGCCAAAATTCATGCAGATGTTGGGGAAATATAGGGGTTCAGTACCCTGTGGGTTCAGCCTAGATGGCTAATAGAACCCAGACACCAACTGTCAGTCAAACAGGATGCTTATTTAGGCATTGCAAGGCCAGTGCGACATAACCTCAATCAGCAACTAGCAAGGGGTGGTACACCAAATATGAAAACGGCACAGGCATTTTTACACTTATAAGCAAAGTAAAGCAAAGGGGCAGTTATGTCCATATATGGCAACACTCCCTTCTACCAGCTTCTACTGGTTTAGTCACAAGGCATGGCAGCTTTCTTCTATTTCCCTCCCTCCTTCTTCTGCAGCAGTTATAACAATAGCTCCTGCATAGGCGTAGTTCCGTCCTTCTCTCATGGTTCTCTTGCAAACACAACCTTCACATTCCAACCTTTGCTTGCTTCACCCTTCTCACACACACATTTCAAATTGACCCCACAGGGTGCTGTCCTACAAAGCAGAAATACAAAACACTTTCCAAGCTGTTCAGGAAAGAGTGCGTCTACTCTAGGCCTGATCAAAGATTGGGCAATTCCCAGTGCAATTATGAGGAAGCAATGGACTTATAAGTTGCCAGCTTGGCTGCTCAGTATGATCTCAGTTCTGTGATGAAGGACTGGAGTGTTTTTGGAGCCCTTTTTGAATGACAACAGTGCAGTTAGGTAATGTTATATTCTGGACTTAATATTCTTACAGGGGCTCCCTTTAGGAGTCCCAATGTTGTAACAGACATGATGCCACTGGTTCCCCCTCTTTAGTTACAGTGGTACCTCAGGTTTCAGACACTTCAGGTTACAGACTCCGCTAACCCAGAAATAGTACCTCAGGTTAAGAACTTTGCTTCAGGATGAGAACAAAAATCGCACGGCAGCGGGAGGCCCCATTAAGCTAAAGTGGTACTTCAGGTTAAGAACAGTTTCAGGTTAAGAATGGACCTCCAGAATGAATTAAGTCCTTAACCTGAGGTACTACTGTAGTTATAATATGTGTTAGGTAACTTACTTCAAAGTGTGGCAGCCAGCCCTGCTGCATTGGGGGCCCCACCTGCTCATTCTTCTGAGAGGGACCCGGGATGAACACTCAAGTCCTTCCTTAACAGACGTCACTGGACAGTGTTCAGTGCAGGGAATGAAGATTAAACTGTTCTGTGCTCTTCTTTATATGCACTCAAATATAGCCAAAGATATCAGTAAGGAAACAAGCCTAAGTATACCGAGAATAATCAAAAGGAGGAGGGGTAGCCTATGGAGGCAAAACCAAAATAGTTTCCACTACCCGTCTTTTCCCCGTAAGCCTCTTTCTCTCAGCTCATCTCCTACTGGATTCCATCAAACGTGAACATCTTTTATTTGCTTTCCCAACCACTGACCCATCCTTCTGATCCTCTCTGTTATCTTTCAACGCTTCTCTTCCTGTACCCTCCACACCTACAGCGTTAGCGGCTTCTGCTGACCTTTAGCAAACTCGTACGAAAAGGAGATTGTTATTCTTTCTTGCATGCTGCCTTCTGTTCTCCTATGAAAGAACCCTGAGACGTCAATCCATTCCTTCTCATAGCACCCTTTGCTGTGATGCCTACAGGATATTCCCCTTTGCCCTACAGGTCCAGGCAGCAGGTGATCTAATCACGATCACTATTGACTTTTTCTGTCAGACAAGGAAGCTCTGAAGCAGAATGCAATGAATGCAACCAATCAAATTTCCCTTGCCTCTCTCTCACCACCCACTTCTCACGAGTCCTCTTTGTATTTAGCGTAACTCAGAGTATAATTAGATGCAGATTCCAAGCAGAGCATTGAAAAAAATATCGCATGTGACATTTTCATGAGCATATACAAAACAATATACAAAAGGAATTTTAAGGCTGCATGATATGGAGCAATTGAATTGCCTCAGCTTCCTTTCTTCATGGAGGCAACAGACTAACTGGTGTGATGCAATTAACGAGCACATTTTTTTAAAAAAATGTAAGTAGCAACTGAGGGGGGCGGGGAGAGGCATCAACACTACAGAAAGGATATTAAGATCCTGCCCCACCCCCAGCCGCTAGTTGCATCCAGAGAAACATCTAATGGAACTTCCTTTTATATGATAATCCAAATGTGTGTGTCTGCACATGTGTGCACATTAACTGTATTTCATTTCACTTACAGTTTTGGAAAGTGAAAAATTTGGTAGATTTGCCTTTACATGTAAATCGAATTTAATTCCACTGCCCCACCCACCACCCACCTGTTTTCACTCTAATCCATTGTTTGGCATAATATTATGTGCAAACTCTGCCAAAATAAACATGAATAAATTGAACAGTCATAAAGATATAACAGGTCTATTTCGTGTGACGTAATGCAGATCTGAAGGTTCTAAAGGTATTTCAAAAAGCACTGCATCAGCTCACTTTCAAAAGACCTGGCTACGTCATAATATGGAAGTGAAACAATTTACCAGAGAAAAATGTCTGATGTGATGGCAGTAAACCAATACAAGATGCACTGCAGAAAATAGCATTTCATTCATCCATGGCCCTTGCATAGGAAATCATTCCTCAAATACTATGAAGGAGGGAAGTGCATAAGCAGATTGCCCAATAATGGAATATCATTTTCAAATGTAACTTGAAAAAACTCCATTTCCCACTTGGCTGTGTTTAGGTGGGAGCATGACACAAACGCATTGAAAGCAGCAAGAACTTCAGCATTTGGGACTGAATATGTAGATGAAAACCCACTTATATTTAAGAATAAAAAAACAGATATGCTCAATATTCTGTCCTTTACTCGGAATATTCTTCTGAGGGAAAAGCCAATCTCCCTGACAACAGAATGCAGCCTTTTGTATTGCAAACTGTTGCCATTGTTTGCTGGAAACTCCTGGCTTGTTGTCAATGGGGAAATATAATTGCTGAGTAAAGCTAGCAAGCCATGTTATTACTGGAGATAATTAACGTTAGCTCCCCCCCCCCAAATATATGCCTATAATCTACGAAAAAGAAAAGCTCTCCACATGATAGCCTTTGAGATATTTTCTCAGAAAGCACTACAGTTAACAAAGTGCTCATTTTCATTACCTTGGACTCCTTCAGCTTTCCTCCTCTAGCAAATACATTTTCCTTCTGTTAAACATTGCAGTGTGGGAGGCTCTTTTCCATGGTAACTGCACTTTTAACATGCTGTTTAGTCTATAACAGCAAAAAGTCCTGAAGCACCTTAAAGCACCTTGTATGTTGCACCATTCTTCCAGTGGCATGAGCCAACTTCTGCAAACTTGGTTCTCTCCAGATGTTTTGGACTACAACTCCCATTAGTCTACAGGGAGTTGTAGTCCAAATGTCTGGAAGACACTTGGTTGGAGAAGTCTGGTGTAACCTTCTGTGGACCAGAGACTTAAGAATCTAAGAAGAGCCCATCTCAATCAGACCAAAGCCCCACTTCACAAAACAACTGGATTAAATCAAGAAATTCTTTAAAAACTGATTTATGGGTATATATCCTGAACCCCTGGCCTACCTTGCAGCATCAGAATGACAAATCCAAAGTTCAAGGGCCAATTCACACAAGCAAAGTCCAAAGGTCAGGAAATGAGGTTCAGGGCAATCCAATGAGCCAAGTCTGAAGTCCAGAAGTCACAATACAGTCCAGAATCAACACCAAAGCCAAATCCTGTAGAGGTCCAGGAGCATTCAAACCAAGGTTCAGCAACATGGGCAGTTGAGCAGACACAGCACCTCAGCTCTGCTTCCCTTTTGTACCTTGCATGCTGATTGCAGCATCTGGGCTTGATGAGGCAGGTGACCCTCACCTGTTCTGAGCCTAATCCAGCTGAGGAATCACACACTTCCTGACAGAGCTAGTCAGCCCCACCAGACCAGCTAGGGAGCTGGGCTGTGGGCCCTTGCCTGCCTCAGCCTCCTAGAGTGCCCTGCCTGCTGCTCCCCATGCCTCAGAGCCCACTGTGTTCATGGAGGCAGGGGCTCCTCTGGCTCTGGTGATGGGTCCTGTTGCTCTGGTTCCTGTGCAGTGACCCCCATTCCCTCACCATCTTCCATTACTCTGAGTACATCCACCAAGCTCTCCTTCCCCAAACCCAGCTTGCCCCAGTGTGTCCCAGTTCCAGCTACACCCCTCACTGGTATCCTCTTCCACCAGATGGGCGGGGTATAAATAAATTATTATTATTATTATTATTATTATTATTATTATTCCTTCTTCTTCTCCCAGTTGTCCTACCAGTATATCTTACTCATCAGTAGTGATGTCACAGGCACTAGGCAACAGATGCCTGTGACAGCCATCTTTTGCATCAGTGCTGGTCATACTAACTTGTTGGCATCTGGAGAGACAATGGAGTGCGCTTCTGGGGGTGAAGTCAAACTGCTGCCTTTGCATTTCCGAAGTGACCTCCTCAGGGCGCAAGCCTGGGCAGTGTGTATGGAGGTCCTGGGCTGCCCAGATGACAAGACCCCCATCTCAGCCTCGTTGATGTTGTTCGAAGGAAAGGAAAGCAATGTTTTGGCACCAGCTTGGCTGAAGAAGTTGCCGGAAGGAGGCATACAAGATGCCAGCCATACTAATAGAATCATAGAGTTGGAAGGGACCACTAGGAGGCAGCTTTGGCTCTTCCCAAGTGTTTAAAGTGCTATATAAGCTGGCAACAATGTTTTGGCCACCAAAGGTCCTGGTGGGGCAGGCTGAATGAGTATGCATGCCACAAGTAATTATGGTTGCATAGAAGGGACAGGAAACCTGTGGTGCTCCATAGGTTGTGGAACTCCAGCCCCCATCAGTTGCAGCCAATGTGATCAATGGTTAGGGATGATATTGGGGGCCACAGATTCTCTACTTACAATAAAGTAAGGCCTATAACATTCTCAAATGCTATGTTCTGAACACAGCCTTGGACACCTGTACATTGCTGGAGTGTACAGAAGAGTCTTTGTTGAGATGTATAACAGAAGGGGAAATGATATGGGGAACATAGATATTGCATTATCAGGACCAGCAATCTTATGGTTAAAGAACTGGATTTTAAAAATTGTAAATGGTATATTTAAAAAGACTAGTGGGAATGGGAAAAGGTCTAATTCTGTATCCTGGATATGTTTTACATACTACATAACATTACAGCCTGCATGGAATCTCTTTATATGCATCCCACCTGCATTTTCTGTTCCGTAAATATTGTTTATGTGATTGAGTAATAGTGAACTGAATAGGATGATTAAAATTCAAGCTAATTTACCATAAGTATGCCTAATCTCCTGGAAATTTGTAGGCTACATCTCTCCCCTCTTTTTTTGAATTGGAGGCTTTCAGATTGCTTATTATACCTGCCTAGCAGATGCAAAACATATGCCTGATTGCTCTCCAAAGGGGATAATTGTCTTACTGCAATAAAACTAAAAATAGGTTTTAACAAGAGATGTTTCTGGCATTTTATCAGATTTACCCGGAATGATACAAACGAATACTAAGGGTATTTGAGTGAAATGTGATAGACGTGATTTAAGAGCATGTGGGAAACATAACTCGCCCCTTAATCAGTATTGCACTTGCTAATTTTCAAAGGATACAGATGATGACAACAGTATGTCACCATCAACGTGATGCTGGTCAACAAGAGTCAACTCAGAAATGTCATCTTTGCTACACAAGGTTTCAGGTGAAAAGAGGATGATCAAAACTATCAGGTATCTTCTGAATTTTCTCTCTCTTCTATTTCCTGCTGTCTTTAGGTTTATGGCAAAAATGTACGAGACCCACTGTTCTTCATCTGGTAGTTTGGCTTGCAACTTGCTGCTTGCAATATATTACTCAAAAAACTTAATAAAAATATATTGCACAGAAAACTCTATTTGGATAGCCATATCCACACAGCCCAGTAGTTTATAGCACAAGTACTAACCTGTTTCAGTGGTTTTATGTAGAGCAAGTATCATTCTAGAAATGTGTGGAAAAATAAAGCTAACCCCCCCCCAAAAAATGAACCCTACGGCTTGTTCACACTGGAGTTTAATTTGGATTTGGAGCCGCTTGTGCCTCTAGTTTATTTATTTATTTATTTTTGCAGTTCCCAAACATTCAGCAAGCAAGGTAGAAGATGCCAATTGACTAAAAGCAATGCCCCCCCCATCAGCCACCCATAGAAGTCACCGGTGAACATGCAACAATGGAAAAACCACTAAGATGGCATTACAGAAACCATCCTACACCCCTGATCACACTCATTGGAGAAATACACTATCAGGAAGATGGTGTACAATTGCTCACCCAGCGTACGTCTCTGCACCACGGTGTTAGGAAGGCTCTTGCAAGCCATTGCACTCTGCTTGACAAGGGCTTGAGTCCTAGGGCAGCCCTGGCAGGAGTCACATCCACACCATCTGTTTAATGCACATTTAAAGCAAATGGCTTCCCCCAAAGAATCCTGGGAGCTGTAGTCTACCCCTCACAGAGCTACCATTCCCAGCACTCTTAACAAACTACAATTCCCATGAATTCTTTAGGGGAAGTCACGTGTTTCCGGTGTGCCTTAAATGTACAGTGCAGATCAGCTCAAACTTACCAAAAGGCTCTTTTCCTAGAGGAAAGGCCAGGGCCAGAAAGGCCAGCAGCTTACAAAAAAGATAAGACAATAAAATCAAGATAAACTTCCAACTTTAAAACATACAAAAGTTAAACTACTAAAATAGATTAAATTTACCTCAACTTTCTAAGCATCTGGGTAGGTTCATCTAAACAATCATTGTTTTTAGTAGCCACCGAAAAGAGGAAATCCCAATATTCGGTCAACATCACCCCCAGCGGCCGGGGCCTGCATGTGGAGTGTGTCGGTGACAGCAGGTAATGATAAAGGATCCCTGGACGGTTAAGTCCAGTCAAAGGCAACTATGGGGTTGTGGCACTCACCTTGCTTTCAGGCCGAGGGAGCCAGCATTTGTCCGCAGACAGCTTTCCAGGTCATGTGGCCGGCATGACTAAACTGCTTCTGGTGCAACGGAACACTGTGACAGAAACCAGAGTGCACAGAAACACCGTTTACCTTCCTGCCGCAGTGGTACCTATTTATCTACTTGCACTGGTGTGCTTTCGAACTGCTAGGTTGGCAGGAGCTGGCACACAGCAACAGGAGCTCATCCCGTTGCGTGGATTCGAACCACCAACCTTCCAATCAGCAAGCCCAAGAGGCTCAGCTCAGTAGTTTAGACCACAGCGCCACCCCCATCCCGCCAGTGACAGCAACCACATCGCAGCAAGAAAGGAACAAGTCACATACTTCAGAGATGTGAACTCAGCCCCCACAAGGAAAAGCTAGTAACAACTTCTTTTTAGGTAGAAAAGAGAGCAGCGGAATATATAAAGGCATTCCCTGGCTACAAAGGGAGTGTGATGGCACTATCTAGAAAGGCACTATCCCATGGGGATTTCAGCTAACCTCACAGCACTTGCCTAAAAACATGCATAATAAACCTGTAGTGTGGTCATCTCTTATCATGGGATTGCAGCCGACTTGCATCATTGGCAGATAGGATCTGCCTATTAGCCTCTTGCTGGGTGCTCCTGTCACTGTATCAGCACCAGCTAAAGAAGCACACTGCCTTAACATCTTAAGAAATGGGGAAGCTGAGCACAAGCAGACATCCTTGCTGTCACTCCCATCCACAAGATAAATCATTTCATGACAACTGGCTTGCGTGCGGCAAGGGCCTGTTGAAATCTGCAGAAGACGTTTTCTCTTACTAGAACATATACATTTGGATTTTTCATTTTCTTAGGGAGGGACAAGGACTCTAATCAATATTGCCCTGCTTCTAAAAATAGGATTTATATATATTTGAAAATGTTGGAGATGCATTAATTCTGGTACATCGAGTTCTCTGTGCTAAAGTACAAGGAACATGCTGGTTTTTCTAGCTTATGTTGTCAGTATGAGGTATAGCAATGGATGGCTATAAGGCTATTTAAACCTATTATGCACTTGCAGCCAAGCAAGGCTGTCTTTGTGCTAAAATCCAACCCTCCTAACAGTGGCCTAAGTTAAAGAAAAAAGAGAGAAAAACCTAAGAAACACACACACTATATTTTGGACCAGTTTCTAGTTTTACAAAGCAAAACTTGCTTTGCTCAGATATCAAAATGATAAAGGGAGTTTGGGGGGTGAGGTGCCATAAGTATGCTGGAGACACTCAGCTCTATTTCTCCATAACATCTGAATCAGGAGAGGCTGCACAGTCTCTGGGCCAATGTCTGGACACAGTGGTAAAATGGATGCCACCTCATCCTAGAATAGAGAACAACAGACCAAGGCAGGGCTGTGATTGAGAGAGTTTAGGCTGATCCTGGAAGATGGAGATACAGAGGCTTGTCTTGCTTTGTGCTGGATCCAAAGCTATGGCTTAGGGATCTCCTTGGGAGTTGAACAGGGAGGCAAGACCTGCTGGAGTGTTAATGCTGTAAGCCCCTTCACCCTAAATTCAACTTGTATATATGTGTGAATCAAACTATATATCCTAAAGCGACCTTCATTTCAAGGAAGCCAACCCCTGGGGACCCTTGAAGTCCCTTGCCACTTGGAGACTAGGGGACAAGCAACGATATATCGAATTGCTGTATACTGTTACAAGCCTTTGCAATAAATATGAAAGGAGACAAATCAAAGTACGTTTCCTAGAATTCCAAATTCTGCCCCGCAGAAATTCTGTCACTCTCCAAAACAATAGTAGTTGCACACATCTGCTTGTGTGGCATGATCCAATCTACTTCCAGGACAAAAACATTTTTGTTTGTTTGCTGGCAAGGACCTGTAGCAGAATAGTAAGAGGCAGTGAAGCCAAGCTGATGACAATATGTCCTTCCAAAAATTTGTTACCAGGCCAGGCTGCTTGTCATTTTTTTTGTAAAGCACTTCCTTTGTGCAATGTGCCCTTTCACCACAGACCCCATCACCGAAGTCCCCATTTGTGTCTCCCAAGTTCTGTGTAGATGAGGTCAGAGTGCTGTAGCTCCAAGCAAGGTCCATTCCCTCACTAGGGTTTATCTGCCACTGTGGAGGTGCCCTTATGGGCCACAGAGTCAGCTGGAATCCTATGCTCCAACATGGTCAAAGAAGTGGGGTGGAACGCCATTGCTGAAATACAGTTCCACTGCCATCCTGTCTCCAGCTCCAGGCCCAGATGGGGGGGGGAGCATATGGTCCACTTGGCCTGGGCCTCCGATTCCAAAGGGGGCCTCGGTCAGCATATTCACAATCGCAGGGGATGTACTTACTTATTTATAAGACTTCAGTTATCCCCAGGGTCTGCAAGGCCCTGTCCAGCTTACAAAGGCTGGTTAAGGGCAGGATTCCAACCAACCATTTTGGAGCTAGAGGTTCCTGGAAACATGCCAGGGTGAAATGCCGCGTCTTCACAGCACCACAGTTATGCCAGTGTCATGTTGCATATACAACTTGTGGTGGAATGCCCATACAATAAGATGGGTGTTGCAAATGTAGTGCTCTCCCTATATTATTGGAGCACAATTCCCATCACTCCTGACCACTGGCCATGGTAGATGGTGCTGGTGGATTTCGTAGTTCAACAGCATATGGAGAACAGCACGTTCACTACCCCTGATGTGAGCAATGGGCTAGAGTTGTTAAGGAAGAGTTATGTGGCTACTAACTTAAAATTTAGTGGCCAAGCTATCCATGAACTATGTGTGCTCTTCTAAGACTTCTGCTCTCTCTATGTAAGCACTCATCATTTGCCTTCATAATGTAGTGCAATAACAAAGTTGCAATAACTTAAATAACATTCTGAAAAACAATGCCATGTTTATTAGGATAAAAGGGAATCTGCAGTAGCTCTTCGGTCATAGTTCCTAGACATATCAGGGGTTTGTGAAATGTTATGATACAAACATCGAGGGTGGGAGGAACTAAATTGAGTGGTCACAGTCCTGTTGGCTTATATGCGCCTCATTCTGCGTTGGATTGTGGCCAGTATCTCTGTTTATACAGTCCTCGGCGGAAATGGATACATCATTCTGCAAGTTCGCATGCAAGAATAAGACAAGTGAAAATTAACTGCACAGGGAACCATATCGCTCATAAAATCAAAACATTTTGTAAATGAGCATGCAAGGCAAATCTATTTAAAGTGGTGAATATTGATTTGCTTTTGTGGTGTCTTGGCACAGAGAGGATGAAATAACTGAGAGTTTCCAACAAAGCCTGATTAAAGAACAGTTAGTCACTGCTTTGAAAAATGGAGGCCTGTTGCATGTAATATAATATATTCTCTACGTTAAAATGCTGCACATGGAGTAGTGTATACTGTTTCAATAATTTCCCATTTATTAGGAGCCTCCACAAAAGTGTTTCCTAATTTTTACCTTATCCACACTTACTTTTCCTCTGAGCTTTCCAGGCATGACCCACACTTTAAAGCTCTGTGTGTGTCCGAGCACCCCCCTTTTTTTGACCCGGAGCTTTCCCCTGCTCTTTGACGCTGAATTGGAGCAAATGTCAATCTGCAGACAACCCAAATTGCCATTTGTTGCGCTTCAGCTTTAAATAGCAGGTTTTAACGGGGAAGGCTTCGGGGCAAATGAGAAAGTGTTTGGACAAAGAGCTTCAAAGTGTGGACCTGTGCCTGGAGAGAGTGGGGCAAAAGGTATGTGTGGATAAGCAAAGTCCTGGGGGGTTTTCCAGGGAGCATCCCAGTGCTTCTCCATGGCCACCACTGCTGGCCTCCTCCATTGGGCAGCTCGGAGCGGCTGCTGGAGAGCAAGCGAGGAAGAGGAGAGGCTGTAGCCACACACCAGCTCTGAGGGGCAAGCAGAGGGCAGGGAGAATGGAGGAAGAGAGCGCAAGGAGTCTTGATTAAAAAAAATATGCTTTGTGCCTCTGCATCTAATCTTGCCTCTTTCTATTTTATTTATTGGTGTGTGCTTTGTTTTATTTATTGGTCTGTGGGTGTCATGGTGGTGGCACTCGCCCTTCTTCTGATAAGAAATGCTCTGTGGGGGAGGGGACAAAAATGGGGGAGGGGTCAAGGAAGGTCAGTTGGCAGGGAATGAGAAATGTCCCTATTTTCATCTGAGGGATATTGGAGAGTATGCACACAAAAACTGGCCTCATACCATCTCTACCTTCTGAGAGGCAAAGTGTGGTCAGTGTGTCAGTTGCTCAGTCTGTACAGCTTCCCATTTACTGATTCTGAACAGGAAATCAAGTGGTTAAGCAATTGGAAATTCGGTTTTCTTGTTCTGCCTGCCTGCCTATTTTTTCACCTTGTAATCTCAAAAGATTAATTTGTCATAGATTTCTGAACAGCTCTATGTGAGCAGAGAAAGAAAGAAAAAACAAATAGGGGAAAATTAGACTCTGTGCTTTCAATATGCCTAGAATTGCATGCTTCGGTGGGTTACAAAAAGGCTATGTGTTATGTTTTGTACATTGGTACTTATCTCTGCATTAATATCCCTCAGCATTACTGGAAGGCATGGAATTCTGAAAAACAAGCCCAGCATTATCAGCAATCAATACAGGGAGGGGAAATAGTTTCAGTCAAGGCTCTAAGCCACACCAATTGCAATGGGTAAAATGTGATAACCCTAATATGAGCAATACAGGGTTGGTTTCAATCATACTGTTCAAGAGGGCTACCCACATTAGCCTAGCCCTATACATATGCACACCAACCTAGCAGTTTGAAAGCACATCAAAGTGCAAGTAGATAAATAGGTACCGCTCCGGCGGGAAGGTAAATGGCATTTCCGTGCACTGCTCTGGTTCGCCAGAAGCGGCTTAGTCATGCTGGCCACATGACCTGGAAGCTGTACACCGGCTCCCTTGGCCAATAAAGCGAGATGAGTGCCGCAACCCCAGAGTCGGCCACGACTGGACCTAATGGTCAGGGGTCCCTTTACCTTTATACATATGCACATGCAAAAAGATGCCATTTTAAAGCTTAACAGACATATTATAGCATAAACTTATACCACCACAAGCCTGATATTCTCTAAGGTGCCACTAGACTGTTAGCTTTGTTTCTCACCAGCTGACTTTTTCTTTTCTTTTCATTTTAATTTCTTATATTTCAAAACTCTCCCTTGTTCCGCAGGAAGCCAGGACAGTTTACCAAGTAAAAGTTAACATCCATACAGTAAAACCTATTAAAACATTACAACAAGTAGTATCAGCTCAACAGTGGTCAATAAAATACACTTGAAATTGTAGTCTTCCCCAAAAGATGCATGCTCAGTTGACATTGGAAGGTAGCCAGTGAGGAAGACAGTCTGGGAGCTGCCACAAGAAAGGCTCTGTCAGAGTCTGAGGTCTCTTACCTGAGTCATAGCCTTTTCCCTTGGAAAGTGAGAAGTTGGTCTTCCTGGTTTCTAGGCTCAAAGGCTATCTTTACAGATAAGGCTGCCTTTATACAGAGCATGGACAATTAAATGCAGAGGTCATCTCCTTGTTTTAGCCTTTTTATAAAATATATATTAATAAGGTCAAAAATAAGGATGGGTATTAAAAAGACATTTGCCCATATAATCCATTTCCCTTCTCTTAGTCTCAATCATAACACGAAAGCAGGCAATCAAGAACACAGACACAAGAGAATGATGCATCCCAACTTCACCATCTCAGTCTCTCTCTGTGTCAACCCTTTTCTCCACTACCTGCCTCTTGGGTTTGTAGCCCTGGTTACTATCAAAGTTCAGGAATTCAAGCTTGCTTAGCAACTGTCAAGTTCAAGCTGATGATTCTCCAACCCAAGCTCCCAGATAACACAGCCAAACAGGAAGTCTCTCAAAACATATCCCTGAGAATTAAGTACAGCTCAGACTCTTCGCAGCGGTTGTAAAATGGCTCCCCACCAGCATGGCTCTCTTTGGAGATTTCAAGTCTCTGCTGAATGGCTAAATATAGGGTGAGCAACCATTGGGGATCTGTCACAACCCCCTCCTAAAGTCACCAAACAATGGGTCGCCATACAATCAGTGAAGCCTGAAGAGCATAAAGCCCAGATTGGCAGATATAAAGAGAGGTGCTCCTTCAAGAATTTGGGAACAAAATCATTTGGGATTTTGTATGTTAAAGTTTGAATTGGGCCTGGTAGCAAACATGCAGCCAGTACAGATCCTTCAGGATTGCTGTTACATGGTCTCCCTGTATCAATTAGTATATCTGCCAACAGCATCTTAAGGACCACCTTCAAGGGTAGCCAAAAGTAGAGTGCATTACAGGGCTGCCTTCAGATGTCTTCTAAAAATCAGATAGTTGTTTATTTCCTTGACATCTGATGGGAGAGCGTTCCACAGGGCAGGCACCACTACTGAGAAGGCTCTCTGCCTGGTTCCCTGTAACCTCACTTCTCACAGGGAGGGAACCGCCAGAAGGCCCTCAGTGCTGGACTTCAGTGTCCAGGCTGAACGATGGGGGTGAAGACGCTCCTTCAGGTATACTGGGCCAAGGCCGTTTAGGGCTTTAAAGGTCAGCACCAACACTTTGAATTGTGCTTGGAAATGTACTTGGAGCCAATGTAGGTCTTTAAGGACTGGTGTAATATGGTCTTGGTGGCCACTCCCAGTCACCAGTCTGGCTGCTGCATTCTGGATTAGCTGTAGTTTCTGGGTCACCTTCAAAGGTAGCCCCATGTAGAGTGCATTGCAGTAATCCAAGCGGGAGATAACTAGAGCATGTACCACTCTGGTGAGACAGTCTGCGGGCAGGCAGGGTCTCAGCCTGTGTACCAGTTGGAGCTGGTAGACAGCTGTCCTGGACACAGAAAAGATAGCCAGGGGAATATACCCCTTGTAGTTTCCCACTGGCCACCCAAGCTCCGCCTCTTCCTCTTGATCATCCTCTTCCTTCTCCCTCTTTCTTGCATGAGGATGCTATGAAGGTAGCTCCAATCGTGTAGTGTAAAATCTGAAGCCATCGCTATAAAGATAAAGTAACTCTAAGTAAAGAACCTTTTCGGCTTTGCCGATGAGACTCTTGTGTGTTGTATTTTACCTTTTTAGGAATGCTAGTAATATGTCAATGAGACAGGCAATGGGTGGTGGAGCAACTCCAGCTTCCAAACTTTTTAACAATTTTGTGTTTTTTTTTAAAAAAATCATTTCATAGTTTGCACATCAAGTTGGTCAGCCCATGTTCTGAAATCTTTTCTGCTGCTCTGAAGAGCTAATAAAGTTCCCAGCTCATCTTCAAATTCAGCTCTAAACGTAAACATCAGAATGGTAAGCGCTGTGCTCTGAGGTCACATTCAGTGTTTAACACAAAGTCAACCCTTTGAAATAGTTCATTCCAAAAGGGTTGAGTTACTGAGAAGGATCATAACTTGTGCGTTAGCATTCAGTTGCAACTCAGCACCATCCACCAACGCACTACCTGTTTGGTCTCCCCAGTTGTGTTCCCTCTGCCCCCCACTTTGCCATGTTCGTTTTGATTTGCTTTGATTTTGACTGATCTACTTGTGCGACTTGCTCAATGGGGTTCTGCGACGAGATGAGCTAGGGCAAATGATTATGTAACACAGAAGTATGTGGTTGGAGAAGAGGGTTCTTCTTTTATTTTTTGTTGTAATCTTGAAAAAACTTCAACAAGTAAATAGATTTTTTAAAAAAAATCTGAATGGCTGAAGTCTTGCAAATATAAAAATCTGAGCACATGTTAAACTATTCCTTAAAAAAAAAAAATCCTAGGAGCAAGCTGGAAAAAAAACACATCGATCTTACTTAAATCCATTTGGGATGCTCTCAGACTGCCAGTATTTTCAGGGGCGAATTCACTCACATGCCAGCAAATTCAGGTTGTGTAATTAAAGTTGGCTTGCAGCTCTTCCACAACAAACTTTCTCCCCCTCAAAAAAAGAAAAAGAAAAAGTGGGTTTCTTGCAATAAGGAAAGCGGCGATAAAATGCACTGGAAAGTGTGGAATAGCATTTGCTTGATGCAATGTCATCTAACCTCCCCACAAGCAAATCAAAATGAACTTTCATTAAATAACCAAGGTCACCTAATGAAGATGGATGCCCAATAAAAAGGTTGTCTGGAAGCAATCTCACACATTCCCACATCAAACGCAAAGTAATTGGAGCCCTCCAGGCTGGTGGGTTGGTTTGGTTGGTTTGGTGGGTGTATTCTGCAACATATCATTGCGGAAATAATAGTGCATTAGTAGTGAATTGATACTGGACCAGCCACACATCATTCCACTTGATTAGTTGTTCTGAGATGCTTCCCTAGTATTATTGTATTATTGCTGTCTGGATCAGCACTCTTGCACAATAGCGCAAGAAAATGGGAATTAGAACATCCATGGTCAGCCATCCAGAAAACAGCTAAAATGAGCTACAAGTAGGGTGGACTGGAAGATCCTAGTCTGCTAGTACTAATCCTCATTAACACAAAGATCCAGCTGAAAGGGTCAGTCATTAAAATAGCATCAGTGATCTGTTGTTGTTTTAATTGTATAAAGCAACTGAGATTAGCCTTGCTGTTGTAGCATTGGCTCTTGTGCTTTTGAAAGTTGCTTGACAATTTATTTTTATTTTATTTGTTAAATCTCTATACTGCCATTCACAGGATCACAGAGTGGTTTACAGTATAAAAACTAAAAAAACACACATAACATAATAACAAATGAATGCAATGCCCCAGTTGAAAAGGCCATAGATTGTTTAACTAGTCAAAGGTCTGGGAGAAGAGAAGTGTTTCTGATGCCTAAAGATATGTAACAAAGGTGCCAGGCAAGCCTCCCTGGGGAGAGCGTTCCTCAAGCAGGGAGCCACCACAGAAAATGCCTGTTCTCATGTTGCCACCCTCTGGATGGTGAGGCAGCAGTTCTGGCACCCTTTTCTCAAGAAAAGAAGTGCTGGGCCTGGTTATAGAGAAACATTTTCACCTGGCACCAAAAATATGTGATGAAGGTGCCCTGTGAGCCTCCCTAGTACTCTGCCTAATGGTAGGGCCAGCCCTGCCTGTGAATTGTTGCATAAACTCTGTTCCCTTCCAGACTGGTGGATTTGTGTGGATGTATCAGGCAACATCTCATTGATGCCTTAACAGTCCATTAGTGGTGAATTGATACTGGACCATCCATACATCATTCTGCTTTGTTAATTCTTCTGCGTTGCTTCCCCAATGTCACCACATTACAGTGGTACCTCGGGTTAAGAACTTAATTCATTCTGGAGGTCCGTTCTTAACCTGAAACTGTTCTTAACTTGAGGTACCACTTTAGCTAATGGGGCCTCCCGCTGCCGCCGCGCCGCCACCGCACGATTTCTGTTCTCATCCTGAAGCAAAGTTCTTAACCCAAGGTACTATTTCTGGGTTAGCAGAGTCTGTAACCTGAAGCGTTTGTAACCCGAGGTACCACTGTATTTTGTGGACAGGAGGGGCAAAGTGGAACAACAACAACAACAAACCCAATTAAACCTGGAACATTTGTGACACAAAAACTTGTAGGATTTCAGCAGGAAGCTACGGGATAGGCACTGGTTGGAAAAGAAGCAGTATGTCCACCCCAAAGATTTGCAGGAACCAACAGTACAACTTCCCCGGCACATCATGAATACAATTCATCACAATCAAAAGGGTCCCTCTCACAAGCAGTCTCTACCCTGCATTGTGACATGGCATGGGCCATTCATGCCACAATATTGGTATCTTCCTCACTGTAAATGACAAAAAAATAAAAATTATCCAGGCAGGTAACGCTCTTGGAGCATTTGACTTTATTTCCCTCTCCTATGTTTTCCTCATTGTCGTGGTCCAGCCAGTCCTATCTGATAACATTGCGATAGGAAAGGTGTACCCCTCTCCAAGCTGCCTGGAGTCCTGCTGAGTCACATGGGTTCATTTGAGGCTTCTGCTTTTGACTTTTGCCACACTCAGAGCTGCACAAACTCACAACTCTTAGAGACATGATGCTGAAGGAAGTATGGCACAAGGGCAACCTGCTCTCTCTCTCTCTCTTTCTCTGCCAAGACATTCCGTCCTTTCCCTATTTAGTCCTCTCTCTGTGTCTTAATCTTCCCTCCTCCCCCAACTTGCCTTCTGCTGAAATTCTCCCAATTAATGCAATGTGACAAGTTTGCCTCCTCCTTTTCAACCCTTGCCCCAGGCTTCTTTCGCTTGAGAATCCATAGCACTGGGCAACTTTAAAGCCTGTCATCTGATAATTGCTTTCCTTTCATTCAGATGAAAAAGAACCCTCTGTTCATTCGCCAGATAGGTGTGTGCCCACATGCAGGAATAGGAACATCCTTGTCCCAGTTAATGATGGTGAATGAGGTGCCCCTTGTCATTCATAAATGTTGAATGCAGCACTTCTTAATATTCATGGCATTTAAACCTCCAAGATGGCAGGTTGAGGAATATTGTTAAATATAGCATGGCTGTACCTAACCAGTCTTTCTTCCCACCCCCTGGAGGTAAATAATCTGCAGTTACTAGCAGCCTGAATAACTCTAACTACCCTCTGCTTTGTTATCAGTTGCTTTTTAAAGAGCTTTACACTTCCAGTTAAAATAGGCCATCTTTAGAACTACAAAGCAGATAATTTTTATCTCAATTTG
The DNA here is from genome assembly GCF_027172205.1 of Podarcis raffonei. Taxonomy (NCBI): domain Eukaryota; kingdom Metazoa; phylum Chordata; class Lepidosauria; order Squamata; family Lacertidae; genus Podarcis; species Podarcis raffonei. Next base: position 44,454,489 of record NC_070604.1, read on the forward strand.
ACTAAGGGTGCTTTCATACAGGGGCTCAATACTGTAAATGGTTTGTTCCGACACTGCAAATGAGTGATTGACAACATGTGGAATTTTTTAAAAAGGAAAAAAGTTTTGGATTCCTTCCAGAAAGGGTAAATCTGGATTAAATGGGGAGGGATATGGGCTGATGTTTTAATGTGTGAACACTGAAAAATTTGCATGCAGGAGAAGCGCCAATCCCACAATCAATACCCATCTGGAACCACTCTAAGACTCTTGACACTTCTATGTCGGTATAACTGCAAGACTGCCCATCATTCTCTCATGAATAATTTTCCATGGGCTGAATGTTGCTTAAATTGCTGCAGAAAATGAAAATGTATTTTTTTAAAAAAATATTTTTATTAAACAGTTTTTATAATCACACAAACAATACGTAATACATGACAACAACAAATACATAAACAAACAATAACAAAAATAAAACAAAAAAAGAAAAAAGAAAACAAGTACCATTTCATATCCTAATTTCTTCAACCTTTCTTCCTCGACTTCCTCATGCCTCCCTTTTCTGTATTCCAAATTCTGATCAATTACTCAGCAAATCTTCCCTTATTTTACTTTAAATTTAAGCTAGTCTTCCTTATTCTCCTTGTCTTAACCATTGCTAATAGTAACCCTTTACTTTCCAGTCCAACATCATTCTAACTTTCATTAATTTTGTAATATTTCTTTAAATAGTCCTTAAACTTTTTCCATTCTTCTTCCGCTGCTTCTCTTCCCTGGTTTCGGATTCTGCTCGTCATTTCTGCCAAGCCCATGTAGTCAATCACCTTCATCTGCCATTCTTCCAGTGTGGGTAGATCTTGTGTCTTCCAGTACTTCGCAATGAGTATTCTAGCTGCTGTTGTAGCATACATAAAGAAAGTTATATCCGTCTTTAACACCCCTTGGCCGACAATGCCCAAGAGAAAGGCCTCTGGTTTCTTAGTGAAGGTATATTTAAATACCTTTTTAAGTTCATTATAGATCATTTCCCAGAATGCCTTAATCTTCGGGCACGTCCACCAAAGGTGAAAAAATGTACCTTCCTTTTCTTTACATTTCCAACATTTATTATCAGGCAAATGGTAAATCTTTGCAAGCTTGACTGGGGTTATGTACCACCTATAAATCATTTTCATAATGTTTTCTCTTAAGGCATTACATGCCGTGAATTTCATCCCGGTGGTCCACAACTTTTCCCAGTCAGCAAACAGAATATTATGACCAATGTCCTGAGCCCATTTAATCATAGTTGATTTAACCGTTTCATCTTGTGTATTCCATTTCAGCAGCAAATTGTACATTTTTGAGAGATTCTTAGTACTGGATTCTAACAATTCAGTCTCCAATTTTGATTTTTCCACCTGGAAGCCAATTTTACTGTCCAATTTAAACACTTCATTTATTTGGTGATAGTGCAACCAATCTCTCACCTTGTCTTTTAATTTCTCAAAACTCTGCAATCTCAGTTTGTCCCCTTCCTTTTCCAGAATTTCCCAATATCTTGGCCACTTCGACTCCATATTTAACTTTTTAACTGCCTTAGCTTCCATTGGCGACAACCACCTTGGGGTTTTGTTTTCCAGCAAATCTTTATATCTGACCCAGACATTTAATAGTGCTTTTCTGACAATATGGTTTTTAAAACTTTTATGTGCTTTAACCTTGTCATACCACAAATATGCATGCCACCCAAAAATATTGTTAAAACCTTCCAAATCCAAAATGTCTGTGTTTTCAAGAAGCAGCCAATCTTTTAGCCAGCAGAAAGCTGCCGCTTCATAGTACAGTTTAAAGTCTGGCAGGGCAAACCCCCCTCTTTCCTTTGAATCCGTTAATATCTTAAATTTAATTCTGGGCTTCTTGCCCTGCCAGACAAATTTAGATATATCTTTCTGCCACTTCTTGAAACAGTCCATTTTATCCATTATTTGTAATGCTTGGAACAAAAACAACATTCTTGGCAATACATTCATTTTTATAACTGCAATTCGGCCTAACAAGGAAAGCTTCAAGTTTGACCAGATCTCCAAATCTTTTTTCACTTCTGTCCAAGTTTTTTCATAATTATCTTTAAATAAGTTCACATTCTTAGCTGTCATATTTATACCCAAATATTTCACTTTTTTAACCACAGTCAACCCCGTCTCATTCTGAAACCTTTCTTTTTCAACCTGTGTTAAATTTTTCTCCAATACCTTAGTCTTTAACTTATTCAATTTAAATCCTGCCATTTGACCAAACTCTTGAATTATTTCCAAAACTCTTTTCGTACTAGCTTCTGGCTCTTGTAATGTAAGTAATAGGTCATCTGCGAATGCTCTCAATTTGTATTGTTTAGCTCCGACCTGAACCCCTTTGACCAACTGGTCCTTCCTAATCATGTTAAGCAAAACCTCCAGGACCGATATAAAAAGTAGTGGGGAGATAGGGCACCCCTGACGTGTCCCTTTTTCAATCTTGAACTCTTCTGTAACCACATTATTTACAATTAATTTTGCTTTCTGTTCAGAATATATTGCACCTATACCATTTTCAAACCCTTGGCCTACCCCCATCCCCCGGAGGTTCTTCAACATGAAACTCCAAGATATATTGTCAAAGGCTTTCTCGGCGTCCACAAATATCAAAACAGCCTTAGTGTTTATATTCACTTCCAACTTCTCCAAAATGTCAATTATATTCCTTACGTTATCCGATAAATGCCTTTTCGGGAGAAAGCCCGCTTGGTCCCCATGAATCTCCTCCATCAAAACTCTTTTCAATCTCTTTGCTAAAATGTCAGCAAAGATTTTGTAATCCACATTTAGTAACGAGATGGGTCGGTAGTTCTTAAGTTGGGTCTTTTCAGTCTCTGTCTTTGGTATAAGTGTAATGTAGGCCTCCCTCCACGTATCGGGTGCCTTCTTCCCCTCCATGATCTCGTTGCAGACTTCCTTCAAAGGTTGTATCAACCCTTCCTTCAAAACTTTGTAATATTTGGAAGTCAGTCCATCCGGTCCAGGTGATTTGCCCAACGTCATACTTTGAATGGCATCTTCTATTTCCTGTGCTGATATCTCCTGGTTCAAAATAGTCTTACTTTCCTGCGAAATCTTTTTCAGCCCATTTTTCTCGAGGAATTGTTGTATGTCCATTTCTTTCTGCGGCCCTTGTGTGTACAATTGTCTAAAGTAGCTCTGAAAACAGTTCCTAATTTCCACTGGGTTACATATGTTCTTTCCTTCCACTTCTAAGTTTGTTACCGTGTTGAGTTTTTGTCTCTTCTTTATTTGCCAAGCCAATAACTTGCCACATTTATCTGCAGATTCAAAAGTCTTTTGTCTCATTTGTTTAATTTTCCATTCTATTTCTTGATTCATCAGTTCCATATATTGTGTTTGATACAATTTAATTTCTCTTAAAATCTCTTGCGATTTTGGCTTCAGTCTTAGTTTCCTTTCCCCTTCTTTTATCTTTTCCAAGATTTTCTCTTTCCTCTCATTTTGCTTTCTTTTCTTTAATGAATTTTGTTGTATCAAAAACCCTCTCATCACGGCTTTACTTGCGTCCCATACTATTCTTTTTTCTACTTTAGTCCTTAAGTTGATTTCAAAATAATCTTTCAAAGTTTTTTGGGCCTTCTTGCAAATCTCCTCGTCTCTAAATAAGGTGTCATTCATTCTCCATCTGAAGGAACCAATTGTTGTTTGCTTCATCACCATCTTAACTGCGTTATGGTCGGAGAAGGTTTTTGGGCAGATTTCCACTTTCTTTATGTTCAACGCCATACTGCTAGTCACCCAAATTTGGTCAATCCGTGTCCATGTCATTTTGGCTTCAGAAAAGAAGGTTCCCTCTCTTTCTAATGGGTGTTTTGTTCTCCAAATGTCAATCAAGTCCATATTGTCAGTCATTTCAAAAAAAGTTTTTGGTAGTCTTCCGTCTTTTGTGACTACCTGTCTTTGTGCTTTGTCCATATTTGTTGAAACTACTCCATTCATGTCTCCCATCATGATTAAATTGTAATCCATATAGTCCATCAAAGTCTCATGCAACTTCTTAAAAAATTCTGCTTTCCCAGAAAATGAAAATGTATAGTTTGTTAAACCAAATTGCATTGCATATAATTTCTGTATACTGATGACATTCAGGACTGTGTGAGATTTGTATGAAGAAGATACAAATGCCAAATGCATTTGCAGAGCCAGACAACACAGGTTCTTTCATGTTCACCATTCTCCATACATACCAATGATGCAAATGTGATTATAACCCCCAAGATATATTGTGACTTACAGCATGCCATTTTCCTACTGATATCATTAGCTATTTTTGTATATTTGTTCAGTTTAAGAAATGGGGGAGGAGGAGAATGAGGATTCCAGATGGCTATAAATAAAGGTAACATGAAGGGATGTTAGCCAGGCTTGTTTTAAGGAGGCTGTAGTGGGGCATTATTAGACCCAACTGACGGGAAATTATCAGCCACCCTCCAATCTTCCTGATCAGAGCATGTTTCTGGGATGAGCGGTTGCTTGTAGAGCTCCAAAGTCTTCCCAATGAGACTCATTGCCTAGATCAGAGATGCAGATATTGGACTGAATTACAGTGCTTAAAGTGAATGTCACTGCTTCACACTTGGAGCACAGATTCTGCCATGGAGCAGCTTTATGCCTGAGAAGCTGCTCACATTCACCTGCCCCTTTGGAGGCATCTGTGCTGGGTGTGTGGGCATTAAAGGCTGGGCTTGCATAGGGTACAGGAGCAAGAGGTCGGCGTGGGAGGTTCAGCCCTCTATGGGGTTGCCTTATGTATGAAGGGCACGCCTCAATAAAGTTCTGTGTTAGTTTGTGGACCAGCTACTCACACTAGTTTTTTTAAAAAAAACAAACACCTCAGTTAGTCCCAAACCATCCCCTTTACCTTCACACAGTGGACTCCAAGGCAAAGTGAGGGATAGTGAGCACTCCCCTAAGAAGCGGAAGGGAAAGGCCTCAGCTCAGCTTTGCATGCAGAAGGACCCCCACCTGAAACCTTGGAGAGTGGGTGACCATTCAGGGTAGACCATACTGAACTAGATGGACCAAGGATCTGAGAGGCAGCTTCCTATACTTCCGTGTTTCCCATCACCCCATCATCCCTCCACCTTGAATGTTTATAGCACTATAGCAATCTATCCCTGCTCCCTTAGTAATGCTCTTTGTTTTTTTCTGGAGTACCCCCAACTCTTTAACTGCTAGAAGTATGTCCCACATGGTAGCAGTACATGTGGGAAGCATAGGAAAATGCTCCAAGAGCCAGTGTGGTGTAGTGGTTAAGAGCGGTAGTCTCGTAATCTGGGGAACCAGGTTCATGTCTCCGCTCCTCCACATGCAGCTGCTGGGTGACCTTGGGCCAGTCACACTTCTTTGAAGTCTCTCAGCCCCACTCACCTCACAGAGTGTTTGTTGTGGGGGAGGAAGGGAAAGGAGAATGTTAGCCCCTTTGAGACTCCTGAAGGGGAGTGAAAGGCGGGATATCAAATCCAAACTCTTCTTCTTCTCTTCTTCCAAGATTTGAGAAGATGAGGTATGGATGACTCCTGTTTTGTAATTCTATGATGAATGCTTTGTTGTTGCTGTCATTAGCAGAGGACAAGACAGAAGTGTTCAATCTTGTCAACATTGTTAACTGTTTGTTCTTTTTGGAAATAAATGAGAGTGGACTGAAGCAACCTGAAGTTGATTAGATTTATGGAGCTGGTCTTATCATTTGGAGAATCATTATCTTAAAATTCTAATCTAGCTCTCCGAATCCTAATTTGTATTTATTGCAAGTACTTTGATTAATGCTGGAAGATTGGTTAGTGCATTGTTATAACAACTATAGAAGAGACAAAGTTCGACAAGTCATTTAGGACACATTTTTGTACTTACATGGTGCCACTACGATAGTGGAGGCAATCGTGGGCATTTGGAGGATGTTTTCCCAGAGTAGGGGCAAGGTAAATAAAATAGTAAGACTTGCCTTCTGAAAAATGGCTTACCATTTCTAGTCTACATGGGGCCCTCCTGCTTGCCTCCATCTCTGTCCTCCTCACTCTCCAGCACTGCTGCAATGGACCAGCAGCAAGTGAGTGGCTCTCCAAATTCTACGCTGTGGTTCACAGCATCATCTGTCAGTGGCCTCACAAACTACTGTGTGACGACACTCTTAACATTTTATTATATGTATGTAAGATAATCACACCAGAGAATGTGAATTTGCGACCTTCCTACTGGTGATTTATAAAGATGTGGAGATTAAAGTCCTATTTATCCTTTTTTTACAAGAGTACAGGAATAATGCACAAGGAGGAGGCCACGCATGTGCTCTCCGCCAGGTCAGAAATTGATTCAACACTATGTTGAATAAATGAACTGAAACAACCAAGCACAGATGAAAGGACTGATGGGGTGGCCCATCTTTGAAATGTTTGTGATGGATTAACAGAAATGCAGCATACACAGTAAACGATCCTTTGGAGGAATAAGGTAGCTGGATGGGAGCCAAGTCCTTTATATTCCAAGGATCAAAATGTAGGTCATTATCTCCATTGTAAGTAGAGAAAATCCAGACGTTGGTTTTCCAAAGTGAGATACAACAGCTAATTGGATGTAGTTATGTTGCCGTGGCTGTGTTAGCTTCTTTTCATATGGTGTGGTATCATAGGATTTCATTGGCAATACATAAAAGCGCCATATTCTAAATATTAGAATGTTTCTTGGATATTTTATTCCCCCCAAAACCATGAACGAATGGTAAGACAGCAATACTATGTAATACCTAGGTAAGGGTAAAGGGATCCCTGACCATTAGGTCCAGTCGTGACCGACTCTGGGGTTGCGGGGCTCATCTCGCTTTATTGGCCGAGGGAGCCAGCGTACAGCTTCCGGGTCATGTGGCCAGCATGACTAAGCCACTTCTGGCGAACCAGAGCAGCGCATGGAAACGCCGTTTACCTTCCCACCGGAGTGGTACCTATTTAGCTACTTGCACTGGCATGTTTTCGAACTGCTAGGTTGGCAGGAGCAAGGACCGAGCAACGGGAGCTCACCCCGTCGTGGGGATTTGAACTGCCAACCTTCCGATCGGCAAGTCCTAGGCTCTGTGATTTAACCCACAGCGCCACCCGCGTCCCTTATGTAATACCTACTAGGGAGTAAATCCCATTGACTTCAGTGCATGACTGAGGTCCATGATGTTTTGAGTGTGTGCCTAAAATGTAACGTGCAAATGCAGCAAAGGTGCTGGGACGGACATCTTCTCCCCATTGAGTGTACACTCAGTGACACGTGTGTTTGCCCCTGAGACTATGTGTGATGCAGATAAACGTATGTGATGGAGCTGCTGCTGAACACAGCAGCCCTATATTGGACAGTCCCCTTTCTGCCTGCAGGGCATTTCCAGACAACCTGTGTATTGATCATGCATGCTGATCTGTTTTCTAGGAGATTAAGTGACATTGGCTACATAATGAGCATTCATTCCAATGTGCTTGCAGGGAGGTTAGATGACGTGGCCTCAAAGCAAGGGTTACCCCCGCACATCCCAGGACTTTCCCCCTCTCTTTCCTCATCGCAAAAAATAAATAAATTATATTTTGGCGGAGCAGGTATGTTGCACAAGAGCCGCAAATCAATTTTAATTGCACAGTCTGAGTTTGCTGGGATGTGGCTGAATCCCACCCACAGCTTAGAAACTGTAATATTTACATTTCTCTGCTCCCTCTCCCCATCACCGACTGCCACTAGTGGGTGTTGAGAAATGACATGGGTTTGCCAACATTATATTACTGGGCTATGGGAATGGGATGACTCCTCACAGCATTGCCACCAGTAGTGGGTGGTGCCTATTGGGTCTGGTGGGGTGGAAAGCAGGAAGGCCCGCAGTAAACAGAGCCAGAGCCAATGACAGGCTAAGCCAACTAATTCTAGTTTTCTTCCCAGCCTCCTGCTGAGTCACACAAAGGCCATACTGAGACTCACGGGGCAAGAGCTGGCAGGTAGTACCATCCCCGGCCTGGTTGTATGTAAGAAGGCAGGCAGGAAGTGGCTGGCTGGCTGAGAGCAGACTGAGGTTGGTGAGGCAGTTTCCCATTTGCCTCCACTGGCTGCCACTCTGCGCAGCAGTCCACCTCTGTTTAGCGATATGCTTCCTTCATTTTCAGATTTTGGAGAGGAAAATGAGCATCTTCCTCAATGCCCTTCTGAAATGGAGCAGCCATTGTACTGATGAGTGAATGCTAAATGGAATTATTTTCTCATGGGTGGCGAGTTCACTGAGACGTAAGAATAACATTCAGCATTCACTGTACACACGGAAACCCAAACAGCTTTGTTTCTGCAAACCTCAAGTGAGGAATTAGTGGAGGGGAAGGGACTTCCATGGGTATTTGATGCTGAAAGCTGAGGAACACTGAATGCTGAAATGATGCATTGTTTGCTTAGCCTGCTAGTGTAGCCTATGCCAATTAGATTATGCGAGTTGAGCCATCCTTTGGCATTTCTAAGGTCTGTAAGGCGTATCCTAGGAAAGAAGATCCTCCAGGGAAGAAAAAAGTCAGTGATGCAAAAGGTACAGACAATGTGGAGCACATTCATGCAACAGATGATAGCAACCATGTATTGGGGTGTGTGCTCAAGCATGGCCTAAATATCCATTTTGAATTCTCCTCTCGCAAATTTGATATGGTATGGTTGCAGTACTGCACAACACTTATCTGGAAGTAAGCCCAATTGAACATAATGGGTAAACGGACCTGGGATCAGGCTGCCCACCACCACCACTGAACCAAAGGAGGTCAAAGGAGGCTATCAGGCTATTCTTCTGTGCCTCAGCTGAAAGAGGAACCAGAGCTAGTCATATGAATGGAAGGACAAATATGTCAGCTTCCATTTCTAGCAATTGCTCGTTTTTTCCTATCTTAAATTCACTTGTCCACATTTCCACATCAGTTTGTGAATGTTTTCTTTAAAAAGAAGTCCTCGTGAAAATCCATCAGTATTTGATTGTGAATTGGTCCAAAATGTACACATTGTTGCAAAGCAATTTCCTTTAATATATGTATGCTATTTTCACGAATACACATTTTTATGCACACTTTATCCTAGTATATGGGTTTTCTGTGCACATTGAGAATTACACTGCAAAATTCGGAGAAGTACATATTTCAAAAGGATAGCTGTGTTTTGGTTCACGTATTTTTTGGAAAGTGAGATCAGGTAGATTTGCCTTCAAATGTGACCAGAATCAAATTTCTCCCCAATCCCTAGTGGTATGGCCCATGTTCTGTATGTAGGAGTTCCTGGGTTCAATCCCCAGTGTCAGATGGGTAGAACCACTATAAAGAATCCCTCTTGGTATTCAGCTCAACTCCTCCATTAAGAGTCTTGATAAAATGCTCTCCTTAACTTAGAGACCCTTGGTGAGAAAAAGAGGCCTTTAAACTCTTGAAAGACATCAGTCATCACATTTATTGCACCCAAGTGTCAAGGTGCAAGAGGCATTCACAATATATCATTTTCATTAAATCTTCCTTATGCATTAAAGAATCATCTTAGAAGCTAATGCCCAATTAATACCTTGCTTAAAATGCCACCATAAAATGAAAGCAGATCACTAATATTCCAACTGAGCAACAGTCACAGCTATTCATTATAATTAAACTTTAAAAATTATGAGCTGAAAGATATCAAAGTTTCATTCATTTTAATGTCAGTTTATCCACTAACCCAGAGCACATGATGTTTTTAAATTTACAGGGTGGTGCTCACCTTGGGGCATCATTAAGGCAGACGAACATTCATCAAAGTGCACATGTCAGGGACACTGCGAACATTAGCTGTGAATATTAAATATAAGTACAGAGGTGAATTATTCAGAGGTGAGATTTTGTTGCTGTTTAGCAAATTCTATCATCAAATCCACAACACAGATAAGTTTGAAGCAAGGCTTGACTCAAGATATTCTGCCACCTGGTTTAAAGGACAAGATGGCAACTCTCCATACCATTTGCAGAAGCCAACTAGATTGGCAGATGAGTCTTACTTTGACACTGGTGATAGGATGGCATCTTCTACCACACTAGGGGACAACAGCCTAGCTTGGGGGATTGCAAGGCAGATCATGAAGCACATATGGCTCTGTCCTTCAGTGCCTTGTCACTAGTCCCTGCCACTCAGCATCTGCTGCCTGAGGCAGCTACTTCCCTCTACATAATAGTAGGGCCAGTCCTGGCTGAAGTATTCAAACATAAGCAGACCAACAGCCATTGGCAAAACAGGTTGTAGGTAACAGTGGTTGTGTGTCAGGATAATTTCATAAATGCAACTGTGGTGTGCAGGAGTTTAGAGAGAAGTGACATAGTTGGTGGGGGAGATATACACTGTTCCATAAGGTGGGGGACATCTCCCCTCACCTCCTGACACACTGATTTCTCTTGCCTGGCTAGAGCCTTTTCTCTCCACTAGATAGCTGTACAAAGAGACTCACCCATCACTTTCAGAGAGAGATAAATTAGCCTCATTCACATGAAACAATAAACCATGAGTTTGTGGAACAGAAATCTTTTGCATCTTTATCTTAGAATCGCAGAATTGGAAGGGACCCAAGGGTCATCTAGCCCGACCCTCTGCAATGCAGGAATCTCAGCTAAAGCATCCATGACAGATGGCCAGCCAACCTCTACTAAAAAACCTCCAGTGAAGGAGAGTCCACCACCTCCTGAGAGAAACCATTCCACTATCGAACAGCTCTTACTGGCAGAAGGTTTTCTTCGTGTTTAGTTGGAATCTCCTTTCTTGTAACTTGAAGCCATTGGTTCGAATCCTACCCTCCAGAGCAGGAGAAAACAAGCTTGTTCTTCTTCTTTTAATATCTTGTATACAGTATCTTGTAAAATCATTAAACTTTTCTGTGTTTATAAAGCAAAATCCAGCTTGTGTTGTTTTATTTTTGGCTTCTGCTACCTCAACATCCTAATTATTATGCTACTGTAAGTATAACTAAGGAGGGGATAGAAGTCCAATCTAAATTATAATGCTGTTTAGCCCTGAGGGACTCCCAGGAATTAGATCTTTCATCCACAGTCATGTGCAGAAGGAATTCAGGAGGGCAGAAGACACCCAGTAGTGCTGAAAGCACCACAGTCTTCCATGGGGAGGATAAATATACAGAGCATTTAACTGAACTACTTCCATCAGTGGCAGTGAGATTATTAAACTACATCAGCAGTGAAGAAATTGGGGTATGAAGAATTTTTTAAAAAACCATTCTATCTGGAATTTCTCTCACTAGGTAAAACTGGACACATAAACCACATTTTACATATACAGTGGTACCTCAGTTTTCGAAAGTCTCGGAAGTAGAATGTTTCGGTTTTCTAACACTGAAAACCCAACTTCAGTTTTCAAACATGCCTCGGAAGTCGAGCAGGAAACGTGGCTTCCACAGCTGTCAGCTATTGAATTTTGGTTTTCGTTTTTTTTTTTTTAATAAATTTTTATTGATTTTCCAACACATATTAAATAACAATACAAAACAATACAAAAACAAACACACATATAAACATGTATAGTTTCTTAACCTTCTTTTCCTTAAACCTTCTTTCAGCGACTTCCCCATACCTCCTTTTTCTGCATCCTTGTTTTAAAATTTTTTCAGCAACCTCTAATTTTATTTACTTATGGCACTTCCTTTAAATCCTTATTCCCATGTCCAATTGTTTATCGCTGCAATTCTATTTTACATTACTCAAAACATTTTAGCACTCATTAATTTTACAACAGTTCTTAAGGTAAACTTTAAATTTCTTCCAGTCTTCTTCCACCATCTCTTTCCCTTGGTCTCGGATTCTGCCAGTCATCTCAGCCAATCCCATGTAGTCAATCACCTTCGTCTGCCATTCTTCCAGTGTGGGTAGTTCTTGTGTCTTCCAGTACTTTGCTAAAAGTACTCTTGCTGCTGTTGTCGCATACATAAAAAACATCCTATCTTTCTTTGACACCAATTGGCCTACCATGCCCAAGAGAAAGGCCTCTGGTTTCTTCGCAAAAGTGCATTTAAGCACCTTTTTCATTTCATTATAGATCCTTTCCCAGAAAGCCTTAATCTTAGGGCATGTCCACCAAAGGTGATAAAAAGTACCTTCAGTTTCATTACATTTCCAGCATTTGTTATTGGGCAAATGGTAAATTTTAGCAAGCTTGACTGGGGTCATGTACCACCTATAAATCATTTTCATAATATTCTCTCTTAAGGCATTACATGCCGTAAACTTTATACCAGTGGTCCATAACTGTTCCCAGTCTGCAAACATAATGTCATGTCCAATGTCCTGTGCCCATTTAATCATAGCTGATTTAACCATCTCATCCTGTGTATTCCATTTCAACAGCAAGTTATACATTCTTGACAAATTCTTAGTACTGGATTCCAAAAGCTCTGTTTCTAATTTCGACCTTTCCACCTGAAAGCCGATTTTCCTGTCCTGTTTAAAAACTTCGTTTATCTGGTAATAATGGAGCCAATCTCTTACTTTGGACTTCAATTTCTCATAACTTTGCAATTTAACTTTTCCCTCCTCATACTCTATAATTTCCCAATATTTCGGCCATTTAGATTCCATGTTTAATTTTTTCACTTCCTTAGCTTCCATCGGTGACAACCACCTGGGTGTTTTGTTTTCCAACAAGTCTTTATATCTAATCCATACATTATATAGGGCTTTTCTAACAATATGATTTTTGAAACCTTGGTGAATCTTAACCTTGTCATACCATATATATGCATGCCAACCAAACCTATTATTAAACCCTTCCAAGTCCAAAATGTCTGTGTTCTCAAGAAGTAGCCAGTCTTTCAGCCAGCAAAAAGCCGCTGATTCATAATACAGTTTTAAGTCTGGCAGGGCAAACCCCCCTCTTTCTTTTGCGTCAGTTAGTATCTTAAATTTTATTCTGGGCTTTTTGCCCTGCCAGACAAATCTAGATATATCTTTTTGCCACCTCTTGAAGCAATCCATTTTATCCACAATCTGCAATGTTTGAAACAAAAATAACATTCTCGGCAAGACATTCATCTTAATAACAGCAATTCGGCCTAACAAGGAAAGTCTCAAACTTGACCATATTTCTAAATCCTTTTTCACTTCTGCCCAGCATTTCTCATAGTTATCTTTAAATAGGTTCACATTCTTAGATGTCAAATTTATCCCCAGGTATTTCACCTTCTTTGCTATCAATAAACCAGTATCATTCTGGAATTTCTCTCTTTCTGCACTTGTTAAATTTTTATCCAATACTTTCGTTTTCTGTTTATTCAGCTTAAAGCCTGCTACTTGACCAAATACTTGTATTAACTCTAAAACTCTTCTCGTACTAGTGTCTGGCTCTTGTAAAGTTAAAACTAGATCATCTGCAAATGCTCTCTGTTTGTACTGTTTAGCTCCGACCTAAACCCCTTTAACCAGCTGGTCCCCTCTAATCATGTTTAATAAAACCTCCAGGACTGATATAAAAAGCAATGGGGATATTGGGCACCCCTGTCGTGTCCCTTTTTCAATAGCAAATTCTTCTGTAACCACATTATTTACAATCAATTTTGCTTTTTGTTCAGAATAAATTGCACTTATACTGTTCTCAAAACCTTGGCCTACCCCCATCCCTTGGAGATTCTTTTTCATAAAACTCCAAGAAATATTGTCAAAGGCTTTCTCCGCGTCCACAAATATTAGTACTGCCTTAGTGTTAATATTAACTTCCAGTAACTCCATAATGTCTATTATGTTTCTCACATTCTCTGATAAATGTCTTCCTGGAAGAAAGCCCGCTTGGTCTTTGTGAATCTCCCCCACCAAAACTCTTTTCAATCTTTTTGCTAAAATGTCTGCAAAAATTTTGTAATCCACATTGAGTAATGATATAGGGCGGTAGTTCTTGACCTGGTTCTTCTCAGTCTCTGACTTTGGTATAAGTGTAATATAAGCTTCTTTCCACGATTCAGGTGCCTTTTTCCCCTCTAAAATTTCATTACAGACCTCCTTCAACGGTTGTATAAGCCATTCTTTCAAAGCTTTGTAATATCTGGAGGTTAGTCCATCAGGTCCCGGAGATTTTCCCAATTGCATACTTTGAATGGCTCCCTCAATTTCTTGATCAGTAATCTTTTGGTTTAAAATCGCTTTACTTTGTTCAGAAATTTTTTGTAATCCATATTTTTAAAGAAATTCTTCTATTTCTTTTTCGTTCACCGGCCCTTGTGCATAAAGTCTCTTGAAATAACTCTGAAAACAGTTTCTAATCTCATTTGGTTTATAAATGTTCTTTCCTTCCACTTCTAGGTTTGTAACTGTATTCTGTTTTTGTCTCTTCTTCAGTTGCCATGCCAGGAGTTTCCCACATTTATCAGCCGATTCAAATGACCTTTGTCTCATTTGTTTTATTTTCCATTCTATCTCTTGGTTCATCAAGTCCATATATTGTCTCTGATAAAACTTAATTTCTCTCAAAATTTCATGTGACTTTGGTTTGGATCTCAATTTCTTTTCCCCTTCTTTTATCTTTTCCAAGATCTTATCCTTCTTCTCATTATGTCTCTTCCTTTTTATAGAGTTCTGTTGTATTAAAAATCCTCGCATGACGGCTTTACTTGCGTCCCAAATTACTCTTTTTTCCACTTGTGTTCTCAGATTTATCTCAAAGTAGTCCTTCAATGCCTTCTGGGCCTTTTTATACACCTCTTCATCTCTAAATAGGGAGTCATTCATCCTCCATCTAAAGGATCCAGCTGTTGTTGTGTTCATTTCCATCTTTACGGCGTTATGGTCGGAGCAAGTCTTTGGGCAGATTTCTACTTTCTTTATCTTAGATGCCATTCCACTAGTTACCCAGATTTGGTCAATTCGAGTCCAGGTCATTTTTGCCTCAGAAAAGAAAGTTCCCTCTCTCTCAAGAGGATTCCTTGTTCTCCAAATATCAATCAGGTTCATGTTATCAGTCATTTCAAAAAAGGTCTTAGGTAGTCTCCCATCTTTGGAGACCACCTGTCTTTGTGCTTTGTCCATATTCGTAGAGACCACTCCATTCATGTCTCCCATTAAGATTACATTATAATCCAAATAATCTATTAATGTCTCATGCAATTTCTTAAAAAATTCTGACTTCCCTTCATTCGGTGCGTAAACTCCTATAATCAATAGTTTTTCTCCTTGAACTTGAATTTCAATTGCCAAATACCTTCCTTGTTCATCTTTAAATACAAATTTAGGAACCAGCTTTTCCTTTGCATACATCACCACACCTCTTTTCTTCACTTTGTCCGATGAAACAAATTCTTGTCCTAATCTTTTGTTAATGAGTAGTTTTCGGTGAACTCTGGTCACATGAGTTTCTTGTAAACAAATCAAGTCCAATTGTTCTTTTT
This sequence comes from Podarcis raffonei, assembly GCF_027172205.1. Lineage (NCBI taxonomy): Eukaryota > Metazoa > Chordata > Lepidosauria > Squamata > Lacertidae > Podarcis > Podarcis raffonei. The sequence continues at coordinate 44,469,930 of NC_070604.1, forward strand.
TCAAAATATGAAAAACCTCACGTCTTTTTCTAGGGAGGTTCAGTCCATTACAATTCCAGCTTAGAATTTGCAGAGACATCTTGTTATTTATTTAGTTACTCCCCCAGCTGCTCCCAGCAAGTCTTCTTCTGTTGGTGTTTTGATCCCAAAGGATAGATTTGAAATGTCTGGTACTTCTGTTAGGTCCGTAGGTTCCACCGTTCCCTTCAAAAGGTCCTCCTGGTTCCTTGCCAAAAATTGTTCTTTATCTTGCACTGATTTTATCTTGATTTTCTTTCCCTTGTAGTTGAAGGACAGGCCTTGTGGAAACTCCCACCTGAATAGTATGTTGTTTTTTCTTAATAGGGTGACCAAATCCTTGTAATAGGTCCTCACTTCCAAGATGTATTTAGGAATGTCTTTAAAAATCTGCACACGAAAATCTTGAATCTCAAGGGGTCTTTGAAAATGTAAGTTTAGTATCTTATCTCTCTCTTCCTGAGATCTCAGGGTTATCAAACAATCTCTTGGACTCTTTCTGTTTTGTCTCCTGCCCAGTCTAAAAGCAGTTATTATTTTAAATTCCTCTTCTTTCAAATCGTCCTGCCAAAATTCCAGAAATTCTTTTGTAAGAAATTCTATCAGATTGTCTTTTTCATTTTCTGGAATTGATCTCAATCTCAAATTTCTATTTTTCCTCTGTAATTCCATTAAAGAGAGGGCCGCCTCATGCTCATCCAGCTTTTTACTGACCGGTACCAATTTTTCCTGTACATTTTCTACAGAATTTTTTGCCTCTTCTGCAGAAGTTTTAGCTTCCTCCGCAATTTTTCTAGTTATTTCATTTTCTTTAATTTATTTATTGTCTCTGTATTTAAATCCAATTTTGTTGACAGCTCAGACAGCTGTTTGGAATTTTCAGTGCTCTGCTTTGTGAGCGCTTCCAAAGATTCATTTATTTTTACTAATGCCCTTGTCACTGTCACTGTATCCATAGAGGGAGTTGTAGCAGCTGCAGCTGGATTTGAAATTGACCCCCTTCTTTTAATTTCAACTTTACTCTTAGCTCTTGTTATTATTCTCTCTTCTGTTGGGCCACTCATCCCAAGGTCGTTCCCACGGGAATTACTTTCAGTTGGAAAATTCCACAAGTCTATTCCTTGCAATAAAGGTAATAACAATTTCCCTGCAGCCTCTAGAGGGAGCAGTCCAAAGTTCCTATTGCAAAACAGCAGAAACTCCTTTCAAAGGCAACAAAAGTAATAACCAATTGTTAATTGTATCCAAATAATGGCAAATTGTAACTTTCCAGAGTGCCAGACTTGCCACCAATAAAGTCTTAACTTGTTATAAATGGGCAAAGCACCTACTTTGTAACTTTATAGCAACCTCCAGTGACAGCTCTCAGTCCCGGTGACTCACTTTCCAGGCAGCCCTCCCCAAGGGCTCAAGACGGCAGAAATTTCCCCTTCTATGCTTTCTCCATGCAGGAAAAATAAATCAAAAGTCTTCCCCCCCTGCTCCTGCCTGCTAAAAGGGGGGATTAGGTCCAATGTTCGAGTCCGTCAATTTTTAAAGCTGCTTCCTGTCAAATTGCAGCCTCCTGTTTCGTTGCTTTGCTTATATGCAGTCCGAGGAAGGCAGACTTCCTTATTTTTTGCCTTCTCCGTTTTCAGCCAATTTCTAAGTTTCCTTTTTAAAATTTTGTTCCTTCTTACTCACGGATAATCCAATTACGTTCCGAATGTCAGGAAGAAATCGACGCTCTCTGTCAAATGGCAGCACGGCTTCACTTCGCGGGCTGGGTAGCGGCTCTCAGTACCGCGCTCCCCGATGCCGCTCCGGAGCCTTTAAAAAGACTCCTTTGCAGTGAGGGGGGGCGCTTAAGGTACCCACCGAGCCTCCTTGCTCCCAGGCTTCTGCGCCTGAGATTTTAGGGGTCCCCGCTTCGCCGTAGCGGTCAGACCCGAACTCGCGAAGCAGCCTCCTGGAGCGGAGCTCAGCAGGAGGCAGCCATTAGACGCTGGCGCCGACCGGAAGTGATTTTGGTTTTCGAATGTTTTGGAAGTCTAACAGTCTTCCAGAACGGATTATGTTCAAAAACCGAGGTACCATTGTGTAACATTTATGTATATTCTACAATGATTCCTATATGCTAATATTTCTGAATGTGGCTTTGCTCTCTTTATAATTAGTGGTTAAAAGTGCTTAAAGAATTTTGAGCGGCCATGATAGTTCACTAATATTCTCATTTATTGTTGAATTACAAAATGGTTATGTTTCATTGCTCAGGCACAGATTTCATTTGACATCCACATTCCAACAGAAGGCAGTGCTGCTTTTGCTCCTTAACAGAATAGGTAGCAAAATAAATTTCAAATGTCCTTCTGCTGTAACAGCATAAACTTGCAATGCAGCAGTCTTTGGGGCGGGGCTGGAGCGAACATAAAACAGATGTGCTCCAGTGTCATGAAATAGCCCAGTTGGCACTCCAGAAACAAATAAATGAAATTTATAAATGAAACAAGGGTTGCAACCCAAGCAGCTAATGCACCTGAACCACCAACCTTCTGGCTAACATCCAGACACACTGGTCCATTGTGCTGTGGGTCTCTCAGTTACTACAGATCAGAGAGTGTAACACCCAACCCTAAAAACAAAGGCAACACACAGAGGAAAGCCTGGTTGCTGTGATCACATCTTAGAATATTGCTTAAGGCTGCCAGTTCCTGGGGAACAACAGCGGAAGAGGCTGTCATGTCTTGCTTGTGAGCATCTTGCAGGCATCTGATTGGCCACTTTGAAGGCAACAGAATGCCAGGCTAGATGGGCCCTTGGCCTCACCCATTGTGGGCCTCTTATTACATTATAATATTCTGGACTCTCACTTAATCACACAAGAGCCAGTGTGGTGTAGTGGTTAAGAGCGGTAGTCCCGTAATCTGGTGAACCAGGTTTGCTTCCCCGCTCCTCCACGTGCAGCTGCTGGGTGACCTTGGGCCAGTCACACTTCTTTGAAGTCTCTCAGCCCCACTCACCTCACAGAGTGTTTGTTGTGGGGGAGGAAGGGAAAGAAGAATGTTAGCCGCTTTGAGACTCCTTTGGGTAGTGATAAAGCGGGATATCAAATCCAATCTCCTCCTCCTCTTCTTCTTTTTACCTGGGTGAGAAAATGGAACCACAAGACACAAGAGCAGAGGCAGAAGGACTTTGAAAGTCACTCACCCACTGTGATCTAGAGGGATCGCAGTCGGTGCTTGCACTATACACAGTATTGGAAGGGAATCGCTCGTCTCAGCATCCAGAACTTTCCACAAGCACAACACTGGCTGGCTATGCAATGTTAAAGGAGAAGCTCCAAATGTGTTTTGCTCTGCTTTGAATCATCTAAACCTTGCCTAAATACCTGTCTTTAAAAGAGTGCCTTGTTCCCTTCATTCAAGCAGGGTTGTCTTGATTAGATCTTCCCTCTGCTACTATTTTTGAGGCTCAGTCATCACCTTATGATAAAAATAAAACTTAAGAATTTTCACTCTTGTAATGACTATATGTTTTTATCATCACACAGTTTGAGCATTTTGTCAAATTGACAGCTCTGCAGAAATAAGTGACGGATGATGTTATCAAAAGTGAATGGGGTTGTTTTTTCTCTTCATTTGAAGTGCAGTTGTTGGAAGGTGCAAATCCGTCTGATGCAGTGATTCTTCTTTAAATAACTAGGGGCTTTGCCACAGCTCACTCTGCATTCTAGCCCCCCTGCTATTCCCCATTATCCACCTAGAGTTTCCTCTTCCCACCCCATGCAGTGACTAAACTCTCTTTTCACCTTCCCAACCTCATTCTGAAACTACAGCGGTACCTTGGGTTACATACACTTCAGGTTACAGACTCCGCTAACCCAGAAATAGTGCTTCAGGTTAAGAACTTTGCTTCAGGATGAGAACAGAAATTGTGCTCCAGTGGCGCGGCAGCAGCGGGAGGCCCCATTAGCTAAAGTTGTGCTTCAGGTTAAGAACAGTTTCAGGTTAAGTACGGACCTCCGGAACGAATTAAGTACTTAACCCGAGGTACCACTGTACTTCTATTTCATTCTGCAGCATGAGGTTGCTCCCATTTTCACCTTCATGTCATCAGCTCCTCCCGCTCCTTTGGTGGAACCCTCTAGCCCACAAACCACTCCACAACCATCTCCTGCATCTTCCTCCTCCTGCACATTGGAACTGCCAAGAACCCATTTCACCTTCCACCCAGTTATGAAGAGACCTTCTCCTCCTATTCTGTAGACCCTTTCATGCCGTGGCTTCATCTTCAAAATCAAAACCACCAGAATGCCTATGTTACGCAAATCCAATTGAAAAAAACACTTATCAGATAATTCTTTGACTTGTAATGCAAACTGACACGTGGTGCAGTGTCTGCACTTAAAAAAAAACCTCCTTTAAGAGTGAATGAACATGAATTATCTGACCTGTTGCCATAGTTAGTGTTCCCCCCTTATATTGTACTCAGACTTAATGGTTTACCTCAACTGAGAAACTATTATGAATAAATTCCATGTAGATGTTATATACAGTACCAGTATGTGCCTGGGCAGGCCAGGTCATCCTCTGCTGGGATTGACAAGGCATCTGACCCTCACCTGAATCTCATAGCTCTCCTGTAGCTGCCTCTGATTAGTTATCATTTAACCCTTGGGGGAAATAATTAGCATCACACGTCATGTGCATGGAAGTTGCCGAACCAATTAACCAACTAGAAGGATTACTGTTAACAGCACCAGTTTTCCTATAACTTGGTATTGCTGGATAGTTTTGATGAACTGCAAAAGCATTTTTAGTTTGCTTTCTGTTGCCACCCTGAAACTTTTCTTTATTAGTGCCACTTTGTTTTGTACGATTCCTTGCAAATGAAGGGAAACAACTTTTCTGCTTGTATATGTTGATAATATAATTTTGGTTACTGAGGACAAACAAGATTGTACAAAAACAAGATTGGGTGCAGGCCTGACCAGGACATAGGCGTCCTGACTGTGACAAAGATGACCTGTGTGCTTGCTTGCTTGCTTGCTTGCTTGATTAACAGTTGGGAACTTCAAAGACCCTGCTGCTATTCCGGGCTTCTGGTGCACCAGGGTTTACACCAGCGTAATAGAGTTGGCCAGGATGCCAGAAGGGATACAATTTACAGCTTTCTCCATTATCTGCACAGCAGGGGGTATTCTGTCAACAGTGGAAGGCTGAGCTGAAGCGTTCCCTGCTGGTTACCTGCTTTCAGCAATAGGGGTCCCTGTTTGGTAGTACCCAATTGGTTAGCTGTCAAATTCTAGAGCTCCCTATTGGTGGCTCTTAGGTAATTCACAAAATACAGAGTCCATTCATAAAACACAGTGTTCATTCATAAAGCAGTAACATAAATCTCCATTGCTACATATTGGGTGTATATTTCAGCGGTTGAACGTACAAGTTTATGGCCATGCTGTAGTGTAGTGCTTATGAGACTCTGAATAAAAGGTGGCTGAGCTCATTGTCTTGGGGTTTGGGGGGGGAAGAGGTGACAAAACTGATTTCCAATAAGTGCCCCCCTTTATTTTCATAACAAGTCCTTGAGTCTGTACTCTGAATGGTGACACCAGGGACCTAGAAGGTGCAGGGCTCATCAGTCCAACCCCTGCACAGTCTCATCAGGGCTGACCTTAAGGCAATTGGAGCAATTTGGCCAAATTGGGGCCCTTGTGCTACTCCTAAGGAGGCCCCCACATCAGGGCAATCTAGATGGATTTTATTTATATCTATAAGATTTTGCAGACTTTGACTGTGAACTGGGGCCCTAACCAAAAAAAAATTCAAGTTCCACCCCACTGCTTCAAATTGGGCTCCACTGGCTAGCCTTGAGTTGCTGGGCCTGAGTTGCCCTGCCCTTGCATAAAGTCTTGGGTTTGCAATTTTGGGAGAGGGGAGGCTGTGGCACTGGGGAGAGGGCAGGCTGGCAAGTAACCACACGCTGCAACCACAGGTGGGAGATGGAGGAGCAGATCTGGGAGGTGGAGGAGCAGGAGAAGCCGCCGATACCTTTTCCTCCCTATCTCATTGGGAGATCTGAAGGTACATGACTCTCCTCCAGCTTTCAACAGAGGAGGAGAATCTGTGGCCCTACAACTCCCATCATCCCTGACCATTGATCATGCAGACAGGAGCTGATGGGATTTGGAGTCCAACAATATCTGTTATTGTTATAGTGAGTAGTTAGCCCAGGTAAGCAAGCCAAAGGCACGAGTCCCATTTTGAAAATAGTGACTATGTGACCTCCGCTGAGAGCATTGCTATGGTGACTACAAAGCACAAGCGACAATTGCAACAAATGCTCTTAAAAGGCACTGTTTGGTGGTGCCTTTATTATTTTTTTAAAATCGTGAGTACATAAAAGAAAAGGCACAGAACCCCCTCACTGAGCCCAGGGGTCCTTTCTCAGAAAGAAGTCGTGTGGAGCTCCATGGATAGGACTTCCAAGTAAGCTACGCATAGGGTTGCAGTCAAAAGCAAACAAAGTACTCAGCATTTATAACCTGCATCCAGATGGCTTGCTCATGATACCGAATACTGCACAAGGCGATATTTTGATTGCAGAAACTATAGACTGCACAGACTACTTTCCGCCCACTTATTGACACAGGAAGTAAAAGCATTCCAAGCAGTTTGTTTTCAAGCTGCTAAGGGTTTTCTGGGAAGGTTTTAGATGAGGAAAATCTCCACTCTCAAGACTAGTCGAGTGATCATCCATGGACAACACTGGAGTGCAGTACAACAGGTTGGGACAAAGAGGGTGTAGCTAAGGAGGAGCCATGGCTCAGCAGCAGAGCCCCTGATCTGTGGGGAGAAGGTCCCAGGATCAATCCATGGCATCTCCACTTCACAAGGATCAGGCAGCAGGGAAAGAGAGCTCCCTGAGAGCTGCTGCCACTCTGAGTGGACAATAGTGGGCTGAATGGACCTATAGCGTGGATCTCACGCAGCTTCCCAGTTTATACCAAAATGCTTGCTTTCTTCTCATGTTCACATTGAGAGCCAATATAGCACAATGGCTATGAGACAGTTTATATGCCACATCTACCACAAACTCCTCCAGAAAGCCACTGTTACTAGGCCCTTGCCTTGTTCTTCACTGCCTTAAAGATGAACCCGGGAATCTCCTGGGAGCATAATTAGCCCCCTCAACCCAGTAGTGAGCTCTGGCTTTTAATAAGAGTGCCAGTGGCTAAAGGTGGTTCCCTTCCTTGGTCCTGTTAGGGTGGTAAGAAATGAGTGTTTGGTTCAGCACCACAACGTCTCACCAGCCTACTCTGTGTTTCTCATTTCTCCCCACTTCCATGAACAGCAGTGGTGGCAAACCTGTGTGGCCGTCCGGTTGTTGTTGGGCTACAATTCTCATCAGTCCCAGCCAGCAAGGTCAATGGCTGGGGATGATGGGTGTTGTCATCCAGCAATTGGATCTCTACCTCCTGCCCTGACCTGCCCTGAAGCTGCCCTGTGTGGTCTAAGTAGATGCATTCTTGGCCAAAGCCAAATGACTCCAAGAAATCAGCAGAGCATCAAACTCTCCCTTTCCGGCTCCAATCAGGAGAAAGAAACAAGACTGGCTCCTCCTCCAGCAGGTCAGGTGAGTAAGTAGACTGCTGAGAGAGGGGCCTCCACATAATGCTAACCTGAAGCCTGCCTGCTGGCCAAGTGGTACAAAGCCACTGTGGGTGTGGCTCCACTGGCTACTCCTGGCACAGGGTGTGGGCCAAGTCACCCCCTGCCGGCAGCAGCTTGAGGAGTGCTGTTCACATCAGTCCAGTACATCTCCTTCAGCTTGTGCTGAACTGAAGAACAGTCATTCTTTTGGGGTTACTGGTCAAATGTGACTTCACAGTGTCTTAACGACACAATACATTGATTGAAGTCTCACAAAGAACAGTCCTCCGATGTCGCTGGATGCAATTTTTTGAAAATCAGGTTCTGTCTAAAACAGAAGCTGTTATCATATACCCTCCAACATTTCTCTGATGAAAATAGGGATGTCCCACTGCATAGTGATAATTTTACTATTTATACCCCACACATCTTATTGGGTTGTCCCAGTGCTCCATGCAGCTTCCAACGTATATAAAAACATAATAAAACTTTAAACATAAAAAACCCTTTCCTATACAGGATTACCTTCAGACAGCTCAGGGGTCAGATAATGCCATACACTCTAACATTTCTCCAATGAAAATGGGGACATCCTAATGGAAAGTGTGACATTTCAGGATCATATCAGAAATGCACAGCTTCTCTAAATCAGGGATGCCCCTGGAAAATAAGGACACTTGGAGAGTCTGTTATCAGGCATGCTATCCAAGTTGAAGAAAAAGTTCTACTCGGTCAACTCACACAGTCCATGCCAGTAGACGAGCCAGGGATGTTGAAATTGTACACAAAAGGGGAGGCCTTCTTTAGGACATTTTGGCTCATGGTTTGCTGCCATCAGAACTCCCCACAGATGTTCCAACAAATCCAGTGAAACACGCTCTGAATGCGGATTGGAGAAGCATCTCCACATTGTTGAAAATAACTTATCTGAACTGGTGTTCTGTCTGGAAGGTGTAGTCATTGATTTCACATCACAAATTGGAATGTGTCATATGAGCTCTTTAAACAAAACCCCTGAAAAACCCTCCCTTTTGATCAAGCAGGGATTACAGTGGTCAAAAGCTCACTGTCATGCTGGTGTGTCACTTGCGAGAGAAGTACATTGCCGTCAACAGCTACTGCTTGGGAACATGTCAGGCCTTTGATGCAGAGCAGTGACGGCAACACGTCTCAGAGGTAGCGAGCTCCCAAGGGCGGAGTGATGGGTGAGGTCTGGAACGGAGATTCTTAAAAAGAATGTTTGAACTGGCAAGCCTGAAAGAAGGCAAGAACAAACCTTACAATTAAATTAAAAACTTATTGCAATTTTTAACATTCTTGTTGGGATGAAAGTCGCATTTCATTTTTCCATATTACTTAGGGGTACTTAGAATTATTTTTTTGTCCTCACCTAACTCAGTGTTTGAGTGCAACTTCAGAGGTTGGGTTACCTGCGTGTATGTGAGGTGTTGGTTTGTACTTCACAGAAGGCATAAAGGTAAAGGGACCCCTGACCATTAGGTCCAGTCATGGCCGACTCTGGGTTGCGGCGCTCATCTTGCTTTATTGGCCGAGGGAGCTGGTGTACAGCTTCCGGGTCATGTGGCCAGCATGACTAAGCCGCTTCTGGCGAACCAGAGCAGCACACGGAAACTCTGTTTACCTTCCCACCAGAGTGGTACCTATTTATCTACTTGTACTTTGACGTCCTTTCGAACTGCTAGGTTGGCAGGAGCAGGGACCGAGAAATGGGAGCTCACCCTGTCGCGGGGATTCGAACCGCCGACCTTCTGATCGGCAAGCCCTAGGCTCTGTGGTTTAACCCACATCGCGGATTAAACCATAGTTAAAAACTGACAAACTATGGCTTAAACTATGTACACATTAGTGGCTCAAAACACAGTATGGTTATTTTACACACACACACACACAACCACTGCATTTTAAGTTACATCTAGCTCAATGCTGTCTACACTGACTGGCAGCTGCTCTTCAAATATTGAAGCCAGAAATTGTTTCTGAGAGAACTGTTGTGCAAAGCGTGTACTCTGACACTGAGCAACGCTCTCCATTTTTCTGACTCTGTGCTATAAGTTTCCATTATATAATTCTGTTATCTGATACACTAGACTCTGTATAACAACACGGATCTGAAAATCTTCCCTTAAGGAACACGGGGCCAAACATCTAACTGAAGTTTATTAATAAAAATGAGTGAAATGCCTGGGCATTATTATTATTATTATTATTATTATTATTATTATTATTCACTACCTCCATGTGATTGGAGCCAGATTGTTAGGGCATAATAGAATCTGCATTCTGTACCTCTGGCATTTTGGCATGGAACTGAGAAATTTATGGTCATTATTGGGTAGATGTCACATGTTCTGTACCTTTGCTTTTGTTAGCATTCTTGCTCCAAGGAGAATAACTCTGCAGGATTGTTTTGGAGACTATGGGTTCAAAATGATTTTGCATTTTGGAACTGGAGTTCGCCATTGAGGCAATAATGAAAAAGCATAAGGATCCAAATTTGCAAGGGGACTATTTGCATCCAGCACGGCACTGTGAGTGTTCCATGCTGCTATAAATGTTGTCTAGTCTGGAATCCATCACCTGTGAATGTTGATAAGGTGAGGCAGCAAATGGAAGAGAGCAGTTTTTAAATCAAGCGCACGTGATAGGCAATGCAGCTCCCCCCCCCGTCAATTTATAGGCATAGGGAATGCAGAGAGAGAGAGAGAGAGAGAGAGAGAGAGAGAGAGAGAGCGCATCTAATTTCCTTTAAAGACGTAGAGTAACGCACAGTTGCCAAACCTGCTTTTGCAGGGGAAGGAGGGAACTAACCGTAAAGTAGTAAATATTTATGCAATTTGAATGTGTTCTAGCTTCTAGCAGAGGACAGACCCGATCAACACGTGGCATAGGAGGGGCCTCTTCCGCATCCCCCTTCGCTCAAATCCAAGGCAGTTCACGGCACAGGAGTAACGTGGGGCAGCAGTCCTGATCAGTTGAAACCACAGGAAGCGCTGCCATGGACTTCAGAGCCAGGTGAGCTCCACTCCGCTTACGAGGTCTTCTGGAGGGGGTCTCCAATCATACCCCGCAGATGAAATGAGCCATACCATCCAGTCTTCCTGTCTGCGGCGGCATTCGGTGGAAAGTGCTGCCCCCTAGCGCCCGCCGGCTGCAACTGGCCCAGACTTTCCAGAGCAGAGTTTTCCCTGGCCATATAAAACAGCCCAAGGCGGAGGAATCCGCGGAGCGAGGAGCGTCTTCTCCGTCCTCCTCCTGCGACCCCGCACCTGCCTCGCCGGCTACTTCTTACTCCGCCTCCCGTTCCTTCTCCGTCGGCTGATCCCGCGCCAGGTTTTCACTCTCGCCTCGCAGCGCCCCTCTCTTCCCTGTCTCTCTTCTCCCCGATCCAAAGCGGATTTCGAAAGGCTGCCCGCAACAGGCGGAGGCGGGCTCCGCGCCCTGGACGGGTCTGGGAGGCGGCGGCGGCGGCACATGGGGATGTGAGAGAGGGCGATGGCGAGGAGGAGGTGACTTTCCAGCTGCGCTCCGGATCCAGGGTCCCGTCGCCACCCGGAGCGCCCAGAGTGCCAAAGGCGGACTTCCCAAGGTGAGTGGCATAAGCCGAGGGCGAGGGAGGAGGAAGCGACTTGGGGAGGGGTCCTCAAAGGCGCTAGTCCTCAAGGCGCTCTCACCCGGAGTCCGTCCCAAGCAAGCAAATGGGGGGCGGGGGAGGAAGCATGCATAGGATCGGGTTGCGGGAGCTATGAGCTATGCAGCCGTCCCCACCCCCCACCGGCTCGCGGTTCAAATCCAATCCCAGCCCCTCTTCTCTTTCTGCAATATAGTGTTCATTGATGAGGGGGCGCGAAGTGCTTTGGACCCCGTACACACTGGCTGTCCAGAACGTGTGCCTCATCCTGTCATACAAGTTCCCGACCCAATCGAGGGATTTCTGACTTTGGCCGAGGTTTCCCGTCCTCCGAGATCCGTTGCTTCACCTGACTTGGAGCATGTGCAGATATTTTTATTTTTATTTGGCCCTTGGCTCTCATGTGTGCATGAGGGCTAGGGGAACCTGTGTTGCTGGACTCCACATGTTGCTGGGCTCCAGTTCCCATCATTCCTGACCATTGGCCAGTCCACCATCCTCTGCCGGGCCACAGGCTCCGCAGCTGGTGGCTGCAATTCAGAAAAGCGATCTTTCTAAAGCAGGAAAGGGGAAGAGCCCGTGGAAGTGGAGGAAACGGTTCTGCAGAAGCAGACAGGCAGGGCAGCCAAATTTTGGCTCTCAGCAATAGGGGAAGCTTCCTAAGTGGTTTGACCATGGGCCAGGCTGCGTTGGAAGGTGGTAGGAATCCCTTCAGTATTGTATTTGTTTATTTATGTTAAATTGCTATCTCGCCCTTCCTTCCAAAGGTATTTAAAGAGGGGCTAGAAACCTAGCTCTCAGAGATGCTGCGGGCGGCTGCATCCTGCATTGCAGATGAGCCCTGGGGTTGGGCTGGATGGCCTCCCAAGGTCTCTTCCAGCTCCATGATTCACTGAGTTAGTGTGGCCATTAAAGGAAGGACTTGGGCTCCCATGCAGTGAAATGAGCAAGAGCACCTCCAAACCAGCAGGGCTGGCATATTACTGTACCACAGTTTTGAAGTCAGTGTAGTTATGCATAATTACTTTGGAAAGAGGATTGGGCAGGAGGGTTCAAAGACCTTTAAGTCCAGAGTTTAAGATGACCTAAATGTACCACTTCACTGTCATGGTGGTGGTTGTCGTTAAATTCTGTGATTGGGGATTGTGTTCGCTGTATGTTACAGGGAAACGTCATTCAATGTAGACGGGGATTTATTATCTTTCCGGCCAAAAGGAAGCTGAACATAATACAAATCGGGGGAGGGGGTGGGGGTGGGGGATAGGCTCCTCTGTGTTCTCACAGCTGAGTCACTGGGCCAGGAAGCAATCAAAAGCAATATCTTGTCAATTTCAGCCAGCAATGCTACAAAATGCCTGGTCAAGAGTGGAGCATCCGTCACCTCCTTTAGATATTGCCAGAAGAGAATTAGACCACTGTGGAGGAACCAGTGGGACTTCTTCAAAGTTTCTTTCACCTATTGATGGAGGAGGGGGGCAGTTTATAGATTAGATTGAAGCACCAGCACTGGTCTCTTCCCAACTTCTGTTGTTCTTTCAAATATCTCCTTGGACATGACTTGCTTTGTGTACAAATCAATCAGCATCACTGTTTGCGTATAGCGCCTCCCTCGTCCTATTGTGCAGCGGTCCGTCTAACTAGGAAGGCAAACTGTACCTGCAGGAAGTCCCACTGGAATCTAAGGAAATGCCTCGGGATTGTGAGGTGTGAATATCAGATTTTCCCTAGTTAAGTGGTAAAGCATCTCAGTGTGTGCAGAAGGTCCCGGGTTCAAGCTGAAGTAGAACTGGGAGTGCTCCATTCTGAAATCCTGGAAAGTTGCTGTCAGTCAGTGAAAACAGCACTGAGCGGGATAGACCCATGTGTAGGGCAGTGTCCTATGTTCCTTTGGGAGAACAAACGTGGTGTAGCGGTTAACAGCTAGGACGTGGGATACCAGGGTTCAGAAAATCCCTACACAAACCTCTGATAAATCACTGGGAATGTATTTATTTTATATATGTCTCTGTTGATTTGCTCCAAGAAGCCCAAATAAGTGTGTGTACTGTCTTCTTCACAACAACCCTGCAAGGTTGGCTGGTCTTCGAAAGAATGACTGGCCCAGTGGTCAGTTAGTGAGCTTCATGACTGAAGGGGGGGACTTCCCCAAGAGCACCCCAAGCCCTTGTGTGATACTCTAACCACACTTGCTTATGTGAATTCACCTTATTCCAGCAACATGTGTAACTGCTGCAGATTGAAATGTGCAGATAGATGTAGATCTATATTCAGATGTTCATGCAGGCCCTGTCCAGAGGTGTCTTTTCTGAAGAAGATTAAGATACAGCTCCCCTTATAGTTCCACTCATTATTGCAGGTGGCAACAACTGGTTCGGGGCCAAGATGCTCCTGCTTCTGTGCCAAGGATTGAGCAAGGTAGCATTCAGGATTTCTTACAGGTTGGCAAAGTGAAGCATATCATTGAATTTAGGTTGATTTCTAACTTTGTCAGTATGAAGTATGCATTTGGAAATGTTCCTGTATCATACCACAAAAAGGCTGCCAGGTCACTACCTAGAAACCGTCCCCTGTGAATGTGCAGTATTTCTTAAGGACATGCTAGCCCACCATTCCTGGCCAACAGATGCTGGTAGTTTGGTTTCCCATGGACAGAACATGAAAGTCTGACTGTCGTCACCACTAGGGACTAAGCTGTCATCAAGAACATTCAGACACTCCTCAGCTTCTCCAAGGAGCACTTCTGCAGTGTGGGTGTTGGCAGGGTTCCAGCCTTAGCCAAGCGAGGCAGCAGGCAGGCATTCAGCTTTAAAGTTATGGATGCTGAGAAGGTGGTTCTAGTGTTTTGCAGATGCTAGTTCCATTCATTGCACTGCAGAGCTGCATAGGGTGGAGGAAGAAGCCACTCTTTTCAGCCCAAACTTCACCTTAATTAGTGGAGACGCCAGAATCTTGCCTAATCTGCTGATGCTACATAACTAAGGCTGCAATCCTAATCTCAATTACCTGGGTGCAGGCCCCTACTGAGCACAGTGGGACTTACTTATGAGTAGACATGTTTAGGACTGTGCTGTTACTCTGTAAGAGTTTATATATATATATATATATATATATATATATATATATATATATACACACACACACAGAGAGAGAGAGGGGTGTGTGTGTGCATGCATGAGTGCCAGCTAAAGGTAACATTTCCTATTTCTGATCACAAAAACTTCTAGTCTATAAAACCTTCTGCCACATGTTAATCTTCAGTGTCTTGCAGTCTGTATAGGCAGAGGCATGACATATAAATAAGAGACTCTGGGTAAAAATTATGCCAATGATGGCAGCTGCAGAATTAGGGAGCAGACACAGTTTTTTTAAAAAAATATAAATGTCTTCTAAACATAAAATATCATAAGAAGCCTCTCTGCTGGAGACTATGAAGATATTTTTAAACCATCAGCTGTGCAATGGGTTCTAATTTATTTACCACCACCAGCAGCGCTTTTAAAAATCATTTTATCACTGGCAGCTACATACCTCGCTCTTCTTTCATCCACACGGTGTAATAACTCCCAGAGTAAGCTGCATGCATTTCCATCTGTTTCATTTTCCTGGGGTGGGGGAGCTTCGTAATATGCGTTCAGCTCTCCCTGAAGATGTCAAGGCAAAGTAAACTCATAGCTTTTAAACTAGAGGAGAACCTGAGGTGTGATTTCCCCCCACTTTTAAAACGACCTATTTTCGTCAAGTAAGGTCCGTATAGTTAAAGCTATGGTTTTCCCAGTAGTGATGTACGGAAGTGAGAGCTGGACCATAAAGAAGGCTGATCGCTGAAGAATTGATGCTTTTGAATTATGGTGCTGGAGGAGACACTTGAGAGTCCCATGGACTGCAAGAAGATCAAACCTATCCATTCTTAAGGAAATCAGCCCTGAGTGCTCACTGGAAAGACAGATCCTGAAGCTGAGACTCCAGTACTTTGGCCACCTCATGAGAAGAGAAGACTCCCTGGAAAATACCCTGATGTTGGGAAAGATGGAGGGCACAAGGAGAAGGGGAAAACAGAGAATGAGATGGTTGGATAGTGTTCTCGAAGCTACCAGCATGAGTTTGACCAAACTGTGGGAGGCAGTGGCAGACAGGAGTGCCTGGCGTGCTCTGGTCCATGGGGTCACAAAGAGTCGGACACGACTAAACGACTAAACAACAACAACAATTTTCATCAAGTAAAGCCCATCAGTTTAGTGTCAGTAAATATGATTTCTTCAGCATCATAAGATATTCTGCATTCGTCTCAACGAACATGTGGAATTATCCTGCCATTTTAAAAGTTCCCCAGTGGTAAATTCTTCTTGCAGGCGCTTCCAAGTACTACTTTCACCATCCCACATGTTACAGATGTAGTTGTTTTGTGCCTATTCATTTCTCAAAGTCTTCTACCTTTCACATTGAGTGTTGCATTAGCTTCGTAGAGGTTTCTTTTGTCCTCGAAAAAATAATGTAAGCACTTACAAAACAGCTCCTTGGAAAACAACTACAGTTTTTCATAGACAAAGAGCAGAATACTAAGCACCGAGGAAAATCCGAAATGCTCTTGCTGCATCTTAATATTCTATATCTTCCATACCCTCCAACATTTCTCTGATGAAAATAGGGATGTCCTAAGGAAAAGCAGGACATTCCATTCCAGGGTCAAATCAGAAACTGGGACGGCTTCTGTAAATCCGGGATTGTCCCTGGAAAATAGGGACACTTGGAGGGTCTGGTGGTTCAATATACATTGAAACAGTGTAAAAGATAACTATATATATGAAGGGGGTGTCTTTTAGTTCCGGAAATAAGGTCCAAGAAGTCTCAGTTCTGCACACAAACCAAATAAGTAATTGCCAAGCTAGCCATGCAGCTAGCACGATTTTATTTTTTTTAAAGTAAGCTGCAAGCGTAGGAATGCAAACTGGATTTGGTCCCTGATAGCGTTGCCACCATTGTTCTGTACAAGACAGTGCGGGGGCTGTTGGGAGGCGATTTTTTTTCATCTGGTGCTGAAGTAACTTCAAAGCAATCCATTACAATCTATTGCAGCCGAACAGAATGGCCCCTCTAGAATTTGTCACGCATGCACATGCATATACATGAATTTGTAAATCTGTCCATGCTTGGTTATCCAGATCTTAAATGCATGACCTTTCACACACCTTTTCAAACACATGCATTTGGAGAGGATGCCTACCATATTTTTTGCTCTATAAGACTCACTTTTTCCCTCCTAAAAAGTAAGGGGAAATGTGTGTGCATCTTATGGAGCGAATGCAGGCTGCGCAGCTATCCCAGAAGCCAGAACAGCGAGAGGGATCGCTGCTTTCGCTGCGCAGCGATCCCTCTTTCTGTTCTGGCTTCTGGGATTCAGAATATTTTTTTGCTTGTTTTCCTCCTCCAAAAACTAGGTGCGTCTTGTGGTCTGGTGCGTCTTATAGAATGAAAAATACGGTAATTTAGCAGAGAGAGGGCGGGGGAGAGGGAGGGAGGAAGATGGAGAGAGAGAATACCTTAAATACAGGACAAAACTGTTTCTGTAAATGATGTAGCATTCTACATTGAAATAAGGACATCTTGTATTATACAGGACAGGTGACTTTAACTTTCCCCCTTGCTGCGACCCCAGTTTAGGTTGGTCGTCTCATGTTTTCTATTTGACACATACTATTTGACCATAAGTTGGTATGACTCACGATTCTAGCATCTTTACTCAGATTATTCAATACTTTTATAATACTTCAATACTATTATTCAATACTATTGTAATACTTCTGTCCCACTTTTGAGTATTCAAAAGTGAAATCTCGACTTGGGGCAATTTACAAAAGTAACTGTTGTATTAGTTGGTGGTTTTAATACTTAAGTCATTAAATGTAGCCTTTGTTAACAGCAGTGGCACAACAAATATTAATTAGTTTGTTTAAATGAATAATTATAAACCACTGAGTAATTTTATATAAAAAAGGCTATGTACAAAAAAGTAATTAAAATATCATAAAGCCATAAAATACAGATTAAATGACTGCCAGGGGCTTGTCCACACTTGTCCCATGCCTTGAAAGTACAGATCTGAGCAGTTTCCTGCTTGTTCTGCACTCTCCATCCACATGTCCAAGCAGTTTTGCCTTTGTCCCACCTCTTTCCCCTGGAAAACCTGCTCTTTAGCGATAAATTGGCAATCTGTGTAAAACCCAATTGTTGTTTGATCCGATTCAGTGCTAAAAATCTGGTTTCCCCAGAGGAAAGCAGTGGGGGCAAACCGAGGTGTCAATAAGCCCTGTTTCAAACTAATTCTCTAAACCTGCTTGGTAAAACAAGAATAAGCCCAAGACATGGTGAGCTCGCAGAACTGGCAGAAGCAACCATGGAGGTGGTTTCTTGAGCGATGCAAGGTTATTCTAAGGCTGGAGGACCAGAGAAGAGCAAGGTCACCTTCCTACAGGACCTATTACTATTCTGCAGCATGAAGGGTGGTTTGCGGCTGCTTTTTCTTTGAAATGGACACATTGATTGACTGATTAAGCAAGAGATCCACATGTCTGTCATGGATGCTTTAGCTGAGATTCCTGCATTGCAGGAGGGTTGGACTAGATGAACCTTGGATCCCTTCCAATTCTATGATTCTATGTAAAGAGTTGGGGGGGGGGTCCATTCATCTGAAATCATTAGATCTTCACTGAACTCCTGTGACACAAAAGGCATCATCACTCGTAGGAGAACACTGAACTTCAGTGGGAATGTGAGCTACTATTGCCTTGGCAACCTGAAGGCTTTCAAGAGATTATAAATCAACATGACAACAGTTGTATCTTAATAGCATGACAGTGAAGGTTTTATAATAATTAAATCCAATTTTGTTTTCTTGGATGGAAAATGGCTCATTTGGTGGGTGGGGGGTGGAATCACCAGGATGTTGTCAACCTAGGCACTACAGATCCTCCTAGTGTCCCTATTTTCCAGTGACGGTCCCAGATTTGGGGGGACCAGTCTAGCTTCTCTAGGGAGGGAGTTCTGAAGTCTGGGGGCAGCCACTGAAAAGGCCCTCTCCCACATCCCTATGAAGCATGCCTGTGAGGGTGGTGGAACCAAGAGAAGGGCCTCCTCTGAAGATTTCAGAATCTGGGCAGTTCATATGAGGGAATATGATCTTTCAGAGAGCTCAGACATAAGCTAAGTAGAGCTTTATAGGTCATAACCAGCACTTTGAATTGTGTCCAGAAACAGACTGGTGGCCCATGGAACTGTTGAAGCAAGGGAGTTGTAGACTTTCTTCCTTGCTTGATTGGCAGCGCCTGCAAACCCTCTTTTGGTCTGCCCACATCTTTACCTGCTCCACACCTGACTTCAGGTGTGGGGCAGGTGAGCCTGGCTTGTCCAGAACAGCCTCACAGGCCAAATGGGAAAGGCAGGTAGATCAAATTAGGCTCAGAGACTGAAGATCCCCTTGCACTACTATATAAGAAGGGCCAAGATCTCCAGGTAGGGCTGGGAGAGATTTTGTGTCTCATACCTGGAGAACTGTTGCCAATCAGTTTAGACAGCACTGAAGTAGTTGAATTGTTGGTCTTACTTGGTACAGTGGTACCTCGGGTTACATACGCTTCAGGTTACATACGCTTCAGGTTACAGACTCCGTTAACCCAGAAATAGTACCCCGGGTTAAGAACTTTGCTTCAGGATGAGAACAGAAATCATGCTCTGGCAGTGCAGTGGCAGCAGGAGGCCCCATTAACTAAAGTGGTGCTTCAGGTTAAGAACAGTTTCAGGTTAAGAACGGACCTCCGGAACGAATTAAGTACTTAAGCCGAGGTACCACTGTATAAAGTAGCTACCTAAGTGCAAGGTCCAACAGGCTTGTATATCATAGCCATTTTAGTAGTCTTTGTTCCACAATTTTAATGAGTCCAAGATAACATCAATGATGTTCCCAGGAGCAGCTCTAGCTACAAGCATCCTTTAGGCATCAGAAACAGAGAGGAGTGAGCTACCTGATAGCCCCAACCTTTCATACAGATATTGTTCGCATTTGGCAAATAGTGCCCACCAGAAATGCAGATTTGAATAAAATATTGGGGGGATGCAGGCAAGCCCCACACCACATAACCAATCACATGATGCGGTACATGCACACCATTTGAATGGCAATGCCCATCAATTTGGGGGGAGGGTAGCCCCCTCAAATATTATATTGGAGGGCCCAAAGGGACCTCAGTTGGCTCCTGTGGTGTCCACTGCCCTGAAGACATGAGCCAGTGGATTACTGGCAAGTCCTCATAAAAGGTGCAAGACGAAAGGCTTACAAGAAGCTGTTTAGATAAACTTTGCTAATTTGAGATTTCTGCTCTGCCTGCTAATTATTGTAATGGCTGTGGGAGGGATACCAATTACCACCTCTGTAGGCTACTTTGGCAGAAAATGGGGACATTTCTTCAGAGTGGTTCCCTGACGTGTAAGAGGTGGTACCACAATTAACTAGCAGGATATAAGGGGTGAAGGCAGAGGAAGCTTTGACTATTTAGTGACAGACGCCGACTCACAAAGGAAATGAAACAGATATATATACACAGACTGCTAGGATCCAACCATGTTGGCAGTGTGGCCAGCTCCTACTTTGGAATTTGAATCCTAGAGAAAATGGAAGGTAGCCAAGTCAAAGGAATTATGGCAATCATATCTCATGAATGTCCTAGTTTGTGAAAAGCCTTCAGATCAATGAGCAGTCTCACTGACTTAGTGCTATGTTACATGCATCCCTTGGTATAAGTGTCAGGGCTCAAGCCCTTCTAGCTATGCAAAGAATTCAGAACCATTGAAATATGCTTTTTAACCCCTTTACCTCTTTAGTTCAACTAACCCTTTCTCTCTTGCTGCTTTCTGCTTTACTGTCGTTACTCTCTTATGTTTCCTTTCCCTTTCCTATGCTATAAGCTGGTGTTTGAAAGCAGTGGAATACCCAAGGTGTTTTGACCATTAGATTTTGCTTGGAGACAGAGGGTCTTCTTCTGGTCTACCAAAATCAAATCCCTGGCTGGCAGTGGCTGGAGTTGATGGGGTCTCACTTCCACAGCCCCAGTGTTCGTACCACTCAGGGCAGACGTTGAGGGAGGCAGAGGAAAATATCCATTCATTGTGCGGGCTCTCAGGTTGGTGCAGCAAAGAAGCCCAGATCAGATCCATTGGATGACAGTGTTACACTGCCTTCCTGACACACACACACTCAACATCCCATTTCTGGGTTTCCCACTGGTTGCTGTAAGGGGGAACCTCACTGGATGCAACCACCACCTGCCTCCCATTTGGGCAGGTGCAATGAGGTGCTTGTCACTGGTGGGACTTCAATGCCACCAGCAGTGTGCCCTGATGGTGGAGTCTGGCAGAACCACCCCATCCAAACCCACTGCAGCGTGATGGATCAGGAGTTCAGATTGCTCTGCCCTGGTACTTTGGTTTAGTGATTCAGTTTATTTATTTATTTAAAGCATTAAAAACAGGAACATAGAGAACCATCTTTTATTCCTTCCCTCCCCCATTTCTCATCCAGTCCCCCAAAGCTTCACGTTATTAATGTCTACAGTGTGGAAATTATTTTTTTCCCCTCAGCCATGGTTCCACACAAAATAACTGGGGGCAATTCTCATCCAAATCATTTTCTTTTGGCTACCCAGGTGTAGCCAGTACAATGATCTCCAGATGTTGTTGGATTACAACTCCATCCAGCATGGCAAATGGTCAAGGATAACGGGAATTATAGCCTACAGTGATGGAAATTATAGTCTACATCGGCTACCATTTTGCTTAAAATTCAACACTGAAGGCCACTCAGCATGCTTCAATTTGACTGTCTAAACAGAAGATTTAAGTGTCAGCTGTCACGATACTTTCCTCCTGTGGAATGTTTCTTCCCCTTCTTCTCCTTGCTAAATCACACGCAGAGAGAAAGGGGCTGACATTTAGTAACTTGAGCTTATTATTAGGAATCTCCAGCTGCTGAAATCTGTGTGAAACATCATCCAGAGTCTGACAACCTGAAATACAAAAAGCCTCAAGGCAACAAGACAATTTTCTTTACTTTGTCACATCACTATGAGGAAATGATGGCATTAATGTAACCTTTTTCAAGGCAGCAATATTATTGAAGAAGTATATAACTGAGGCGAGCACTGGTGTTAAAAAGAAGGTCTCAGGGGCAAGAACTTTTCATTCAAGGAAGAAGAGATATTCATTTGTTCATCCATTCACCGTCTGAACAATTCCACCACTCCCAATGTTAGCCTTAGCTGCCTTTAAGCATTTCTCTTGTTCTGTCATTGCTTTTTTTTAAAGAGCTTGATTACACAATATGTTGTGGATACTCTGTGACACAAAGGTGAAGTTTTCATTCTCAGGAGAACTAATTACTTTAACTCATGCAACTGATAATTTTTCTATATTTCACTGAAAGAAGTCTTCCCAACTGCGTATCTCCTTAATATTAGTTGAAATTCAGGGACTATTACTGAGGGCTAGAATCCATGTCTAGCATGGAGCCAAAGGAGGGAAGAACAAACTCAGGCTCCAAATTGTTAGGGTTATAAGGTTCTTATAATAACCAGCTGGGATGGGAACAGGCTGCTCACAGATCAGAAACAGGCCCTGGGAGTCCCTGAGAAATACCCTGGTGACCTGACATTTCCTGGAGGTGGCTTCAACATAGCCAGAGCTTATTGACCTTACAGAGTGGGGCCTCAGCCTTCTAAGGCCTGTTTGGAATCTGTTGGTTTCTTGTCACTTGTGTTAGTTGGGGTCTAGTTCAGGCTTCCTCCACCTCGGCCCTCCAGATGTTTTTGGCCCACAACTCCCATGACCCCTAGCTAGCAGGACCAGTTGTCAGGGATGATGGGAATTGTAGTCTCAAAACATCTGGAGGGCCGAGGTTGAGTAAGCCTGGTCTAGTTGATACCATCAAGGCCAGAGCAGATAGTATGGGTCTGAAAGAGTCAGTCAGGGGTAAGGAGGGCTCACCAGTTGTTGAAAGCAGCAGTGACTTGAGATGGTGATTTCTCAGGAGAAACATCTGGCATACATGTGTTAACTCAGGATGTCCTCCAGATGTTGTTCAACTCCCATCATGCTTGACCATTGGCATGCTATCTGGGGCTGTTGGGAGTTGGAGTTCAACAACAGCTGGCCCAGAGGGTCATACAAGGTTGGTTCTCCATTTTTCATACTTATTGTGCAATCCTTGAGAATGTGTATTTTGCTGACAATGAAAGAAAACAGGCTTAATAGCTGAAAGTCTGGTCTGCAAATCAGGGGAGTCCTGCTATGAATAGCTTTCCACACTTGGCTGAATTGCAGAAGGCCTCTGAGGCACTAGAGAGGCAAAACACACACCATGCTGAAGAGCCTGCCTTTTCTTCTGTTTTTCAGTCAGCTAATACAAAGATGGTCTTGTTATAGCATCCCTAGTGAAAGCCCTTTCTAAAGATTTTAAAAAGAAGTTTAATGAAGGTAAGGAAACAATGCAATGCAGGAAGGCAGCACATTCAAATTTTTATATTCATTGAGGAAATAATTGTCCACTGCCAGGAAACGAACAAGAATCCATTTTATAAAACATCTTTAGGCTGCAGTACTATACTCACCTAGGACTAATGTGACAGTAGAGATAGAGAAGGAATTCAGTTCACATTTAAAGGTGAACCTACTTACAGGTAATTCATACTTTATTAAACAAATTGAGTACCAAAATAAAGCCATCATTTGAAGTTCACACTTCCCTGAATTTTTCAATGCAGTCCTCCAGCCAGTGTTGACAGAGATGCATGTATTAAGGGGAAATCTACATTAAAATGAATATATTCATTAGTATAAAACACAAAAATGCATTATATTAGCGGAAATTGGTTGCAAAAATATGTACGTTAGTCAAAACTGCATGAAAAAAATTGTTTATTACAGGAAATTCACACTAAAATGCCTGCAAATTTTCAAAGTAACGTGGAAAACTGAATTTAAGAATGGGAAGCTGAGAGAACCGGAATTGACAGATCCATCTATTTCTATGTCCCATTGTACTTAATGAGGCTTAACATCTAGGTAGATGGGTAGAGGATTGCATTATACATTGGACTACTTTGAATTCTTACTGTCCGTAATCCTGCAAATAGCTTTTTAAAAAACACAAAACTTAAATTTCACATTAAACTGTACTCTCTGTCCTCACAAACACAAAGATCACTTTTTCCAACTACCCAAAGCTAGTTGAGGTATAGTTTTCCAAACCCACCCGCCTTACCAAAATTCCTGGTTGACCCAAACATTATGATATATATGTAAGAAAATGTAACTTTTCCTCATAGAGGAGTTGCTCCATCCCATTGCCCTTTACTGAACCTTTTCCAGCTCTATACTATATATATTTTTGAGGTGAGGGGACCAGAACGGTACACAATATTCCAAGTGTGGTTGCGTCATCGATTTGTACAACAGCATTTAGATATTAGCAATTTTATTTCCAATTCATTCGTAGCATGGAATTCGCTTTTCTTTCACATGTTGGGTGCCCATACATACTGGGCTGAGGTAAGGTCCTTCCGTCAACTATAGCAGATCCTGCCTCAATAGAGCAAATGAGACAAGGTGTAGCGATAAGACTGATGTAAGGCCACCTGATATTTTTGACCCGTGAATGCAGAATGGTTTGCTAGGCAAAATTGGGGGGGGGGGGTCCTTGGGAACTTGGTCATTGAGAGAACTCGAGTCTTATTTTAAGGCCAGAGTGTGAGGTTTAGTTTCAAAGCGCATGTTCCTGTGACATTTCACAGTTCCTTGAGAGATGTGATTCACTAGCCCCCACAAGCCCCATGTGCAGCGTGTATCCAGCACTAATAAGACAACTTGCTTTTCCTTGGGGAACAGAGTCACTGTCCTACAAACAACCTACTCTTTGGCCTTCTTTGACTGGCTGCAAAAAGGGACTTGCTCAGTTTCTGCATTCTTGGAGATGACATTTAGCATGTCTAAGAAAATTTCGACTAAAAAAAGAGGGGGCTGATAATATACAGAAGAGGGCTGAAGTGATGTGGCATATCGAGGAAGATTATTGGATTCGGGACAGTAGTTGTGGGCACACATGCGCGCACACACGGTAGATCTCAGAAGTTCCGGTACTCAGGAAGGTTG
Source organism: Podarcis raffonei (assembly GCF_027172205.1). Taxonomy (NCBI): domain Eukaryota; kingdom Metazoa; phylum Chordata; class Lepidosauria; order Squamata; family Lacertidae; genus Podarcis; species Podarcis raffonei. The sequence continues at coordinate 44,494,419 of NC_070604.1, forward strand.
GGCTACTGGCCAGGCTGAGCAGGACACACACATTTTTAACCTGTCCCCCCCCACACACAACTTGGAGCAGAAGACTTGTGTGTCAAACATTTTTTTAAAAGAAAATAGCTGCGCACACAGATAAACAAATGTATGCCTGCGATGGACCTTAGGTTTCTGGGAATCGAGGTGGGTTAAGGAGTTCTAATTTAGGGATGGGGACAACAGTACACAGTACAGATACATCCTCTCACGTGCCTCCTCTCAGCATGGATTGAAAAAGATTGAGACAGAGTTCAGTGTTTATGTGTGGATGGACGTGCATGAAAGCACACATGGAAAAATGGGATCTGTGTAACCCATTTGTGCATCAACACTCAGGTGTGTGCACAGCCATAGTCCCAGCTTATCCAGTTCTCTTTCTTTTTACTGAAAGAAAACAACAAGCTTCTGATCTTTGAACAGGGTAGTTATAAAATTTTTATAACAGAAGCAGACTGGGGCCTGGATTGTTTGTTTCCTTTTCCTCTCCCCTCCCCCCCCAAAAGAAAACTGCACCAAGAGGTGTTGGGTTGGGAAGAGTGTTACCTATTTCACACTTATCCCTCTGACAACGTTATGACTGTTGGACGTACCTAAATTTTTGCATCAGACCTATTGCATAGATTTCACACGTATGCTCAAAAATGCACAAACAAGCATTAAAAACAACAACAAAGGCAATATTCTGCCCATGTTAAGCACATTATGCCCCACTGGTCTCAATGGTGCTTAATTCTCATTTAATGGGCCATAGGCTAAAAATCTGAACCCACTTACCTGGCAGTAAGTCCCATTAATCTCCATGGAACTTACTTCTGGGTGGAGCAGCACTGGAAAATGTACATCTCTGGGTTTGATAGGCATAAATTAACAAGTTAATACAATTCCCAGTCCTCTTCACCTAGCCAGTCTCTAAAGACTCCCCCTTTAATGGCCATTTAAGCCATTGTGGACACAGTTAATCTTTCTTTTTCACTTCCTTCATTTTAACTAACACACACACAACTTTTAGCTCAGCCTCCAAAGTGAAGGCTCAGGTAAGCTGATATTTGGGAACTGTATGGTTGACAAAGTGGACCCTGCAGCTTGGAAGATTAACTGTTTCCAGAAGGACTTATTATTGCAGCAAGTTGCTTTCGGCTGTAAAGACCATGCCCGTGATTTATTTGCTTGTTTGCACCATATTAAAAGGATGATTCATAATGTTTAACTTGCTAGAGGTGGTTGTGGCTAAAGGTTGCTGTGCTTTTCAAAAAATTAAGCACTTCTAGGAAAAGTGTCTGTACAGATTGTGCCATCTTACCGACAAGCCTCCTCATTGATCTGTGCTGGCTGTGAGCGCTCTTGCACTGAAATTTGCTGTAACAAGAGAAAGTGGAAGAAGAAATGTATAAACTCTTTATCCCCCCACCCCAATCTCGCTGCTTCAGGCCTGCTATTTGAACTCAGTTTGAGGCTACAGTTTCTGCTTGTCTTAGTTTTATGCTGTTCTGCCCATCCGTGCCATTTCTCTGAGTACAGTCATTAATTTCTGAAGAGAGAATTGCCAATGCTGAAACAATGTTTGGTGGAAGAGGTTGGCTGTAGATATTCTGGGGTGGTCCAAAGATGTCCTCTGTGAAATTTCAGAGGGGGGTTCCTATTGGTTCACATCTTCCAAGGCATTCAAAATAGATTCTGGGCATACAGAGATCCCATCCCCTAGCTTAATCTCAAGCCATTTAGAGTCTAAACCAAATCCAAAGAAAGGCCATTGCCCCATTCAGTTTGATGGTGATTAATAGCACGATCCTAGGCATGTTCACTCGGAAGTAAGTCCCAAATTCCATAGGGCTTATTCTTGGGCAAATAGCTTTTAGGTATATATTTATTCTTTCCCAAAATTTCTAAGGACTATAGCCTTCCCAAAGTGGGTTACATTAATGCATTAATATATATTTTTTAAAAAACAACCATCCTCAAGGTTTCAAAATTGCCTCTGTAGGAAGACATGCTGCAATATTGTGAAAGCAGAGTTGAAAGTATCTCAGCTGAGAAGTAAACTTGCTTTCCTTGCAAATATGCAAAAAGTCATCCATGCTTTTTTGTTTGTTATTTAAATGTGTGCATACAGTTTTGGGGGTGCAACTGCAATCTGAAATTTGAGGTTGTGTAAGGCAGAGCCTACAGTTCAGCTGAGCTTTGTCATTATTTGCCCTCTCTGGTTTGATTACCGAGTTCTGTCTCCCTTTTGCCCAGGACAAATAAAGGCTGTTGGAGAGGGTTTTTTTGCTTTTTTAACAAGTTTTTTTGGCGGGGAAACAGTCAGTGCAGAAAATGGAAGGGGACGCTTCAGTGGAATGACTAAGAATTAAATGTATGCATCTAGTTCCATGGGAAACAGGGGGGTGTGGGTGTGGGTGTTTAGGGCATGTGACAGTGTGGATCTGGGCTTCCCCGCTACTGGAACATAGTCTCTGACAGCTTTCTGCCTGAGTAATGCAGTCCTTGGGTCTCAAAAGGTTCCCAAGCCTGGTCAACACCGATTGTCAGTGCTCTCTACAGTCTCAAGCAGAGGTCCTTCCTGTTATGTATTGAAGTTCTCACCCTGGCCACCAGGGGTATTGTGTATATAGTTTTCACTCAGGTCCACGTCAGTTAATTTAGGCGGGAAACCCTGGGGTATTGTTGTTACAATGTTGATAGCCGGCTGCATATAAAAGCAGTTCAGTTCAGTTCAGTTCAGTTCCAGCTTACTATAAAGAACCACTTGGAGAAATCTCTGTGTCGTCTGCTTTGTCAACCCGCTACTTAATACTTCCCATCGCCTATTTCATGATCGTTTTAACTGGAAGAACCTACTCTATGCAATGCATTTGCTTTATCACTGAGGTATGGTCCTCCTGAGAGCTCACAAAGAGGGCATAAAAATTATGGCTGCCGCCACTACCCGGTCATTTGCCTCAGCACTTACTACACAGAGGTTTGAATGTGGACATTCCATTTATCAATCATAGCTCATAACTATTGATGAATGTCTTTGTATATCAATATGTCTATTTTTAAGAGTCATTTAAGCTGCTAGGAAGCATAACCACAGTGAATGTTTTTAATGGTTTCCTGCCGCACATCTTACAGCACTTTGTGAAAGCTGAGTTCCTGCTGGGAAGGGAGATAGGAAGAAAACCCCCACCTAACCCTCAATCAGCTGATCAGTGATGTCATACATGACAGTGCCAGGCATTGATTTGGTAGTGCATACAATACAAAGTGCGGAATCTCTGCATGTACATTCCACAGCTGCTAATACTGTCTGGCGTATCCTGCCTCCCACCACCACCTCCTCCTCAGCTTTTGGGCTGCTCATGCTAATTTTTGCCACATAATTTCACATTCTGATGCAACAAGCAAGGATTCAGTTCATGAATCAAGCTGTCTTGACTTGCTTCTTTTTTGAAAGACAGAATAACATGTTGTAAATAAAATCAATACATCTAGAAAGCAGAAGCCAGAAGACCCCTTTTAACAGAAAAGTCAAAACCTAGATGTAAATATTGACTAATGAAAAACAGTGTGTGCCTGGGGACCTTGGACTAATTTGGTATGATTAGCTCCTGGTTAATTCTGCTAGCATTATTTCCCTCAAAGCTGAATATTTCAGAAATAAGTATGGAAGGTTTTCTATGAATGAGAACTCTGTGTGTTTGTGTGCAATAGAACTCATAGAGCTCTAGATCTGAGTATTTAAATAATTATAACACTACTGTTTTCAATAGCTTCAAGTGTCAAGGCAGAAGTTGGTTCCAATTCCTTTATTTTTTGCCTCATTTACTGCATACTTCTCATTCAGTTCTTTGGTTTTATTCAAAATATGGGTCACCCTGTATTTTAGAAGAACAGACAGCAGCAAGATTTTTAATCGTGAGATTTAAATAGTGTGGGAGACAGAGCATGGGAAATTTGTTTAGGAAATGTAGGTCAGATCTGAGAAACATAGATGGTATTCACCTAAGTAATAAGTGTAAGTGAAAAGACTTCTGTTCGCACAACAGAACTTCTGCCTGTCCTCTCCACATGCATGCCTCATGTGATCCTCAAATCTGCTCTAGAGGTTTGGTGGAACCCCCAGAACAGATGTAGGGGCTGCACAGGGGAAGAAGAAGGGTAGAAGTCCCATTCTGGAAGCACACAAGGAGCTACTTAGCAGAACCCATAGCCAATTAAAGAACTTGAGAAAATCCACATTAAAAAGGAGTTTGTTACAATATCAAGTAGTTCAGGACCATGGAGAGCAACCCAAATCAATATCTGAACCAGCCATCCGCAATCTGGTGGCCTTCAGGTTTTGGGACTACAACTCCCATCAACCCCAGCCCATTGTGGTCAATGGTCGGGGTGATGGGAGTTGTAGTTCAACATCATCTGTAGGGGAGCAATGCAGGAAAGTCCAATTTGAAGAACACAAGAGAAGACCCGTACCTCTTTTTATTTATTTCACAAAACTGTAAAAAAAAAAAGACTTCAAATTGGTTTACAAAGAGTAACTAAACATTATGTTAGCTGTGCCTTCAAATGCATGCTTTTTTAAAAAAAAACATTGCCACTGTGGGGACCCGGTCCAGACTAGGAGTTCCTAATGTGGGGTGAAGAGGGTGGCATTCAAGTAAATGAGATTTCCCCCCCAATGCAGATTGCAGGTGTGGGAATGCAGGTGTGGGATCATAGCAGGGTACAAATGATTAAACCCCATCCGGCCACCCACACTAGACTCCCTGTCTGAATTAGGCCCCCGCACTGTCATTTTGTGTTTTAAAAAGACCCTGAACTTAAAAGCGCAGCTGCATAACTCATGTGATACTTGCTTTCCTCCTAAAAATCCAGAATTACATGTTTAAAGCAAATGCTTAGAAAAGTGGGCACGTAAGTAATATATTCAGTTGTCTATACAAGATCCATATTAGCCTACCAGCTGGAATGGTTCACCTATATCAATTACATAAAACACACAGAGGGATGATGTGTGACCATCAGGCAACCTTGTTTTCCTTTTCCAGATCTCAGTAGTGCTCAATGTGTAAAATATTCAGTGCTGGGAATCTATGCCCTCTGAGCTGGAAGCCTTTTCCCATGACCCCAGATATATAAGTGTTGTTCTAACAACTCATATGTAGACGAAAAGCACTCTGCACCTGTTCAGAGGCACGATCCCATTCTATCAGTGTATAGATTCAGAGAAAAAACACAATTAATGACTAATTTGGAAGACTGAGGTCCCATCTTTTTAAAAAGATTCCTGCAGCCTATCACTGGTGAGTCACAGAAAATTAAGCAGTGAAGCTGGTTCTGCCTGCTGATCTTCCTGTGAAATATGGCACCATGTGACCAGAATATGTTCCTTAGGACGGGAACTAACCCCTTGGAAGTGTAAATTCCAATATACTGTTGTAAAATACAAAATAGTAGGGTTCTAGAACATTTGCAGGGAAGAAAGGCGTATTGCTTTTCTTTAGGAAGAACTATTAATTAAAGTACACTACATGTTCCATTTTGTGTTTGACTCCTTATAATGAACAAAATTCAGTGCTTCCTGGTTTGTGTGTGGGTAGACTACAAGCAACTCTCTGATTTAAGGTCTGACCCTCTGCACATTTCAAACATTCCCACACTTGGTCAAAGGCAATTTATCCCTTTTATTTATAAAATGTGATGTTTCCTAAAGACAGTGCTTCCCTGGGGAAAAAGCAGAACCATTCCAAATATGCTGAACTTCAATGAATCTCAGAGGCTTCTGTTTTTTTAACAGGATGCTCCTTGGGGAGTTCTTGTGGTTTGCCTCCATTTTGCTTTGAATGCTTGTTGCATGGAACCTTTCTTTGGGGGAATATCTGAATCCACAACCTATAGAAATATTGCCATGTATCAGGACTTGGGTGTGCCCTGACCCCAGAGCCTAGGAGTTGTCAGGTGGAAATTCAGTCCATGCACCACCGATATCTAACTCAGGCCAAAGGAAGGCACTGCGGGTCTGCCTGACCATCAATGAAATCTCCTAGCAGCTATAGGCCAGAGCAAGTCAGGTGATGCGCCCTGGCCTCATTGTGCTTTTTGGCCTTCAGGAGCTGCCTGTCTTCGTACCTCCACCCCCTAAGCACACAGTTGTGCAAAGCCTGATATAATTATTTCCTTCACAGGAAGCATGTTGTTATTAATATAATAATATAGCCATATTCAAATCTCTAAATGGCTGTCAAATGGAAGATGACGCAGGCTTTTTTTCTCCTGCTCTGAAGAGTAGGGCCCGAACCAATGGCTTCAAATTACAAGAAAGGAAATCCTGACTTAACATCAGGAAGACCTTTCTAACATAAATGAGACTCTCCACAAGCTGGCCTTTCATTTCTCTTGCAGCCCAACAAGTTCCTATATCTCAAGCTATAAAGAAGCTGAAAGTCTAAACATCTTGTTACAAATGATCATCCAAAGTCATGTACAAAGACTAATAGTGAGTGAAAGAATAGTTCTAAAAACACGATTAAAGCTTTCGTGCTTGTTAGTGAACTCTCACAGCAGTGGTCTGCATCCGACAAGGAAAGCAGCGAAGTCGCAGGCAAAAAAAGTACGTATGGCTGTGTGTGTTGCAAAGACTTACTCAGCGGGATACATGGCACGTTCACAATAATTAGAGCACACCGCATAAGCTCTGAAAACAGGAATGGGCTGTGTACACAAAATTTTATTTTTGAGGTGAAAAATCATTAAACCTTTGCTTGACAGCATCTTATTATAAAGTCTGTATTTTTAGACTGTTCAAAAGATTGACACCTAAATGTGAAAATATGTTATGAAAAGCTAGCATGCATTAGCTTAAGTATGGCTTTTCTGAAACATTTTACCTCTTGAAGATACCACTTGAAGTAAGTCGATTAATTTGCTTGTATTACCACAAATTTTGTGTAGCCGTGAAGAATAAAGTTCAGATTTGACTCTGCTATGAATGTATTAAACATCAGATTTATCTGAGACAGAACTTACTTACAGAAATCTCTAACACAACCTAAAGTTCTTAGGAGAAGCTTCCCATTTTATTTTATTTTATTATTTTTGGAATCCTTATTAAGGGTTTGTCATCATGCAAAGTTTGTTCTGCAGATGCGTGAAGCAGTGCCTTTTCTGTTGTGGCACCCCGGTTGTGAAATGTGCTACTTACAGGATTCCACCTGTTTACATCACTCCTTAATTGTAGGTGCCTAAGCAATCCTTTCTATTCCACAAAGCCTTCTGCAGTGGGTCGCTAAGGAGGTCTTTGGTTGTTTCATAATTTAGTCTGGGTGTTCAATTTGTATCTTGTTTCAAATATTGCATTTTTTTAAAAAAAGAATCTTTTTTTGCCGCTTTGGGTATTCTTTAAAACAAATAAAGAAAAGCCGTCTTTAATACTTTATAAATAAACCAATAAATTTGGAAGATCTGCTATTAAGAAACATCCTTTTATCTTCCAGGAGCAAGCAGCAAACTGGAGGGGAAAGCAAACTGGATCTGAGGGGAAATGTGACATTAGGATTTCGTATTCCAACTCCGAAGTATCCTTAGTGATCTTCCAGAATGGAGGAACTTTAAAGCTTGGCACTGCCAGGACCTAGGAGGCACCGAACAGTTTGTATTGGTCTGAAAAGATGAATCACACCAACTTCACACCAGAAGCCGACGTGGCTGTCCGATCCAAAACTATCACCGAAAACATGCTTATTACCGTGTCTCTGTCCATAATTACAACCTTGACAATGCTGCTGAACTCTTCCGTCATTTCGGCAATCTGCCTGACGAAGAAGCTGCACCAGCCTGCCAACTACTTGATCTGCTCACTGGCTGTTACGGACCTGCTTGTCGCCGTTTTGGTCATGCCCTTGAGTATCACATACATCGTGATGGAAAGGTGGACTTTGGGATACTTCCTGTGCGAGATATGGCTGAGCATAGATATGACCTGTTGCACGTGCTCGATCCTTCACCTTTGCGTCATCGCGCTGGATCGATACTGGGCGATTACAAATGCGATCGAGTATGCCAGGAAGAGGACGGCCAAGAGAGCTGGAGTTATGATTGGCACAGTGTGGACAATATCCACGTGCATCTCCATGCCTCCTTTGTTTTGGAGAAACCACAGCGCCGACACCAATTCCAGCGAGTGTCAGATTCAACACAACCACGTCATCTACACCATTTACTCTACGTTTGGGGCCTTTTATATCCCTTTGACCCTCATATTGATTCTCTACTACAGAATCTACCACGCGGCAAAGAGCCTTTACCAAAAACGAGGGTCGAGCCGGCACCTCAGCAGCAGGAGCACCGACAGCCAAAACTCATTTGCGAGTTGCAAGCTCACGCAGACCTTCTGCGTCTCAGACTTCTCCACATCAGACCCGACCATGGAATTTGATAGGATGCATGCTTCGGTGAGGACCTCCCCCTTTGACAACGACCTGGATTTGGTTGGAGACCGTCAACAGATTTCCAGTGTGAGGGAGCGAAAGGCTGCACGCATCCTGGGCCTCATTTTAGGCGCCTTCATTTTGTCTTGGCTGCCATTTTTTATCAAGGAGCTCGCTGTGGGCCTTCAGCTTAGCACCGTATCGGCGGAAGTGGCTCACTTTCTGACGTGGCTGGGTTATGTGAATTCTCTTATCAATCCTCTCTTGTACACTAGTTTTAATGAAGATTTTAAACTTGCCTTTAAAAAACTCATTAGATGCTGGGAACACTCTTAAAAATGATTATGGACAGCTACCATGTGACTTATTGGCCTTAAATATGAGCTGTGGGGGAGGGAGGGGATATCTGAAACTGGAAACCTGTTTGAGTTTATTTATTTATTAGCTTCATTTGGAGGTTTTTTGCTCATAAAAAGGGCTTTGTTTTGCTTGTCTTTTTAACTTAATTGCTCCTTAGCTTGTAAATCTGTACTGCTGTTTTCTACCTCTCTGTACCATGAGCATATGAGTTTCTATACTATGAGTCTGAAATACATTTAATTACACAGGCCTCTTCCCCACACACCGCTCTCTTATTTTAAGACAACACATGCAAAATAAAGAGCCCTGTTCAAAAGTTGTATTGCTGCCACTTCTAATAAATGAATAGCCCTATCCCCCCTCCCAGGCACACTGACACTTCAGAATAGCAGCCGTTATTTACAACAGAGGGCCTAGTACACAGACCCACTCCTCGTTCTTGCTCAAACTAGCCTAGCCTGAATGTGATCTGGTGCCTCTCCCTGTAAACATTGGCTGACATGCCATAGGGGATGGGAATGAACCCACTTCTAAAGCACAGCTGTGCCTATGAGAGAGAATACCTTATAATTTCTTTCAAAAATTATAACTATACAGACAGGCATGCTGTATATGTGGTCATATCCAAAGCAGTCAGCCTCTTCGTGCAAAAACTTTCACCTGTGCAATGGAGCTTCCTGTCAGGACTGGCTCCAGGTTTTGGGGGGCCCTTAGCCCTCCTCTTCCTCTTTGACCCCCCTCTCCCTCTTGGCCCCAACCATGTGACCAAACTATACTGGCAGGAGAGAGTTTTAGGACACGATAACTGTACATTGATTAACATTTCCACATGCAGTGCTATTTTTCTAGAAAAAGAGGTGCCAACACTCACCATGAATGCCTCGCTTGTTCTCTTAGAATGCCAATGGCACCTGCCTGAGAGGTACCGGAACTTAGTTCTGGCGAGTTCCAGCAGAAAAAAGCCCTGTCTACACAGAAATAAATCCCTCTGTATATCAAGGGCCTGATGAGCAGGTACAAGATTGCAGCCAAAATTGGTTAGTCTTGCAGGTGCTATGCAGGACTGTTCACAAGAAACCTAAAAAGCTTCCAGAGTATCCCCTCCACCCCAGGCTGTTCACTTCCACATCTTTTTTTCAAGAATGTGAAGTAAGGTGAAAGGATATTAGTGGCTTAGGGCTCAAAGACCAGGGTCCAAATCGCCACTCAGTCATGAAGTTGACTGGGTAACCCAGGGCTAGTCACTGTCTCTCAGCTGAGACCTCACAGGGTTGTTGCGAGAATCCAATAGGGGAAGAGAAGAAGCATGGATGCAACCTTGAGTTCCTTGGAGGAAAGTTGGGCCATCAGTATAATAAGAAGCAAATAAATAAGTCTGTCTCTACCCCGCAGGTCCCAAAAGCCTAATAATGGTCCCACTAAATCCAATAAGGCCATAACAAGCTGGGGGTAATAATTTAATCCTAGAATTTAAAGAGACACGCCTTTGAAGAGATACACATAATTGGGCGCATAACAAGAAGAAACGAAACAGGTGAGTTCCCCCTTGCCCCTGAGGCTCCAAACCAAGCATATTACCTGCCAGCAAGCCTCATTCAACACAGTGGGAGTTACTTCTAATTCAATATGCATTGGATTATGTAATGATAGGTAGGTTTCACCTTAACAATGTCTTCTATGAAGTAGTGAAGGCAGGGAGGAGAAAGAGTTGTTAACCAAGAACGCATGCATGCTTGTTTTCTCCCCAGCAAGTGAACCAACCGCTCTTCAGCTCTCTCCAATGGGTTAGGAGGAATACCTGGAAATGGGGGTTGATGCTGGAGGGCAAAAGTGGCAAAAAGTTGCTAATGGGGAAGAGGTGCAAGGCTGCTCAGATCAGCTTCCAGCTAACAGTCTGGCTCTCAGGTCATGCTGGTTTTCCAGCAGCAGCAGCAGCAGCAGCATTTAGCAGGAATAAGTGCACCGCTTGTGTATGTCCCCCAGTAGCTGGGGGAACCCCTAGAACAGATTTGGGAAGTGTTAGGGCACACAGTGAGAGGACATTCCATCATGCTGGCAAAAGTCTAGGGCAACTTTGTTGGATACAGCCCATTATTGCTACATAGGGCTGATTTTTTTAATACTTCTATAAATGTATTTTGGGGTCATTACTGAATACTTTAAAAATCCCAGTCATGGGAATTATAAAGCAGAAATTTGGGGGCAGCAGTAGCAACTTCCCATTTCTGTTTTGTAATCACCACAGCTTGGGTTTTCAACGTCTTCCAATAATGACCTTTTCCCTGAAGAATTACATGTCTCCTGCAGAATTAAGGAGCTGGTACACAGTAGTAAAAGGCCACGAGTGATCCTTACTCATTATGAGATATGCTACTGCAGGTTCAGAAATGGTGCTAATTGTTCTTTACAGCTGCTTCCACATCTGTGCTGGTTGCTACATAAACTGTAATATTCAGTACAACATAATCTTTGATCTCTCTCTCTCTCTCTCTGCCATCCGTATCTTCTTTCAAATTGTCAATTAGCATCAGACCTAAGGCTGTACATAATTAAAACAAAGAAGATGTTTATTCTTTGCCAGATGGCTTGAGATTACCCGATTAAAATATTTGTGAAGCACAAAGCCACATTTTCTAAACAGCATGACGAATGAAGATGCATGTGTCTTCCTAGCTGCTTCAATGCCAGCCAGGGATGAAAAGCAAAAGTGCTATTGAAGTATAATCTCAGAGGTTCTTAGCCAGATGTTTTCAGCAAAAGTGTCCCTCTGTCAATTTCTGCAAGTCCTGACTCAAAGGTAATAGCAGAATATCTACCTTTTGCTCACAATGGATTGGAGGGTGGCCTTGCAGCTGGGGGCGCAGCTACATTGCTAACTTTACAACTGGGGACAATGTCTGACTTGGCACGTGAGGTTTGCACAAGAAGAGGTGAAACAGATTAGACTCAAGGCAGAGTCACAGAATCACACAATTGTGGAGTTGCAAGGGACCACGAGAGTCATCTAGTCCAACCCGTGAGCCTGAGATTAAGGGTCTCATGCCTTGACCCCTCTATCCAGGCTGCAACTTCTGACTGGCTCTCCTCTCATGCTTTTTTGTCTGGCTGACTGGCTGGCATGTGCCCTTGAACTGCGATCATAGGAGAGAGCAATGTAAGCTGGAATGTAGGCTACAGTACAAAGGTAAAACACACACCTGTTACTCTCTTGCTTCTGGTCACAGGAACCCAGGAAAGGACCATCCATTAGGCAATGTGAAGCCATTTGCTTCAGGCAGCAGATCTGACCCCTGTCCCAACCCCACCATTGCACTGCTGACTTGGTTTGCAGAAGGTGGCATTGTGGGGGTTATTGGGCAGCATCGGGGCACCTTGCCTACAGTGGCAAAGCATCTTTGGCTGAGCCTGCACCCACCAGTGGCATGCAGCCCCTTCCTGAAGGTTGTGCGGCCCTCAGGCTGACAAACACACCCACCGTGTGAAGCATCTGCGGCTAATGCCTCTTGGCTTAGCTTGTATTATTACAAGGGATGAAAATGAAAGCCAATACAGTGGTACCTCGGGTTACGTACTTAATTCGTTCCGGAGGTCCATTCTTAACCTGAAACTGTTCTTAACCTGAAGCACCACTTTAGCTAATGGGGCCTCCTGCTGCCGCCGCGCCGCCAGAGCACGATTTCTGTTCTCATCCTGAAGCAAAGTTCTTAACCCCAGGTAATATTTATGGATTAGCGGAGTCTGTAACCTGAAGCGTATGTAACCCGAGGTACCACTGTATGCAGTTACATCTCAGGGGACCAGGCTCCTGTAGCAATAAGAGATGCGTATCATTCCCAAGGTAAAGGAGTTCTGCCCTTTTCTGCATCTGACCAGCTGCTTCATACCTGAGGCTTTCAATTTTTTCCCTCTCTCCCCTAGTTACCTAGTCATTCCCCCCCCTTTTTTTACTGCCTTCTGCTCCCATGCTTTTCACAGTAGCTTAATTTGCAAACATTTCCAGGTGATAATGCTTATCTCCATTCTGTTAAAAGCTTCACCAGTTGAGTTCTGCAGAATCTGGTGAAGGCCAGGCCAGGCTTTGTTTGGTTTGGCTTCATTTGACAACCCAGCTATTAATTCAGTGTGGAGTATAGGTAGGGAACTCCACATTATGTCAACAAGAAACATCAACATGCTTTAATGGGTTTGCAGACTGTGGCAATACCATGCCAGATCAATGGCTAAAGAAGTGATGGTACAAGAACCAACAACCACAGAGAAACGCAGTAGCTAACAGTGGAGGGCAGATGGGTCACTGGCTCATCAAGCTCAGTCTGCCCTCATCCAGCCCCCTGCCCCTCCCTGCCTTCTTACTCAGAACCAGGCCAAGGGGTCGCAATGCCTGTCTATCTTCTCCCTCAGTGTCTCCCTTGCAGAGCTCAGGAAGGAGGAGAATGGGGACAAAACTGGAATTGATTGGCTCTTTCTATCCTTAGCTCTAGCTCCACCTACTGTTTGTCTCCCTGCCTTCCTCCCTATCAGTTGCAATGGGTACTAGCCACCACTGTTAGCTATTTGAAAGCAACAGCACAGAAGAAGAAATTAAATCAGAGGAAAACATGGAATGCTATCTTCTTTCATTATTCTTAAAAGGGTTTTACAAGCCCAGAGAGCGACAGAGTTCAATTGTATAGATGACAATCAAGCTTTTGATACCTGCCCCCATCTCCATGGCATATAATGATAAGATTAAGAACTAGGGTTTTTTCCCCCTTTAAAAAGGTGAATATATGAAAGAGGACGCTAACACGGAAAGAAGTGCTTCCATTTATTCCACCTTGAAGAGAGCCATTAACCCAATACAAATAGCATCCTCCATTAGTTCAGACTAAAGTGTTTATTGATGACACACCTTCTGAAGGTAATGAGAACAAGCGCCAGTCCTATTCAGTGAACGAGAGCAAACAATGGCAGCACCAGTTACTACTCAGAATCCAGTCAATTGAAATGTTGTGTTGATAACAATTAAGAGAGAATCAACGCATCCCTTACAGTTTGTAGCCATTAAACCCAGAATGCAACAGCTGGGATTTCTCCTTGGGGCTGCCTGAGCCATCTCCCATGAGTGGCCACAATTCACAGCAGCTGTTGCCAAGAAAATGATGTATGCAAAATCCTCTGAATTATATCCAGGCTGGGTAGCTGGCCTGAGCTAGACATTCGGCAATGCACTGAGAACAAAGGAGAAGAAATGTGCTCCCTTCAGTAAAATGGAGAATTGCTCCACAAGAAGACCCCGTAAGTACTGAAACTGCAATAGAACCCCTTTGGCCAAACTGGTTAGCATCCATGCAAGAAGCAGGAAACAGATCCTTGGAAGCATCTGATTCCTTGGTTCACAGGCGGAGGTATGGAAAATGCATGTTTAAGCCGGGCTCCAGGGATTTCTCACAACCCCATGTTCATCCATGTCCCTATTTCAAACTGAAATCCAAGCAGGTGGATGAGACTGGCGGCATTTCGTCTGCACATACATGTGTTGGATGAGCAAGAAACATCATATTCGCTCATGCCCTGCTTGTGGGCTTCCCACAGGCATCTGGTTGAGCACTGTAAGAGCAGGATGCTAGACTAGATGGGCCCTTGGCCTGATCCAGCAGGCCCTTTTTAAGTTATTGTATGCCACAATTTGTACTCCCTAACTAGCTGTAGGGTAAGCCAGCGGCTTCATTTGGATGTTGAAAAGCATGGGGGAGAGGACGGAACCCTGACGCACCCCACAAGTGAGAGCCAAGGGGTCTGAACACTCATCTCCCAACAATACTTTCTGGACATGCCCCAGGAGGAAGGAGCAGAACCACTGTATAACAGTGCCCCCAGCTCCTCTAGACGGTCCAGAAGGATGTTATGGCCGATGGTATCAAAGACCACTGAGAGAGCCAGCAGGACTAGGAAACAGCTCTCACCTTTGTCCCTAGCCTGCCGGAGATCATTGGCCAGTGTGACCGAGGCAGTTTCGGTCCCATGATGAGGTCCAAATCCCAATTGGAAGGGATCCAAATGGTCCACATCCTCCAGGCATGCTTGGAGTTGTTCAGCAACCATCCATCCACTCAATCACCTTGCCCAAGAATGGAAGATTTGAGACTGGGCGATAGTTGGCCATATTGGCCAGGTCTAAAGATGTTTTTTAAGAAGCAGTTTAAAGACCGCCTCTTTCAGCGGGTCTGGGAAGGCTCCTTCACAGAGGGAAGCATTCACCACCCCACAGAGCCCATCGCCCAGCCCTTCCCGGCTCGCTTTTATTAGCCAGGATGGGCAAGGATCAAGGAGACAGGTGGTTGGTTTCACTCGTCCCAGCAGCCTGTACACATCCTCGGAGGTAACAGATTGGGATTGATTCCATGCAACTTGACTAGACAGGATTCTAGCATTGTCTTGCCCCAGCCCTGCTCCCATGGTGGAGTCTACCTGTTTCCGAATCTGAGCAACTTTATCTGCAAAAAACTTTGCAAAATTGTTGCAGGAGATCTTGGGGTCTTTACCAGGCCCCGATGGCAAAGGTTGTTCTGTTAAATTGTGAACCACCTGAAAGAGTCTCCTGCTGCTGTTTTCTGCAGATGCAATAGAGGCGATGAAGAAGGTCCTCCTCACCATCGCTATCACCACTTGGTAGGCTCGACGTTGAGCTCTAACCCGTGTCCGGTTCGATTCAAAATGAGTTTTCCGCCACCTGTGCTCTAGCCATCTCAGTGATTGTTTCATCACCCTCAGCTCCAGGGAAACCATGGGGCTGTCCGGGCTCCATGCAGTCGGAGAGGGCACTTCGGAGCCATACAGTTGATAACTCTTATTAACTCTGCATTCCAGCAGGCCACCAGGGAATCAGCTGAAAAGCCATCAACATGGGATAAAGCATCCCCTACCACTCTCTGGAAACCATTTGTATCCATTAAGTGGCGGGGGCGGACCATCTGAATCGGTCCCACCTCCCTGCAGAGGGGAAGGGTCACGGAGAAGTCCAGTTGCACCATCATCCCTATTGCACAGCCTTTTGGCTCTCTTCATCTGATGACCAAATGCAAAAGAGGACAGGGATCCCTTGCTTCCAACAGTGGCACAAAAGATAAACTTTCAGTAGGCACACCTCTCTCCTCCTTCCTGCCGCATGTAGCAACATTCCTGAGCTGTGGAGCAACGGAGGTCATTGTGAAAGTGGCCCAATAGAGCTTCTTGATTTCAACCAACCAGCCAAAACTTTAGGCACAGTTCTCTGGCACAAATTATCACACAAAATGCTTCTTTTTAAAGCTTTGATTATTCCGGAAAGTGATCATTATCCCATTTCTACATATAGGGGGAAAACATGAAAAGTTTGGGTGAAATGTCCTACCATCACATATAGCTAGGTGAAAATAGAAGATGGGGGAAACACATTAATTCCTTGCCCATGGCTCCCCCTACAGTCCAATTGAGGATGCTGCAAGTCGCACAAGAGCATTTTGTGGTTACAGTGCTTATTTGTGATGCTTGGAGGTTGGTTGTAACATAAATGTGATGAAACAATACAGCTTGGGACTTTTTCTGTGGCTTTATTTCCTATCAGGAACACATGGAACATAGTTTATATGCCCTTTTCTCTTCCTATGTAAGAGCCACTTAGAACCAAATCTTAAAACAGGTGGTGAACACGTGTTCTGCTGACAGGCTAACAATTCTGCAAACCACTTTGAACTTGGCTCATGAATCAAATGCATGACCTTATGACCCATTTCTGTGTAGTTCACTAACAGCAGTAACACCCAGCTTCCCAAAGAGCCATACAGCAGAAGGAAAATCACTTTTTCCAGAAGAAGAAATGGTATCTGTGAATCATATTCTGTACCATTCTTTTCATTCATCATAATGTAATATGTTAAGAAAAGAATTCAAGATCTGCAATCACTTTACACACACACACACACACACACACACACACATTTTAAAAGGAAAATAGCCTTGAAAGATTTCATAATGTGCCCCTGGAACTTAGATTTTTAAAATAATAAACAAAAGAACCTGAAGGATGAAACAGAGTGTAAACAAGAAATCTGATTGCACCTAGAGAGGTGTTGTGGTTTTTTTTTTAAAAAAAATCTTTATTTCTATTGTGCTGAGCGGCTGCTGCAGTTTTTGCCACAATAACATTCTCTTTCTCCCTCACTGTCTTTCTTCTCAGTGCCATTGTGCAACCCAGCATGCCAAAAAGCACAGAACGTGTTCCTTGAAATAATGGAGAATGGTAAGAATGGTTACAAATGCAAAGAATCTACCTGTTGTATGCTGAATGTCACTAAGCCAACCAACCAGGATGGCTGTAAAATATATGGATCCATCCTTTTGAGGAAGGACTTGTCAACCACGAGGAAACAATTGGTGAGATTATCATTAAGTCAGTCTCAGAGTAAAATCATGGAAGTCTTCAGTTCAGTGGGTATGCTCCAGGTATGACTGAGTCAGATACCACCCGATATATTTATTTGTTTTAATTGCATTGCTTATATCCCACATAATGGTGCCAAGTTCTCCAGGTGTCTTACAGCATAAAATGTATTCAGGTATAACTACAAAATAATAAAGTGCAATGCAGCATAAAAACTTGAGCAGCAGAGAGCGAAACACCCTATCAGATTTTAACAGCCAAAAACTCTTTAAAAGCTGGGATAAAAAGCAAAAGGTTCTTCTCTTCTAGAGCAGACGACAAAGTATGTTCAGGGGAGACTCTCTGGGGAGAGCATTCCACAATTAGTGTGCCTCTATTAAAAAGGTCCTCTCAACAGTAGCCACCTGTCATACCTTCCTTACAGAGACACCCAGAGAAGGGCCTCTAAAGATGATCTGAGGAACCAGGTAGGTACATATGGAAAGAGGCAATTTTGAAGCACTGGCACAATACAATCACCCAGTCCAGGAGCTTCTCTGCACCAGCATTACACATCCCCAGACTCAAGTATTCCTTCCATGGAGGCTCCCTGGACTGACTCACATGTGAAGCACAGTGGTTTAGACCCAAACTAGTAAGTAAGCTGCACTTGGTTCTTTTTGAAATCACTGGGGCTTCAGTCAGGGCTAACAGGATTTCAATTGGACCTAATTGCAACTAACTTAGTCTGGATCTAACCCAGTATAAACATCCCACCCTACCTGCCCCACATTTGTAGCGGCTTCCATGTGGGAATTAGAGGGTTGTAACTATTCTGGTTCCACTAACACAGAAGGGACTAAATTTCCTGACCTTGTGTGTGCGTGGCTTACATTTTAAATTTACTGACACTTGCTGCCTTACACATTTTTCTTTCCCATTACAAAAACCAGAAACAATCATGAGTGTATTTGCTATTATTGATCAACGTTAACCATGTTCGCCCCAGATAAAATTAAGAACAGCTGATCCTTGTATCCTTCGATGATCTGGTCAATTCTTTATATACTTGACACAGGGACGGATATCCCTGCTGCAGTTCTCATTAAATGCAACTTACTGCATGAGTCACGGCCATCTTGAGTCATGAGGCAGCCCTGTTCAGGGAAGTTTTTAATATGTGACATTTTAGTGTATTTTTCATCTTTGTTGGAAGCCGCCCAGAGTGGCTGGGGAAACCCAGCCAGATGGGCGGGGTACAAATAAATTATTATTATTATTATTATTATTATTATTATTATTATTATTATATTATTATTATTATTATTATTATTATTATTATATTATTATTATTATTATTATTATTATATTATTATTATTATTATTATTATTATTATTATTATTATTATATTATTATTATTATTATTATTATTATATCTGCACTGTATGTTTAAAATGACATCACATCCACACCATACATTGAAGGCACTCTTGTGCCTCTTTAGAAGTCATGGCTTCCCTGCAAGAAACCTGGGAGCTGTAAGTTTGAGCTGAGAATTGTTATGAATTTCCATGGCTACACAAGTACAGCCTGAAAACCTAAGATTCCACCCCATACCTCCAGAGGTTCCCAGGAGAGGTGTTCTCCATTTTTGCATAAGGCAAGAAGCACTTCAGAATGCCTTGCAAAAGGCTCCTTCAAAGCACCAAAGGAATGAAGTACCAATAAAAAGAAGGTGACAATGTGTATTCACTGACCAAAAATGCACCTGCAGAAGGCAGCTAATGCACTGATGTGGCTCTGTGTCAAAGAGCCACATCAGCTTGACCACATCGTCTCCAATTCTTAGTGGTTTGAGATGCAAAAATAATTCACAGATTGACTTGAAAGAAGCCTCAAATCTCCACAAGGAAAACAGGTGCTGTGTGGACTTTTGGGGGCTTTGTTGCGGAGAGAAGTAAAACACACCTCCTTCTCCAGGGCTCCTTCTGTTACAGATGGTAGGCAAACAGAATGTCAAAACACACACGTTCTCATTCAATTTACTTTTTAAAAGGAGATTATTTTAGAACTGAATCTGTTGTCGATTTCACCACTAGATGGTGGTCTAAAACTAACAATGAGCCCTTCTGGTGGCAAGGAAAAAGACCCTCCACTGTAAGATGGATAAAATAGTTATTGACTACTTTGATGCTCTCCAGGAATTGGGAACGTGAATAGAACTGTTGTCATAAAGATGAACTTCACTGAACACATGGCAAGAGCATATAATGAAAAATTATTCATGTTCATTTTGTTTTAATAGTATTATCGGTCTTCTTGCTGTTTATGTTTCATTCTTTCATTTCTTTCTCTTTTCTTACTGAGTGTTTAAATGGTAGGATGGGAGCTTGCAACAAGTTCTGGATGGGGTTGCACTAAGATCAGGTACAGAGTCTTAGAATGGTATTAGGCTAAGGTGGTGGCCAGGATTGCTGTTAAGCAGCTTAGGTTGGTAAACCTATCCAGAAATGTCAGTCCTAGCTTCATTTCTACATATTTTGGTTATATCCAGACTAGATTACTGTGATTGCCATGAGACTGGCGTTGAAGATGAGCCAGAAACTGCAGTGGTTCAGAATGCAGCAGCAAGGATGCTGTTCTATTATACCATTTTTGTATTGGTTCCATGGTCTGCCTATTCCAGACTCAATTTAAAGTGCTGGTTTTACCATTTAAAACCCTAAACAGATTATTTGAAGGAGCACCTGCACCCCATGAACTTCTCCTAAGCTGAAATTGGCATCAGATGCCTTAGTCTTGGTCCTACCTCTAAAGCCTGTGGGGATTATGGGCTCCTTTCAGGGCTGGGCCATGGGCAGTATTTTATTTTATTTATTTAGAAAGTGTCTTAATTGTTCTATATTCAGAAGAATCTCAAAGCAATGCATAGAATGTAGAAATCAAAGACAGATGGGACAAAGATTCAAACGCTCTGAAGTAGAAGTCAAATACAACAGAACAGATAAACCATATACAAGATCAAATACTATACAAGCACTCAAATCAACATACAATATCAAAATAGAATACATTTTAAAGGTCTCAAAAATATACAAAGTGTAGGTCAAATACAATACAAAATAACTCAAAGCAATACAGCATACAGAACTCAAAGGCAAGATAAAAATAAACCCATTTCAAAACAATATCCAGATTAAGAATAAAATATAGCACAAAATATTAATAACCAAATTAAAGCCTTTTAACTCTTTTTATTAAATTATAGCATTTTGTGTTGTTCTGAAGTTTCGTTGGTTTTAGCATTTTCTCTGTAAGATGCCTTCTGATGCCAATATGACCTGAAAGGGAGGTTAGAAAATGCATTAAATAAATGCACTGCTTAGAATCTAAGTATCTATTATTATTATTATTATTATTATTATTATTATTATTATTATTATTAGAGGGAACTTGAAAATTTATCTAAATTCAAACTCTTGTTGATGCAGGAAATCATTGCTGCAACGTCTTTGAAAGGTGGCCATTTACCCCCTTGGTTAAAATCTCTAATTAAGAAGAACCCACCATTATCTTTGGCTGTCTGGTCCTCTGTCAAACAGCTCATAGCGTTGCACCAGTCTGTTAATTTGAATCCTCCCCTCTGGGGATGTGATGGCGCTTGAAATATTTGAAGACAGCCTTCATATTGCCTTTTCATCACCTCTTCTCCATGCTACATATGCCTGACTTGTTTCATCTTTCCTCATAGGTAGGTCTGCAGACCTTCTGGACAAAATCATATTGTACTATTGGCTTGGAATAAAACACTTGATTAGAGACCTGTCAGTTAAACTGACCGCTCAGACCTCCAAAACAGAATTGCTCTATATAGGAACATTCCCAAGACAGCACATAAGACAAAACAGAACAAGATGATGAGAACCTCAGTTATGCACAAAGGATATGAAACAGCACCACTCTGTGCTAGGTGGTGTTACATATATAATCATTACAAATCTCCCCGCCCTCCTCTCTAAATTAAGCAGATAACTGCATTTTTGTACGGTATATAATCTGCCAACCAGAAAGTTTATTATGTTTGTCTGCTCGCTGCAATTCCATTTTCAAAGGATAAGCATGTTTCACGGATAACTGAGATTGTGTTATCGGGCCATGCTATACCAGTACTGTCTGTTGAGGTTGTGTCATTTGCCAGTGGTATCATTTCAGAGTCATTAGAATTTCCTGGCAGTCCTTCTTCAAAGTCTGGACCCCCTTGAGAAGAAACAGGTTCTTGCTGCCGTATCTCCCCCAACACTTCCTTGGGGTTATCCTCTGGAGAATATAGCTGACCCGTGACAATTAATTCACTTCCTTCTCTTTCAGTGTATCAGTTCTCTATGTTTACAAAGACTCATGAATGGCCTTTCTATAGTAGTAAGGATAAGTTGCTAAGTTTGTTAACCTCTGTGTAACCCCCATCCCCCAGAGAAAGGCTTATCCTCTAAACATAGAACTCGTTTGAGCAGATGAACATAAAAACCTTTCTGAGTGGCAAAGAAAGGTTTGTATTCTTTCCTGATGGTTCTTCCAGTTGCAGAGCCACCCTTTCTCGCCTTCCTGGATGGCAACAACACAGGCCCTAGTTCCTGATTCTAGTCTCCTTGCCTTCCTGTGTTGCACCTTGCCTGACTTCCCTGTTAAATTGATCTTGGAGTGTTTTCTGACCTTTTCCCTGGATCGCATTTGGACCTAGGCTGATTCTTTGAGCTTGGCATTAGTTTGTTTGGGCGGTACTGGATCTGCATCTGTATCTTCACTGGTGACTGATTTAGTGGAGGCTAAGATCTCCCGTAGGGACGCGGGTGGTGCTGTGGGTTAAACCACATAGCCTTGGGCTTGCCGATCAGAAGGTCGGCGGTTTGAATCCCCGTGACGGGGTGAGCTCCTGTTGCTTGGTCCCTGCTCCTGCCAACCTAGCTGTTTGAAAGCACATCAAAGTGCAAGTAGATAAATAGGTACCGCTCCAGTGGGAAGGTAAATGGCATTTCTGTGTGCTGCTCTGGTTCGCCAGAAGCAGCTTAGTCTGTACGCTGGCTCCCTCGGCCAATAAAGCGAGATGAGTGCCGCAACCCCAGAGTCGGCCACGACTGGACCTAATGGTCAGGGGTCCCTTTACCTTTAAGATCTCCCGTAACTGGAACCTTAGCCACTGAGGGAATCCCCTGGTGCATGAAAGACTAGACGGTCAAGAAATAAAAACTGAGAAATAAGGGAGAGGAAGATCATAAGGAACTCAAACAGTAATGATGACGATTCTTTTCTTGTATATAGGTTAGCCTTGGGAGAAGGGCATCACATATTGAGAACGTGAACCACTGTTTTAGCTGGGAAGATAAGGATATTTTGCAGTGCTGTATTGGGAGAAGTGACTCATTCAGCCCTGACTGAAATTAGAGAGGAAAGAGGAGATAAGAATCAATGGCACAGCAAATGCCAAGGCTGTGTGCCTCACCATCATAGTGGCTGCTGAAGCTGTCAACAGGAAGGCGTGGGTGGCAGGACAAGTAGTTCAGCCTTGGACATACCGAGTTTGAAATAATAATGAGACCTTCAGGTAGGTGACAGGTAAGTGGAGATGCAGAACTGGGCAGTAGCAAAGAGGCTCTGTGTTAGAGAGATATAGCTGGGTACAATCAGCAGATCCAAACCCTCAGGATAAAGCCAGTAAGCTAGAAAAACAATATTATTACCGTATTTTTTGCTCTATAGGACACACTTTTTCCCCTCCAAAAATTAAGGGGAAATGTGTGTGTGTCCTATGGCGCAAATGCAGGCTCCTTGGCTTCAGCGATAAGAACACGAAGCCTCCGAAGCACAGAGGGAACACTCCCTCCGCGCTCCGGAGGCTTCCCGTTGCTTTCGCTGAAGCCTGGAGAGTGAGAGGGGTCGGTGCGCACCGACCCCTCTCGCTCTCCAGGCTTCAGCGAAAGCAACGGGAAGCCTCCGGAGCGCAGCGGGAACTCGCGCTGTGCTCCGAAGGCTTCGGGTTCCTTTTGCTGAAGCCGGGAGAGCAAGACTCTCCTGGCTCCAGCGAAAGGAACCCGAAGTCTTTGGAGCGCAGCATGAGGTCCTGCTGCGCTCCAAAGGCTTCAGCCACGTGCCTGCCTGGAAGCCAGAGGAGGAACAGAAGGGTCTCCTTCTGTTCCTTCTCCAGCTTTGCTTGAAGGGGCGCTGCGCAGTTCTCCCTCTCTGCGCAGCGCCTCTCCTTCAGAGGAGAGGCACTGCGCAGAGAGGGAGAACTGTGCAGCACCCCTTCAGCAACGCGCCTGCCCTGGCTTCTGCCTTAGCCACGCGCAGCCTCTTCGGACAGGGGGAGCCTTCATCCCACTGCCCTGAAGAGGCTTGGTGCGGTTATCCCAGAAGCCAGAACAGCCACACGGTATCCCAGAAGCCAGATCCCTCTTGCTGTTCTGACTTCTGGGATTCAAAATATTTTTTTCCTTGTTTTCCTCCCCCCCCCAAACTAGGTGCATCTTATCATCTGGTGCATCCTATAGAGCGAAAAATACGGTAGGCATGGGCCAAGCGGATGAGTTCCTTCCTCTCTGGGTTGAAAACTTGGATTTTTCATATGAGAAATGAGTTGTAAAATAAGTGAAGAACACAGGAACAGGAGTTAGGGGTGGTATAGCTTTTTAGGAGGGACGCGGGTGGCGCTGTGGTCTAAACCACTGAGCCTCTTGGGCTTGCTGATCGGAAGGTTGGTGGTTTGAATCCCTGCAACAGAGTGAGCTCCCATTGCTCTGTCCCAGCTCCTGCCAACCTAGCAGTTCAAAAGCCTCTGGGACCATATAACACCGGTTCTGAGAGATCTGCATTGGCTCCCAGTATGTTTCCGAGCACAATTCAAAGTGTTGGTGTTGACCTTTAAAGCCCTAAACGGCCTCAGTCCTGTATACCTGAAGGAGCGTCTCCACCCCCATCGTTCAACCTGGACACTGAGATCCAGTGCCGAGGGCCTTCTGGCGGTTCCCTCATTGCGAGAAGTGAGGTTACAGGGAACCAGGCAGAGGGCCTTCTTGGTAGTGGCGCCCACCCTGTGGAACGCCCTCCCTTCAGATGTGAAGGAAATAAGCAGCTACCTTATCTTTAAAAGACATCTGAAGGCAGCCCTGTTCAGGGAAGTTTTTAATATTTAATACTGTGTTGTTTTTAACACTTGGTTGGGCAACGCCCATAGTGGCTGGGGAAACTCAGCCAGATGGGCGGGGTATAAACAATACATTATTACTATATTATTATTATATAAATAGGTATGGCTGTGGCAGGAAGGTAAGTGGGGTTTCCATGCGCTCTGGTTTCTGTCACGGTGTTCCGTTGCACCAGAAGTGGTTTAGTCAGGCTGGCCACATGACCTGGAAAGCTGTCTGTGGACAAACGCCGGCTCCCTCAGCCTGAAAGCGAGATAAGCGCCGCAAGCTCATAGTCGCCTTTGACTGGACTTAACCATCCAGGGGTCCTTTACCTTTACCTTTTTAAGAGGGATTATATAATATCCCTTTATCACACACATTTTATCACACTGTATATTTCAATGCAATGGAAGCAGTAATGTGTGGTGTTAGTTTTTCCCCATCTCTGTGCTTTTGTGGAAGCTTTATATCTTATAGCCCAGGATTATGTTAAGAGAACAACAGGTTTGAATTTACAGCTACCTCTGCTGACCCAGTGTTTCAGTGTAGCAAGATGTAGTATGTGACAGGGGAGTTCTTAAATAGATCCCAGAATATAGCAGGACTGTTTGGGTAGCAAAGTCCATTATTTATTATTATTTTATTATTTATTAAATTTCCATGCCACCCTCCATAACGTAGTTACAAACAAAAACCATACCCTTCACCCCATTTAAAAAGGCCATAGCCTAGGAGAAGAATGTCTTTGCCTGCTGCCCGAAGATATCTAATGAATGTGCCAGGCGAGCCTCCCTGGAGACAGCACTCCACAAGATGGGAGCTACTGCAGAAAAGGCCCTTTGTGTTGCTTCCTTCTAGGCCTTTCACGGAGGAGGAACACGAAGAAGAGCCTCAGATGAGGATCACAGGGTCTGGGTCAGTTTGTTATAGGATACTGGAGGAGTGTCAAACATAATGTCCTGCGGTGCTATCATACCCTCAGGTTCCCTATAATTTCCCATGGAACCCCTACGTCACTCATGGCAATTTGAAAACTGCTGAGGCCAATGGTTTTCCTAAGTCAGATGTGTTGGCATATGGGAATGTAACACAGGTATTTGCTGAGCCTGGGTTTTGGCACTCTGGTCTATTTGAGATTTCCCTAGAGTCTTATTGTAGCATGAACTTTCATATACAACAACCTACTTTGTCAGGTGTAAGGTTCAAGCATCTGTCGAAAATATAAAATGTTTCTGAAATGGCAATACCCATACCCAAATTCAAAGTATAATTGGTTATAAGAGAAACTTGAAAATTATTATGAAGCTTCTTTTCAATTGACATATTTTCATGTGGTGAGAATCATTATTTTCTATGTCTAGCACTGAAACAATGTTATTCAGTTCTTCAACAGGGGAAGAAGATAATCCACAAGTCGTAATATATTTAACTGGCTTATTTTTAAAAGAAAAGAATGCAACATATTTCTCCACAGATGGAGTGAGAAATTATTTCAAATTAGTATAGCATCCTTTTTCTCGGAGAAGACAGTTATACATTAATTCACACCTTACGTACAAAATAAACAAGACTTTGGTTGTCATGCAAAATTCTATATTTGGTTTCTAAGAGAAATAATGAAACATATTTGTCAGTTTCACTCAATGTGTGATGAAGTAAAGAAGAAACATAACAGCAGGGAATATATCATAGTAGGTAAGCTCAAAGCTTCCTTTTTTTCAATCAGAAAAGTTATGATCTTATACATGCAAATAATGCAAATAATGCAAATAAAATAAAATCATTCGTTGTCATCGGCGGTCCATTCATGAAGGTCTTAAGATTTATGATAGTAGCAAGTACTGCAGTGACAATCGGTGTGATTCTCTATCTTTGTGTGTTCATGATTTGGAATGGGAGCCTGGATAAAAGAAAAGAAAAAATAGAATTATACTTTCATTCATTGCAAAAATCAGACCCTTTTTGCAAAGAACACCTTAAAGCTTTATTTTCTCACTTAAAATAAAAGCTATGTGTTTATTATGCAATTTCTTCTTCTATATTGTGATTTGTTGTAGTGAAGTTTATGGTACTGTTTTAATTGTACACCATTTTGATACTTTCTCTCTATATATATACATATATGAATAAATGTAAATAAAGAAACACTGAGAATTATTATCTAGACTCACTCTGCTATCATTTTCATTGGCAGTTATAAGTAGATAGAATCCTAAAGAACACCCCGCCCCAAAATGCAATTAGTTCCATATGCTCAAAAAATATTTTTCACTAGCATTTCTTGAACAGCAGCTGCTCATCTACAGGGCAAATACGTTGTAATGTAGTTGCAAGACATCGCTAACTTAACCTTTGCAGAAATGAGGTTGAGGGTACATTCAAAAGCCAGCTACAAGATAGTGTGAGGAATTCTCCTGTTCACCCACCCTTAATCTGGTTTGAATGTTGTGATACATATATTGCTCACTTGAATTATACAAGAGTTCAAAGTCAATACCAATAGATCTGATTTTGCTATGTAAGGGTTGGAGCCATTTGGATTTATAAGAGACCTTAAGTAAGTCAGAGAGCAGACTGTGGACTTAGAAGAATGGAGTTGCAGCTTTCAGGCACAATCTTCAAGCATGCCTGAGGATTCCAATATTATTCCAGGGTGGAAGCGTAACAAACACATATTGCATAGGTAGGTGTTTAGTAGCCTCGTTACCTGTTTGAAGGCTCTTGCCACACAGCATGTTGCTTCTGATGTGATGTTCTTTGGAACCGGCATTGTCTTCTTAGATCTCATGGGAGTGGGATAAGCCCTTGAGAAACAGCATCCTGCACACTGATAAATAGGTCGCCCATTGAACAGCTCGGTCATGCGTGCATTCAAGATCAGTTTACATTCAGGGCAGCCTTTCAGATACACAGAAAAGAATATATTTAGATATTAGTGCTGTTCTTGGTTCTACTTGTACTTCACATTGCAACATACGACGGGCTGGGCTGCATTCCAATCTTGAGCTGAACTGGTAGGGTGGGCTTCTCATTGTGCGCCATCAATTCATGAATGGCTAAATTCACATCTAACTTTGAAGACAAAATGGTCTACAGCAAGACATGGGAGCCTTCCAGATATTGATTGGACCACAATTCCCATAATCTCTTACCATTGGCCATGGTGGATGGGGCTGATGGGAACTGGATCCCAACAAGTCCTCCAGGCCCTAGTCTACAGGAAATAAGATAAACTTTCTGATCTGATCTTGGCCCTCTTTCTATCAAATGTTTTGGAATTAGCTAAGGCTTGCTTAAACTGGTCACCTCCTCAAGATCCAAAGGAAACCCCCCCCACACACTTCTTTCCTTTTTTAAAAAAAAAATTCAGTATGGTGCCATTAGCTTAAATAACTATATGGGCCAAAATGTAGCTAAGGCAAAAACTGTGAAATATTCACTGGGAGCTACTAACAAGGTGCTCTGAAGTGGGGTTTTCAAGACAGAACATGCAATTTCACTCCTTGAACACGCAGCACATTTTCAGAAAAAGAAATGCCAGTTGAAAGAATTTGTCACATACAGGGCACCAAAAACACTAAGGTATTCAAAATCACAAGTCAAGCGGGTAATTAAATGCATGTTTATGAATATGGCAGAAAATAGAGGTCATCTGTTAATCAGATTATTAACAAGTAACGTAGTAAATCATCTTTTGATGTTAGGGAAGCTTAAACAGCTGCAGCTCTTCATTTCCCACATTTGGAGATGCTGACAGATAATACTGCTTTAAAAAACAACTCAATCAAAAATATTATGTGGAAAGCCCCCAATCAAAAAAGCACTGTTAGTGTTAAAGTAAATTAGTTAATGCCATATCCATTCATTTTTCATCTTTTTAAAAATTTAATTTGCATTAATTGCAATGCATATTGTTATTTTTTTGTGGAAAATATTAATAAAATTTATTTTTAAAAAAAGAAAGAAAAAATATAGAAAAGAAAGCATACACATGTACTAGCAGAAAGCTTTCATTAGTTTAAAAAAAATGATTTCTTATGATTATGGGGAGAAATATAATGCCTTTCTTGTCAATGAGATTAAAAGTGCTACCTATCCAATAATCTGCAGTATGAAATGGTTAACATTTACTTTCAGGGGTGTAATGTACAAAGTGCTATTCAGTCAGAAGATTCTAGAAGTGTCACACAGCCCTATCTTTTGAAAATTTACTCAGTATAGGTAAGTATACTGAGTAAGTACAGTGGTACCTCGGGTTAAGTATTTAATTCGTTCTGGAGGTCCGTTCTTAACCTGAAACTGTTCTTAACCTGAGGTACCACTTTCACTAATGGGGCCTCCCACTGCTGCCACCGCACAATTTCTGTTCTCATCCTGAGGTAAAGTTCTTAACCTGAGGTACTATTTCTGGGTTAGCGGAGTCTGTAACCTGAAGCGTCTGTAACCCAAGGTACCACTGTATAGGTAAGTATATGTAAGTATTCCTCTTTGTAAAGCTTTAAATGCAATGATGCAATCCAGCAAGCTGCTAAATAGTTTTAACAAGAGAAAGAGAAAAGATTTTGCAACTTCTGTTAAAGTGCAGCGAAGAGGACCACTTCCATTACACTTCTCTTTTCTTTCTTATTTCACAATTTCCCGTGCCATGAAATGTCATTTCTGTTCATGGTGCACAGATGATGGCAGCTTAACTGGTAAGTTTTATTTATCCAAATCACTGTCTGCTTAAAAAAAAAAAAATCCAATATTTAATGTATCTCACCTGGAGCGATGAACTCTCGCTCCGGCACTGAATGTAGAATACTCAGTGACACAGACAATATGGCAAAAGCAACAGCTGCATACTTCCCAAAGAACACCATGGCCCTCCTGCAAAAGAGAGAAAAACAAAGGATTTCCCTTCTAGTCGTAAGCATGTTTATTTGGAAAGACATCCAGTTGATTCCAGTTGAAAGTAGCTTAGGAACACAGTTTTCATCGTATTCTTAAATTCTACCCATGGAGAAGGCGCAGACCTGTAGGACTGCTGGTGGTGCTGCAGCCTCAAGAGACTAGTCACTTATTTGGATTCTGGTCTCTGAATGTAATATGGGATAAAAGTGTGGTTAGCATCTTGAATTTACCATGCAGTTTTAACATACATGCTAAGTGAGTACAGATGCATAAACAATGCTGTCACTTGGGTCAAAAGTTTGGGGTCTTTGTAGAATAAGGATAAGATGCCTTTCAGATGTTGTTGGATCCCAACTCAAATCGGTCCCAGTCAGCTTGTTGAATGTTCAGGGAGTTACAGACCAACTACGTCTGAAACTAAGTAGAACATCCACGAGTTCAGAAGTGGCTAATGTTTTGTGAGCTAGCCACTCCTGAACTAGAGGGTGTTTTACTAAGGCACTCCACATGGCTTGACTTACATGTTAGCCAAAACATCCTATTGGCTCAGATAGACTAAATGTTTTATAGGACTGATGTTGTTGCATAAGTTATCTGAGTGGTTTCCAGTGACATATGAGAGCTATGTTCACAAGTGGTGGTTGTTGTTTTTTTTAAAAAATATTGTACACATTATGGTTGTGGACCAAGAGCCAAACAGCTATCTCATGTCATAGACTGATGCAGCACAGAGAGTATGCATGCCTCTCACTTCTTATGAGGAATACCTTGCATAAACTTTATATATAGGCACGTGCCCAGTATCTCTGAAACTCATGAAGTGATGCTAAGCATTAGTTAAATTTAACATTTCCCCCTGTCCATGGGAATACTTTGGTGTAAGCCTCTAGACTGAGTAAAATATATAAAAATATGGTATCACTTTCCAGTAGATCAGGAACAAGCTACAATCTAGCATCCTGCTCATGAATGCTCCCTGCAAAATCTACCGAAATATTTAGCTAGGATCCAAAAACCCACAAAAGGTCATTCTGCATGCACAATAGGGCATCGATGCCCGACTGGAAAAAATTAAGCAGACACACATGCCACAAAAAAGCTATGGGAACCGGATCTTCAGAGAAAAAAGTGTCAACAATTGTCACTAGGCACATGAGACAACTAGACATAAAATTTTCCATGCATCTTTATGAGAATCACACTTCCTAACTGTAAAAGCACTATGCTGGAGCTGGCCCTAAGCAGCTTATAAGGACAGTATTTTTATTCATATTTATTCTAAACAGAAAACAAATAACAGAAAAACTACTTTCCAGAAATAACAATGCAACAAAAAATGCAATCAGACAAGAAGATAGTGCTGTTTAGGCCATGTACACAAAAAAATGTGGAAGATAAAGGCAACTGACAAGCAAACCATTCAAAGGAATTAAATTAATAAAATATTAGCAATATATTATATTATCAAACACAATTTGTTTTTATATTTTTGTTATAAAGTAATAATGCTGATGAGTCTGTTATATTTATGTGATGATTTCTAGTAAATTGGCATTTAAAAGGAGAGGACTGCCTTAGGCTGCAGTCCTAAGAACACAACATGGAGTAAGACGCACTGAACACAATGGGTTTTCTGACTAGACTTGTGCAGGGTTGCACTGCAAGCCTTTGCAGAAATAATCTAGGGGAAAAATGTATTAAGGTAATAGCCATTTTTCTCCCTTAATTTTATAAATGTAGTATAGGGATGGAGGACAATTTTATTAAGTTTTAAAACTGGATTTACCAGATTCACACTTTTTGAAACAATATGAGAACTAAAACATAGCCATCCTTTGAAATCCGCACTTACTTGAAATTTTCAAGGCAATTTTCCCAACAAACCAATGTTTACCAAAAATGCATATTTTAGGTAGAAGGGTGCATAAAAATAAATATATTAGTGGAAATAATATACAAAAATACATAAATCAATATAAATTGCTTGCAAAGATGTGTGCATTAGTCAAAATGACATAAAAATTGTTTATCAGGAAAAAGTCACACTAAAGTGCTTAAGAATTCTAATGTGGATATTTTTAAAAGAAAAATTGCTGCAGGAATATGGAGAATCCAATTTAAGATTGTGAAAAATGAGAAATTAGCAGATTCTTCCACTGCTAATGCAGTATCAGAGATCTAAATGGGATGATTTTGAGAAAGTATATGTATTGCTCTCTTAGCTAAATACTCCCTAATGAAGCCATTTCCAACACGATATGTAAGTAACACAGGCTGTTGTTGCTTTTACCTTGACAGATAGTTGCAACCAATGCCCAACCAGTTTGATGCGTAAGTTTGTTGCATTCCCACTTTACAAGTTTAGATGTAAAATATAATGTGTGAAGTAGCCTAAGGGGATTGTTACTTATTAGCCACTATCCATCCAAAGTTGCTTTTTCTGATCTCTTTCCCTGATCCAGAGAACTATGGCTTGTATCAAAAGAACTTCAGGTACAACAGAGCTTTCTCACTCCATTCCCGTTGCAGCCTTTTGCCCCTCACCAAAAAACAAACGAACAGAAACCCCGCTCCTGAAAACCAGGGGACTCACCAGACAGAGAAAGCATGAGAAGACTGCATGGCCACTGATGTATTCAGGGTTATGTGGCATAAGCTGCGCAAGAGAATCCAAGTGAAAAGCTGCATGTGGCTCCACTTGCATTATGTCTATCCCTGGAGAGAGTTCTCCCTAACAACAACACTCTCAAAACAGTAACATGTTATACCCCTGCAACAGCAAACACATTTGGTGTTTTTGTTTTTTTTAAAGCAAAAATTTTCAGCTTCAGGTTTTTATCTAAACCATGCTCCCATTTCAGAGACTGAGATACATTGCACACAAAGAGCTGATCACCATTTGGCTGACACGTTTTTGTGTCTTCATCAAATGATCCCAACGCATCAAATGAATCCAACGCATCTCGCAAAACAACCCTTATCCATGTTACTCACAAGTAAGCACTACTGAGTTCTGTGGAGTTTACCCCCAAGTAAGTGGATATAGGATTGCAGCCTCAGTCTAGGAAGAGAATCACAGTACTTGGTCTTTTTACAAAGAGTCTGCTTTAAAGAAAAGAGATTATATTAGATTTCATATTAATAAACATATCTAAACCATTTTAACAAATAACATTACCCTTCTTCTTTTCCAGCTGAGGACAGTTGATTAAGGGTCTGAAAAAAATAGGGTTAGGAAACTTAGCGGCAGCTTGTCTTTCGACACTGAGACGGAATATACCCTGTGTTTTTCTTTTATACTAGGAAATTCAGTCATATCTCCCACCTAGATCTAAGCCAATGGATCAACTGTGATGTCTCCTCATTGGCCAACTATTGCTTGATGTAATTACTATTCCGCCATACTGATGTTATCTCATCCTTGACTCTTAAAGAGATCACTTCCTGCATTGTAATATTAAAGAAAGGTCAGATGGTGGGCACAAAAATCAACGATGTTTACCATTTAGTTTTCTCTTGCATTGTCAACCACAGTTTACTGCCATTTTCAGTAATTGCAGCCATTAAAAAAAGAACAACAAAGACAACAGTGACTTCACCAGATTTCCTACCAGCTTCTAAAATGGCACAGGGGGAGAATGTTCATTCCCTGTACAGAGGTACCCCAGGTTACATATGCTTCAGGTTACAGACGCTTCAAGTTACAGACTCTGCTAACCCAGAAATAATAGTACCTCAGGTTAAGAACTTTGCTTAAGGATGAGAACAGAAATTGCACGGCGGGGGCGCAGTAGCAGCTGGAGGCCCCATTAGCTAAAGTGGTGCTTCAGGTTAAGAACAGTTTCAGGTTAAGAATGGACCTCCAGAACGAATTAAATACTTAACCCGAGGTACCACTGTAGTCTCTTTCCCCTTTGCAACATTATATTAAGAGCTGAAAACTAGAAAATAACATTTAAAAATTTAACAATGGACCTGCAGTATCTTGATAAATAATAGAACCAAGGGATTGGAGGGAAGTCAATTTGTTTTGTTTTGTTTTGTTTTGTTTTTGCATTGTTGTGGTTGTTTTTTATTTTTGTTATTTTTGGAAAATCAATAAAATGTTATTAAAAAAATAAAAAGAAAACTAGAAAATAACAAAATACAGTGGACGCTTGGGTTGCGAACGTGATCCATGCGGGATGCATGTTTGCAACTTGCACCGTTCGCAACCCACGTGTGTGCGTGCACGGGTTGCGATTCGGCACTTCTGCACACGCGCAAAGTGTGATTTAGCACTTCTGCGCATACGCAACTGCCGAAACCCAGAAGTAACCCATTCCGGTACTTCCTGGTTTTGGCGGTCTGCAACCCAAAAAAACGCAACCGGAAGCGGCTATAACCCAAGGTATGACTGTAGGAGGGAATAGCTCAGTTGGTTAGAGCACGGTGCTGATAACCTAGCCCAGGTTGTGATTCAGTCCCCATGTGAGCCACTTGCATATTTCTGCATTGCAGTGGTTTGGACTAGGTGACTCTCAGGGTCCCTCTCAACTCTACAATTGTATGATTTTATGATGCTAAAATGATGAAAAATAATGCAGTTTCAAACCATCCTTTTTGCACTCACCCTGTTTGATTCATATTGCAACATTTTCATTTCATATTCATTTCATTCATGGAATGGCTGGTGGTCCAGAGGTTGTCTCTGACAGAAGGGAAGGGGAAGCAATTATCACCAATTCCTCCTTCCCCCTGCAGCATCCTCCATCACCTCTCACATTGTTGCAGAGTCATCCAAATGGAGCTGTAGGAGGGAAATGCCTTTCCTCACGTCTGTGGATGGGAGATTATATGAGTGGAAAGCTATACACAGGGTTCAAGCCACTATTTCTTTGAAAGCATTATGCAAATAGTGCAAGTAAATTATTCAGACCCATTTATATTTAGTACATAGTTCTACACATGCGCACACGGGTCCCGCAGATTTTTGTGTGTCAGGCTGTGTCATGTCTCTAGCCTCAATCTCCCCATCTCCATCTCAGAAGGGGAAGAGGTATTGCCCAGGGATCCTTCATCCCACACTCCAGAACCTTCCAAACCTGAGGGCTTGACTTTACTTGACACCTCAGACACAGAAGACCCACACACGGAGACCTCACCATAGTTTCCAGTGGTTGCAGGTTCAGGCAATTGGCCTTTAGGAAACACAGTTTTTTTCTGAATGGGTGAGGTTAACAGCAGGTGAAAATCATGGCATCTTGAAAAGGTCACAGCAGGCTGCAGAAACAATAGCTCTCTTTGGGTGAGTTCCAACTAATGTTTGCCTTTGTGATCTGTCCAGGGTCCTGGCAAAAGATACTGCCTTGCCTTTTGTGATCCACCATAGCTTACCATAATTCCATTTGCTCTTCTAGTAATTGCCACTTCTTCAAACCAGCCCCCCCTTGGGGCCTTGAGGCCACAACAGGTTGCAACGTAAGTCAACTTTTAAAAAAATAAAGTGCCAGGTAGCATGATAGCACTATTGCAGGGAAGCATATTTTCTGTAGGTTACAACAGACCTGTATTTGAAGATAATTTCAGACCATATGGAATTCTTATACAAAATGTGCATTATATTAAAGACAGATGTTTGTGTTAAAATAAATTTTAGTAAGTATTAGAATAACTGAGTGAAGCATTAAGCACTTTTATATTCCATTTATTTCAGTGAGAGTTAAATGCATGATCCATTTTCCATCTTTAAAAATCAAATTAAATTAAATCATGCAAAATTAAACTTTGCGTGAAGTGCACCTAATGGTTATACTCGCAACATTATGTTACTCCCTTTGCTAGAATAACTTAATTTTAGAATCACTTATTATTTTCCCCATTTTATTCTAAAAATCCACTTGTGAATCAGAAATGTTATTATGCATCTAGCTTTTCATTTGCACTCCAAGTAATTTTGTTTTTCCCTGTTCAATGTATGTAATACCCCATTCAAATCAATATTCTCGTAACAGCAACTATACCTGTAGTTTGCAATCAGTGATGGAACAGCAGGGGAGTTCAATTCCCTCTCAAGGCTTCCAGCTACCAATATTAATTAGGTGAAAAATACAAGGAAATATATCTGTGAACAAACAATGCTGCAGTAAAAATGCCAGGGCAGAGACCATTTTTATGTACCTTGTATAGTTTTATGTTTTTACTGGTGAAAGAAGATCTACTCAATAAAGGCCAAATAAAAGACATATGTGGATAAAGAAATAATATTACAAGGCAGAGTCTACCTCTACTGTTTACTTTACAGCTTCTGAGAAATGGAACAACTAATAGGGCCTCCTCTGCCCCCTGAGGGGGTCTGTAGGGCTTTAAACGCTAATGTGAGCATCTGGATCTAAGCCTGGAAATGAACTGGCAACCAATGCAGCAGTTTTAAAACAAGGGTTATGTGAGATCTAATTGGAAGCCCAGCCACTAATCTGCTTGCTGCATTTTGAACCACTTGACATTTCCAAGTCATCCTAAGTATGTAAGTTACCAGAGAATGTATTACAGTGGCCAGGTTATTTATGTCCAAAAGGGGTTGTTTCTGGTGAACCAGAAAGATACTTCTGCTCCAGAAGGCTACTGTGGTCAACAGTATCAAAAGCCACCAACAGATTGAGAATGAGCAGCGTTGCACTCTCCCCATCTCTCTCCTGATAAATATCATCACCCAGGGTGACCAAGGAAATTTGAGTGTCATGACAAGGCCTGAAGCCAGACTGGAACAGATCCAAGTAATTAGTTTCCTTCCTGAAGCTGGACCACCATCACCTTCTCAAGCACCTTGCCTCAAAAGGGGATATTTGCCACCAGACAATAGTTATTTTAACAATTCTGGATCCAGTGAGGTCTTCTTACCAAGGAGACACACCACTGTCTCCTTCAAGGCAGGTGGCACCTTCTTCATTAAAACATTAATCACTTTCTGGACCCCCCCACCAGGCAACCCCCTGAAGAAGCCAGAATGCCAAGGGTCAAGGTGGCAGGTGGATGGCCACATGTCTTCAAGCAGGTTGTCACATCCTCAGGCTGCAATAATGTAAACTGATCCAGTAGTGATGGAGCAGACAGTGCTCTAGACAACTTTGTTAGACTTGATTTGAATGCGATCCAGCTCTGTCAAAATCTGAGTGATTTTCTCCCTAAAGTGCCTTGCAAAGTTGTTACAGAAAGCCAGCAAGGATGTCAGAGCCTTTTCATTTCTGTTTCTATCTCTTTGGTATTTCTGTTTAGAGAAACCAGTACGCCCATTTTGTGGGAACGAAGGCCTGTTAGCAGGATCTATTAGCAGGATGACCAAAATAGATCTCATACAGGCCAGCAGATTCAACCCCTGCCACTGCACCGCCATCAGCCCCATTGTGGTGCTTCCAGCCCCATTGTGGCTTTGTCTGTGTCACAGTACCCTTGTCCTCACAGCCATCCCTCACCAAACTGCTACTGCATCGTGGCAGTTGCAGTGGCGGGACTGGCAGCAGTACAGGTGTGACGGTGGGGCCAGGGAGGGGCCCTGGTTCTGCAGGATGGTGAATGGTGTTGCAGGGGCGACAAAATGACCTGCGCCACCCCCAAATATAGGATTCATAATTACAACTCCCAACTGTTTCCCCACCTAAAAGCAGCTGTGGGGAAGGAAGTTTAAAAAATCCTCTCCCTCATACCATTTTCTAAATCTAAATTAGCCCTGAATATGCTAAAATAAAAAGCTAAATACCTCACCCCTACACGTGCTGCTTCAAAATTCAACGTACAGTGGTGCCTCGCAAGACGAAATTAATTCGTTCCGCAAGTTTTTTCTTCTTGCGAGTTTTTCGTCTTGCGAAGCACGGTTTCCCATAGGAATGCATTGAAAATCAATCAATGCGTTCCTATGGAAACCGCCTTCAGACCAGGTCCGGGGACAGTCTGTCCCCCGACCTCTTCTGAAGGCTGGGGGGGGGACAAGGGCTTTTCTTCCCACCGCCAGCCTTCAGAAGGCTGTTCTGAAGGCTGGCGGTGGGAAGAAAAGCCCTTCTCCCCACCTCCCACCCCGCAAGCTCCAGGGACAGGAGGGCTTTCCTCCCGACTGCCAGCATTTTAAAAGCCCCCAGGACAGCGGAGACTTCTCCGCTGTCCCGGGGGCTTTTAAAATGCTGGCGGGCGGCAGCGAAGCTTTCGCTGCCGCCCGCCAGCATTTTCAGATCGCCCCGGGACAGCAGAGAAGTCTCCGCTGTCCCGGGGGCTTTTAAAATGCTGGCGGGCGGCAGCGAAGCGTTCGCTGCTGCCCGCCAGCATTTTCAGAAGTCTCCGCTGTCCCGGGAAGGCCGGCGGGGGGGAGCAAAGACTTTTGCCCCCCGCCGGCCTTCAGAAGAGGTCCAGGACCTCTTCTGAAGGCCGGCGGAGATTTCCCTATGGGCTTTCTTCTTGCGAAGCAAGCCCATAGGGAAATTCGTTTTGCGAAGCACCTCCAAAACGGAAAACTCTTTCGTCTTGCGAGTTTTTCATTTTGCGAGGCGTTCGTCTTGCGAGGCACCACTGTACCTATAGAAAGCAAAGGTAATATTTGCAAAGGTGAATGTTTTTAGCACCCACCTTTGCAAGTTTAAAATTGTTCTCAATGCTGTTTTTCTACTGTATCTTGCTGTGGGACCTTAGGCATAGCAGCCAGCTCCTAGGGGCTGAGGTTCCTTCGCCCCCACCCCAATACAATATTTGAAAGGGCCAGATCCCCCCCCCCCGAAGTTGATGACCATTGCCATTCAAATAGTGTGTGGGCTGCATCACTGGCCCTCCTGCCTTAGGGTGGAGGGCGGGAAGTAAGTAAGTAAGTAAGTAAGTAAGTAAATAAATAAATTCGACGGATGTTTGTTCCTTTATTTTTCTTAAAAGGATAGTTTGTATTTAAAATAATTTCCCCAAAGCTTAAACAGCTGCCCTGTCGAACAGTTTCGGAAGTTGCGGACTAGCAATAAATGCGCATCGGTTTTTGGATTCCTATCTGCGTAACACCTGGCCTCCCTCGCAGACGGAGGGGCGAGAAACTTTGCAGCCAGGTGCGCGTGTCCAGGGAGAGAAAAGAGGGGCGAACGGAAGCGGGCGAGAAGCGCGCCGCCTGCCCGTTGAAGTCTGCGGTGGCGGCGCCGCCTCTTCCTGTGCAAGGGAGCGAAGCCGCTCCAAACCAGGCAGACCGCGAGCGAAACTGAAACACTTCTTCGTCCTGTCTCCTTGCCGTCTCTGCCCCCCCCCAAAAAAAAAGTTCGCGAGGCGCGTCACGAGGCTATTTGTTCCACTAGGCGCGCGCCGGCAGACGCACGTGACAGGACTAGCCCACGTTTCCCAGCCCCTCTGCGAATGTTGGGGGGGGGTAGGACGGATAAAGAGCGGGCGAACTGCCTGTTCGAACTCTCCTCCCCTTCGATCCCGCACGTGATTCCCCCTCCCCGGAACGTGGTATTGTGTAATCACGTGACCCCCCTTTACGGGGCTCGCGCCTGCGCGCGCGCGGGGAGAGCTGGGGGGGGGTAGGTGGGCCGTTGAGGGAGGGCTCGCGAGTGCGGTGGCGGTTGGTTGGTTGTGGTTGGTAGTGGTAGGGTGGGGGGAGG
Source organism: Podarcis raffonei (assembly GCF_027172205.1). Lineage (NCBI taxonomy): Eukaryota > Metazoa > Chordata > Lepidosauria > Squamata > Lacertidae > Podarcis > Podarcis raffonei. Next base: position 44,533,265 of record NC_070604.1, read on the forward strand.
GGGGCTGCGTACGCGACGGAGCGGGGTGCGAAGATGGCGGACGAGGAGGCCGAGCAGGACAGCGGCAGCCACGGCCCTGGCGGCGAGAGCGGCCTCCTCCCTCTGGATATGCGGCGCTTGAAGGGGCGGCTGCTGGAGCTGGAGACGGGGCTGCGGGAGAGCCGGGAGCCCGCCGTGGAGGCGGCCGCCGAGTACTGTCAGCAGCTCTGCCAGGTCAGGACGGGGCCGGGGCGGGCAGGCGGGAGGGTCCTCTCTCTCCTTGCCTCCTCCTCCTCCTCCAGCGGGAGCAGGAAGGAACTGGGCCGCGCTGCTGCTGCTGCTCTCCTCCTTGAAACTGGCTCTGAGGGAGGGAGCGGGCGGGCAAAAGTGGCCCGCCCCCCTCGCCGGGAGGGGAGTTCATCGCGGGCCCGGAATCCCCTCCCCCACAACCTGTCTTCCCGGCAGCTCCCCACCCCCCACGCGGCTCCCTCTTCGACTCGGCCCCTTTGTTTTGCTGCTGCTGCTGCCGCCGCCGCCGCCTCGGGTCTGGAGGGGCCTTTGTCTGCTGATGGCGGCGGCGGAGAGCCCGTGCCCCTGGCCCAGCAATAAGCCGGAGCCTGAAGGAGGGGAGGGGAAGGGTAGCTTGTTCCAGCGGGAGGAAGCGAGGGAAGGGGGTGGCTATGAGAGCTCCCTCACCCGCTCGGTTGTATCTCGAGGACTCATGCTCCAGGTGCCAGAGAAGGAAGTCCTGCCCCGGTTTCCCCCTATGCCACAAATATTTCAATATAACCACCAGCTTGCCCATGGGAGCTAGCGCGCATCTGCCCCACAGTAGCGCACCGGGAGGCTTAGTCGTAAGGCTCCCTTCATGTGTTACCCCCATAGACGAGCATAGGAAGAGTCAGTCCAGTGATCAGGGTTTCCGGAGTATCTTTAAGCCAGTGTTGTTATGGTTGAACGATCTTTCCAACTGCCCTTGGATTTTGTCAATTAAATCAGGTTACTCTAAACGAACATAGTATTTGTAGCGTTTGCTCAGGATGCACACTATTGCTCTTTCCACAAATGTCTTGCCCATCAAATGCCTGTTTCCGCCAATTTGTCGATTGGGAAACTGTCATTTCAGAAATCCACTTAGTTCAAAACTTACATATTTGAATGGAAGACATGAACTGCTTTAAACAAGCATGCTTGAAACAGATACTTTTTGATACAATCACACAAAAATAACATATTGGCCTGGTTCTCGTGTCACTTAAAGTATCATTCACCTAAGTGGCATGCTGTTGAAATGTCTTACTCCGGCTGCTAAGCCATAGTTTGGTCTTAATGTTATGTCTGAACCCGAACTCATGATTGATTTCTTTCTAAACTACGAGTAGTAAACCAAGGTTTGTGTTTTGTTTACCACTCGTGTGTATGGCTGACTTGGTATAAGACAGCTTTCTATTTCTGTGCATGTTTGCTCAAAAGAAAATCCCGCTGTGTTGAGTGGAATTTAATTAATTGTTATTTAGTTTCTTTTTCTAGGTCAGAATGTTTTTTTTAAAATTTAGGCCTATAATAATGGATCACATTCAGTTTTTGTCCCTCTGTATACATAGTCAATAGGGAGTCAGCCTTAGGATTTACTCCTCACCTGTGTCAAACCATTTACAGCCATCCCATCATTTCCCATGGTTTTGTGTTGCAAGTTCACAGGTGCAAGCAAATTAAGATCCTTTGTCAACCAAAGGATGAAGGATCCTCGTTTTTTGTTAACCATAGTTTGCATCAGTGCCATTTAACAATAACAATGAAAAAAGTCCCAGTATTCCTACAGGCTGGTCCTCTCTCGCTTGTCTAGGATAAAAATTTCTGTAGAACAACTGTCATAGACTAAATTCCCATCTTCTTTGACATTATGCATTATACTTGAGCTAGAAAGAATAAGATGTTCCTTTTTGCCTATTGAGAACTCCTGAAAGTAGGAGTGAATAAAATCAACAGTGTAGTTGAGCTCTTGTACATCAGCTCAGTGTCTCTTGATCATATATCTTAATTGAGATTTGAAATTGTGCATTTTTGAGAGAAAGGGAGTCATGCCTGACACTCTTTTCAAGCATGCCTCAAGCCATGGAAGGCTTCAGTTTATGTATTTCTAAAATGTATCAGGCCTTGTTCATGTGAACTAGCTATGGCATTTAACTTTATCAGTTGCCTTTTGGGGAAAAACACCTTTGTTCAAGTTGATGTAATAAAATAGATAATCCTGATTTTATGAGATGAAATTATAATTATTTCCATTTTACCTGTTCTTATTCCATTCTTCCACCTTTTCTCTTACACACAAACTAGCTCTTAATTATAAGTGTGTGTTTGTATACACACACACACACCTTATTTGTTGTGTATATGTATATCTTAATATTTACTATGATTTATTCACTATTATGGATATTGATGTTTATGTGATTAATAATAATAAAAATCATATTATGTAAACAAGATGGGTGGATGGGAGCGTGCCTTGCTGGATCCAAGGAACAGCCGGGAACATTGGCTCCTGATGGTTCCTTTGGAGTCCCATCTTTACCCACACCATATCTGATGTCATGCATGGTATCAGGTGTGGGATGTGTGGGTATGACTTCCTAAAAATGGCCTGGTGGGCCATGTTTGGTACATGGGTCTGAGGTTCCCCACCACTGTACTGTCAGTGACAAGAGTGAGAATTCCTGACTCCCTAGCTGTGTATGCCCCTTTCTGTGATAAGGCGTGTTCAAACTGGCTCACAGCAATGCCAGAATAGGGTATAATAGTAGGAAAATCTATAGCATTTCAATTGATAGTCTCCCCCCCCCTTTTCTAATACTTAATTTATCCTTCAATTTTAAAAGAAATTTTGTGATGGGTGTTTATGAAAGATGTTACATCTAGCTAAAAGGCAGTCATATCTTATAGCTATGCCTCTGTTGCAATCAAAGAAATTTGGGAGAGTCGAGTACTTCTTAGCTTTATAGAAGCTTGGATAAAGAATGGTATACCGTGTAAAATTAAAGGGGGCTTTCCTTTTACCTGCCTTTGTATTCTCTCAAGTCCTTGCATCTTCATTGTAGTGGCAGGCCAGACACAGGCCTGCCTAGTTAGAAGAGAACTCATCAAAAACTCTCCACCACAGTGTGATGGTGCTTTAACAAGTGAAAATGATTTCCAGGGTTGAACTCACCTGGTGTCTTTCATGTATTAATGTAATTATTTAATTATATTTTTATTTCGCTTTTCAGACAAATATTGTATCCCAAAATGGCTTACATCAATCAAATGTTAGATACTGGCCCTGCCCTCAGACTTACAAACTAGAAAGACAAGACGTACAAGGGAAGGGGACTGGAGGGAAAAGGTAAAGGAGGGAGATCAATTTAAAAATGCCAAAATAAATTGATTAGTTGTAATCAGGCATTTGTATTCAGTTGAGGTTAGGTGATCTTTCCTTACTGGTGTTTTTGAACAGATAGGCATGGTGTGGCAACCTGGCGATCTTTAGTTCTGACATTAGCAGAAGCCAGGTTGTCCTTCTCACAGTCTCGGGGAAATTCTTTGGGTGCAAAAGTTCATAGTGACTCTGAATTTGCACTTGGCAGTACTGCTTTGGAACAATTGGCCTAGCTCTCATAAAGAAAGGGAATAAAGAGAGGGCCAGATTTGTCCTCCTTCACAGGTGTTTGATACCCCCTCCCTTAGTGATCCTGCTCAGATGTATTAGTAATGTAAAATGAAATTTATTATGTATAAATTATTGCATGTTAATAGATAATACATGCTTTCTGCCACACTTCAGATTCTTTGAAGAAAAGGTCCAATACGATGTTCATGTATTATTCTCTATGTAGAAATAGTCTCCTTTGGGTTTTTCCCAATTGAAGCCTCTGTTTCATGGCATCAATCTATAATGTTCATAAGGGTTACTTCCCATTTGGTAACTCTGGTTTTTTAGAATTAAATGATTCTTCACACTAGTTGACAAAATATTCTAATATCCCCCAGAATTCATTCAAAGTTCAGTTGACAGCATGTAGTTCTTTGTGATAGACCATATTAGTTTGGGGCAACAAAACAAAAAGATCATGGAAATATAATAATTAAAAATTTCATTTTAGTGTGCCTCACTGGCAAAGCGTTCATTGTTATCTGTGCTAGGAGAATTCTTTGTGATTTATATTTGTGTCTCTTGAATTATTCCTATCCTCCTATTCTAGTGGATTAGGAGAAAAAAATCATTATGATTAATATTTCATTTTTAATTGTATATAGAATAGTCTCACTTACTCATGGCACAGTACCAATCATTAGGCAGAATTTGAAGATACCCCTTGTCTACAGTAACATTACCAAGTTTAGCTCTAACATTACCCAGTCTAGATATGCATTTCTATGCACCATTAAATAGGAGTAAGTTCCACGCAGTGGGACTTGCTTTTGAGTAAACATGCATCACATTTCAGTGCATTTTTTTTAAGCTTTATTGCTTTGTTAAAGAGAAGGACATTTTAAAAAATCATTCTACAGCTAGGCAGTACCTGGAAATCTCAGAAGCCAGAGGGGGTTAGACAGTACGCAGAGGGTTTATTTATCTTCTACATATCATGTTGAATGAGCTGTGAGTTTTCTGCACAGTTTTCTCTCACTGTCCAGGCCCAGCTATGCTTGACTGAAAGCTTGAACACCATGTACCTCAGAGCCTCTCTCTCCAAAATGGAATTTTTGTGCTCTGCATAGCTCTGTACTATTACAAATTGGCTGACGAAAGCTGAGTAATAAAATACACAAATACATGCATAGTTGCATACACTGGTCTCATCAGGAAATAATGAACTCTTCCAAAAGCAAGTGCAAGAGATATTTCTTAGTGTTTCTACTCTCCTCTGTCCCTCGTCCCTAAGGTAAGGCTAATAGGTCATTTTCCAACTCACAAAATTCCCTGTAGAGTTGTAGTACTAGATCAGAAATCCAGTCTTTTCTGCTTGTCCAATGGAGCTGTTATGAAGGGTGAGTTCAACCAGCTACATCATGCACTACTTTAATTGTCCAGTCCTGCTATTAAATAACTCCTTTCCCAAGAAAGCTATGGCCCGAATACAGTGTTCTTAAGTACCTGCTACCATAATTGGGATTAGAGAATCACATCCCAGTTGCTGTGCAACAACTGGTAATATGTCTGTGGCTGATTGCAGCAGTTGCAACAGCTACCAGCCAGGGAATAGGATGCCACATGCTTGCAGCTTTGTGTTGGAGCTGTTGCATTAATAGTGGTGCAAAGCAGCTGTGATGTGCGGTCTCTCAATCCCATTTGTGTCTGAGGTTTGCTGTGTCTGGTATGTCAGCACAGTGCTTTGCAACAAACATATTGAGGTTCAGAGCACATAAATGTTCCTTCTCTTATGCTCTTTGGTGGGACATGGAAGAGAAAAGTCTTATTCATTTGGTAGATTCTAAAAATGTACAGTATAATGTTGAGGGGGAAAATGGTGAATGTGTCAAGTCTCATATCAGTGAATAAAATGGAAAAATGGACTCCAGTCTTGATTATTCCATCTTCATGTTTTCTCAACAGACACTTCTTGAATATGCAGAAAATTGGAAGACATCTGAGGATCCCTTGCCTTTGCTGGAGGTATACACAGAGGCTATCCACAGTTATGTTAAAGTGCGGTCTTACGTTACCTCTGAATGTGAAAATGTAGCCTTGGTGCTTGAACGCTTAGCACTGTGAGTATACTATAATTAGTTTTACGTACACTTGTTTTATATTTTCAAGCTACTTTGGAATATAATGCTGTATATAGTGATGGATAGTTCTTTTAGATAGTAAATGAGGGCCTGACTTACATCTTTAATACATTGGTGAGAGGAAATGGGACTAGATTCAGCTAGTGTTGGACTAGGACCTGGGAGATCAGGGTTCAAATACCAACTCAGTAATGAAGCTGGGTGACCTTGGGCCAGTCACATTTACCACCAATCGGCCCACTGGCAATTAGATACCTTATTATTGGCACTGGGAATACTTGCCCCACAGCTGACATCACATATGACACAAGGTGAATGTGGTTTGTGGGACGCTACCTCATGGGCCAAATTAGGATCTGTGTCAGACCCAATTAGGCCTGTGTACTGGAGGTTCCCCGCTCATGTTGTGAGCAGTGAGAAATTAACTGATTTTGCAATCTTTCTTTTTCAGAAGCTATGCTGAACTTCTGCTATCCCTGCCTCTTGAACTGCCTGAAAACCAATGGAAAGAGTTTCAGTCCTTTATTCAGGTAAGAATTTGGTTTCTTAACCAACCTATTCATCTGGAGTCATAAATATATAATGTTTGGTGCCTCGTGTTTCTCCTACAGTGATGAGTTCTGTTGTGTGTCAGTCTCTCAGATTTATTGTGATCTAAATCTCAGTGAGATGATGGTTTATAGTTCTGCCAGGGGAAAATTGTTCAGATGGAAAGTTTGGTTTAGTTTAGTAGCCTTCCATTTTTTCAAGTAAGTCACATAGCTACTCACCCCTTGTGTTTTGGCAAGGTAAAGAAACTTTGTGATAAAGGGGAATTGAAAATTTGAAGCACTCCACAGTTCTTATCATAATCCTCCATATTCTGAACAAGAATAGTATTGACGTACATAAATCTGTATAAAAATATGAACAAAATAGTGCAGGAACTCTTTGATTGTGGTACCTTTTTTAAAAAGTATGCTTTCTATCCCACCAAGTTATTTTGCTTAGTGTATGATCCTGCTTCATAATCTGTTAGCATAACCCCTTGAGTTGTAGGTTTGTTAGTTAGTTAGTTTGTTTTTTATTTAAAAAAAGTATGATTGGAAGTGAGTTGCGAAAGGCAGATAGCAGTGAGCACTTCGAAAACTCAGTGTTCTTATCTCTTCTCAATCCGTTAGATGCTATCCAGCTAACATAGTTTAGAGACCCATTTCAATCCCTGCTCAGTTTATTCAATTTAACAGAGAAACAGGGAAGATTGTAATTTGGAATTAGGAAGAATGGTACAAAGATATGATTACGTGGCCAGAAAATTAATGGGAAGTGCTGCGCTTTTACTCTTCAGTATTAGAGCCTGCACTCTACAGATGTGAAGTGAAGATTTTATACAAGGTCCACCAGACAGGACATTGGAATATCCTTTGAAATTCCATGTACAGTACAGCGTTGATCATCAACTGGAAAAGCCACCCATGCCCTTTAAAAGGCGGCATATCAGGCAGAAATTTAAAAGGTGTGACTGTAACCCACTGTTGCATTTATTGAATTCCTACCTGTTACACAGCTTTAAAAGGATATGACTCCTTTCATCTCTTTTCTCCCATCTTTTAACATATTTAGTTTGCTTTGCACAGAATGCTTTCAAAGTTCTCAAACAGAAGAGAGTACTGTGTCTGGTAGATGGACTAGGAATTCCATTTTTGTAGCCTACAGAGACCCTTCTGCTGTATGAAGCTACATTCCCTTTCTTCATCTGTGGCTGGCTGAGGAATACCATATGAATGCCAGCTTCCTATCATTCAATGCTGTGATTGCATACCTAGTACACTGGTGCCTGAATAGAAGAGTATGTGAGCGCTTGGTAGCTTTTTCTGGTATTATTATTCAATTGAAAAGATAGTAGAGCTTAGATAATTAGCAGTTAAACTCCGACAGAAGGTGCCAGGGCGTTGTCTTATTTTCAGAGCCAACATTGATTTTGGGTTGGTTCACACCAGATGCTTTTAAGCCGTGATTTAGAGCTAGGTGGATGAGACTCAGCAAGCCAGAGCAAAGAGTTGGACTTGTATGTTTCTCTTTGCTTCTCCTGCACAGCCAGGAATCCTAGCTTAGGAACCAGGAATCGTAGTTGAAAATTGCAGTTGCTAAACAAGCCAGCTTCAAACAACAGCTCTCTGTTTAGAACAGCATCCTTCAACTTAAACATGCTCCCTCTTCTATCATGCAGTGTGATAAAGTCATTGAAAATGGTCACAGTTCAAAAGAGCAAATAGAAGTGGCAGAGAGAAACTATAAAAACTAAAAGAAGCTCTTTTTCACAATGTTTTCAGTGTACTGCAGTATCCTTGTTCAAAAAGGCATGCTGATATGAATGTATATTTAATTTAAAATTGGCTTCCACTTCATTCTTCATTAACAGTTCTTACCAGTGTTGCATTCAGGACTGAACGTCTGTCATGTCAGCTGTGGCAACGTGCTTAGTAAAAATTACTTTAACGTTTGATTATTAAAAGCCCAAGTGCTATTATGAGTTTTATGTAATTTGATGTACATATACTTGTTAAAACTATTTTGGTGGTTTGTTTTTTCCAAGATGGCACACACAAAATTGATGGAAAGTGGCAGCTGCCAATTGCATTTCTTATCTCTTCTTGCTCAAGAAAATGGGACTTGGAAGAATCCAGTTCTTTCTAGTATCCTTTCCCAAGAGCCTCTGGATCAGGATGAGGGTAAGTTTACAAAGGAAATGTAGGCTGAAATGTAGCCTACTGTACAAAGCTAAGAGTTGCATCCATTAGTCTGCTTGCTTTTGCCCCTGGCCCCATGCAGTCTTTGGGTGATTCATCACAAGGGAATGTGGCTTTTGAGCTCGAAAGGTTCTCCAACCCTGCTATTAATTCTTTGCAGGATAAGGCACTTCTGCACTTCAGTTTCTGCCCCCTGTCCAACACGTAGTATAATCATTAGGTGAAGGTGAATTTGCAGAAATCCTCACACACTGTCAGGTAGGCTACAGCTACATGAAAAGACTTGTGAACTGAGAGATACTAACCAACTTTAGAAGTTGACAGTTATGTGTATTTAAATTAGTTCTTACTATAAAATAAAAGTGTGAATGTATCCTTATTTACCAATTGTTATATCTTCCTGTATTAAGTGGAAATGGGAAGACAGAGAATTGGAAATAAGCAGAGAGCTTAAAAGTTTTATGCCTTGCATGGGGGAAAGCCCACTTCGTGTACTGGTTTCAGAAAGGTAGAGATAGTTATGCAGGGGCTGGTTCTGGGGTTGTTCTGACTATGTGCAATTTCAGCTTTACACACAGTCCCTGGAACCTAACCCCTGTGCAAGTTGTGAATCAACTGTATAGACAATAGTTTTCCATTTGTTGCCCAATTATTCCACTTTCTGCAGCATTTTTAAATCTCTTCTCTCCATGAGAAATGGCATTAGAGAATGCAAGTTAGAGAAGAAAATTCTTCGTAATTCCATGTATAGTGATTAGTTTATACGTGATCATTAATGACGGAGAAAAAGAAATGCACCATTACTTTTGAGTCAATTCTTCTATGGTAAAGCTTTCTTGTGGAAGCACCCATATTTTAAGATTTGTGAGTTAATACTTACCATGGCAAGCATCCAGAGGGCAAACTATTTAGCTCTAGTGTAATCGTGTGTTCAATACTTCCTTGGTGTCTCGTCTCGTCTTTAAAGTATTAGTTTCGTGCTCCCCATATCAGTGATCCATGTGTTCAGCTGGATCAGCTGGTTGCATGCATGAATTAAGGCAAAAATAAATAAAAATGCTACCTGTGCATTTAATTGGCATGGCACAGAGATACCTGCGTACAAAATATTAAGATTTGTCACTGCCGTGTTACATGGCTGCAAGAGCCATTTTCTTTCCCTTCTTCTTTAAGGACTACTTGGGCTTAATGGGAGTATGAAGACATGCATAGTAGAGATATGAGGAATGCTGCTACTGCCTCCTTTGGGAAGCAGTGGTTGGAAAACAGTTTAAGTGCTCATCTGGCATGATGGGAAGGCATGTAAAAAATTTGATTTTGCTTTGTATTTGTAAGCTTCCTTTGTCTTAAGAGAAGCAGGATGGTGATGTTTGCCACACCCCAATAATTGCTTGCAAAGCTATTTAATGTGTGGAAATCTGGGAATTAATTGAATATTTTATTTTTATTTTACTTATTAAGTGCATATCTCACATTTCTTCCCAAAGGACCAGGTGGCAAACACTTCACGTAATAAAAACACAATTTAAAATGAAATACTGACAAAGAGTTGTATCTGACGAAGTTGTCCTATTCATGCAAAGGCAGATTCCTCCTCCTTCCCCTTCTTCCCAAAAATCTGTTACAGGGGTTTCCCCACCCTCCAGAACATTTTAGCGGGGTACAAGGAGAGGGAGGAGAAGTTTCATTGTAGAAGTGGAAATCCTTGTGCAAATTGGACAGCTTCGTCAGATACAACCCATAGAGTCTGGGAAGACTGAAATAATGTTTGAGATGGTGTCCTTGACACTTTCAGGGTTACCAAGGTGTTGAGGTACTTTAAGAGTTTAGTCCCTTAGTTATAATGGTCTGAATGAAGTTTGCATTAATTTCCACGCTGTTATTAATTACCATCTACAGTACATACAAATGGTATGTTTATGAATAGTGCTGCTCACACTAGAAATTTGGTTAGCACAATATTAAATCTTGAATTGAGGCCTCTTGCCAAATAGGGGTTGGGCTTAAGTTTATTTATGTAAGAATACAACTAAAACTATGATAAAACCATAATAAACACAATTAAAAATGTCCTGCACAGTAGGGATAGCCTTTAGGAGAAAGGAAAGAACATCATAGGGGGAAACTAATGATTGAGGATTTATTTTGATAAAGAATTGTATTAGATGTGGTATGGGTGGGCATCTGAGAGATTAAATATTGGGTTTCTATTGTTCATTGAAGATTGAGCAGAGTGAAGTTTATAGTGGCTTAAAATTTATTTTTGTATTCTAAAATAGATCTTGTTTCTGCATTGACTGTGTTATTTGTGTCATGGTTGTGTTTTTGTAGCATAACTTGGTCTTGTGATCATCCTTGCTCACAGGTTAACTGTACCGTGAAATTAAAGGTTGCTGTGGATTTGCAAGAGGAAAACTAAAACCTTGACATTAAAACTACAGATGTTAATAATACTAATGTGACGTACAGTTCCGATTCATGAGTTTAAAATGGACATTTTTTTAAACCTCAAGGTCTTCCGTATCTTATTTCAGTGATAGCAGAGAATGTTCCTCTGTTAATGCAAGACAGGTTACCTGAAATGATAAACACTGTGGTTTAAAGGATTATTAGGGACCGTGGGTGGAAGAGCAAGGCTAAAAAATAAGAAATGTAATTAGTCACTCAATCATGTGGAAGATGGAAAAGAATATGAATGTTTTGGATTGGGCATGGAAAATGAACATTGAATAAATGCATCATTTTGTGTTTAACAATGAACAGTACTAAACCTTTGCATATACAGAACTGTCATCTCTAGTTAGTAAAATAACTTTCTCCCGGATTTCACAATGGCCTGTGTGTGCATTTCTTGTTAAGAAAGCACGCCTGTGTTGCATAGCTTAGGAAAATATATTCTAATTTCTTACTTAGCTTGTCATTATCTTTTTTTAAAACTTAAGCTGATTTTAATAAGTTGCACAATTAAATATGCAAAGTGAGGCAGTTACTCTAATCACATAACATGGAGTAACTTCTCAAAATATGATTTGATTATCAGGAGCGCCATTGTGAACTGAGACAGTCTGCTCTTCTCCCCACCCCTGCCATGGTGTCAAAAATAGTTAAGAGTTAAATGTCACATTGCTTGACTCAGGCAAATGATGGTTACTACTAACCACAGTTTGTACCCAGACCAGATACTGAAACCAAGATGTGGTACACTGGACCGTTGTCTTGCCTTAGTAATGGACTGGACAAGAGCCAATAAACTGACAATCTACATAAGACTGAGACATTGTTATTGGGTGGTTCCCTAGATCAAATGGATGGGAGTGTGTTGTGGACACTTGGTCTAAAAATTGTAGACATGAGGATTAGCTAGGTAAGCCTAGGTAAGAAACCTGCCAAATTACAGACAAAGGTTTGTGTATTAGCCACCTGTAAACTCGACTGAGGGGACAGAGAGAACTAAAGGTGGTTTGCTTTACGCCCTGTGGTTTTGTGAACAACTACTTTTTAAAATGGCATATATCATAGGGGTGCCTATAAGAAAGGAGCGTGCAAAATTTCAGAGGAATGGGGGCAGGGGCTAGTGACTGACACGATTGGAAAAAATCACGTTTGGCACCAAAACTCCAGAAACAATGCAAAGCTGATAAATAGGAGTGGATGTGTAGCACAAAGGCAAAAGGGCATCAACGTCTGGCATTTTCAAGTGAGCACTGCTAGCAAAACTAGCAAAGAACACAGAGCATAGAAGAACAAGGTGATACATCAACATCTGTTCTCCAAAGAACAGTGTTTAAAGAGCTTCTGTAAAGCTATTCAAGGTTTTTCTGTGGATATGGCACAGTAAATTTGCAAGACATTTTAATGTCTGAATAATAGCTGTGTTAAAAGTTCTGAAACGTAACAGTTTTGATACAATATAAGCATTGTCTGGTTTTTTGTTTAGTGATTATAAAGTAGTGGTTTAATAGTGGCAAAACAAAGCAATTTTTTGTCTCATTTGCATGCTTTTAAGTGATCCTGATAGTTTACTCTCTTTTTCTATTTTAATTTTAAAGAAACATTTATTCAAAATTCTGCAAAACACAGTGTTATCAAACAGAATCTGATGACAATATACATAGTCCACATACAATTATAGATCACTGTTCAACAAAAACAGACATAAAATAAAACCAAAATAAACATCTTCCCATCAGATGTTAAGGAGATAAGTTATTTACACAACTTTAGAAAATATTTGAAGGTAGCCCTGTATAGGGAAGTTTTTTAATGTTTAATGTTGTATTACGTTTTTATATATGTTGGAAGACACTCAGAGTGGCTGGAGCAACCTAGTCAGATGGGCGAGGGTACCAAAAATTGTTGTTGAATGTAGCGACTGGAACTATTTATAACATAGATATAATGGCTGAACAAGACAGGGTTACAAACATGGACTCTATTATACCAAGGGAAAGTAATTAAAGTGTTCTGTTGTCGTAAGTCACTATCAGCCATATTCATTCATTACTGCTTTGTTTCATTGCTCTTTATTTGCCTATTTTCTTTTTCTTTATTCCTCATCATCCCAAAACTGTCTAAATAATTTTATTTATTTATCTTTATCCAATTACCTTCCCCATTTTTTCTCTAGTTTGGGAACCCTCCAAACATACATATTTTCTGAGTATGTTTTATTTAGCCGAGTGCCTTATTTTATGTCAGCCTTCTTCAATCTTGTGCCTTCTAAATGTTTTGGATGACAATTCCCATCATCCTTGACCGCTGGTGGTGTTGGTTGGGACTAGTGAGAGTTACATTCCAAAAACATCTGGAGGGCACCAGGTCAGGGAATGCTGTTAGTTGAGCAAGCTATAAGTGTCTATTAAAAATTAAGGCTGCAAATCAAGGAAGCAGTATATGATTGTCAGGGAGAACTACATGTGCAACCTGAGTAGGATTACAGGTGGTGCCATTTTGTGTGTGTCCAATTGACGCACAACCACCATTGTACACATCATTTTTGGCCCTGGAATGAAGTGGAACAGGCTTATAGTGACCCAGAACACAACTCCTGCACAAGCGGGGAGTTGCCTGTACATGTATTCACTACAATTGTTGTCATTGCCAAAGTCACTGTTCAGTATAAGAAGAGGCTTCTCTTCTGCCATTGGGACTGCTGTACCAAAACATCAAACAAATTAGATGTACATGTAGCTCTCTCACCATTCCCATGCCAGCACATCACTTCGTTTAATTGCTGCTGCAGTTAATGAAAAATATACCTTGACATTTGATTTTGGAAAGCATTGCCAAAGCATTTCGAGTCAGTATAGGGAGACTTATTGAAGACTGTTATTAATAAGTTTTTGCCTGTTACATATTTGTTTGACCCTTCCAAAATTACAAAATTACAATTGCTTTCCATGCTCACTTAAGTTAAAACTTTGTCTTTCTTAAAAGGTATGGGAAAATAGTGCACATACTGTTTCACTTTTCAAAAACATGAAGATAAAGATTGGCTGAATAGTTCATTTTAATTTATGATATAATTCACAATTTTAATTTACAAAATTTAGAAATTTAATTGTGAAGGCTTTATAACAAAAATACAAGTACATGGTTAAGGTATAAATACTAGTTGTAAATATTAACTGGTCTTTACTGATTCACACATACATTGGTGTTAAATATTTAATGGACAGTTACTGATCACATATTGTTGTTTCGCCCTGTTTGCATTTCACATTTTAAAGTGGAAAGTTCAATCACCTTACAGTTTGGTCTGAAACAAGTCTAATTGAAAGTACGCCTCATTGTTATCAGTGAAGCTTTCTTGCTTTGCAGCATTAATGTAGTAACATTCTAGAATGTAAGCCAGTGCTTAGCTGCATTGGATTGTGATACTGTATTGTGTGTTTTGATGTAGTAATTTTAACACTTAATATTGGGTTTATACCTTTTTATGTGCCTGAGATTCAGTAACAAGAACGGACAAAAGGCAAGTTTGTCTGTTGATGAATACATATTATTCTCTGGCTTCTGAAATTTGAATTATAAGGATATTCAGTAATTGCATTTAAGTCTCTTTCCTAAGTTGTAAAGAGCATTTCTAGCAATGTACCTAATGTTGGAAGATAGTATAAAATGTGTTTGTTTCTAGTATTTGAAATTATTATTGTGAGTTGTATTATCATTCAGTGGATATCACTGATAAAGCCTGTTTTTAATCAGTGTGTTAGTTTAAAAATATTATTTATTATTATATAATATATAATATAATATTATTATACTGGAAAGTATCTTTGTAAATAATTTATGGCGGAATTCAGATGAGATTGACCTCTGAATCATAAATCACAATTGTCTTTTTGCAGCCGTAATAATACTGAATCTGCCTCTTTCGTCCCATTTCATCAGCTTGCTCTCTGAAAAGTAATTAGAACGATTAATTTATCTGCAAGAATATCTGTTTTCATATTATAAAGCTACTTAATCCAGACAAGCTGCAGTGACATTGATTTTAATCTATTTCCTTAACCTTTTTGGTGGATCTTTTTTAATTAACTTTTGCATCCTAGCTTTATTGATTTATTTTGGTTTTTTACCTTTAGACTCTATAGATGAGTCATAATTGTACATATAAAGCCATCTGGATTCTTCTCCAATTTCTCTCTCATTTTACCCTTCTTCTAAAGACCAGTGTCTAAAATCTCTTTGTAAATACAAAAATTAGTGTGTGCGCATGTGGGAAAAACAAGTAGCTTTTAATCAGGTTTTGTTTTTGTTTTGTTTTGTTTAAAAAAACCTTTTAAATAATTTTAAATTTGGTTCTAATGTGTGCAACTTAAAATATATCTGGAGTGTCTCTCTTGATGGAACCTAGCCCGGCCAGGTGGGTTTCAAGGTGGGTCACAGTTCGGTCCCACTGCATTGTGCACCCCAGTTCATCACTTCACTTGTTCACATAGGTGTGCATAGCAGTCATTACCCTCCACCCGCGCTGCGACTGGCTTTGGGCTCTTGCACAAGGATGCTGCCACCCAGCAATAGAGAGGGGTGTCGCCACCACCTTCCCAACACTTCCGCCTGTTGGTCAAGCTTGACCTCGGGGGTGGAGGTGTGGCCAGCTTGCAGCATTGGGCTGCCACACAAGGAAGCTGTCTCTGCAGATCCCTCATAGCTGGCCCTAGAGTGGCCCTAAGGAGAAGGAGCCGCTGCCGCCGCTGTCCAACCCCAAAGGCTGGGCTTGGGTGCTGCTTCCTTCGATGAGGGAACCTGTTTTGGGGGTGCCTAGGTGCACACCCTCAAAAGAAATGTGTCTGGAGCTGCGACCCTCCCCGTCCTGCCCTCTCCATGCTATGCCACTGGCACTGGCTCTTATATATGTTCATCGCTGCAGCTTTCTTTGTAAGTGCTAGCTTGAGAGCCATAGGTGATAAGGAACTGCATGTCAGAGGGTGCATGGAATTCCATGCAGGTGAATGAGCTAGCGGAGGAGGAATGGAACACTGTTCCTACTGTGCACCCAGTGTAGAAACCAAGTAGGGTGCCAGAATCTGGTGCTTAGCATAAAAATACAATGAATTGTTGCAGGAAGGAAATACTTCTTTGTCTCCCTCTGTAGCCCCTCCAGTCCCTCTCCTGTTATAAAAAAATACATAATTGCAGACTAGTTTGTGGTCTTATTTATTAGGATTATTTGTTGGTTCTACCAATCCTGTAGTCATATATTTGTACAATTGTGTGCCGAATGAAATCTTACCTTGACACCATCCAGCATAAATTGTTCATTAAGAAGGTTGTTCAGCCCCCTCTCCCCTCATTATAACTTGTGTTCTCTGAAGTAAATTATGTTGAAATACAAATAATATTACTGCAAAAAAGGTAATCTCACTTATTTCCCATACCATAATTAAGAAAAGTTGGTATATCATAGGGTTTGTTCAGAAGTTGTCCCTGAGAAGGAATCAAGGTAGAATTTGGGTTTATGAACCCCCTTACCCATGTTTCTACTTCTCTTTTCATGATAACTGGTGACAGAACAGGAGCTTCTATACTCTTATGGTGAGAGGGATTGAGGAGGGAATGTACAGCAGTGAAATCATGTCCAAACTCTTAACCACATTGATGATCAGAGGGAAGAATTGAAGCTCTGGCTTACTTTTTTAAAATTGAAATAGGTTTACTGTAGTCAAGTTGGGCCCTTTCAAAATCCTTCTAACAGTTAGTGCCTTTGCCTTTCATGATAAATACTGGTATGTAGACCTGTGTTAACACTTACTGCATGGTGAGCTAACAATATGTCTAATTGTCTTTCAGTGAATCAGTTTTTAACCTTTGAAGGCCCTATGCTACTGGATGTGCGCATTAAGCATTTGATGAAAACAAAGCAGTTAACTCAAGCAACTGCCCTGGCAAAAGTGTGCTCTGACAATCCAGAAATCAGCAGCAAAGGCAGTTTTAAGCAAACCTATCTAGTCTGCCTTTGTTCTGGGTCACCAAATGAAAAGCTAATGCAGGAGGTAAGTATGTTTTAGAAATATGCCTTGTGACTTTCTCAAAGCATCAGTAATAAGAGTATTGGGAAACATGGTTCAGAAGTGCATGTTGTAACATTCTCTGAAGAAAGAATTACTTGTGTTCTAGAACAGTTAAGCTTGAGTCAGTGCAAACTGTAAGGTATAAAACATCTTGGGCCAGATTCAACTACCCCATTCATGGAAGCTAGCACAAGGACTCCACCTAGCTCAATGGAGCTTTCCCCCTCTCTTCCCCTGTACCTGCCCCAAATCCTCCCTGGAGAGTTGGGAGAACCCCCAGAACAGCATGGCAGGAAGGAGAAGGAAGATTGTTTCATCTGGCAAGCAGAAATATTCTCATTGGTGGTATATTTAATTCCACCCATTGACTTATCCCTTAAAAAAGAATTGTTGAGGTGTTTGCCATATTTTATTATATGGGGGTCTATTCGTTAATGTATAGTACCCAGTATTTGGATATAATGGCCTTTAAATTGGAACAATTGGGCATAGAAAGGTTAGGAGGGAATTCATGGTTTTGAATAATTCTGGGAGATGAAGGTTTTCATGGAAGCTCTTAATATAAGGGGTAATTAAATATGCTCAGTGGTCAGTCTTTGAAACATTCATATCTGTTAGACCCTCTTTGGCAGTAATCAGAAAGGAACTGACAGCCTTGTTCGAGCTTTTGAAGAGAAATGACAGAATGACTCCATTTGGCATTAATATCTTTTAAAATGCCCTTCCTCTTTCAGCATTAACCACACTACCTGGTGAATGCTAAGCTTTTGACTACCTTCAAATCCTTTAACCATGGCTGGCATTGACCTCAGCGCAGATGCTCTGCTGCAGCATTGTTAAAGTTGAAAAGGGTTAGAAGAAAGGGATTCTAGTACTGTATAAGGAAGGCAGTTCATGAACATGCTGAAGCCCAGAGGTTGCTCCCAATCTCTTAACCAAAATTAAGTCCTTTAGTTCCTGGAGTCCTTTCACTTGGATTATTTTATATTTGGGAATGATTTGTACAGGTCCTTACAAACATAGGGTAGGATTTCCCTAACAAGACCTATCAGCAGAAGCCCTGCACAAAACATTTTGCTTGCACAGTGGGGCTTTTCCACTCCACCCACCCATGTGTGTTGGTAAGGCGAATCCCCAGAACAGTACTCAGAAGGTGGAGAGGTGAGTGGTTATTCTGTTTGGCAAACGGAAACGCTTGCACTGACAGAAGGATCAGAAGAGTGTGACGTTAAATTCCTCCCATAAACTAATAAAACATACATAGAGACTTAAGTATTTTTGTCTGTGTTAGCAGTATTTTTAGTCTCTCTGGATAAGTGTAATAGAAGATGCTGGTGTATAAATTTAGGAGATCATTGAGATGATTTATGTAATGTATAAACTGTACAAGTTAGATTTTTTTTCTTTTTGAAAAATAATCATGGTTTTTACATAGACTATCACTGTTTAAAGCAATTGCTTAAACTGCTATGTACTATGCATGTTTTGATGTAATCGGATTTAATATTTTAACTGAAAACAAATTACTTAATCTTTTTTTCCTCACTCTTCAGATTGCAGATATAGACTGCAAAGATGCTTTAGAAATGATCTGTAATCTAGAATCTGAAGGAGATGAAAAGAGTGCTCTTATTTTATGTGCAGCATTTTTATCTCGTCAACTGCAGCAGGGAGAGATGTATTGTGCATGGTAGGTTTGAATCCTTTGAAGTATGTTAGTTAGAATATATTATACAGCAAATATACAAATGGAGTAATGGAACAGAAATCTTATAAAATTGAGTATTTTGTCATAACTTGTGATAGCTAGTGCCATTGGCGTCCCTAATTTATCCTAATTAATGATAAGATAGCAGATCAAATATTACAAAGCAACCGTAGTTTTACCTCTGTAGGAACCAAATTCTACAGCTCTTAGCAGACTGCTGTAATAGAAGTTAAGTTAATATATCTAAAATACTTACCTCATCATTGCGAGATTTTATTGTACCAGTACATTTCCAAGTACTATGCAGTGAAATGACTAGTAGACTGTTCCTTGTGAAAATAACCCAGAGCATATTTAACGCTGAAACGTGCATCCTTACCATTTATATCTGTATAAGATAGATATTGAGTGTTAAGTGGGAAAATATAATACTTGGAATGAAATGCTTAGTCATGAAAATGTTAGCACATTTAACATTTAGGATTTTTCTGTAAATTTTATTAAAATAAGATTTCAATCACAAGTTCAAGAATGATGGATTGTAAATCACTCTTAGTTTTATGCTGCTCAAGATGCATTAAGCAAGCCAATTTCCTCATCTCAAGTATTCAGAAAGAATGACTTGCTTTCCATGTGTCCAGGCATAGTTTAGATTACTTTAAGTCAAACAGTTCTCTTTTAAATGTACTGTAATCTTTCTCCTGTTTTTGGTCAAAATATCATGCAGGTAGGCTGCCTCTGAAGCTATTATTTTTCTTTGTATTCCAACTGTTTCCAAAAATTCCCAATAAGTAGAAGCTGCAGGGAATTCCCAAGGTGCCGTACTAGCAATTGTTTACCTTAATTTATAGGGCATGGGGCTGCCACCTCTGTTGCATTGATTGCCAACTCCCAACCCCCTCCCTTCACCCCTGCCCACTTGCTACCCCTGCCAACACACTACCCTCCCCATTGTGAATCCCCATCCTTCCACATCTCTCACAGCTCGCCCCAATCCACTGTGAGAGGGTGAGAAGATGAGAAAGTCTTTCATCGCATTCTGCCAGAATGAAGTGTGCA
Source organism: Podarcis raffonei (assembly GCF_027172205.1). Taxonomy (NCBI): domain Eukaryota; kingdom Metazoa; phylum Chordata; class Lepidosauria; order Squamata; family Lacertidae; genus Podarcis; species Podarcis raffonei. The sequence goes on from NC_070604.1 coordinate 44,553,025, forward strand.
TTTTGAAATTCCCACTTCCTTCCAGGAGCAGTGGAAAAGGGAGAGAAAGACACACACACCCTTCTAGTGACTACAGTGTTTCAATGTTAGAATAGTTTTAACTTTGTAAATCTCAATTTTCAGGGAACTGACACTCTTCTGGAGCAAACTACAGCAAAGGGTAGAGCCTTCTGTACAAATATATCTAGAGAGATGTCGTCAACTTTCTGTGTTAACAAAGACAGTATACCACATTTTCTTCCTAATTAAAGTAATCAATTCAGAGGTAAGGATGTGCAGTAAGGTTATTTGTGATGCTGTGAATTGAAAATCCACTTGGTAGTGACTTGCAAAGTATAGTGCACCTACCTCATGAAAATACAGTTCTTCGCACTTCCAACTATGGTATCTGCATGTGTAAACTAGCAATCAGAAGTTCCTGTGAAGCATAATTTCCTCTTGTCTCAGAGAATGCTGGCATGACAGTGTGCACTTTGCACTCAGTATCTCTGGCTGCCAAAAATGTCCAAAACACTAACCATTTGCTTAGAACATCTTTTAAAGAAAGGGAGGGAGGATGAGCCCATCTGTGGGAGAGAGCTTTTGATTGCTTTTGACCATTCTAGATGGCCTTGACTCCTACATCAGTTTTATGAAGTAGAAAGATTGCATTGGGTACAATACAGCCAAATTTTGCTCACTCTGTTTCAATAGCATCCTGGGTAAAGTATTTATTTTCCTGTTATGTTTATATTTCTAGGCTATTTTCCTGCCCAAAGGCCAGTAAACCAGGTTACAAATAAAAACAGCTCAAAACTTAGAAGCCAACAGCTAAACAAAATAAAGAAACAAAAGTCAAATGCAGAGCAGCACCAAAACAACCTCCAACTGTTAAAAAGCAAACATCAAAATACAGCAAGAAACCAGGCCAGCATGAAATCAAGACCAAAGGAACAATGAAATAATAAAACAATTGTAACAGAACAGCCTATAGTGTGGAGGTAATACAAGTATAGGGGAGATAGTTCCACATCCTGTTTCAGGACGATGTGGGCAAGTGGAAGTTCTTCCAGGGAATAGGTCTTAGTAGGTCAGTTGTATTCTTTAGTTTGGGACCTTAGTTTGCTTGACTCTGCCTTAAATTGTATAGCAATGTCTGCCCAAGAGTTGCTAAAGATACTAGGTTGGATCCAGAGAAGAGGACATTTGCACAAGTAGATTTTCTTCATGTGTCCTTCACATGAAAAGCTACATGATACTGCTGTCCGATTTCAGCTCATTCATTCCCATTCCAGCATTTCATCTTCCAGCCATCAGAAACATTTTATTTGATGGATGCAGGTAGCTGCAATTTGGGTTGGGAAATTCTTTTCATGCAAACATCCTTATGCTTACGTTTCTCTGGATACAACCCAGAGATGTTTGAGAATGGCATTTACAGGTAATAGCTCTGATAAATGTTGAGCCTTGCGGGACACAACTGAATTAAGGACAAAGAAGTTGCTCTTTTCCCCAGTATTATTTTTTGTGCTTCTATATATTGTAAGGCAGTTGCTGGTTTCACTTAATAATTATGGGGTTTTTTCAAGAGTTTGCAACAGGACCATATTAATCAAAAACTGAATTCTATAACTGTTCCTGGAAGAAGTGATTAATTTTGACAAAATGTAGACCATTATCCATTTAATGCAAAAATACGGGTTTTTTAATTGTATGTTTAATGTTCAGATGTAAGGGAAAGAGTTTGAATAATCATTTATAGAATTTACTGAAATCAATTGTAAGCATTACATAATGTTTGAAATTACTTTTTAATTTGTCTCTTTTACAGATCGATGCTGCTGGACTTGCAACGTGCATTGAACTTTGTGTGAAAGCATTGCGTTTGGAAGCCAGTGAGAATACAGAGGTCAAGATTTCCATTTGCAAGACTATATCTTGTTTGTTGCCTGATGATTTGGAGGTTAAACGTGCTTGTCAACTGAGTGAATTTCTCCTCGAGCCAAATGTGGATGCATACTATGCTGTTGAAATGCTATATAATCAGCCTGACCAGAAATATGATGAAGAAAACCTTCCAATACCAAATTCATTACGCTGTGAGCTCTTACTTGTATTAAAAACTCAATGGCCTTTCGATCCAGAATTTTGGGACTGGAAAATGCTAAAACGTCAGTGTCTTGCATTGATGGGAGAAGAGGCGTCAATTGTATCATCAATAGATGAGTTGAATGACAGTGAAATGCATGAAAAAGCAGAGGACTGCCAAGATGAAAACAAAGAAACTTTAGTGAATGGACTTTCTGGATGTTTTGATGAAGCTACAAACTTACTTAGAAGCATTAGAGATAAAAAGCAGAAAAACCGAGAAATAAAGAAACTGAGAGAGCGAGGGTTCATATCTGCTAGATTCAGGAACTGGCAAGCATACATGCAATATTGTGTACTGTGTGACAAAGAATTCCTTGGACATAGAATAGTAAGGCATGCACAGAAACACTACAAGGATGGAATCTATAGTTGCCCAATATGTGCACAGAATTTTAATTCTAAAGAAACATTTGTTCCCCATGTCACACTACACGTTAAGAAGTCTAGTAAAGAGAGACTGGCTGCAATGAAACCACTGAGAAAATTAGGAAGACCACCTAAAACAACAACCACTGGCGTGAACAAGAAGAACAATACTGTAGTTAAGCAGGAACAACGGCACATAAAAAAGAACAGCCTTTATGCAGCAGACTTCATTGTTTTTAATGATAATGATGGTTCTGATGATGAAAATTTTGAAAAAGACAAACCTTACATTCCAGAGATAACACCAGTTCAGAAACCTTTGCCTGTCAATGAGTTTACATGTCCTGTTAGCTTGTGTAAGAAAGGCTTTAAATACTTTAAAAATTTGATTGCACATGCGAAAGGTCATAAAGACAATGAAGAAGCTAAACGGTTTCTTGAAATGCAGAGCAAAAAAGTCATTTGCCAGTACTGTAGACGCCATTTTGTAAGTGTTACCCACCTCAATGATCATTTACAAATGCATTGTGGCAGCAAACCCTACATCTGTATCCAGATGAAATGTAAATCTAGCTTTAATAGTTATGCTGAACTTTTGAGTCATCGGAAAGAGCACCCACTCTTCAAGGCAAAGTGTATGTTTCCGAAATGTGGAAGAGTGTTTTCAGAAGCATACTTACTTTATGATCATGAAGCACAGCACTATAATACCTTCACCTGCAAATTTGCAGGTTGTGGAAAAGTTTACCGCTCCCAAAATGAATTAGAAAAGCATATTGAAGACCATACTAAATCATCTGAAAAAACACAGCTGTCTGATGGTGAGAATAATTCTTCCCAACCTTTAGAAGAAAATGAGAATGCTGAAGAAATCCATCCAAAAGAAACATTTGTTTTACCACCTGAAAATGGTATAAATATCTGTGCCAAAGCAGAAAATTATGTCTCGGATCAGTTCAAAGATGAATCTCTCAGGACTGAGGGAACAAAAATGCCAGCTAGTGTACTGGAACAGATTAATTCAATCTCTGTAGAAAGTGTGGAGCAACCTATACCTGCTCCTCCTGCAAAGGCAGAACCGGTAGCTGTGGCCAGCAGTGTTTTGATGCCTCTTCTAGGCCAAAGAATTAGAGAAAACATGGCAAGAAAAGGTAAATTACCTGCTTTGAGTAGTAAAATAGATACTGGTGCATCTGTAGTCCAACAGTTATGCCCAACAGTTGAAGATACTTGTAATGATCTTGCAGTGTTCCAGGAAGGAAAGGAACATGACTGTGTTGGTGAGTCCCAAACAGTTTCCATGCATTCAGTTAAACTTGAACCTGAAGTTCTTGCATCAAAAAGCCCTGAAAAAGAGATAAGTCTTATGTCCTTCATGCCGAATCAAGTTGGCTGTCAAAATTTACTCTCTCCCAAACTTCAGATGGAAGAGAGCATTAAGACTGCTCCCAATTTTTATAATTTGCCTCTAAAGACTTTAGAAGGGATTGCACTTGCTCCAACCCAGAACAGCCTCGGCACTCCATTTGTTCCAGTCATACCACTGGCAGCTCCAGTTCAGAAGTTCACTTGCCAAGTTGATGGATGTACTCGAGTCTACAATTCTTGCCAAAGCATTGGCAAACACATGAAGACAGCCCATCCTGATCAATATGCTGCATTTAAGATGCAGCGCAAGAATAAAAGGAGTAAAAAAACAAGCAGTTTGCAAAACCTGTCAAATGATAGCAAAATTGTTTATTTTTTACCATCACAAGTATCTACTCCCGCTAGTGATGCTTTTCTTCAACAAGCCAAGACCACTTCAATTCCCCCTTGTACAAGCCAACTGCAGCAGCTGTCTAATGCTCTTTTTCCAACACGTCTGGAAAGTATGACTAATTCCCTATTACCCAACGTGGAAAATGTTATAAATATAGGTCTGTCATCCCATATTAAAAGTGAAACAGAGAATACATTAGGCGCACAATTGGGAAGTTTGTCCAGTGCAACTTTACCTTCACAGCTGGACGAACTAGAAAAAACAGTTATGCCTCTGAACATTGACAGTGGTTCAGATCCTTTCCTTCCTTTACCTTCAGAAAATGGTCCAATTTCTCTCTTTCCTTCTCTTGCTGATAATGGTCCGAGTTCTGTTTTCTCACAAATGGAGAACAATACCAGTCACTTTTCCTCCCTAGAAGGAAACAATAACTCTGCTTTTACAAAAGAGGAAAGTGTTGATGTGCTCTTCCCTTCACAAGTAAATAATGAGAGTAACTTCAGTGAAACCACTCCGCAACTCCTTGTTTCAGAAAAAGTGAAAAAGGTTCGTAGGCGAGATCCAGATGGAAAAGAAAAGAAGCCAAAGCATAACAAGCGGGCAAAATGGCCAGCAATAATCAGGGATGGCAAATTTATTTGTAGTCGATGTTATAGGGTTTTTTCTAATCCTAGATCACTTGGTGGCCACCTGTCTAAACGCTCCTATTGTAAGCCCCTAGATGAATCGGAAATTTCTCATGAAGCTCTACAGCTTAATGGACAATCTTCTCTTCTTGCCAGTATGATTCTTTCTTCAAATGCATTGAGCTTACAGCAGCAACAGGAGCCAACTTTTAATCCAGAAGTGTGTTTTAAAGAGCCATCATTCCTTCAGCTGCTGGCTACTGAAAATCGGTCAACTGCTTTTTTCCAGAACTTGTTTCCACGGACTAATACGACTACCTTCAATGCAAGTGAAAATGAAGAAGGAAATGAAATTATCAAACAGGCCTTGGAAACTGCAGGCATTCCAAGTACTTTTGATTCTACAGAAATATTACCACATGTAATTACAACTAGCTGTATCACTGGTACTACTGAAATAAATGCAACAGTTTTGCCAAATCCAGGTGTGTCACCTTCGTTACCAACTACCTTGCTATCAGACCAAAACAGAACAATTAACACCAAAATTTCCTCAGTAGAAGAATGCAACAGCTTACCAGTATTTCCAGATGACTTAATACTTAAGACTATTGAAAATGGCTTATGTTCCAACTTGGTTTCTAATTCTACTGCCACAGCACATAATTTTGGAAATAATACTTCACGTATTTCAGTCATAAGCAGCATCAAAAATTCAGAATTGAGTAACTTAAAGAAAAAGGGGGTCGGTGGTTCGAAGAAAAAGAAGAAAGCTGCTGCTGACATTTCACAGAAATTAGTAATTAATGATTTGTCAACATTGGGGCTTTTAGCCAGAAATGCTGAAGAAAATGTGCAAATATCGACAGAGAATCTCCAGTCAAATGTATTGACAAAATATGAGTCTCAAGTGTTAATGGAAAATCTTACACAAAAACTGAGCAATGTGGACAGCGAGTTAATTGCCAGTGTCAAAGAGAACTTTAATACTAGTCATGACACTCATGAAGAAACAGTTTGCTTATCAGTGAAATCTGAAAATGACAACTCTCAGGTCACTCTAGATTCCTGCATTCAGGAAAATTCCAATTTGGAGATTTCAGAGCAGAATGTAATTGAAAACTTTGAGAAGACCCTTGAAATAATTAAAACAGCTATGAACTCTCAGATGGTAGAAGTTAAAATGGAAAACCAGGAAGTGTCAATTGAGTCATTGCAGAGTCAGCAAATCGGTACTGCTGAGTGTACATCAGAAAACCCTTCACAAACTGTTCAACCATCCAACGTTGCGCAACACATAGCAGACATACAGAATGTCACCCTTGATAAAATTAGCCCTTCTAAGTATGACACCTCTCACAAAGATGATATTCAGATTATGGAAATATTAGAAGGTTTGAAAAAGCTGAAGTTAGAAAGTGAAACTTCAGGTCAAGTGTTTGACAGTATAATTCATTGTCTTCCAGCAGATTCACTACCACAGATTCTTCTTCCATTTGTAACAACTGAAACCACTTCTCCTGTCCAGCCACCTTCAGAAACGCATAATCGGTTCAGTGAAAAAGCCCATAAACCTTTTATGTGCCAGGCCCCAAGCTGCAGTTACAGTGCTATGACCAAGGATGCATTATTTAAACACTACAGCAAAATACATCAATACACTGCAGAAATGATACTGGAAATTAAGAAACACCAGTTGAAATATGCACCCTTTAAATGTGTTGTAGCTACCTGTCCAAAAACATTTACAAGAAATTCTAACCTCCGGGCCCACTGTCAGCTGGTACATCACTTTACAACAGAGGAAATGGTAAAACTAAAACTAAAAAGACCCTATGGGAGAAGATCCCAAAACAAAACTGCAAACTTAACACCAAGGCCTGTTGAACTAAAGAGTATACCTTGTGTGCTAATGGAAAGTGCACAGGAAGCGCAATTGACTAAAGATCTTGAAATAAAGAAAGAAGCATGTATAGAATCTGTGAAAGTGCCAGAAATAGTGGTGCCAGAGAGAGTGATCCCAGAGGAGGTGGTGCCAGAAAGTACACCAGATGTTTCTGAAAAAATGGAAAAACCTCCACAAGTGGTTACCATTCCTCCTGAACTTTATAATGTTGCCACACTAAAAAACATACAGGTACAACCCAAAGTACGCAAAATTAGAAGAAATAGGAAAGAAAAAGAGGAGAAAAAACACCCCAAACCAGCATGTAAAACTTTAGAACTTCCTACTAGTTATAGTCCCTACAGACCTTACAGATGTGTACATCAAGGTTGTTTTGCTGCTTTTACAATACAGCAGAATTTGATTCTTCATTATCAAGCTGTACACAAATCTGATCTGCCCTCCTTCTCTGTGGAAGGAGAAGAAGAAAGTGAGCCGAGTAAAGATGAGGAGTTTTGTAAAGAAGAAGACTGTGATGAAACTGAAACAAATGTAGTTGTAAAAGAATTCAGATGTGAGGTGAGAAATTGCTCAAGGATATTTCAGGAAGTCACTAGTCTTATTCAGCACTACATGAAGCTTCATGAAATGACTCCTGAGGAAATTGGAAGCATGAAGTCAGCCTTGGATGTTGGAAGATTCCCTTGTGATCAGTCTGAATGTAAATCATCCTTTGCAATGTATATTAATTATATTACTCATTTAGAAGTGGATCATGGAATAAAGATAAAACAAACAAAAACAGAGGATGGCATGTACAAGTGTGATTGTGAAGGCTGTGATCGTATTTATGCAACAAGGTCTAATCTCCTACGACATATTTTTAATAAGCATAATGATAGGCATAAAGATCATCTGATAAGACCGAGGCGATTCTTGACACCAGGTCAGGAAAATATTTCAAGTAAGGCTAATCAGGAAAAAACCTTGAAAATTAAGCATAAAGGATTAAAATATAGGGCAGGAAAGCATGGAAACAAAATATCAATTAGGACTAAGCGAAGGAAACTTATAATTGTAGAAAACAAGAACTCAAAAATGGGCCAGATCCTTGAAAATAAGGCATATACTTTGAAATGTGGAAAGTATGTGTACTCAATAAAGAGTAGGCATGATGCTTTATCAGAATGTTCAAGCACTTTGGTCACACAATATCCATGTATGATAGAAGGCTGTTCGTCAGTTGTCACAAGTGAAAATAATATAATTAGGCATTATAAATGTCACAAGTTGTCTAAAGCATATACTTCAAAACACAGAAATATCCTAATTGTCTCAAACAAACATCCTGATTCATTGGAGAAAGAAGTATCTTCACAAAATGAGGCAATTGAGGACAAAACATGTGATGCAGAATTGCAGCCACATTTGTCTGAAACCCCTGAGGACTTGAGAGCCTCTACACCAGTGGCACAAAAAGAACCTGAGAAGAGTGAGAAGGATGAAGTGGATGAGCTTGCAGAAATGTTCATTACCAAACTTGTTAATGAGGACCTCACAAGTTCAGAGAATCATGGAAAGCCTTCTTCTGATGTAAATAATGACTGCCAAGAAACTAGTTCTTGCCTTTCGGAAAAGCAAAACGTAAATGGTAACTTAAAAAGAGCAAACAAAGAAAAAAATCCTCAGATTAAAAAGCGGAAAGTTGAGAAACAGGAAGAAATCTTAGCTGTTGAAGTAAGTAGTGTGCGGAGAGAGGAAGAAACTGCTGTCGCTGTTCAAACTGCTGAAGAGCAATCCGCATCTTTTGACTGGAGTTCATTTAAGCCTATGGGATTTGAAGTATCTTTCCTCAAGTTCCTTGAAGAGTCTGCAGTGAAGCAAAAGAAACCTACAGATAGAGCCTGCAATAGCTGTGGAACCAGAAAAGGTTCTCATTCAAACTCAAGAAAATCTAATGACAAGTCCTCGTTTGCAAGAACACGATCATGTTCTGAAAGTGAAATCTCTGTACAGTTTGCTAACCCATCACAATTTCAGTGTAGCGGTACTGTAAAAATAGTTTTAGATAAGACTTTTAAAAATTGCACTGAGCTTGTGTTGAAGCAGCTTCAGGAAATGAAACCTATTGTCAGTCTGATAAGACTTGATGGACATTTGGAGAAAAATCCAGAGGTTACAAAATAATCGGGTAATATATGTGGACTCTATGTTCTGATGATTAATGTCTAAACATGACCTGTACTGCATTTTTTATTTTATTTTAGTAGGAAGCCATTGAGCATGAGACTATTTCTTAAGGTTTTCTGTTGAAGTGATTTAACCTAGCAAAATCATGACAGTTGTCATGTAAATTTCTTTGTTTTTATCCCTATGGGACTTGGAACAGAATCATTGTTTCAGTTTTGTAAATAATTGATCAGAACCTCAATTTTTTATCAGATTTTTGTCCTTTTCCATGACTCAAATATTTGTGTATTGTCTGTGGTATTTTTCACTGGGTCACAGCTCATATATAACAGTACTTTTTATTTGTAGATACATTTTTGTATATATTTATTATTGTAAATCATTTGCTGCTGTTAGCAGTCTGTAAGTCTGAAATATTAAATGACACGTTTATATTCAGAATTTTAATTTGTAACTAAGTGATCCAGTTTTTAAAATATTCTTTTAAACTTTTTAAAGTAACAACTAGGTAAGTCTACCATATCCAGTTTCATTTTGCATAAAATGTGTGTACAGGAGAAGAGATTGATCAGATCACACTTAATTGGTTAAAATACATACTGACACAGTTGTGTTTGTAACTTGAAACATCCAATATCTTTGGATGGTATTCATATGTACTTAACTCAAACTTTTTCCTATAACTGCATTTGCATTGCTTTTAATTGGATCGAAATTCTTCCACTTCCATAATATAATGGAAATGTAAATTTTAAATAGTTTGCTGACACTGAAGATTTTAAACAACATTTTGGTATTGAATAACCCATCGTGAATGTGATAGAAAATTAGTAGTGTGGAGCAGTGTATATTTTTGAGGTGGTGATTTGTGAAGTAGCCCAGTATTGCCTTAAATAAAATCACATTTCATTTCTTGTTTTATACATGTTATCTTACAAAGGTCCTTTTTGTTTTTGAAATTTAGATTTATTTATAGGGTAGCATCTACAACACAGCTTTGGAAGCAATCTTTTTTAATGAATGCATTTTTACACTACTTGTTTTGATATTACCACCTTGGTATCTGTTTTGTAAAATATATACTATAACAGCATTAGAAACACAATATTTGCTTTTTCAATGGAAGATGAGAGTTAGTGCTCTTCCGAGTATACACAACTTTCATAATAGATGACAGCCTCTCTTCTCATTCAGAGTTACAGTAGAAAATGTAAGTTTCCTTCTGCCTTTTTTAGAATTAAGTTTCCTTGTCATTTGAAGTTTACATTACATGCACGCAAAGATACTAATAGCACATCAGGTTGATGCAGGGTAGTATTAAGGCAGAGAGACCACTGTCTCATCCACCATATTCAACTTCACTCAAGATGACCCTGCTATTGAGGCATCAAACAAATGACTTCAGGCTCTGTCCTAGTATCTCGAAAACGTCTTTCCCGGCAGCAGAGCAAGGGAGCAGTAGGTGAGAAAGAGGAATTAATGATGAGCTGGTGCAGTATAGACTTACTCCTTCACTTGGCACCAGGTTGAGACAGATTATTAGCAACCCAGTACTTGCCATCATGGTAGCAGTAAAGATTTGTATTTGAGCTCAAAATACTTGTTCCTACTTAAATGTTTTATGTCACCAAGGTCAAAATAGAAGTGTGATGTTGCCATAATAAAGAGTACATGTACACACAAGCCAAAAAAAATAAGCACAACTTACTTTTCATATATAAATATATGGCTGATGCAGCTGGGAAAGGATTGAATTGTGATGGGTCAAGTGGATTCTCTTACTGATTGTTAGACTTCAGTGAAGCCTATAGTAGATAAAACTGACTAATTTATCTTCCACAGGTTATCACTATTGCATATTTCACTTGATAAGTTGAATTTGAATGTGAAGTATGGATAAAATACCTGTTTCTAATTTTAAAATGTCTATTAAAGGAACAAATATGCAACAGTAACCACTCCCACCCCCCAGGTTGTGCCCGGACTCTTCAAGAAGCATTGTTTGGTCACCATACTTCTCTCACTCTTGCTTCATGAAAATACTTGAGGGATTAAAAGGAGGAAGAGGCAAACATGAAAGGAGAGGCCCTCCTTTTTTCTTGTTTTGTCCCTCCACAACAGAGTTTGGTAATATGTCCCTCCAGATACTGTTGGGACCCCCAACATTTATGAAACCTAGCCAGCTCCAGTGATTAGAGGTAATGGAATTTGTAGGTGAACAACATCTGAAGGGGTTCAAGTTCCTCATTCCCAACAAGTTCACATAATGTTGTCTCAGCCTTTTTTATGCTGTGTGATTTAGAAACGGGTAAGAACATGAGAGCTCCTGGATCAGGTCAGTAGCCTGTCTAGTCCATCCTATTATTGCAGTGGCCAATTAGATGCCCATAGGAAGTATACAAGGTAGACCTGAGCACAATAGCACTCCCCTGCAGTTTCCAGCAACTGGTATTCAGAAGCATTCTGCTTCTGATTATGGAGATGGAGCATAGCCTTCATGGCTAGTAGATATTGATAGCCTTATTTTCCATGAATTTGTCTAGACCTTTTTCAAAACCATGCAAATTGGTGGCTATCACTTCCTCCTATGGGAGTGAATTCCATAGCTTAACTATGAAGAAGTACTTTGTTCTGAATTCTCCCAACCTTCAGCTTTGTTGGATGTCCACCCTATTCCTGTGGGAAGCCCAAAGAAAGGACAAAGCTTTATGAGACTGGGAGAAAAACGCCTCTGCCCACTTTCTCCATGTCATGCATAATTCCATGCATTTCTATCATTTCTCCTCTTACATGGCCTTTCTCTTAACTGAAAAGTCTGAAGTAATGCAACCTTTCCTTATCCGCTTGATAATTTTGGATGCCCTTTTCTGAACCTTTTCTAATTATAATATCACCCTCAGGAGGTTATGGACTCTCCACCTTTGGAGGTTTCTAAGCAGAGGTTGGATGGCCATCTGACATGGATGCTTTAGCTGAGATTCCTGCATTGCAGGGGTTGGACTAGATGACCTCTGGGTCCCTTCCAACTCTACAATTCTATGATTCTATCTTGTTTTAAGGAGACCAGAACTGTATGCAGTATTCCAAATATAGTCATACCACAGATTTGTATAATGTAACGGTACTGGTAATTTTAGTCTTCTTTTCTTTCTGAATGATCTGTAGCATGGGATTTTTTTCTACAACTGCACACTGGATTGCCGCATTCTGGCTACCTGCTATGACCCAGTCACTGCCAGTTCAAACCCCTTAAATATATATGTGCAATTAAGATACTTTGCTCCAACGTTTGTCACCTTACACTTCTTTACGTTGAATGACATTGGGCATTTTACCATCCAGTCCATTTGGAGAGGTCCTTTTGGAGCTCTTCACAGCCCCTTTTTGTTTTAATGACCATGAATGATTTCGTATCTGGCAGATCTGGCCACCTCACTGCTCACCCCTAACCCAGACCAAGTACAGGTGCGTTGAGACGATGCGACACAAAATTGCACTTGTGGACAACTTACGAATGGCAATTTGCCTGGCAACCCTTTCTCCCCCGCCCCCTTCATAGTTCTTTTGTAGAACCCAACAAATTGTCCAGAATAGGGCATGAATGCCCCTCCCCATCCTCCTGCAAATAGGAATCCCTATTGGTTACCCTCTGAGCCCTGCTTTCACTGTCACTGGCCCAGCATCCACCCTTAATAACAATCATTCTATCATAGTTAATGTATCTTCATTCAGGAGCTCCCCCCAGTTTTTGGTAAGCAATCTATTCTTGGGGGGGGGGTTAAGTTATCTGTTCATTAGGCAGTTAGAAAGAAGTTAGCCCTCGGAAGAGTTGGGAAAATTGATACATAAGTCAGAGGCCTTGCTTGTTAGGAAATTGTATGGGTGCAGACGCCAAAACCCACTTTTGCCCTCAGCTATTGGATATATCATGTTGATGTCTGTGTTCCCTTCCAAAACATCATGTAGGAAAAGGCCCACAGACATGGCAAATAAGATGGGCTTGAATACAATTAGAGTGGTGAAAATGCAAATCTTTTTCACTTTAATAAACGGTAGTTTTTTAAAAAAATACAAAACTGAAGTCAGTGTTCACATGGAAATAACTTTAATATGTTTGCTTATTTCATATTTTATTTCAGCAAAAATTGCCTTGATCTAAATTTGCTGACATCACACTGTCGCTCAGAAAAAGTGGAAGCAACTTGCCAGCTAGCATTTAGTATTCTGGGGTGTGTTAAGCTTATTTCTCTAAAAATGTCATGAGAATTGTATATGTATACTTTGTAACAAAAAGGTAATTGATTTAATAGCCTTCAACAGTGACCTTTTTTGTTCTTTGACATTTTCTCATGTCAAATCCTCATGCAGTGCTTTCAGATGAGCTTTACCAGAGCCATAGCTTAGTGGTTGAGCATGCAAGAAGGTCACAAGTTTGATCCCCAAAACCTCTGGATGGAGCTGGGAATGCTCTTTGTCTGAACCCCTGGAGAACTACGGCCAGTCAGGATGGATAATATTGAGCTAGACGAAGCAATGGCCTGGCTAGTTATAAGGCAGCGTTCTGTGTTCTTGTGCCCTTGGATAAACTACTTGTAACACCACAAATCACCAATAGCTTATGTCTTCTAAATCTTGGTGGACGTTAGATTTAGCTGCCTTATTTTATTCCAGACACATCATTTTGGATTTCAAAGCCAAACATACTGGGAAACTTTAGCATTTGATTCTCCTCAGTGTGTTTATGCTGTTTTTCTGCCCAGAGTGGCTTACAAAAATGAAATCAAAACACAGGCAATTAAAATCCAAGAAAACAAAAACAAATGGCAGCAAAATTAACTTACAAAATTAATGAGAACAAGTTTTCAGATTCTAACGGGTGAAGTGGGAATTGATCACAAAGAGCCCATCAAAGAAAGAAGATCTTTTAACAGTCAAGATCAATATTGTGGGAGTCAGCATCATAGCTGTCAACTTTTCCCTTTTCTTGCAATGAATCCTATTTGGAATAAGGGAATTGCCCTTTAAAAAAGGGAAACGTTGACAGCTATAGTCAGCATTCCTTTAAATGCTTTTGACCCAAATCATTTTAGGTGTTCAATGATAATAAGCCGCACTTAGAAGTGAGATCAGAAACTAACGAAACCAGTGAAGGTCAGCCAAAATTGGAATTATATCCTGCATGTTAAGGGCTATGCTCCTGCTCACTCCACTAACCAACCCGCTGTCATTCCTCCCACATTAACACAGCAGAGCTCCCCCTTCCCATCCCATGCAACTACCAAGCTTGCTTGTCACATACCCAATCCTATTTCTGAAGCCACTTTGGTCTTCTGTTTTCACCTTCACCTCCATGTCCCCCCACATTTTGTGCAACCTTTCCTTGCACACTAACCACCCCCATGGTTAACTCCTGCATCTTCTTACTCCCGAACATTGCAACTACTAAGCATCCTTTTCACCTTCCACCCAGCTATGAAGCCACCATCTCTTCCTATTCTTCAGACCTTTTCATGCCCCTGCTTTCATCTTCAACCCTATTCACATGCCTCGTCCTCTTTTTTTCCCCTGCAACCCCTTTCATACCCCCTTTCCATTCCCCCTTTTCCACCCTCTTTTTTTCAACTCTCCTACACAGATCACTGCTATTTCCCTGTCTCCTTTACAGTGGTACCTTGGGTTAAGAACTTAATTCGTTCTGCAGGTCCGTTCTTAACCTGAAACTGTTCTTAACCTGAAGCACCACTTTAGCTAATGGGGCCTCCTGCTGCCGCAGATGAGGAATAGAAGAGGGAGAAGTTTAAAACAGAAAAAACCCCGCCCCTTACAGTGTTGCTCCCTTCTTGCTGTACTCAGTGGCAGAAGTTTGAGTAAAGTAGGGGTGGAGTTACACTGAGGGGTGTTCTTTTTAAAAAACAAACAAACCAGTTTTAACATAGAGAAATGAGCAGGGATGGGTACAACGCAAAAGTTAATGCAAAAAAGTAACACAAAACAGTGTTTTCCAACTTCCTTCTCACTGTACTCTAATATTGTTTCAAACTGCCCTTTAACCCCTGCCTTCTCTACTCAAACCTTTGCCATTGTTTAAAATCGCCACTAAGTTTCTCTCCATCCCTGCTTTATTCAAACCTCTGCTGTTCTTTAAAACTGTTATTTTACTCTGTGCCCTTTAGTGTTTAAAACCACCATTTCCCCCCTCTTTGCGTCCCTCCCTCCTCTCCCTATGCCATAGCTACTGCTGTGGCGCAACAGTTCCTTTTTGCTCCCTTTCGCTACCCCAACTTCATGCAAATCCAAGACTGTGATGAAACACAACCAATCCTCCAATGGAGGCTGCGTGATGACAATCTTACTTATTTGCATTTATTTTTGTAGGAAAATAGAAACCTAGTTTTAGGGTGCTTCCAGACAGGTATTTAATGTAGTATTTATTGTGTACTGCTTAATAATATTTTTACAAAAACGAAGTGGTTAACACGAGATATAAGTAGAAATAACAATGACATGTAAAAAAAATACACAATAGCGTTCATATGAGCAACTAAGTAGAAACAGAATTAAACTATCTCATAAGTAAAATGGGGCAGTACATGAGGCAAGAAGCTTCAGTTGCAAATGCAGTGTGTCAGTACAGGGATGGATCTGAGAATGGTAACCGGAGTCTCACTTACACAGTTGAGGCTAGTAAGTTACTATAACCAGCCAATGGCAGGGTTGCCTTAATGGCTAAGGTCTTGTCTTTGGGGCTTGAAATAAGAGAGGGGGCTTGAATCTTATGATGTCCATGTATAAGTGGAACAGTCATTAGCTCATGAGCCCTCCAAAATCTGTTTCAGATAGATGGGAGACCAGAGCAGATCTAGAGGACACCTGGGGGAGAAGGGGAAAGCCGGTTACTCTACTTACACAATCTTGGATTTCACCCAATTAAATTGTCTTTTTAAACTGAATTGTTGTGCGAAAACATTCAAAGTGACTATTGAATTTACTGTTCTTTTCAGCATTCTATATCATAAATATCAATATTTATACATCTTGAGGAAATGTCAGGTTTTGCATCTTAAACTTGGTGAACCTAAATAACTCCCAAGTCTGGAAAACACAGCCTGCTGATTAAAATCCCAAGCTGTCCTGAACTCATTAAAATGCATTTTAATTAACATTGTGTGCCTGTTACTCTTGCTGTTGGCTGGTGGGCAAGATTCTTCCATCTCCTTGGATACCGAAGATAGTGACTTCATCATTGCCCTGAAATAAGGTGGTTCCATTGTGATTCACAGAACTCGACTTTTTGTCTTCACGTTTGGACTCTTGAACTCTCTCGATGTAGCCTCTGAAACAACATTTGATGGAGTACTTGAAAACCAAATAGGTGAGTTCAATTACATTTAAGATGATGCACAAGGAGGACGTCACCACCACAATGTACAAGAAGACTTTTTTCTCTGTGGGCTTGGAGATGTAACAATCGACCGTGTTGGGACATGGACTCATGTCACATTTCACAAGGCGGGGCACGTTGAATCCGCCGTACAGCTTGTAAAACAAAAAGAGGAAGCCAAGTTCAAATCCTGTTTTGGAAATGAGACTGATGAGATAGGTGCATAGCAACCCTCCATCCATGCTTCCTGGGTCCTTATACAACTTCTTTCTGTGTCTTTTTTCCCTGCTTTCTCGATAGGCGACGTGGAGAACGACAAGAAGGGATGGGGTGGAGACCATGATCAATTGTAAGGCCCAAAGCCTCACCTGGGAAACTGGGAAAAAGTAGTCAAAGCAGACATTTTCACAGCCAGGTTGCCTAATGTTACACTCAAACTCCTTCTGTTCATCCTTCCAGACTTGTTCTGCAGCCACAACGTAGACAAGGAGGCGGAAGATAAACACAATAGCCAACCAGATTCTGCCGATTCCAGTTGAGTATTTGTTCACCCCGCTTAGGACATCACGGAGGAATGACCAGCTCATTGCTTCCACTTCAGAAAGGGGCAAGGAACTGTAACAAAACAAATACACAAAATGAGAATGCCCTCACTTTATTTTTATTTACACAACACACAGGACATCCAAACTGAATTACATTACTCGTTAGATTGTAAAAGTGATGTTCAATCCAATTGTACAATAATTCACGATTATAATTGGTTGTTCAGGGGGAACCAAGTGCTGGATTTGAGTTTAAATTCCATCTGTAAACTGGAAATAACAAAACTTTCCTTAACTCCTCTCATTAGCTCCTCCCATTGGAATGCAGATGCCAAGGGTATTCTTAGGTGCTGGGAACAGTTCATTATCACCCCATACATGAATATATATATAACATACATGTAATATATATAACAGGGATGCAGGTGGCACTGTGGGTTAAACCACAGAGCCTAGGACTTGCCGATCAGAAGGCGGTTTGAATCCCCGCGACGGGGTGACCTCCCGTTGCTCAGTCCCTGCTCCTGCCAACCTAGCAGTTCGAAAGCACGTCAAAGTGCAAGTAGATAAATAGGTAGCGCTCTGGCAGGAAGGTAAACGGCGTTTCCGTGCACTGCTCTGGTTCGCCAGAAGCGGCTTAGTCATGCTGGCCACATGACCCGGAAGCTGTACACTGGCTCCCTCAGCCAATAAAGCGAGATGAGCACTGCAACCCCAGAGTCGGTCACGACTGGACCAACACTCAGGTAACGTATGAGGCAGTTCTTTTTGTCATGCATGATTTTAAAGAATAAAACCAAGTTCAGATTTGGGAGTTGTAGCCAATGCTAGTAGTTCCAATGACTTCAGTCTCCACTCCTCCCCAGTGCCACCCCCAAAACTGCTCCATATGGTACCCCAAGCCTCAGGAGCTGGCTTTGGAGGGTGCATGGGGTGCTGGAGGAGACAGAAGAGGAATCTGAAACTCTGTGGCATGCATGAAAGTACATGGCACCATCAGAGCTGTAGCACTGGATAAAGCCCTCTTATTATTTTCTCATGTCCATAATTTCTTTGGTCATTCTAGATTTGACTAGTATGGTTACCTAGTTTCCAAACCAGTAGTCTTACTAAATTCCCCATCCGCAAGTATTTGCTTAGGCCAAACACACAGTGTAACGGTTGGACTTGTCAAAGGCTTCCGGGGTGTAGAGGGCAGATCCAGGTCTGAGGGGCCCTACAAGTACTTGCGGGGATAATTATGATAATTATGAAAAGACTGATAGGGATGGTTAAGGTAATAACATATAGTACCTGTAGGCCTCCTTGTACTTCGGTTTACATAATACAGTGGTACCTTGGGTTACATACCCTTCAGGTTATATACGCTTCAGGTTACAGACTCCGCTAACCCAGAAATAGTGCTTCAGGTTAAGAAATTTGCTTCAGGATAAGAACAGAAATCGGGTTGCAGCGGCGCAGTGGCAGCGGGAGACCCCATTAGCTAAAGTGGTGCTTCAGGTTAAGAACAGTTTCAGGTTAAGAACAAACCTCCGGAACGAATTAAGTACTTAACCCGAGGTACCACTGTATTTTATACTATTGTGTTCACGCTTGGAGATATTTTTGATGAAACGGTATATAAATCTGACTAAGTAAATGAAATAGGAATTTGATAGCATCATTAAGTGTCTACAGAATTGCTTGATGATGACCTATTATTTACTATTCATTAATCTACTCCTGCTATCTGCTTTCATGTCATTTTCCATGTTTTCTCATAGCAAGAACTCCTTTCCATTATCAGACTTCCCAAAATATGAGCAAGTGAAATGGCTGACAGGTTCTAGCCTACAGCTCCTAGCATTAGCATGAGGGAACAAATGATCCCCCTTCCGACTCTACAATTCTATGATTCTCCCATCCTTGCTGTATAGTCTGCAGAGTAGACCAACTTTCAGTTCCACAGTTTTGCTGATAGGTGGCACTGTTCTCTCACTTTATCATTAGTCTGTGTTACTTTCTCTTGCTGTATCACAATAAAAGGCCCCAGAGCAGCATCTATTCTACTATAACACCTGTCAAGTCATGTACTGTGGAGTCGAGGCCTTGATTCAGAACAGATTGCTGCAAATAACAAGGGGGAAACAGATACAAGGAGAGAGCGCATCATGGCAGGATGCATAAAGCCCATCACACGCGGAGGCCCTTTGCATCAGTGGAGTGGAAACTTTCTAAATCTTATTTATAATCAATTAAACGTAAAGCACAGATGGAGCCTGGATATATAGCCAGCCATGCAAATCCAAAGAACTTAATTAAGTCAAGGAACCATTTCTCTTCTAGTAACTCCTTAAGTTGACCTTTAATTATCTGTTGTCATGCCTGCCTAGATAGCTCAGTTGGTTAAGAGTGTGGTCTGATAACGCCAAGGTTACAGGCTTGATCCCCGTATGGGACAGCTGCCTATTCCTCCATCGCAGGGGGTTGGACTGGATGACCCTCGGGGTCCCTTCAAATTCTACAATTCTATGATTTTACACACTCTCTGGGCTGTGGATACTTGAAAAAGAAAAGGAGGATTCTATTAAAGTGATTGGAAAAGATTCTAACAATGATTCACAGAACATCACATGCACTCCGTTGTTTTAACCCTGCCTCCTGACTTCTGCCAACTTTAGCTCCCCAGGGTTGTGAAAGCTACTCATAAGGATTGAGGAAGAACCTTTAGATAAGGATACTGGAGGAGATCCTGACCCCAGTGCACATGCACAGTGAAATCACTAGATGTGCCTTCCGCTAAGAGAAATGAGCAGGCTGCTGGTGGAAGGCAATAGGGTAGGAGTGGCTAACCTGTGGTCCTGCAGGTGTTGTTGACCTGCAAGTTCCATCAGACCCAGTCAGCATGGGCAAAGGTCAGGGATGAAGGATGTTCAGCAACATCTGGAGGGCCAAAGATTAGCCTTCCCTATGGAATACATCCATGAATACAAGTCTCTCCCACCCCCCATTTTTTAAAGAAAGCTCATGATGGGGGGGAATTCAATGAAGAAGAGGAGCAGGTCAGTGCAGGACATCATCATCATCATCATTATTATTATTATTATTATTATTATTATTATTATTTCAATCAGCTGCAAGGTTTGCACCTTTTTTATAAACTACCAGCTTGCATCCAAAGTAGCCTGTTCATGGAAGGCAATATAGGCTGTGTACATGTGACATTTGATTCTAGATTCAATAGCAATTGGGTAGTTATTTATTCTACACAGTCCACACACAATCTAGATATATTGCATGTTTTTTTGCTCCTGAAAAGTGGGTTCATAGAATCGTAGAACTGGAAGAGACCATGAGGGTCATCAAGTCCAACCCCCTGCAATGCAGGAATCTTTTGTGCCCAATGTGGGGCTGGAACCCACAAGCCTACAATTAAGAGTTACATGCTCTACCAACTGCGCTATCCTTTCCCAAAAGTTCATTGCAGATTGATTCTGCATTACCCCATAGTGCGCCCATTTGAAAATGGATGCAGGCAGTCCCTGCAATTGGTGTGTGTGTGTATCCACACCCGTCCAATGTCGTGGTGGGTATGCTGAGATTGCAGTCATCATGTGCCTTCTTTATGCATCTGGGGCATGTGCAGAGTGGGAAAGGCATGGATAACCTAATCAAGGAGAGGGTTTTTAAATGTGTATCAGGTAACCACAACCACACTTGTGGTTCTAGTAGCAGGATCTAGTAGCCTGTTGAGGAGAAGCGTGAACAATTGCAAATTGAGAAAAAAACATTTTTTAAATGCTACGCTACAAACAGGTTAGCATGTATACAGCTGTAGACTACATCACTTCCATGCATACATTTCTGTAGAAGATCATTTCTTTATCATTGGTTTATTTATTACATTTTTATCATGACCTTCCTCCAACCCATCGGCTACCCTCACCCGGTTAAGCCGGCCAGTCAAAGCCATTCCCAGGGTGTGGCCGCCAGTGGCGTAGTGTGGGGGGTGCAGGGGGGCCGGCCACACCGGGCGCAACATCTGAGGGGGGGGGCACGCTAATCTAGTGGAAGAGACTCGAGTGCTAAAATCCACAGGTTAGGGGGCGCAAATTACTTGCCTTGCCCCGGGTAATGACAACCGACGCTACGCCACTGGTGGCCGCTGTCGCATGCTGACAGCTTCTAGGAGCCACAGGTGAGAGCCGAGTGCAAAGTGGGGGTCAAAGGTGGACAAATGACCCCAAAAAGAGCATGACATGTCCCCCATCGGAGGTACTACCCCTCCCCTAACCCCCTATACCCCCTTCAGAAGCATACAGTGGCATGAGAACATTGCCATCTTGGCTAGTAGCCATTGATTCCTTAGGTCTATGGAACTCTGAATCAAAAACAGCACTGTCCACCAAAATGGGAAAACACTGACAGGTAACATGGAGTTAAACATTAAATATTCCACAGCAGCTGCCGCTCCCATCATATGAAGAAATGTAAGTAGACTTGTCATTTGATGGAGGCTCTGGAGACTGCTTTACTCTTTACGGGTGATCATATTTGCCATGGGTACTGTTGCAACACACAACGCAGAGAACACTGGTCACATTCCAGGGGCATGTATCAGACTGGGGCACCCAGTGGGTCTTTTCCTTTCTCAGCACAGCAACATTGCAAGCAAGGGAGTGGCTGCTGCATCTGTGCTTGTCTAGCCTGGCGGTGAAAAGGTGAAGCATGTGTGCCACAGGGATATACAATACCCTCATTAGGGTTAAGGACATAACAGACCAATCCTGTGAGTTCTTGTATGAGCAAAACAGCTTGTAAGATCAGGTGTTATGACAGAATTCTGCTGATTAGCCTTCCCTTCCTCCTAAAAATTTTAAAACCATTGCTATGTAACATGGAGAGAGATCCAGCAAACATCAACCCTTTTCTGCCTACGTCTCTTTGCCCTTTCCCCCCCAACGTGCCCCCTCTGTATGTGATGGCTATATACACTCCACACACCTAAAGCACATTGAAAGGGCATAGCTTCCTCAAAGAATCCTGGGAAATGTAGTTTAGGGTGCTTGGAATTGTAGTTATTTGAGGGGTGAACTACAGTTCTCAGGATTCCTTGGGGGGAAGCGATGCACTTTAAATGTATACACGGGAGAGAACCAAAACATTGAATGCTTTCATATATGTTATTACCTTAACATCAATCTGTTCATAATTATCAGTTGTGAAATTCTATCCTGCTAGTACTTAATGCTAATACTTAGGAGAAGCCACAAGAACCGCTTAATAAGCTAGATTCAGGTAAGTAACAGTGTTGGTCTGCTGTAGTCGAAATAAAAATAAAAATAAATTGTCCAGTAGCACCTTATAGACCAACTAAGTTTGTTCTGGTATAAGCTTTTGTGTGCATCTGAAAGAAGTGTGCATGCACACAAAAGCTTATACCAGAACCAACTTAGTTGGTCTATAAGGTGCTACTGGACAATTTTTTTATTTTTTTATTTCCACATAATAAGCTGTTCAGCGCAATGTCTTGTCAGGAACTAATTGTCTTTATATTTTATAATGGCCTTTAATGATCATGTACATTGTGAAGTCCCATTTGCTTTAAGGCAGGCATGTCCAAAGTCCATTTCAGGGGCCTAATCGTGCCCACCAGTCAGTTTAATCTGGCCCCTGTGGCAGTTTATCTCCTGGGGTAAAATCCTAAATTTTCCAACTACAAAATTGGCCCTCAAGCATGTTTGCTTCATCAAATCTGCCCCTCTTTGAAAAAAGTTTGGGCACCCCTACTTAAGGAAACTATCCCCTTGGGTAGTTCAGTAGGTTCATCATCAAAAGAACTCCAGCAGATGCAAGTTCTCCTACCACAATGCAGGAACAGCTTATCTTTCTACCATGTTCCCTCCTAAATCATTACCAAAGACACAAAAGCTCTACCCCACATTGCAATGGCCTCCATCATTCCCATACCTGAGGAAGGTGCATTTCACACCAGCCTTCAACAGGGGATTCACATCAGACTCTTCATCTTAGACATCCTTTGCCAGCCTGCTGCCCTCCAGAGGATTTGGTGCCACAACTTCCAGTGCTAGTCAGACACCAGGTTGGTGGAGGCTAATTCTTACCTATTCCTTCCTGGAGCTGCCCTCCTATTACCTTAGTTTTACGTTTGCATTATTTCTCTTTCGCTTCCTTCTCATTCTCCTTTTTTAAAAAAGCTGACACGGTGACCTAAGGCAGGGTGTGACCCACCCTAGGTAAGGTTGGTGGTGATGCACTTGTAATTCTAAGTGACATGGCCCCTATTAAATTTGCTCCTGCAATACAGGATTAGCCTTTTTAATTCTCACTTTGTCTCTTTATACTTAAAAAAAAAAATGTTTTTATTGAAAGATTTTCATGGATGACAAAGTAGATTTCCTGCACATTCTTGGCTACAACTACTAATTCAATCCTATCCAATCTCATCATATTTTCTGGTTAGTTAGATTGGAAATATTTTTTTCTTTTGGTGAGAGTTAATAGAGTGTAAAGAGAGTCCCCAGAGTAATAGATAAGCAAATGGTCATCTTTACAAACGCTAACACTTTTTAACAACCAGCACAGTAAAAAATGGAGAAGGTTTCGGGATCCAAGCTTTAAGTCCCTCGCAACTGACCATTACAGAGCGACATTTCTTCTTGCTACTTATGATGGCAAAACATCCACTCACTTCCACAGCCAGCCTCCCCCCCCGCCCCCGACTCCTATTCCATGAGCATTTGTACATTTCTGAGCAAAATACTTTTGCTTGGCTGTATTCTGTTGCTGCTGATGCTGCACTTAAGATTTTAAAAAGCTGTTATACTTCCATCCTGTTTAAAAAGAACACACATATACGCACACTTTATCATAAGTGGAAAACAGACTTACCTTGTAGAGCAGCAGATGGCTGTCAAAAAAAAGCATGCAGCAGGTTTCTGGTACCATTAAAAATTAATCATTTGCTTTCCCAGAAACGGAGTTTTACAGCGTCAAGCGTTGAAAATGGAGTATGATGGTTTCCTAGGCAGTGTAACCTAAACAGGTGTAACCTGATCATTTGTTCAGGCATACTATTCAAATGAGGGTGTCTAGAGGAGTATCAGGGTAAATAGAAACTAAGAACAAATGCTTTAAGCCATATATTGCTGCTGTGCTGTATGTATGCACACACACAGTACATTCAGATTCCCAAGACTGATGTATAATTTGGAAATTCTCATCAGACAGCATGGTATAGTGGATTGTGTATTAGGCCTGAGGCAGGGCAATAGCTCAGGGGTAGAGCATCTCTTTGCATGCACAAGGTACAAGGTTCAACCCTGGCATCTTTAGGTAGGGCTTGGAGTGTATGCTGCCTGAAATCCTGGAGAACCATGGCAAATCAGCATGGCCAGTGCTGAGCTAGTGGCCTGACTTGGTGGAAGGGCAGTCTCCAACGTCCTTGTGTCAGCAATGAAGCTCACTTGGTGACTTTGGGCTAGGCACACATTCCTAGCCATTAAGACACTGTGACACAGGAGAAAACTGCTCTGAGTCCATTGGAGGAATGGTGGGATCCCAATACTACTAAGATACACCCCAACCTCTGTTGTTGCTGCCATGCATGTGTCTTGAGAGATAGAATGGAGTGTGCCTCCGAAGTCAAACCGTTAGCAACACCAAAGTGACCTGTCTGGGGCGCAAGCCTGGGCAGTGTGTGTGGAGGTCCTGGGATGCCAGATAACAATGCGGTCCAAAGGGAAGCAGAGCAAATGTTTGGCACCAGCTTGGCTGCAGGAGTTGCCAGAAGGAGGCACACAGGGCACCATCCAATTGTCTTAGGGACTGCACTCTGGTTCTGTGTAGGTTTTACTCCCTACATTATCTTCTCCTGAAGATTCCCCACAAGGCAGCAGAGGTTTAGGATCTGAGTGTTTCTTCTCTATGCTTAAGTTATTGTCATGCCGATCACTGTGGGCTTCCCATCCCACCAACCCACCATTCCGATTGAAAACAAATGTTTGGAAAGTCTGCTTAATCCTCCTCTCTTTCTAAACCCAAAGCTATCTAGTGATTTTGATTCACTACCCTAAAACTACAACAATCACCTTGCTTCAATTTTGTTTCCTGAAATTTGCATCTATGGAAAGCGATTTATAAATGGCAACAACGCAGCTGGCTTCAACTGAAGCATTCTTTTCGGTCCTGGAGGTTTTGCTGAACATGATTAGAAGGGACCGGTTGGTTAAAGGTATACAGGTTCCAAACAGTACAAATTGAGAGCATTTGCAGATGATTTAGTATTGACGTTACAGGAGCCAGAATCTAGTACCAAAAGGGTTTTAGAACTAATTCAAGAATTTGGTCAAGTGGCAGGATTTAAACTGAACAAGTCAAAAACTAAGGTGTTAGAGAAAAACTTAACACCGATTGAAAGAGAGAGGTTTCAGAATGAGACAGGTTTAACCATGGTCAAGAAAGTGAAATATTTGGGGATTAATATGACAGCAAAAAATGGGAACTTATTTAAAGATAATTATGAAAAATGTTGGATGGAAGTGAAAAAAGATTTAGAAATTTGGTCAAATTTGAAGCTTTCCTTGTTGGGTCGAATTGCAGCTATAAAGATGAATGTTTTGCCTAGAATGTTGTTTTTGTTTCAAACATTGCAGATTGTGGACAAAATGGATTGTTTCAAGAAGTGGCAGAAAGATATTTCTAGATTTGTCTGGCAGGGCAAGAAGCCCAGAATAAAATTTAAGATATTAACTGATGCAAAGGAAAGAGGCGGATTTGCCCTGCCAGACTTTAAACTTTACTATGAATCAGCAGCATTCTGCTGGCTGAAAGACTGGCTGCTTCTTGAGAACACAGACATTTTGGACTTAGAAGGTTTTAACAACGTTTTTGGTTGGCATGCATATTTCTGGTATGACAAGGTTAAAGCACATAAAGCATTCAAAAACCATATTGTCAGGAAAGCATTGTTCAATGTTTGGATAAGATACAAAGATTTATTGGAAAACAAAACCCCAAGGTGGTTGTCACCAATGGAAGCGAAGGCTCAGAAAAAGCTCAATATGGAGGCCAAATGGCCGAAATATTGGGAAATTTTGGAACAGGAGGGAGATAGACTAAAACTGCAGAGCTTTGAGAAACTAAAAAACAAAGTGCGAGATTGGCTTCACTATTATCAGATAATGGAGGCATATAATTTGGACAAGAAAATTGGCTTCCAGGTGGAAAAATCAAAATTAGAAACAGAACTGTTAGAACCCAAAACTAAGATTTTGTCAAAGATGTATAACTTGCTGTTGAAATGGAATACTCAGGATGAAACGGTGAAATCTGCTATGATTAAATGGGCTCAAGATGTTGGACATAACATTATGTTTGCTGACTGGGAACAGTTGTGGACCTCAGGTATGAAATTCACAGCATGCAATGCCTTAAGAGAGAATATTGTGAAAATGATATACAGGTGGTACATGACCCCAGTCAAGCTTGCAAAAATATATCATTTGCCCGATAATAAATGTTGGAAATGCAAAGAAACTGAAGGTACATTCTTTCACCTTTGGTGGACGTGCCCAAGAATTAAGGCTTTCTGGGAAATGATCTATAATGAAATGAAAAAGGTATTTAAATATACCTTTCTGAAGAAACCAGAGGCCTTTCTTCTGGGCATTGTCAGCCAATTGGTGCCAAAGAAGGACAGAACGTTTTTTATGTATGCTACAACAGCAGCAAGAATACTTATTGCAAAGTATTGGAAGACACAAGATCTACCCACTTTGGAAGAATGGCAGATGAAGGTGATGGACTATATGGGATTAGCAGAAATGACTGGCAGAATCCGAGATCAGGGAGAAGAGTCGGTGGAAGAAGAGTGGAAGAAATTTAAAGATTATCTACAGAAATATTGTAAAATTAATGAGTGTTAGAATGATGTTGGATTGAAATTAAGTGGTTTCCAGCTGTAATGCTTTTATAATGGTAAGGATTTGCTGAACTAACAATTTGGGGTGGAATACAAAAAAGGGAGGTATGAGGAGGTCCGGGAAACAAGTTAAAAGAAAATAAGTAACTGAAAATTTATGTGTGTGTTTTTTTTAAAAAAATCTTCTTTATTCTGTATTTTTGTTATTTTGTTTTCCTTTTTTATTTTATTGTAATATTATAAAAAATCTTAATAAATAGCTTATAAAAAAAATCAACTGAAGCATTCTTTTAATGGGAACTTGTTTTCTTCTGAAGTTGACATGTGCTTCCTACGATTCCAACGCAGACACCCTCTAGTTCTAATACAATACCTTTCAAAATTGGTGGACCTTGCTTCTGGGAGGGAATCCCATAGATTATGTGCTGTATGCAGGACCGTAGCTAGGGGGTGGTGAGGTGGGCCCCTGCCAGAGGTGCAGGCAAGGGGACGCACAAAATTGGCTAAAAATATGTCCATAAATACGTCTATAAATAAAAATACTGCATCGTAAGAAAAGGTTTTAAATTGAATGGGTGGAGGGGGGGGTGCTGGAGGAGAGTTGGAAAGAAGAGTTGATTTGTTCATGGCTAGGGGGCACAATCTGGATGGTTCAGCCAAGGGCGCAAGATCACCTAACTATGGCTCTGGCTGTATGAAGAAGTGTTTTATCTGTCAGCCCTGAATCTTCCAATATCTGGTTTAACTGGATGTTCCCAAGTTCTAATATAATGAGCTCTATCCAGTTTCTCTGCACTCAGCGAGATCTGACTCTGTCTACACATTACTACTTACAGAACAGTTAGGTGGTTAATTTTCACAAATCAGATCAAAACTGGTTTCGGGGAAATTGTACCAAAAAGCTGTATTTCATCAGAAACGGCCAGATAGATACAGGATGCTGATTGTGGCTAATGGGCTAATGTCATTCCAAACCAGCAGTGGAAGTGCACTGGGTGCAGAATAAACAGGAATGTGTATCCAGCCCAATGCAGTTTCTGATGTCTCAAAGCATCACAAGCGCATCATCTACCAAGGAACAAATCCTGATATGTAGGAGTGGCTGCCTGGATTCTTGCTGCAATTTTTAAAACCTCTCTAATTTAATTTCCTATGTTTGGTAGAAATCTGACTCTAGGGAAAGTTTTTGGCTCTGGGATGCAGCCATTACTTTGCAGCATTGTTGAGTATGACTAGACCATATTACAATGAAGGGAACAAAACACTATTTGCCTACCGTGTTCTCTTCCTCTGAGATGATTCATTCTGTATTTTAAGGTGAACAATTGCTTTAATCTTTGCTGACAAAGGGCAAGGTCAAGCAATCTAATCCACCTGCTTCTTACAACAGATGATAAGATGGAAACAGCAGGGCTTTACTTCTGATACGATCTTTCATTTTAAAAATGTAAGTATTCACTACAATTGCTTTTTAACATTACCTTTTTGAACTCTCACACATATGCAAAGCTTAGTTCTTTTATATATCAGAATTCTTGTTAATGCAAAGATACAATAGGATAGTAGCCAGTCTTTTGATAAAGACTAGATACAATGGTTTTTTAATGGTGCTGGGAACTGTAGCTCTGTGAGGAATAAACTACAGTTCTCAGGATTCTTTGGGGTAAGCAATGTGCTTTGAATGAGTGAAAGCATAGTTGCATCTAGCAAAAGGCTCTTGATTGTTTTTTACATTTATAGTTTATTTTAAAGACTTTTTTTTACATTTATACTTATTTTTAAAGTTAAGAGCAAAAATGGTCATTTGCTGGTGTGGTTTGAATCCAAGCCACATCTGCAAATAAACTTCAAATGGGTCTGCCAATCAGCTGGTTGACTGTTACAGTGAGCCCCTGCCCACCTTTAAAAGTTCACCTATGGGAAGGGAAAGGGATCATGTCTTTCGGGTGGATCCAGCCACACCAGAGGTAGACAATACTGAGCTAGATAGATCACTGGTCTGCCCTGAAATAAGGCAGCTTCCTACATTCCTTTGTTTTAAATAAAAAGTATCTACAATAACAGAAAGAGTGGGAGGGGAAGCAGATGTTAAATATGTCTGTTTTATAACACTGTAAATATGAATATAAACCTCAAATTATAATACAAAGTGATTTTTTAAATAAAATTGGGTGTGACCCAGTTTAAAACTGAGCATTTCTAAGCCCCACTGATTTCAACATACGGTAAAAGAGAAAACCAAATGCCTAGCTCTTTCATTTAAATCCGTCAGCCGCAAATGTCCTTAATTTTTATTGTCTGTAATTGGAGTGAGGAAAGTTTTGAACCGTGTTTTGATTTTACTCCAGATAATCACAACGGCAACACACACAAGGGTCTTGTGAAAGCAAGCTTCTAATCTCAATTGCACATTATATGATGCAACACAGCAGTACACAATCTTGTCTGTTGACTTTTCATTAGCTCAATATCTGTGATCATCATTATGAATATGAGAGGGACAACTTGTATGCTCCTCCTGATATTGCTGGAGTACAAATTTCCTAATCCCTGACCACTGGCCATGGTTGTAGTCCAACAATATCTGGAGGGACACACAAGTTCTCTATGGCTGCTATAGGAGGTCTTCGGCATCTCTGCATATGCACACTGGGCCCCACATAAAAAACTTCTCTTCCCAGTTTCATCTCTACGGGGATATAGTCCCCCTGCTGCATTAGTAGGCAACATTTTTAACAGGAGCTTTCCTAGTTATATGGAAAATAATGGAATCCAGCTAATATTATTTCTTTGTTTACTTCTCTGCAGATTCATCATAAAAGCTGTTGCCACAATAGCTACCAGTACAGCAGTTGAAGTGCGAGTTAAATATTGACAGAAAACACAGATGGCCCATTCAGTTCTCTAGTACCAAAGTAGATTCTCCGCATTTCCTACTTTCTAATATTTGCAAACTAGTGATGCACGTGAATTGCATTCATAGTGGCTGGCGAATTCTCTTCCTTTAAAGTTCTCTTTCTTTTAATCCAGCAGTTGTGTAAAAGAGGAAGAAAAAGGGGAAGAAAAAAACACCCCAGCAGGTGTCGCTTCTTCTTACACCTGTTAAAGGCGCAGGAGGCCCGCTCTGGCGTTTAAAGCCAAAGACATTTTTGGAGCCCGCTTTACAGAGCAATCTCCAGCACGCTTACTCAGAAGTAAGTCCTGCTGCTTTCAACGGGTCGCCTCCTTAATTTCCTCCCGCCTTTTGCATGGTTGGCCGCATGATAAGATAGATTATTGTCAAGGGTCCCACTGTGGTGAAGACCGAAGCTTTCACAACTCCTGCATTTATTTCCACCCTCCTCCATTCCCCTAATGAGGAAACAAAGCGGGGCGGTAATGGGGGGGGGGGGACTTAACCCTTCCTCTGAAGCGGCCTCGTGCCTTCCAGACGTTTAGACTTCAACTCCCATCAGCCTAAGTCGCGGTCCAAAATGGCCGGCCTTGCCGGGGCCTTATGGGAGTTGTAGTCAAAGACGTTGGGAGGACATTGCTTAGACTAGAGCAGAGTGCCGGCTTAGGCTTCGGAGGCGCGAGAGCGAGCGAGCAGGAGACGACTTTCTCCTAGGCCGCCCCGTGCGAGGAGCAGATCCCGAAGGTGCCCCCCCCCGCTCCCTTCTTTCTTTCAGGTCGCCGCTGCAGTATTGAATGCGGTGCCAGGTTGAGGGAGGTGTGGGACTTGTGCTCTAGTTAACTGGCTTTGAACTTGTGGGTCTGGGGGTCGCGGCACTCCTGGTCCCAAGGAGGCGCATTTGGGGTGGGGGAGAAGGGTGAGATCGGTTGAATAAATATTTGTGCAACTTGACGACCTACAGCTAGTTTCCCCCTCTTTTGTTATGCCTGTTCTGCAAAGTGTGTAGCGAGCCACTTGTTTTCAGTGCCTATAAAACTTGAGGTGAGTTATATTTAAGTTTTGAAACTTCTGGTACTGAAACGCCCACAGCGTGAGGGGTGAGATTATATTTGGTGGAAGATGTAAGGCCTGCTGCTGCTGCTCACATTTACCTGGAAATAAACTGCTCTGGGCTCGGACGGATTTACTGCCAGGTAAAGTATGGATATGAACAGGCTATGCAACATGTTCCTTCCTGCAGTCTGGAGCTGAAGCTGGGACCCAGATGCAGTGGCATAGCGTGGGGGGGTGCGGGGGGGCCGGCCGCACCAGGTGCAACATCTGGGGTTAGGGCAAATCCACAGGTTAGGGGGCGCAAATCCACGGGTTAGGGGGCGCAAATTACTTGCCCTGCCCCGGGTGCTGACAACCCACGCTATGCCACTGCCCAGATGGGCTTGAAATACACATAAATAATATGCTTTCAAAGTGGTGGAGAAAACTCATTAATTGGCTAAACCAGGCATCCCCAAACTCGGCCCTCCAGATGTTTTGGGACTACAATTCCCATCATCGCTGATCACTGGTCCTGTTAGCTAGGGATGATGGGAGTTGTAGTCCCAAAACACCTGGAGGACCGAGTTTGGGGATTTCTGGGCTAAACACTCTGGCTGTAGTTGTGGCAGGGTATGTAGGAGTTGAAATGCATGTGCTGCTGCTATGGTTTATTTACACATATACTACCTGAGCCTAAGAGGAAAGGGCTCACAGCATAATACCCTAACAGATCTTGCTTCTCCCTCAGTCACAGCCTTGGATTCCAGCACGAATCAAGCACAAAGCTGTGTATTGTACATGTTACCTTTATACATGTTTTTAGAACAGAACCCCTAAGCGAGCACTTACATAAACCAAACTGTTTTATGCAGCAGTAAGATGTCTTCAGCACCTCAGCCTCCAGATTTACAACATGAAGCACCCAAAGAGAAAGACTATCGAACTCCCGGATTCCGAAGTGTACGAACTACCACCTTGTTCCGTGCTGTGAACCCAGAACTTTTTATTAAACCTGTAAGAAACTTGTTAAGAAATAGCCATGATACGTGTGTGTGCATTCATTATATTACATATTACATCTAATTATAGATTGGGTTTTTTTTTATTCACAAGCAGCACTTGCTTTGATGGAAAAAATGAAGTTGTTAACTAGCTAATCAGAAGTGTGTGGCATATTTGGAGGTGGGGAGAAGCCAGACTATCTCCAGTGTGTTTTTTAATGTTCACAGAATGGGGAAATTGTTATGGTGTATGTACATTCATGATCTAATAACTAGCTACTGTCTACATTTAAGCATTTTATAAATACCGGTACATGTTTTTACTATCGAGTTGGGTAAACTTCATTAAATCTATGAAGTAAAGTGGAGCTAAGTGCACCAAGATTTTGGTTGCAATAGTTATGTAGATATACTTCAAAAGAGCTATGACTATCAGAGGCAAATGGTCTCCTTGACAATTTATTTATTAGAATTATATCCCACTATTTCATGGGTTCAGAGTTGACTATAGCAGTTTTTCCAAATACAAAAACTTCATCCCCAAGTGTCATGCAATCAAAGTAATCAAAATGTTTGAGGGATAAAAGAAGTCAAATCAGTCAACATTTTTACTTTTTATATACCGGTATGTTGA
The DNA here is from genome assembly GCF_027172205.1 of Podarcis raffonei. Taxonomy (NCBI): domain Eukaryota; kingdom Metazoa; phylum Chordata; class Lepidosauria; order Squamata; family Lacertidae; genus Podarcis; species Podarcis raffonei. The sequence continues at coordinate 44,585,395 of NC_070604.1, forward strand.
ATTGTAACAGTGGTTAAACAGTTTGATTCTGTACGTTTCCATTCCCCATACTGAAAGCTGAACAAAAATGAAGAAGTAACTGAAAAGTTGATAGCCCCCACCCACCTGTGCACACACAGATGTTTGTATATGAACTGGATTAAGTACAATATTTTGGATTTAAATACTAGTATGTATTTTTTCTTATCTTCACAGAACAAACCAGTTATGGCTTTTGGGCTTGTAACGATTACTCTTTGCGTAGCCTACATTGGATACTTGCATGCACAACAAGAGAATAAAAAAGATCTTTATGAAGCTATTGACGGTGAGGGAAAGCGACATATGAAGCGGAAGACTTCTAAATGGGACTAAAGAAATGCATGACTTGCACATGTTCTGCATGTAAGGCGACACAAATAAGTGGTATATTTAGTTTTCTGATTTGTGACTTTTCAGGATTTTGTGTGGAAAGCCAGCATTTTTCTTGGCAATAATGGATGTTTCTTTTGAAATATAATGCCTTTTAATAACTAGGAAAAATGATATTGCCTGTACTGAATAAAAAGCCAGCATTATTAAGAAATGTAATATTTGTAACAACTGTTGCAGATATTCTAAGAATAAGCACTGTTGCAGATATTCTAAGAATAAGCACCTCTCTCTTTCTCTCTCTCTCTCTCTCTCACACACACACACGCACATGCCTGTTCTGTGTGTGTGTATAGAATGCTACACCGACTTACAAAATTTTAAGAGCAGAAAGGATAACAGAAAATCAGAAAAAGAACAATACATGATAATAAAAGCCATACAATAAATAACCTATAGAATAGAGCCAATTAAACAGCAGCAAAAGCATAATAATCTGTCTTATTATCTGGAAAATAACCTAAGCCTTTATTAAATGCTTGACTATCCTGTGTAAACTACTTGGGAGAGCACACAAAACTTTTTAAAGTTATTTGTTTAAAGGATCTAAAATGCTTTTGTGAGCAAAGCTTACCCAGCCTAGCAACAGTTACTGGGTGAGAAGTTAGCCTATATTATGAGACCTCTCACAGCCACATGATAGGCAGAGCTCCTTAACACCAGGGCTGCAGCTGAAGCGGGTATCATCTTGCCATCAAATAATCTCACCAAACAATGGTGAAACCTTTCTCTCTCTCCCCCTAGCATGCACAGATTCTAAGAAGACAATTCAGTTTAGGCTATGAGAACTAAGATTTCGCTTCCTCATCTAGTCCTCACTTGCCATTGGAGGAGGAAAAATCTTGACTGCAATCATGATTAGGAATCCAGATTTTGACACATTTGTTTGTTGTGCTGTTTGTTCAAAACTAATTCCACCACCTCCTAGACCAGAGACTTTTGAGCGGATTCGAGAATACAAGCCTTACAAAACTCGGTATTATACACACAGAGATATATTGGGTGAGTAGATAGTTACTTTATTTAATTTTAGATACTCATGCCTGTCCACCAAAAAGCCAATATATCTGGTGCTCAGTTGTTTTCATGCAGACATTGATCGCTCAGATACACTTAAGGTGTATCCACACATATTACAGTAATTACAGTTCCAGTAATTCCCATGTTAAACAGGATAAGAGTAAAATCTGGAGAAAATGCAGAAAGAAGGCCACAAACACAAGAGGGTAGAGACCTTAGTTAGGTAAAAATACTTCCGTCAGTTAGGGGAAGGGCTTTTAGCTTATAAAAAGATGTAAGTGTGTGAGAGACATGATGGAGAGTTTATGAAAGTTTAGGAAGAGTATAATAATTACTTGTCTCCCTGTCAACACAATCAATATAGTCTCATGACACTGGTTTGGGACAGACAAAAAGCAGTGCTTTATACAACGTCTAATGTACCTATGGGATTTACTGCTGTAGGACAGAGAGACTCTGATGGCCTCTAGAACTAACCTTCAAAAATTATTTGTTGTGAATGCATTTTTTCTTGATAAATATGTTAATGGATGAAAGTTTGACCAGTCATTTGATTAGCTTGTCTTAAGATCCGTGGGCATGTTAACAAGAGCCAGGACCCGCTGCCCTGTGTGGCAAATCACCAGGGCTACAGGGTTTAGAGCATTCCTAGACTCCCGAACTCTCCTGCCCATTCAGCCACTGCTTTCCCCAGCTAACAGCCGAGGCTGGTGCTTGATTTGTGACCACTGATTACTGGTTCCTGGATCCTCCCAGTGGTCAAAAGCCAGTCTCTGACAAAAGCCCAGTACCACTTGATGCAATGTTCATTCATCGCCCTATAGTGCCAACTGCTGGAACTGCACCCTTACCACTGTGCTCCATGGTGCAGCTGCTCATGTAGGTGCCTGGTTGGTATGGTCTTCCCTTCTGCTTTTTGAAAAGGAAGAATGGGCATCTGCACTGTGGGGTGGGAATGCAGAGTGCCTGCTTCAACTGGGAAATCATCTTGCTGGTGAGGGAGTGCTGCATTAGCACAGAACGTAGGAAGCTGCCTTATACTGAGTCAGACCATTGGTCTGTCCTAGCTTAGCATTGTCTATTGCGGCCCTCCAGTATATTAAACAAATCTCTCCCAGCCCTATCTGGAGCTGTCGGAGATTGCACATGGGGCCTTCTGCATGCAGAGCAGGTGCACTACCAGTCAGCTACAAAGCACAGCTGGGCCCACCAGTTACCGACACAGAATTTGTTCGTGCCTGTGTGGGGCACTGTTGTGTGCCCTGTGGAACTCCTTGGCTTGTGCTACATGGTGCAGATTGTGGCCTGCTTTTTTAATGCGCAGGCCCAGAGAGCAGCTGAATCCCGCAGGCTTACTACGTGTGAATCCTACAAAGGCTCTCCTGAACGGGGCCAATGCATGCCATCACTTCTAGGTGTAAGCCTGATGTTAGTGCTTGCTTGTATTCTGACATAGCTCACTTGGTAGAGCATGAGACTCTTAATCTCAGGGTCGTTGGTTCAAGCCCCACATTGGGGGGAAAGATGCCTGTATTGCAGGAGTTGGACTGGATGACCCTAGTGGTCCCTTCCAGCTCTACAATTCTAAGCAGTCAAATCTGCTAGCAAGTTGATCTGAGGAATCATTTTTTACATACTGAAATCAACCCAGGTCATTAAAAATGATGGGGGTGCACCAGCCTTCAGGAAATTATACATGGTTGAATAATATTAAATAAAAATACCTTAAATCTTAAAGCGTCTATCTTAAATATTCAAGCAAAGGAACAGGTGGCATGCATAGTTTGTGTATAACCTGTAGTGTTATGTTCCCCAATTGTGTTTTTTTTTTTGGCATACGTAGAATTGGGAGCTGACATTAAGCAAGCAGAAGCAGATAGAAGAGAAGCAGAAGTACAACAACGAATTGAAAAAGTGCAAGCTAGACTATTGCTCCAGGTACAACTGTTCTGCTGTCATCGCATTATCCAATCTGTTGCACTGGGGCCTTTCTGTGAATATTTACTGATGTATAATGCAGACAGCAAATTTTACAGAATTATGTGATATATTGGGTGGGGAACCTGTGACTCTCCAGAGGCTGAGGGGCTCCAGCTCCCATCAGCCCTGGACAGCATAGCCAATGGACTCAGGGATTATGGGAATTGCAGCCCAGCAATATGGGCTATAACTTGCCTAACCTTGCTATATATGATTACATGAGTTTTATAGGTTTTACAATGTTTTGCTTTTAATGTTTATTTTGTAATCCACACTTTCAAGACTATATTCTTCAATGTGGGATATAAATATTTATTTACGTAATAAAATAATTGAATAAAAATACCATTGTATGGATCCGTTCTGTATTTATCTTTCTGATGTGTTAATTTGGGTATCTAACTCACCAGTGTTACAGATCAGGGTTCAGATTTGCTCATTAGCAACCCAGTATGGCAGGGAATAAAGCATAAGCCAGTGCCAAAGACCACAGATTTAATATTATAATTGAACCAAATCAGTTGATTTATTGGTACTACAGTGTTTCATTTAAGGCTTGTTATTATCTTCATGTAGAAGATAATGATATTTTGAAATTAGAGCAACTTAAAGATAGAGCAAATTAAAGCAATGTAATACAGCAATATAGTACCTTTAGAAAATAAATTTTACAGATGACATATAGCATAATAATTACATTGACAAAACAATGAATCAGTGTCTTCTTCCTGCCCTTATAGTTGTAACCTAGAATTTCTAAGTTTTGCAGCGTATTAGCATTTTGGAATAAAGTTCATGGTTACCCAGCCAGCGCTGTGTGAGCTAAGATCTTGTGACCTTCGAAAGCAGAGTTAGATAAACTGCAAGCAGAGGGGGGGGGGATTCTTTCAACTCAGCATCTGGACTGTGAGGATGGAATTTCCCATTCTATCGCAATTTCAGTACTCTATCTTGGAGTAGGGAGAGGGAGTGAAACTGCAACCCTTGCCTCTTCATCAGCTCTTCACTTAGGACAGGGATGGGGAACCTGTGGCCCTCCAGATGTTGGACTACAACTGCTGGGGCTGATGGGAGTTGGAGTCCAAAACATCTGAGGGGCCACAGGTTCCCCATTCCTGGCGTACGGCTTGTGTGCCATGACACATCCCAGCACTTGCTTTCCAAAGCAGTTCAGTGTTCTGATCCTACATTTGTTTAGGCATTGTGGCTTGTTGTCTTTAAGTTCCTTAACATCTCATTACACTGATGGTACTGTGTTTCCTTTTAATCTTCTCATCTAGGATGCCGAAGTCTCCCATATATGGCAGAGAAACATGGCATAAAGTTCCAAGCCGCCTTTGTATAGTGTCACAGAAGCCAACTTTTCATCCCTTTAGTGCATTGTGGCTGCTCTCCTGTGTGTTTGACATTGGTTCTGCTGGTGCAGCAGGGTCCTGAGTAACATAATCTACATGCAACACTGAGGCAAAAGCTACGAAATAGCCATTAAATTACTCCAGGGGAAACTACTGCCACCAGCCATGTAGAAACAGCAGCAGCAGCTGTCTTTTCATGGCAGCAATTGGGAATTTGTGGCCTTCCAGATATTGCTGTCTTCCCTGACCATTTGTCCAATGGCTCTTGTGCCAGCTCACCACCTTTCCCAGAAAGCTCTGTTTAGGGGTTTTCCCCTGGCTAATGCAAATTATTCTGGTGCCACTTCTGCCTGCCCATTTGGGAAAAAAGGTTTGGATCATTCTGCCAACATGTTTCTGAGCTGTACCACTTTCAGACTGCAGGTGGGCATGTGCATAGTTGAATGGTTTGCTGTAGAAATAAAATCCCTACACACAGGTTTGCTGTAAAAAAACAAACACAAACACACAACCCTTCATATATAAAACCTAGACATTTGACGAGGCCCAAACTCTTCTCCCTGCTACTTCTCTGTACAGTGGTACCTTGGTTTAATCCATTCTGGAAGTCCGTTCTTAAACCAAAACCGTTCTTAAACTGAGGCGCGCTTTCCCTAATGAGGCCTCCTGCCACCGGTGCCTTTCCACCATTCAGATTCTGTTCTTAGACCGAGGTAAAGTTCTCAAACCGGGACACTATTTCCGGTTTTGCGGAGTTTGTAAACCGAATCGTTCTTAAACCGGACTGTTCTTAAACCGAGGTACCACTGTACAGGGAACTTACTTTGTATGGAAGAACAGACAGTTGTGTAAGCTGCCACCTTTAGTCTGGAGTGGTAAAGCCCAAACACAGGCATATCCTCTATTCTGCTGCTTTGCTTATGAGAACTATTGCTGTGCTGCTGCTTTAAAAAAGAAAATTAATGGGAAAATAATAAATATAGGGTGATATCCAACTAAGTCATAAAGCAGACCCATTTAAATTAAGGGACTTGTTGCTTAAGGTCATTGATATTAATGGGTCTGCTTTGAGTATGACTTAGTTGGATATCACCCAGAGCGATCTAGCTGATGTGCAGCATTAGAATGTCCTCAGCACAAGTTTTCTTCATGGCTATGCCTTGTTTTGTAGGCTGCAACAGAAAGAGAGGATGCTGTGGAAGATGCCCTCAATCGTGCAGCAGCTCTACACCAGCAAGATATTGAAGCCCTTAAAGAGAAAGACGAAAAAGCATTACAAGTCAGTAGTCGTTTTATTTTTGTTTTAAACATGTCAAGAGACAGTGCCTTGCATTCGGAGTTGTGTGGGGACGGATTCCCACCAATTGACACCCCCATGTCTGGATCCCTCTACAGTATGTCCTGCACCATTCCCAAAGCCCCCCCCCAAGTTCTTGGGGAAGGGAGTACGGGGCTGCAGAGGAAAGGGTGGAAGAGGCAGAAAAAGTCCCACTCCATGAACTGAAATCTGCTTTATTTTTGAATGGAATGTTGGGTCCAAACCTACATAAACATGCAGAAGCTTCATGTGGCACAATTTCTCTTGTAACAAGTAGGTGGGGGGGGGGATTTTTCTTGAAAACTTTGCTGAATTAAAAGAAAACACCCCACGAATTGAAATATAGGGTGTCAAGGTAAAGATTCAGCTGAAACCTCTCTGACATGCAAGAAGGGTTTGTTTGTTTGTTTGTTAGTTTGTTTGTTTGTTTTAGATGGGAGCAGTGCTTTTTTTCGGGGAGGATGCAGGGGTATGCATACCCCTAAACATTTTGTGAATCTAAGTTTGGCCTCATTGAGGGGCAGTATTTCAATATGAGTAGGGAAATGAGACTATCCCTTAACATTTTTTAGAAAATAAAGTACTGGATGGGAGAGTTCAAAACTGATTCATTACTGGCATTTTGACATCCTTTCTAGTCTGTGTCTCATTCTATTTCTACACATAAGAGCTGGCAGTAAAACTTTATTTTAGAACTACATTTATCTATTTATTTAAACTATAAAAGGGCATTTCATTTTTCATAAATATATAAAACCTAAGCATTCAGTGCACTGGTGAGACAGTCACCAGAAAGACAGCCTCAGTAAGCTATGTGGCTGAAGCATCTGAATTTGCATCTTCTACATCCAAAGTGGTTTATAAAGCATGGTGTGTTCTTTCTAGGCTCGTCTTGTTTAAAACAGGGATGAAGCAGCCTAATCCCTCCCTTCCTATTCTAATCTGTTTTTCTAACGCTGCTGCAGGAGGCTGTGAAGAACACAAGGATAGAAATGCTCCATCACCTGGAACTGGAACTGAAAAGAGAATCGGAAGCTGCTGAGCAGAGGATGACACACAAACTTCAGCGACTCATGCTGGAGCTCGCAATGGAGAAGTCGAAAGCCGTTGCTGAAGCTAGACAGGAAGAGAGGAACAAAATATCTGGAATGCTTGACAAGCAAAACAAGTACTTGGCTTAACAACCCCATTTCATATTTTAAAGCAGGGATGGGGAAACCACTGGACTGCATCACCCATCATCCCTGATAGTTGACCATGCTGGTTGCGGATAATGGGATAATGAGTTCACTGCCACCTGGAGGGACTTGGGCTTCCCATCCCTGTTGGGGTTTAAGGGGATGGGTTTAAGAGAGCTGCACCTGACCTTGTTTGCATCCAGATATCTGCAAATAGAGCGCTTTCCACCACCAGTGTTCCTCCAACTGATCTGCAGGAGCTGGATGTGCACTGGGTGCTTTCAAAAGTGGGATTGGTTTGCTAATGGGTCACTGAGATATTGCAAATGGGACATGGGCAGCAGTAAATCTGGATTAAATTGATGGGTATTTTGATGCCAATGGCATTGTGAGGATGTAGCTTGTGGTTAGTGAGGAGAGCACTTAAGCACAAGCCGAGGTTCAGGTGACATTCTAAATCAACTCTTAGTTTTTTAAAAGAGCCTCTTTTAGGTTGGGCTCCTCCTGGAAGCCTGCATGTTGATACAGCCCTGGTAAGCCATTGTTGGGCTTGTTGTGATTTGCAAACAAGGCTGATGTGATCAGTGGAGTTAACTCCCTGTTATGTGTGCTGTTGGATAGTACCAGATTTAATAGAATCTGATAGTAAAGATGGGCAGGGTGGGGGTTAGGTCTTCAGAAGTTTTGCTATCTGGTTTCCACCTACAGATTTAGTCCAGTTTATTGGAAGGCATTTTGCTTTGCCTCCAGCTGAAAGAAATGTGCAGTTCACACAAGATTGGCTTTCAAATTGCCAGTAATGAAAAATTATGTTGAAGTTATCATATGATCTTTTCTCTCACCCCTCCAGGAGGTTTTTGGAACAATTCCGGAAAGCTGGAGAGATTGCCAATGAAATTTATCAGAAGAACCTGCAGCAGTTGTCCGTGGAGAAAAAATATGAAATGGAAATGGCCTTTAAAATCTCCCAGAAAGAGTTTCAGGAAGAAACTGAGAAACTTATCAAAAGCGCAGAAAATCTCCGTGAGGCTCAGTTGGAAGAGGTGTCACATGAGGTGAGCAGGAAAAATGGCGAGATCCTGACTCTTAGCCAGCAACTGGAAAGCATGACAGACTGGAAAGATAGCCTGGAAGCAGAAATATTAGAAACAAGAGAAGCATTTCAGAAATACATTAACCTCACATTTCCACAACTTGCACCAGGGCAAGCAGACTTTATCTTACCATTCAGAAAAGTATCTCAGTTTGTTGACTCTGGTGTAGAAACGTAAGCTGAATGACAACCAGGAAGGAGTTCTGCCTGTTTGCTGCAGCCATCCAGTCTTGCTGTTGAGGAGTTGCTTAACTGCTGGGGAAGGAGGAGAAATAAATCCATCTTCTCTCACTAAGGTTTAACTGTGTGCCTGTGTCTATGTTTCCCTTGGATAACTCATGAACTCCCCTGTGACTGTGAAGCTGTGCTCTTTGAGGGGTGGATGGAGAATCTTGCTTCTGTATACTAAAAGAGAGCTGCTTCTGAAAAAGTTAGGGAGCACGGATGTCTCAATTTGAGCCCTGAAACTAGCAAGCGTGCCTCTGGACATGTGCAGAGAGCCTATCCCACCTTGCCACTGGGTTAACTGTAAGCTGCCTCCATACATATTTTATTTGAAGATGATATACTGTCAACTCAAGAAGGGTGGCTTATAACAACTGCAAGCCCCAACACCTTAAAAAAAATGGAAAGGGGATGGAGGAGCTAGCAAATTGCTCCTGATTTACTGCAACACGTTCTAAGGCTATGTGTACCCATCATAAAGGTGGCAAAGATGTGGACTTCCAGCTGTTGCTTGACTACAACTCCCATCACCTATAAGCTCATTGGTCTTGCTGGCCGGTGCTGGTGGGAATTGGAACACAATCAGATATAGGTGTGCCCTATTAAAGTGCATGGAAGTGTTGAGGCACAACAAATCAATCACCCCATGACTTTGCAGTTAGGAAAGTGATGTGGAAATGCAGTGAAAGATGCAGAATAATGATTGATGGACACAAAATAAAAGCTCTATAAGCTCAATAAAGAGCAGATACTGTATAATCTCTGCATCAGTGAGGCTGGGGGTGGGGTCTTGTCACCTAGCAGTCCAGGACCTACATACACCCTGCCCAGGCTTGCGCATCAAGAGTTCACTGCTGTGCTGCTAATGCAGCAAAAGCATGGGAGATCACGATTACCAGCCTCTACAGCAACAGCAGTGCTGTGATTCTCCCAACAGTTTGACTTCACCCCCCCCAAGGTGTACCCCATTGTCTTTTGAGAGACAGATGCCAACAATGTTGTCCTGTGAGATTGTCAAAAGGATCAAGCAGACGGCATTAATTAGCTGGCAAATAATGTTCCCTTGCTCAGTGGATTCACTTTAGGAAAGTCCTCCCATAGGCAGCATGCCGAAAACAGTTCTCACAATCTCGTGTGGCTCAACAGTAACCAGTGTGTCCAACACAGTAGTTCCACAGTAGAGGCTATTAAGAGGGGTGCAGAAAACAGCTTTCAAATGCCTCTTAGGTGGATTTCGGAAGTCACAATCTCTTGAGTTTTGTGTGTTTTAAAACCTAGCACATAGCTGCTAGGACGAGATACTGCTTTGAAGAACATTTCTCCGGCTGCGTTTCCAGCAAGAGCAACAAAGAATGACAGGCAGACGATGCATCCTCCAGCAGGATGGGACGCGTGCTTGGAGACCCCAGTGGGCTATTACGATTCGCACCGTGTCCTGTCAACCATAGGCATTGCCAGGGCGGACGGGGGCAGCTGCCCTCCCCCCAGATCAAGTAAAACAATAGAAATACTTAACTAACTGACCAATCACGTCGGTCCTGCTCCCCCACAAAAGTCCTGCCTCCCCTAACCAAGTCCTGCCCCACACCAAAAAACCCCTCTAGCTACGCCCATGGATGCAACGGGTGTGTGTGTATGTGAGAAACAGGGGAGGACAGTGGGGTAGGCAAGCGTGGGGACAATAGGTCGGGAGGTGGGTTAAGTTCCCCAGCGAACACGTGTGCGCTCATTCCGAAGACCACTGAGCCTGACCTAAGACCGCGCCGCCTCCGGCCTTCTAGCTCCGCCTACCTCCTAGGCCCCGGCGGTCTCCATGGAGACGCGGCTCTTCAGCGGAAACACGACGCGGGCGCTTCTTCCCTTTCAGGGGCCGAGACTGGAGGCTCCGAGGGCGCCGCGTGAGGCGGGAGGGGAGAGGCAGGTAAATCTCCGTGCTCGTCTTGGGGGGGAGAGACTGTTGTTAATTACAGAGACGGGAAAGTCAAGGAGTGGCGGGGGGGGGGAGAGTTTTACTGGAGCCAGGTGAGCGGGATGGCAGACCACATCTTGTTAAATTCCTTCAAGAGGGTCGCCAGTATCCCCTTCCCCCATCTGCTCAGGACTCTGGTGCGTTTCCTTGCTATAGAGAACAAAGAAATTACACAGGTGAAGTTTTCCCGCTGCTGCACTTCTGGAGGGGGGGGGAGAGAGAGAGAATTAAGCATCTGTTGAATTTCTTCATGTCTGCCGCACAGCTGAGGGGCAAAGGAACCCCACCAAGCGGGAGGAGAAAGGGGGGAATAGAGCGCTGTTTATACCACTAATAATAATAATAATAGTAGTAGTAAATTTGTATACCGCCCTATATCCGCAGGTCTCAGGGCAGTTACAACATAAAATCACAAAATAGATAACAAAAACAACCCAATAAACCTGCACCCCTCCCCAACATTTAAAAAAGGCATGGGCTGTAATTAACTCTGGAAGCCCAAATAATGTAATGTGGAGCCCAAGGACGGGACACAGCCAGGCAACTCTGCCACGAGTGCCAACATTTTTCTTGTAGCTGTGTATTTTTGTAATATTTTGGCTTAAATTGCCTGGGAGTCAGGAATTCTCACTCTTGTCACTGATAGTACAGTGGTGGGGAACCTCAGACCCATGTACCAAACATGGCCCACCAGGCCATTTTTAGGAAGTCATACCCACACATCCCACACCTGATACCATGCATGACATCAGATATGGCGTGGGTAAAGATGGGACTCCAAAGGAACCATCAGGAGCCAATGTTCCCGGCTGTTCCTTGGATCCAGCAAGGCACGCTCCCATCCACCCATCTTGTTTACATAATATGATTTTTATTATTATTAATCACATAAACATCAATATCCATAATAGTGAATAAATCATAGTAAATATTAAGATATACATACACACAGCAAATAAGGTGTGTGTGTGTGTATATATTTATACACACACACTCTAGCTCTTAATTATAAGTTTAAGAAAAAAGGTGGAAGAATGGAATAAGAACATGTAAAACACAAAAATAATTATAATTTCATCTCATAAAATCAGGATTATCTATTTTATTACATCAGCTTGAACAAAGGTTTTTTGTTTTTTTTCCAAAAGGCAACTGATAAAGTTAAATGCCATAGCTAGTTCACATGAACAAGGCCTGATACATTTTAGAAATACATAAACTGAAGCCTTCCATGGCTTGAGGTATGCTCAAAAAGAGTGTCAAGCATGCCTCCCTTTTTCTCAAAAATGCACAATTTCAAATCTCAATTAAGATACAGGTATGTATAATCCCTAACTAAAGTATTATATAGTATATTGTGTCTTTATGCAGAAGTAGGCAGCTTCTTGAAAACTTAAAAGATTGAGGAAGTTTTAATTGAATGTGCAATCACAATACTGTCAGTTATTCTGTGAAAAAAATTACCATGTATTGTAACAACATGAGCCCTTCATATCTTGATAATGCAGAATGACTCACTCTCAAGCTGAAAGTGTCATAAAGAATATCATCCGTGAAATAGGACAAGAATGTGCCATGAAAGGTCAAACCGTATCAGAAACTCTGGTGGCATTCATGGTAAGTGCAAAATACACTTGGGAGTTTCAAACACTGCTTTCTAGTCATGTTAACATGTCACTCCTGTGGCATTAAAATAATGCTAATGGAACAGAACATCACAAAACACGATTGTCTTGGGGCTAAAATGCAAGTACAGTGGTACCTCAGGTTACATACGCTTCAGGTTGCATACGTTTCAGGTTACAGACTCCGCTAACCCAGAAATATTACCTCAGGTTAAGAACTTTGCTTCAGGATGAGAACAGAAATCATGCTCCGGCGGTGCGGCAGCAGCAGGAGGCCCCATTAGCTAAAGTGGTGCTTCAGGTTAAGAACAGTCTCAGATTAAGAGCAGACCTCCAGAATGAATTAAGTTCTTAACCTGATGTACCACTGTAACACAAGAGTTATGCAGGCAACCCTTGGAACTCTAGAACCCATGGACAACTAAGGAAGCTGAACGTTGAAAGGTTCAGGACACACAAAAGAAGATGCTTTTTCACGCAGCACATAGTTAAACTGAGGAACACACTTCCAAATGAAGCAATGAGGACCACCTACCTGGATGGTTTGAGAAGAGTATTCATTCAGTGGCTACTAGCCGCAATAGCAGTGCTCCACCTCCACTTGCAGACTGGGAAAGACTCATTGCTTCTTGTACTTTCCACAGTAGTACACCTGCTCTAGCATTTTGCTTCGTGAGCTGGGCAGGTAATGATGACATTTGTATTTACTTCCCCAAATGCCGGGAATGAGGCCCCTATATTTGTTCTCTGGAGCTCACAACCACACTTCTCCAAGCAATGTTTTAAAGGAGGCTAGAACTGAGAGCAGAATAAAACCTCATACTGGGTTGCTTCTATCCAGTGCCACCATAAGGGCTGTACCTCTGGGGCTCTGCTCTATATTTTATTTTATTTAATAGAATGATAAATTAACCACTCAACCATTTATTGCATATTTTAAAATCATTTTTAGTTCCCATTGATTTTGATAAAATTTCCAAGTAAGTATGCTTGCTAGGACCAGGAAGTTAGTCCTCATGCCTATTATACCCAGTATACCTGAAGGAGCGTCTCCACCCCCATCATTCTGCCCGGACGCTGAGGTCTAGCGCCGAGGGCCTTCTGGCGGTTCCCTCATTGCGAGAAGCAAAGCTACAGGGAACCAGGCAGAGGGCCTTCTCGGTAGTGGCGCCCGCCCTGTGGAATGCCCTTCCAGCAGATGTCAAAGAGATAAACAACTACCTGACATTCAGAAGACATCTTAAGGCAGCCCTGTTCAGGGAAGTTTTTAACGTGTGATATTTTACTGTATTTTTGGTTTTTATGGAAGCCGCCCAGAGTGGCTGGGGAGGCCCAGCCAGATGGGCGGGGTATAAATAATAAATTATTATTATTATTATTATTATTATTATTATTATTATTATTATTAAATTAAACTGGGAAATGACATTTAGTGGGGAAACCTTGAGCAGTTGGGACATTTAATCTGTTTTATTCTGCAGTTGTATTTGGCAGTAATATATCTTTAAGAGCACAAGATAAATATTTAACTGGAAGCCTGGTGTTTTTTCTTTTTCTTTTTTGTTTCTTTTTACTTATAGGTGAAAGCTGTTGTATTGGATCCAAGGAATGGATTTAATGTGGACAGGACCCTTACAAAGGCTGATGTGCAAAAACTTATTAAGGTAATTTTGTGAATCTAAACATTTGTTTAACTATTTTTATACTGATTTCAATGAACTTACTAAGACTTATCAACAAATTAAAGCAGTCTTTCAAGCAACTCATGAAGTCTGTGGGAATTAAGCAGCCTAACTCTACTCAGGATTGCAGCCTAAATTATTGTTTTGTGTATAGTGTTTACCAAATTATGTTTCAGACCACAAAATCATTTAAAGCCTATGCTCTCAGAGTCATCTAAAGCCACATATCTCTCAGTGATAAACCTTTGACTGCTGTCCATTTTCTCATTATCCGTTGAAATCTCCCCCAACTGCTTCTCCAAACCTGCACAATTGGATCATAATTTTGTATACCCAGTTGATGAACACAAAATATAACGTTTGATTTCAATGTAATGGAAATTTGGCGAGCAGATGACACTTAATGCATTCAGCCATAATAAGTAGAATTTAAAATATGCCTCACATAAATGGCTTTATAAGCACAGCTACATACATATATCATTGCTTCAAACTGTGATACATGCCCTTTTGAGGTGTGTAGGACACCTGAAATATGAAAATGTTCTTTGTTCTAAAGAAAGCCTCCTGTGTGTGATTTTGAGGTTGTTAGATATGTTAGATAGATTTTAAGGTGGTTAGACTAGTTCATTGCCACTAGTGAACTAGCATTTCAAGCAACAAATCTCTCTGTGTGTCCGCAGCCTAGTGCTGCTGTATTATGCAGCAACAGGCTGCATGCAGTGGTATATGAGACTGCTTGTGTAGAAGGGATTATTGGTTTCAAGGCTGAGGGCTGCATATTTGCTGCTTTAGAGTGTGTTGAGCTGCTTGCCTGCTCTCTGTATTGAGAATGAGTAGCTTCATGAAGCTATGTTCACTTCAAAGTTCATGCAGCCACCTGGAATCAGGCAATAGCAAAAAATCTAATCCATATTATTCAACTCCACGCAGCAGTCCACTTATTATGCTATTTAGGAACAAGTAAATTACAAAAACTATGAACGTTTTGTGTCTTGAAGCTACATTATGGCAACGCAACATTTTGTTCTTGCAGTGGTGCTTCTCAGCCCCTTAATTTGTTTTCTCATGTAATGTTTAAGCAAAGGGCACCTTATTTTTTAAAACTATTAAACTGATGGATTCTGTTTCACATGTATAAATTCTGTAGCATAATGTTTCCAGGTGCCCAACGGTAATATTATTTTAATAATTAGTTAAGGGGCTTGAAATAACTTACATCAACATTTTCTCTTTTTAGCTTTCCATTGAAAGACTGCTTGACACAAGCAATCCATCCCTGGACACTATTAAGATGCAAGTTTATTTTGATATGAACTATATCAGTCGAGGTAATCAATGTGTGGAGTAATTTAATGTGAATATGGTGATGGTACAATCCTATGCATGCTTATTCAGAAGTCACACTGTGTTCAAGAGGACTTGCTGTCTAGTAAATTTACATGGGATTGCAGCCGCAATGTATCTATTCTTGCTACATGTGAAAACTTATAGTACTGTAATACAATGAAACAGCAAATCCAATAATATGTGAACATGCTAAGAGATGCAATCTATAAGGAGGTTATAAATTAAATTGCCTCTTTTAAAAATATTCAACATTTACTTAACATTAGAACAGTTAATATTTATTGTGCATTTAAAATCCTGGAAGTGCATTTGTGGTTTTTTAAAAGTTATATCCTATACCAAATAAATGGAACCGATACATTCCACTGTCTCAATTTACCTACAACTGAGTTTGTGCAATTATGTTACATAGTGCAGTCCTATGTGTGATTACTTGTATGTAAATCTCAGCATGATCACTAGATAATGCCTTAGGATGGCAGCCCTCAGAACGAGAAGAGCATGGGAGGATTTAAGCATGTGAAATATGGGCATTTTCAACTAGCTAAGTTGAAAGTCTGTTGATGCCTATGCATGTCTTTTGGCTGTCTGTGCCTTGGGGTTACAACTGATGTGTAACTGAAAAACTATCAAGTCTAATGAAATCTGCATCACTATGTGGTCTGCTGAAGCATGCAGGTGGCGCCAGTGATATAACTTGCTTTTGTATCGTCCTCTGTGTTTCCTCTTAGTTGAGTTAATCAAGGAACAGCATCGTGTTTTGGATTCTCGCCTTGCTCCAGTGGGCAGAGAAATTACAGATAGCCGTGCTCGTACCAGAGAGGAATTGGAAAGTGTTTATCGAAAAATTGTCAGCTATGTCCTGCTGCGCTCTGGCCTTGGATCCCCTACAGACATCAAGGTCATTAGAGAGGCAACTGGTTGGTAACTGTTTCAGATATATGCCGTGAAGAGTTTTGCCAATATGCACTTTACTGTGGTAGTCATTGCATAGGAACTGAGCGACAAGCGGTGGCTAGTTGGGGGACTGTCTTTTTACTTTCTTTTGTTTTGAAGTATTTGTATGCTGCCTTTGTGCCTCAGTATGTACCTTTGGCAGTTCACAGCAAATCTAGAAAGAATCCAGAGTATGTATACCTCCCCGGTAAAAAAATTCAAAGAAAACACTCAAAAGCACGTATACAAATATCTGCTCCAGATAGCAAAACCAGTCTGAGAATAGAACATAATCTGAGAGCCAGAAAAAGACACTTCACATATCCAACAGGCCAAATGCAAGCAACCATCCAACCCTTTCCTGAAGATATGGAGATCTTCTGAAGCAGCATTCAACACAGCAAGAAGGGATGCAGACAGAAGGACACAGCCCCTGTGCTGTGTATTATCCAAGTCACAAGTATTGTGTCAAGGGAGCAGTGGTGGGGTTCTTGGCACTTGACAACTGCCCAAGCTGGCCATTCACCTCCTTACTCACTGTGGCCTTCCATTCAAACTAATTGCTGATAAGGGCATTATACTATTCTGCATACAAGATTCTATACCTGAGATTCTAGGTAGTTCATGCAGAACTTGTAGTCTGGTTGTCTGCTTTAATGCCTTGCACAACTCCATACTTCCCTCCAAGCCTCCATCCCCCTGATGATATTCCTTGACCACTTACTCTTGCATGTCATTCATCTCCATCCTAATCTCTCCTTACACTCTTCAGGTCCTTAACCCCCTCAGTCCCCGAGTCCAAATTATTCAGACTCTTACCTCTTGGAAGGAGAATTAGTAGCGCAGAATTAGCAACTGTCTCCCAATGGCCTTATTCACTGACATTTATACTGGAGGGGGAAAGTGTGTTAAAAGTCTCTAAATTCTGTAGAGGCTCTTGACACACTTTTTTTTTTAGAGAGAGAGGGGGGTGGGGCAGTTTAACACACGTAGCTTTGTCCATAACGATTTCAGTTTATGTTGAGTGTTAGTTTATTGATTATCCTCTTCAGCCGTCATAAGATTTAGCATTTTATAGCTCTTGGTAAGTTAAAATACTTTATACTTAACTATGTCCAGAGGAGGGGGGGCATGCAAAGGGGCTGCAACAGGAAGAAAAAGATTGAGAAATTCCCATTCCACAAACAGAACATTCACAGTTCTTAGGATTCAAGACATGATCTCCAACATAGTGGGATCTCAAATGTGAATAAGTATCTTACTATACTAGGGGCGTTTCCATGGAAAATCCAGTAAGATACACCCACACCAGTTACCTGTTGGTGATACCTAAATGATTGATTTGCAAAACGAAGCCCCGACTGGAAGCAACCCAATGTGAACAAATTGTGGTCTCGTCCCCTCACCTTTCTGTTTTATTTGATGTTACAGCTGTTGTCTGCCTTTTTTTTTTGTATGACATTTTCCACTTTTAATATTTTACAGCTGCCCTGCAGAGTGTCTTCCCTCAAACAGAACTTGCTGCTTTCCTCTCCCTTTCAAAGAAGGAGAAAGAGAGGCAGTTGAAGGAGCTCACCATGATTGTCACAGGAATTCGGCTATTCAACAAGGAGTGTGGGAAGGGAGGAGAAGGCATTGATGAGTGTAGGTATATACTAGTAGGTGCTAAACTTGATGATGTGTCTGCATTAGCCATTTAAGCCACTTTAAAATGTGCAAAAATGCTCAGTGCTGGCTGATCACTAGTAGTCCCATCTGAATTGCTTCATGCAAATACAGCATTTAAGTTGATCTTCCAAATGAGATGTGATAACATGCTGTTCAGCTGCAGGTTAACTTTACTGAATATCTTCAAAATTGATAATCTGTACTGTATTATCTATTAAAAACTCTGTTAAATTGGCTTGTTGTAAAGCCTTTCATAGGATTTTTATATATTTATATAAAATAGAAAGCCGTGTTAGCCCCCTGAGAGAAAAAAGAAATGTTTTTTAGTCTCACCATGAGACTAACTTTAAATAAGTTTCGTATTAGAAAAATAGTGTGAGCTTTCAGAGGTGACAACATACTACTTCAGATGCTTATTTTTGGAACTAGGAGAAGCAAGGTGGAAAAGTCAGTTAACATATGATAGTTTATTGACTAAAACCTAGTACTTTTAAAAGGTTATTGACCCAAACCAGGATCCAAAGATGCCACCAATGTGTGCTTAAGAGTCCTTTTGCAGATGCCCAGTCTTGTCTGCAGTCATTCAAACTATGTTGGATGCTCTTCTGAGGTTCTCTCAGTCCTCAGGAGAGACCTTTCAGGGCATGCAAGGGGCTTCAAGTGGAAGGGAACCCACAAAAGCCTTGGTGTGCTCATATGGAAGGCTCCATGCATCTCTTCGGATGTCAGCCCTGTTTATTTTAGACAGAAATAGGTGGGGAAAATGCTTGTGGTTAGTTACTGAATTTGAGGTTGGCATGCTTAGTAATTACTGCCATGCCCCTTCTATATGTTTCAAACCAACCCTGTGTCAATAGTACCAGCTATTCTGAATGAAGCTATCCCAGCAGCCAACCACCATATAGAAATAGAACTGCAAGCTTCCAAGGATTTGGCGTACCAATACACAGCCTTGATTGAAATGATGCACCTGAGTCAAAATGCTGAGATAGAACTTAAAACGACAATGTTAAAAGAAGTCCTGTACAACGTGAGACAACACGAGGCTTTCCTCTGCATCATTCTGGTAAGATTGTTTTATACTTTGCATCCCTTCTAGAATGCTTGCATATACATTGTGCCCGTAAGCTTTTTGTATACTTATAACTATGCTTATTAAATTTATATACAGTATTGCCCTTCATTTGAAGATCACAGATTTTTATGTCGCAGTTTGCAACATAAAAAATAAATTAAAAACCCAAATACAAAACAAAACAAAAAACCACCTATAATCCACCCACTCCCCTGAGACATTTAAAAGGCCACAGACTGTTTAATCAGTGAATGGCCTAGTTGAAGAAGAATGTTATCGCTTGTGCCTAAAGATCTGTAATGAAGGAGCCAGGTGAGCCTTCCTGGGGAGAACGTTCCACAAACAGGGAGCCACCATAGAAAAGGCCTGTTTTCATGTTGCCACCCTCTGGACCTCTCATGGAGGCTTCAGTTGATTATCATTCCTTTGGTACATATCTTTAGACACTAGGCAAAAACATGCCTCTTCTCCCAGGCCTTTGGCTAATTAAACAATCTGTGGCCTTTTAAACTGTGGCGGTGGGGAGTATTGTTTTCGTTTGTCACTTTGGTATGTATTTTTGTGTTCTTATATTGCAAACTGCCATGTGATCTTTGGATGAAGGGCAGTATAGAAATTGTATTATTATTATTATTATTATTATTATTATTATTATTATTATTATTATTATTATTTTATTAATTCACCTCCCTGGCACAGCTAGCTACCCCCTCCCAACTATGTTGCCACCAGATGAAGAAGAGCCAAGTGGGGAGGGGCAGGTTCAATTTAAGAAACCAACTTTTAGTTGGTAGAGAATTGTACAAGGTTCCAAGTTGGACTGAACTCTCTTTCGTGCACTTTGGAAAAGAAGTGTCATTCTCTGCAGTACATAGCAATATAGGAGTACATGTCCAGATGACTGAGAATCTAATTGGAGATTGTCAATATGTGTGTGTGTGTGTGTATTCCATCCCGTATTTCATTTAAAGAGCTCAAGATGGCATACATGGTTCTCTCCCTGCCCCTGCTTTGTCCTATTATTTATCCTCACAACAACCCTGGGACTTTGGTTAGGCTTGGACATACTGACTGCCTCAAGGCCACTCAACGAGCTAAGGTAGATGTGGTAGATTCAATGAACTGTGGAAATGTCCTGAATTTCCATTGGTAATCTGCTGTATGCTGTCTTTTCAGTCTGATGTGATCACATGTGCACAAGAAGTTGATATGATGCAGAAGCAGTTTGCAGCACAGATGGAGCACTTAAAAAGTATTGTTCAGGCAAAGACAGCAGTGCCTACGTCTCTGGTTTATGTAAGTTCCTAAATTGCTAGAATGTAAAAAGGACTAGCTTGTGTTTGTGTGCTGAGTTAGTGACACAGACCTCTTTTACACCGAGAGACAGAGAGAGCCTGGATCCTTGCCTTTCTGTTCAGCTAGTCCAAGGGAGTTTTGAGCTTGTTGATAGTGCTGAGAGAGGGGTCTTGACCCTCCCCTCCCCTCCCGATGTTTTCCCAATTTCAACTGCCCCCAGGAACTATTATTTGCTGCATACAACAAAGCATACAGTGCCCATATGATACCATAGAGCATATTGGGGTGGGGTATTCAGATTGGGAAAATAATCCATTACAGGGACAGGGGAGAATTAACCCACCCTGCATCTTCATGCAGCTTTATTTAAAACAAAAAACCCTGCAGGACATCAGATCTCCTGTCATCGTAGCAAGTTTGTCTCTAGGATTTTACACAGAGCTGCTAAAAAAGAAAGTACTGTAAGTTCTGTAGGTTTGTACAGATTTGTGGGTTTGTACAGAGCTGCTAAAAAAGAAAGTACTGTAAGTTCTGTAGGTTTGTACATGCTGTCAATTTAACAGCATGAAAATTCCCTGTTCTCTGTTTAACTTTCATCAGAGGAATCTATTGCTTTATTGTATACAAGGAGTATATATCCTGGCACTGTGATAGTCTTTGGTCCTATGCTGTGCTAGAAATAACATAAAGAAATCAGGGATGCATGTTAAGGAGAGAGTGTAAATATTCCTTCAAAAATCCTTTACAATTAAAATTGTTAGGGTTTAAGATCATGAATTGCACCCCCTGCTTTTGTCTCCTCACCTGTGGAGTATATATAAAGAACAGCAGACTACATATTTTTGGCAAGCAGGCAGCATAATTTTGCAAATACAACTTCAATTTCTTTGTTTCCCCCCCCCCCTTCCAGCCTATATTTATTGCACTTTCTAACCTTTGGACCAGTTTTCAAGACGAGATCCTGGTGCTGAGTTTCCTCAATAACTTGACTATCAATCTCCAGCAGTTCCTAGGAGCCCACTCAGTGATTTTTCCAGAAGATGTGATGGAATCTCTTCTTGAAGATATTATTGTAAAAACTGACGAAGAAAGGTTAAAAGAAAGTGCTGGTACTAAAACCATAATTATGCATTTTGAATTAATGTATAAAGTCCATGGAATACTCTTGCTACCTTCAGATTCTTAGCCCTTTGAGAGCTAGAACTTCCATTTTATTGCTAAATAAGTATCATGTGCCATAAAAACCACTGAGCCTCTTACTGATTGGAAGGTTGGCGGTTCGAATCCCCACAACGGAGTGAGCTCCCATTGCTCTGTCCCAGCTCCTGCAAACCTAGCAGTTCAAAAGCACACCAATGCAAGTAGATAAATGGGTACTGCTGTGGTGGGAAGGTAAACGGTGTTTCCGTGCGCTCTGGTTTCTGTCGTGGTGTCCCGTTGTGCCAGAAGCGGTTTTAGTCAGGCTGGCCACATGACGCAGAAAGCTGTGGACAAACGCCAACTCCCTCGGCCTGAAGCAAGATGAGCGCCATACCCCATAGTTGCCTTGACTGGACTTAACCATCCAGGGATCCTTTACCTTTTGCCTTTACCATGTGTCATGCACTTACGGCTATATATATATAGCTGCCCTTGAGACTGACCCAGAAACTCCAGCGGGTGCAGAATGCCACGGTGAGACGCCTTACGGGGTCCTCGCCATGGGATTGCATTTACCCAGTGCTATACCAGCTGCACTGGCTCTCGGTGGAGTACAGGATCAGGTTTAAGGTGCTGGTTTTAACCTTTAAAGCCCTATGCAGCCTAGGACCCTTGTACCTACGGGACCGCGTCTCCTGGTATGTCCCACGGAGGACCATACAGTCTTCAAACAAAAACAGCTTGGAGGTCCCAGGCCACAGGGAGGTTAGGCTGGTCTCAACCAGAGCCAGGGCTTTTTCGGCTATGACCCTGATCTGGTGGAATGCTCTGTCACAAGAGACTAGGGCTCTGCAGGACTTGACATCTTTCCGCAGGGCCTGTAAGACAGAGCTGTTCCATCAGGCCTTTGGCCAAGGCACAGTCTGACCCCCTGCTTTGGTAATCCTCATAGAACTCTAGCCCAATGGTTGCTATTAATTTGATTCTGAATTGATTTTAGAATGAATTGATTTTAGAATGTATTTCAATTAATAGATTGTGGATTTTATGTAAATTGTGTTACTTTTACTGTTGTTAGCCGCTCTGAGCCCGGCTTCGGCTGGGGAGGGCGGGATATAAATAAAAAATTGTATGGTTGCCCAATAACATATGTTCTCTGGGTTGCTCTCAGAAAATTAAAATAGAAAAAATAAAATGCAGTATCAAAACCTCCTGTGCTGCAAACTGTTCCTAGGCCACACTATAGCCTCATCTTTCTAGATGAATTGTGTTATTATTTGGGGGGGGGGGAAATATGTTTTAGAATAAATGTTTTGTGAGCTGTTCTGAGGGCCAATATTGTGGATATAAGTAATAAATAAAAGTTGCCCTGAACCTTCCCACCTAATATGAAATACTAGATTATTCAGTACCTCACTAGGTACTTGTGCCATGGGATTCAGTGGTCTCAACCTTCCCCAGTAACCATGTGTATACATGAGTATGATCTGGGGTGTTTCTAGGTGGGACCTCAATGTTGCAAATGGGTTATTGAGATACAGCAAATGGGTCCTTGGCAACAGGTTTTTAACATCATATTCCCCCCCCCCCCAGAAAGGGAATATCTTGATTAAATGCTGGGGGGTGGGGGAAATATACTCTGTCATTTCGACACCAACAATATTGTGTGGACATTGCAACTAATAATAATAATAATAAAAATCTGCATGCATAAGCAATTTTCTCCTGCAATAAATACCTGTCTGGAAGCACATTTTCTGATACTGAAAATATATCCTAAGCTGCTGGTTTTTTTAATATTTCAGATAGCAAAGTAAATCCTGCTGACTTTACCGTAGAAGAGTGGCTCGTCCCAGAAACCACCATTAATTTCAGCCAAGTGCAAATTCAGTACCATGGGTTTTGTGCTTACACTTTTGCCGTGAAAGATGGTCTTCTTATCCCAGGTTTGCCAATTGTAGATAAGTCCCGTTTGCTTTTTAAGAGCATTCTTACTGCTTCATATTATGTTTTAAGTTGTAGACTGCCTTGCTTTAGTTTTATAGAAGTTTGGTGTATAAATAAAATAAAAATACCTGACATATAAGGAGCCTGCCACCCAAACTACTGGGGCTTGGCTTAAAAATGGAGATGGAGAAGAATTTGAGGCAGTAGGAATGTGGGGGGTGAGGAGGGAAGGAACAGTGACAAGCAGGAGATAAATCTGAGGAAGGGAATTAGAAAATTGGTATACACAGTGATCGATGGTAGCTGGGACAGAGAAACAATCGAAAAGAAGACATATCAACAAGACAAAAGGGCAAAGCCAATCAGTGCCAGAAAGAGATCTATTGGAGACTAATTCTCTTGGTTGGAGAGAAGAGGGATGTCGGAGCCTCCACTGCTTTAACAGCACCCTGTTTAGAATTCCATTCAAAGCATAAATTTGTATTTGTTTGTCCAGCAAAGAAACTAGAATTTAACAGTGCAATTTTTAAAAGGGTATTACTATTTTTACTGATGTAATCCACATCATGCAGGATTAGCTACGAAATACTTTAGTCTTGTTCTTAGTTCATAGAAAGTGATTTGCTGGGGGAGAGCATGATTTAAAGTTGACTGAATTTTCAGACAGGTTAGACACTAGAGCCATTCTTAATTTCAGAAGTGAAAACACTATAATCTGCATCAGGAATGTCATGAAGAAATCCTGTGTTCTTTTGCGCTTTGTTGTCAGCGAACCTTGCTGTTGGAATCCTGAAGTTTCGGGAGAAATACTATGCCTTTAGTTCCAAGGAAGCGGCATATAATTTTGCCAAGAATCCAGAGAAATGCGTTAAGATGATTGCAGAAAAAGCAAAGGAATCTGCAGAGCTTATTCAGCTGCTTGAACTTCATCAGCAATTTGAATCCCTTGCCCCTTATTCTCAGGTATTCAACACATTTATCCTTTACTTATTTAGGCCACTCCAAGAAAGCTTCATTCTAGAGTAAAGCCAAATAAGAGGCAATATGATAGAACTTATGCATAGCATGGAGAAAGTGGATAGAGGAAAGTTCTTCTCCCTCTCAAAATGTGTAGATATCCAAGGAAGCTGAATGTTGGGAGATTCAGAAGAGATAAGAGAAACTACTCCTTCACACAGTATGTAGTTAAACTGTGGAGTTCTGTCCCACAGGAGGTAGTGATGTCCACCAACTTGGATGGTTTTAACAGGGGAGTAGGCAAATTTATGGGGGACAAGGCTATCAGTGCCTACTAACCACAATGACTGTGTTTGGTCTCAACTGTTGGATGCAGTATGCTTCTGGGAACCGTAGGAGTGTTCTTGTGCTTGGTCCTGGTTGTGGGCTTCCCATAGGTTGGCCACAGTGAGTACTGGATGCTGGACTAGATGGGCCATTAGCCTGATGAAGCAGGCTCTTGTGTTCTTATGCTCCAAAAGCAATATAGCTACCATTTTAATAATACAATAAGTTGATCAGGAAGTATCTCAAAGAAGAGGTACTTCTTAATGCATAAGGTTGGTGCCACACTTCTTGTTTTGGCAGTGTCTTGTCCTTACTAGTTCATTGTGGGTTTGGCTGCAGTTAGCATGGAGAATAGCACAGTTCCAGAGTGGCTTGTGGTAGTTGGATGCATTGGTTCAGTACACTCAACACTCCAAACAGCCCCATCTGGAAGTGTGCTAAATGATGTGGTGTTGAGATATCTTCCCTTTTAGTTTTTATCTAATGCTTGGTTGGAAGGTGAAAATGTGGAAATAAAAAATAGCTATTCCTTTTTGTTGTTGTTACAGATCAGAGCCAAAGACAAGAAGAGTATGAAACCCATCACAAAATGTGACACCAGTACTCAGACGGATGTCCATATTTTGCCACCAAATATTGTGAAGAACTATGAGTGGAATGAATGGGAACTGAGAAGAAAAGCCATCAAACTGGTTTGTGTCAACATAATTTGAGAGACTAGTTCAGACAAACTACAAATAACAATTATCTCTCAGATCTTTTCAGACTTAACTCCATGCATTTGACCTTAAATTTTTTAGCCCCTCCATCTTTTGTTCTCAGCTTTGTTTGGAATAGCATAGTGCAACATTCGTGCTGAAGCTTTTACTTTGTTACTTTAAAATGTCTAAACTCCCCTTCATTGTGTCTGGGTGGTGTACAATAATGATAATATAAATAAATATATAAATATATAAATATATAAACATCACATATCCTTCATAACAATAAAACTGACAGGTAACAAACCTATGAAGCAGGCAGTGGCAGTAAAATGAATTAAAATGCCTGGGCAAACAAAAAGAAGTCTTGATCTTGCACCAAAGAAATGGAAAGTGCTTTCCCCTTGCTAGTTCATTGTCGACATAGGCTTTATACACATCCTAGAATTTGATCAGTTTATTCAATCCACCCTTGATAAGAAAGTATAAATCATTTATAAGTCTTTCAGGCAGTGCAATCCTTTAACATAATCTCACATTATGTTAAATGCAACTGTGATTATTCTTTTATCTTTTTTTTTTATATTCAGGCAAACTTGCGTCAAAAGCTAACTCACTCAGTGCAGACCAATCTAAGTCACATGAGAAGAGACAACTGCAGCCAGGTGTACCCACTGAAGGATAATGGCACACAGACCAAGCGTGAAAGCAATACTAATGTACCCAAACCTCAGATTTTCCTGGCTGGTCTCCGTGGAGGAACACCTCCAACTACCCACATGATCAAAATCAACTTAACAAGAGCAGTTGATGAAACATAAATGACAAGTCCTTCAATAAATGAACTTTAAAAACAAAAAACAAATTCATTGTGTCTCATTTTTGTTCTATTATTTCAAAGGCAATCTTTGTATCATTAATGGGGCCAGATGAAAGGTATCATGGGTAAGTTGAGTCTTCTATTCCCAGCCTTGTCCCATTGTAGCATCCTGTATTGGAAGGTGCAGTACTAGCTATATTTGTGGACTGCTATTCCTCACCATGCAATGCTCCCAGCTATCCTGTGTCAATCTTAGCAATTAGCCCTCCCATTCTGAACACCTTTTTTTTCCTTCTTTTTGAGGGGACAACGGGAAATTCACTTTTCCTTTGGTCTTGGATTTCATCTTAAGAAATATTTCGCATGACTGTAATTGTGCTAAAGACACTGAAATTCTGGTTCCTTGAGGCCTGACTGTAAAGTAGTGAAGAAATCTAGAATTTTAATGCCGGTGTTTCCTGCTTGGAAACCAAAGGCAGCGGCAAAGTCCCGACTTTTCCTAACTTGGGTATCATTTTGCATTGAAAATATTTTGCGTATTTATTTGAACATTTTAAGAAATTCCCGGCAGTACAGCCCGTTATCCCTCTATTGCTAAAGCAAGCTGGAGGCGGCAGTGAGTGGAAGAGCGTGGCTTGGGGGGTTAAAAAGAAAACAAAATTAGCAATTACATATAAAAGCTCTTTATATATGTGTGTGAGGGAGATCTATAGCTATATACAAATCACAAATTAATAGCGCGTACGTATGATACTGTAGTGCAGAGTAACGCGCTATATACGTGAAAGTATCCACTATGAACTCATGTAACGTTTCAAACCGGGGCAGGCTGCGCGCGCACGCGATACCCTCCTCCTGCATACATTCCCTTGGCTTCCGGCAGAAGTAACGACGCATCCTGCGCTCCAACCATAGAGCGGCTAGTCCGCTCTAGCCTCCGACGGTTGCTCTCTCTGGTATGCTGGGAGGCTTGGCTTAGCGGGCTTGAGCGCTCGCCGAGACGGATTCCTTTTGGATACCATGGCGCCTCCGAAAGGTGAGTGAGAAGCAGCCTGCCGCCGCCGCCACCGGTTTCCCCGTTATGCGTAAATGGAACAGTCCGTTCTACTGAGGCAAATAGCCAGGCGTCGTCCAGTTACTTGGAAGGCGGGGGGAGGATGTGAAGTGGGGCGGGGGGCAGTTTGGAGACCTTCTGCCTGAAAAGGCGAGCGCTGAGGTGTCTGGCTCCGGGGGCAACAAAACCGGCCCGGCTGCCTGGCAGCTCTGCTGGAAAGCGGCTGTCGGTCAGCGTCTCTCTCTGCTCTTGTGTCAAGCAGGCGAAATAGTAGAAGGTCCCTCGATGGAAGATAATGCTCCCTCCCCTTCCTGCCCCTCTTTAAAGACATGGCAGGTCGGGGTCTCGCCAGGATTTGGGGAGGGGGGCTGAACCCAAAATGTTAATTATAACGAGTTTCCGCTCCCCATTCCCTCTCCTTCAGGTTGCTTAGGCGAAAGAATAGCCCCCCTTGAACCTCCCTTCGAGCATGGAAATAATTGCTGACTTTGTCTGTGAACAAAGACTTGGAAACCTTTAAGCAGCCGCGTCTGGCATCATCCTCTCCTGCAAACGGTGTAGGATGATGCTCTTGTGTCACTCACTTGGCCAAGTAATGGCTGTTCTTGTGCAATGACCCTGGTCCAGAAGGCAAGCTCTTCCTCTAGATCCATGTGTACAGTGGTACCTCAGGTTACATACGCTTCAGGTTACAGCCTCCGCTAACCCAGAAATAGTGCTTCAGGTTAAGAACTTTGCTTCAGGATGAGAACAAAAATCGTGCTCCAGTGGCGCGGCAGCAGCGGGAGGCCCCATTAGCTAAAGTGGTGCTTCAGGTAAAGAACAGTTTCAGGTTAAGAACTGACTTCCAGAACGATTTAAGTACTTAACCCGAGGTACCACTGTATTTATTAATCGGTCTGAAATGCTAGGACAGATGTTTTCACATTAGAAAATAAATGCATCCAGGGATACATGAAATTGTAATGCAAGAAGTGGCTTGCCTATCGTGGTGTTAGAAACGTGCTTTCTCCCGTTTCTGAAAAATTGGGCCGAATAGACTTATTTACGCAAGCACTTTTGTGTGTGTGTTGTCATAAGGATGTTAGATGATCTCTGTTGAATCAGGCCAATGGACCATCTATTCCAACATCTTGTTCTCACAGAGGCCAACCAGATGCCTATGGAAAGCCTGCAGGTAGGACCCAAGGGCGACAGCACTCTTCTCACGATTCCCAGTATGATATTCAGAGGAATAGTGCCTTCTACAGTGGAGGTACAATAGCTAATAGCCATTGATGGGTTTGTCCTCCATGAATTTGCCTGTTCTTTTTAAAAACAAGCAATCTGAGATGGTGACCATCGGGTTACAGACGCTTCAGGTTGCAGACTCTGCTAACTCAGAAATAGTACCTTGGGTTAAGAACTTTGCTTCAGGATGAGAACAGAAATTGTGCTCTGGAGGTGCGGCAGCAGTGGGAGGCCCCATTAGCTAAAGGTACCTCAGGTTAAGAACAGTTTCTGGTTAAGAATGGATCTCCAGAATGAATTAAGTTCTTAACCCGAAGTACCACTGTATATGTGCTGCCTGAAGAAGCGCTTTCTTTTGTCTGCCCCGAAGCTTCCAACATTCAGCTTCCTTGGATGGCCCTGAGTTTCTAGGATGAGAGAGGAATCTGCTTTCCCTACACAGTGATAATTGCATCTTTTCAGATAATTCTGCTGTTTGCATTTAGCTTGATATACACCCGAATTAGGCTGAAGGAAATAGAGTTATATCTCTACCAGGGTGTACTCAGTTTAAATTATTGCAACAGTGCATCTATAATTGTACCTTGCAGGGATGTTTACATAGGCAAGGTGATAGTATGAGTAACAGGATTTAGTAATTCCCAGTCATATCATAATGTGGTGTAATGATTCAGGCGTTCACTGTTGAGTTAATAAAGAAATAAAAGTTTATACAGATAAAGATAAATTGTTTAATCAACAGTCTGATTCAACTGTAACTATGTTATTTTTGGTGGCCAGAGACTAGATGATGGCTGTTCTACTATACATCTCTCCTATGAAGAATCTGAAGTTCCTTGATTAGTAGCTTCTTATTTGCTGATCCTAAAATCAGCATGTGGAAATAATTTCATTTATTTCTGTTGGCCTTTGGTTTCAAGTAGAGTTATAGGTGCCAGATGAGGTACCATTTTGAAAATAGCCTACATTTATCTAGACCAGAGCTTTCCAAACTGTGTGTCGTGACATGTTAGTGTGTCAGCTGCAGTGTGTCAGTGTGTCACGCAAACACTCCCTACCCCCCTCTCAGGGCTGGAGAGGGGTTAATTTAACCTCCAGTTTGCTAATAAAACTGAATTACTGTATCACAAAATGATGCATATCTAAAAAGTGTGCCACCAACATGAAAAGTTTGGAAACCTCTGATCTAGACAGCCAGGAGTAGGATAAAGCACTCTCCTGCACCAGTTTGAAGGACCTTTGAGCCCTGGCCCCACATTCGCTCTTCTGACAGGATGAGCAGGACTACTTTGGCATGCTAATCAATGAATCAATCGGTTAATGCTTATCAATTAAACAATTAATTAAATGTATATCCCTCCGTCCCAAAGGAGCCCAGGGCAAACACACTAGTGATAAACCAATACAGTTAAAAATAAAACAAAACATGTTTAAAACATCCCAAACCAATTAAAAACATCTGAAAGCAGTAACATACTCTCACAGCTAATAATTTCAGAGTTGCCACGAACAGTATCTTTTGGCCATCCTTGGTAAACAGGAACATTTTAAAGTTCCTCCTGAAACTTAATTGTGAAGGAGACAGATGTGCCTCACCAGGGAGGGTGTTCCACAAATGAGGAAACCACCACCAAGAAGGCCCTATCATAAGTCAGTGCCAACAAGGCATCCCCTAGTGGTGGCACCACCAACAAAGTCACCTGCAGGTTTTAGGGTGCAAATCCTTCTAATGGTTAACCGTAATGTTTCTGCAGCAGGCCTGCTATAGCTTTTTGAATATAGAATGCTCCTGTTTTAAAACCCGTTTTCTAAGGACCAAACAGCAAACATAACTTCACTGTAGTTGTCAACGTGGTTCACGTCTTGTGTCCAATAGAGCGATGCTTTTGTTTTTCAGAAAATGTCAGCTTGCTTTTTAAGTTGTACTGCTTGACGGTGATGACCTTGGTGGCTGCAACGTATACAGTAGCTTTGCGGTACACGAGAACAACAGAAACAGTTTTATACTTCTCAACTACAGCTGTCTGTATTACAGAAGTTATCAAGCTATTCCTAAGTTTGGGCATTTTAGCAAAGTAAGTATAAATGTCGATGAGTAAATTGGAGTGGCGTATTTGCTCTTTTTTCTGATTCTTTTATTTTACTTGTTTTGTTTCTTGCTATGGTTCATGTGGACTGTGTTAGGCTTCTGTGAGCAGGTGGTATCAGAGGAGTCCTTCTCGAAAAGATTGGTTTTGAAACAAGTGAAAACATGCACATTTTAGTTTCCTAATCTCTCTTATGAATAGGTGTCACTGCCTTGAGTTCATTGTTTTGGATAAAGTTCAGAAGTCTGTGTAAATTAAGTATGGATGCTTGGCTGGCAGGTTTCTGGGTTGGTGTAGGCAGGAGACTTCAGAGTCATTCAAGAAGAACTTGTATTCTCACTAAGGCGGTATTTAAGGATTAGAAGCAATCCTCTGAACCATGTTGACCTGTCCTTCCTCAAATATGCCTATGATGTTCTAGAAGGATTCTCAATCAGAGGGCACTTATGATTTCTTTTAGCCTACATAGAAACTATTCAAATGGCTTCTCCCCCATGCTGGTAACATATGAATAATTGACCTTTTTTTGTCTTTTAATGGGACCCCAGGGCTGCTGCCTCATCTTGTGTAATGGTAGAGCTGGCCTTGAGCCTCATGTGGGATGCTTGGGCACTTTCAGTAATAGTCACTGTTCTTGCTGCATCTTGTAACATGGTACAGTGGTGCAGCCTTGGCTAGGAATTTCTCTAGCCTCTCTGTCTCTCAGAGCCTCAATATTTCCCCAAATCTGTGAGTTTATAAAGGTTGTTTATGAAACTCTATCTTATTCAGTAACATGCTCTGCAGCAAGGGGCCCTCCAGCTCCCATAATCCCTGGCCATTGGTCATTCTGGCAGAGGCTGATGGGAGTTGTAGTCCAGCAACAGCTGGAAGGTCACAGGTTTCCCGCTGCTTACTTAAATCATGGTTAAGTGTAGACTGCAAATTGCAAAGTAGAACTTCTGTCCTGAAGTGGGTTTGCTAATCTTGGTCTCGTTCTGTCATGGTGGGTGGGGCCACCCACCTGTCAATTACCTGATGTCACAATGATGGTGCTTTAAAGTGCCCGAGGCTTTGGCTTTACTACCAATCAGCTTTTTGCAGGCACTGGGTGTGTGGGTGAATTCCCCGCAGGGAGCTCAGTAAAGCACAGCCTTATCCAACAAGTGAAGAGTGGTAGAGTCAAAATCTGATTTTTCTTTTGCCAAAGCACAATTGGGAACGCATGTTAAGGTTCCCAAATATGAATTGGCAGCTGTGCCTCTATCTGCCCCACACCTGACAACACAGGTCATGTCAGGTATGAGGCAAGCAGGTGAGTGTGGTTTTGGGGAAAACTGCCTCTAATGCCAAAATTGAATCCCTGGGGGGCAAAGTTTGGCCAATGAGGTAGAAGTTGTCCACCGCAGAATATGGGACAGAACCTGAGAGAGAGTTTAGTTCTGCAGGCTGATATAACCTCTGGTTTGTGCTAACCTTGGTTGAACTTTTTTTCTGAATTCAGCATTTGTCTTTTTGAATAAAAATCAGTTTGCCTTTTTGAATAAGCCAGCAGTCAGTCAGACTTAATCTCTTCTCCTGCAGTTGTCTTTGCCGCCCTCACCTCTACTTTCCAACAGATGTAATCTAATATGCGTAAATGTTTTATTCCCCTTCTCTTGCAGTTGTGTCCCATTCGCTTCCTTTGTAAAGTCAGCTGAGAAGCACACGTTAGAACGGTGGGGGCTGATATGAGGGAGTGTTTAATCCCGGGTGTTCTCTGTGTTCAGAGTGAAGCAATCTTCTCCTTAACACTGCTAGATCCCAGAGTTGGGTCTCAAGGGGCAAAAAGTAGGTCACCAGTTATGAGTATCTTTTCTGAGGCCTGGTTTCAGCTGCATAATCACTTTAGTCACCCTGTAATTATGAGGGCCATATGAAAAAAAAAGACATTTCATGCTGTGCTGACTCCAAATACATAATTACTATCCTATCAAATTCAGAAATGACATAGATTCTTGAAATTGGGTCCCAGGAAAGCCAAACTTCCCTGGCAGGTATAATTTAAACAAGCAAGTCACAAGCAATGGCTTGGACTTTTAAAATATAGAGATAGCATTGACACGAAGAGGCTGTCCTCATTTTCGTCACAGGAGGTAGATTTAAGGGGAAACGGCTTTCTTGCTGTTTCACAATATATGGTGACATGTCATACTGTACTGGATTTTGTGAGATTGTGTATTTTGCAATTTTCCTGTACATACGTGTATGTACAATGGCTGTGTACAGGCTCTTTTACTTTTGTTCTCCCAGATCTCTGGTTCTCATACAGGGGTAATTTCACATGCACAGGAGTAAAGACAGTGTTCCTCTGCCTCCCCGCCCCCCTCCTTTTTTTTTTTTTTTTTGCATACACTACGAAATCACGGAGGTGGATAAAATGCATTTGTGAAGCTGTTCCTTTTTGCAGCAGGAACAGGACTGCTGACATCTCAGGTGGCTAAAATTAGGCCATCAAAGTGGTGTACTGTATAAGATAAAAATCCTGAGATTCACCTAATGCAGAGTTGCCATATGTCCGGAATTTCCCGGACATAGCCAGTATTTGGGCCTCATAAACAGTGTCCAGACAGAAATCACTTAAATGTCTGGGAAAATCCAGACGTAAGGCAGCCTATGTCAGAAGTATAGATTTTGGCAAATTTCATTTATAACAATAATAATAAATTTCATTTTTATAAAAAGCTCAATAACTTTGCCAAAAAAAGCTCACTTTTTGAAATATGGCAACCCTACCTGATGAGCCACAACAGAGGACAGCTGCACAGCTTCTGCTGTTTTTATGGTGCCTTGAAATGGTATGTAAAGGGTGATACGTAAATTTAATTAATTAACTACTTTTAAAATCTGCCTTACTGCAACATTTAGAGGAAGTTTTAAAACCAACCAACCCAACCAAATGTTGTCTTCATTCCAGCACTGCCAACTGGAATGTCTGGTTTGCATTCTGTCACCCTCACGGCGGTTATAGTCTTTGTTTGTCTTGCGGAAGGAGGAAGAATGTGAATCTTAAGCTTTCCAGGAGACTCAGCACGACTCTCCTTCCTCTAGTTGGCTTCTGCTTTTCTCTTTTTTTGGAGGGCCTCAAGATTGATACAAGATAGGAAGCGGGTGTTGTTGACAAGCTCATCCTGGCAGCTGAGAGGTTGTGGGGCTAAGCCTCTGTTGGGCTATTTCTGGATTGTTCTTGTTCTGCTGTACTATTGTCAAGCAGCTACAGTCATATTTGTGCTCAGAGCTTCTTCTTCTTTAAATGTTTTCCAGAGAGACTGGAAGCCCGGGTAGACTATTGACATCTTTAAAAGAAAATGTCTTGGGCAGCCCTAAAGAGCTACTCAAATTAAGCGTTCCATCTCTTGTCTATGCCATCCAGAACAACATGGCCTTCCTGGCTCTTAGCAATTTGGATGCAGCCGTTTACCAGGTAATGGTTGATGTTTGGAAGCTAGATGCAGACTCCCTAACCCTTACCAGGCCACACTCCTCATTGGTCCTGCTTTGTAGCCACTGTGAGTGTTCTTTCCTGCTTAGAACGAGCCCTGGAACTCTGACCACTCTTTGTGCTTGTCTGGGAGAGAGAGATTTTAATGTGCCTGGAAACACACCTACAGTACAAAGGTGAAATTAGCATTCCATCAATCAATCTTTATTGTGGTCATAGTCCAGGCAATAGAAAGAAATTAACATTAGTTTCTATGCCCACTGGCATTTGGCCCCTGAAGCATTGTCCAGAGGGGGCTGTGGCCCTCAGGCTGGCAAATGTTCCCCATCCCTGAGCTATGATGGATGAGCTCATGCAGGTGTGCCCATCAACTGGCGGCTGCAACATCGAGCAACAGGTTGTACGTGTGAAACAGCTATCACAAACAGAACACCCCAAACAGAACTTCTGCATTGTCTGATAGGAATTCAGACACAGTATCTTTTCAGTGGAAAATGGTTCACAGTTTCAGCTGCAAGTCACGGAAGGGAAAAGTCATCCTGGGCGTGTAACTCTTTCCTGAGAGGAAGGGGATTGTTCACCAAGGAAGATCCTGCCATGAGCATAACATCCCTTACATGAACCAAGTAATGATGTTGGATGCAAACCTATAAGCTTAGAACATGGGCGATACATTAGTATAATAAAATCATAGAATCATAGAGTTGGAAGGGACCACGAGGGTCATCTAGTCCACCATCCTCTACAATGCAGGAATCTCAACTAAAGATTCCAATCTCTGCTTAGAAACCTCAAAGGAAGGAGAGTCCACAACCTTTTACTGTCAGAAAGTTCTTCCTGATGTTTCATTGTATTACATTGTTGTTATAATGGTTGTGTTATATTGTTGCTATTAAATAAAGCAGGTTAGATATTAAACAGATTGTCTTTCTGTCTTTTTCCTAATAGCTAAATGAAACATGCCCTTTCTTTCCGGCTTCTTAGGTGACCTATCAGTTGAAGATCCCATGTACCGCTTTATGTACAGTCTTGATGCTGAACCGCTCTCTCAGCAAACTGCAGTGGTTCTCAGTCTTTATGTTGTGTGGTGGAGTCACGCTTGTTCAGTGGAAGCCAGCTCAAGCCACAAAAGTCCAGGTAAAGTTGATCACTGGGAGCCTTTCTCCATACCTGCTTTATGAAATAAGTTTCTCGTGCATCCAGTTGCATCATCTTACCCTAAGGGCATTGTGGAAGAGTATACTGCAGGGGAGGAGTAATTGCAGCCCTCCTGATGTTTCTCTACGGCAGCTTCCATCTTCATCAGGATGTCCTTTCCACACTGTAGGAATTGGGCCTTCTGTGTGTTGGCATCTGCCTTTCGGAAGCCCCTCCCTTTGAATATGAGGCACTCTCTGTTGCCTTTTTGGTGCCTACTGAAGGCCTTCAACAAGTTGAGACCTTTCCCAGTCCGCATCTGTATTGGAACCATTTTAAACAGATTTTGTTTTTTCGTTGTTTTAGCACTTGTTTGCCACCTTACGGTCCTCTGGGAGAAAGGGTAGTATATAAGTAAGTAAGTAAGTAAGTGAATGAACGAATGTCCTCATTGCATTTCAAGAATTAGCTAAGCTGTGGTATCCTGCAGCAGCTGGTTGAATAAGCAGGAGAGGAAAGGAAGAAGTACTGTTGAGTGATGACCTCCTGTGTTACATTGGCTCTCACCCTCTTTTCCCCAGAGAGAATTGAGCAGCCTGGGAGTCACATTTTGTAGTGCTGCTTGCATAGCACTGGCAGATGTTGCCAGATGGCCTAAGTCGTCTTTTGTTGTTGCAATAAATAACAATCTGGCTTGGCTTCCGAAAGTGACTGCAGCTATAAATAAACTTCCTCTGTTTTTATTTGTTCTTTAGATGGAGCAGAGCCCATTGATAGGCTTCGGTGCGATAGCCATTGCTGTTTTATGTTCAGGATTTGCAGGTAAAACCTTGTAGTTGAAGTTATCTTCAAGTAGCAGGCATTTATCTGTGAATGTGGCTAGTCCGACAGTGAAGGCCCCCTCTTACTTTACCTTGCCAGCTCAGAAAACACCATAGCACAGCTCCTTCCCATCCTTCTCAGGTAACATGGGAGAAGCTCTGGGAAGTGTCTTGGGTCACATCCACACCATACATTTAAAGCACTCTTATACCACTTTTGGGGTGCGGGTGGCGCTGTGGTGTAAACCACTGAGCCTTGGGCTTGACGATCGGAAGGTCGGCGGTTTGAATCCCCGTGACAGGGTGAGCTCCTGTTGTTTAGTCCCAGCTCCTGCCAACCTAGCAGTTTGAAAGCACGTCAAAGTGCAAGTAGATAAATAGGTACCGCTCTGGCGGGAAGGTAAACAGTGTTTCCGTGTGCTGCTCTGGTTTCGCCAGAAGCGGGTTAGTCATGCTGGCCACATGACCCAGAAAAACTGTCTGTGGACAATCGCTGGCTCCCTTGGCCAGTAAAGCGAGATGAGCACCACAACCCCAGAGTCATTTGTGACTGGACTTAGCTGTCAGGGGTCCTTTACCTTTTTATACCACTTTAGCGGCCATTGCTTCCCCCAAAGAATCCTGAGGACTGTAAGATGTTTGTTGTGCGGCTACAATTCCCAGCGCCCTGAACAAACCCAGTGCCCAGGAGCCTTTGAGGGAAACCAAAACTGTTAAGAGTGGTGTAAGAGTGCTTTAAGTGTACAGTGGTACCTTGGGTTACATACACTTCAGGTTACAAACTCCGCTAACCCAGAAGTAGTACCTCGGGTTAAGAACTTTGCTTCAGGATGAGAACAGAAATTGTGCTGTGGCGGCAGCAGGTGGCCCCATTAGCTAAAGTGGTGCTTCAGGTTAAGAACACTTTCAGGTTAAGAACGGACCTCCGGAACGAGGTACCACTGTACATTGTAGATGTGACCTATGTCGTAAGCTCAGGTCTGCCCAACCTAGGTCTCTTTTGAAAAGACAACTATCATCTCCGAGCATCAGCTCTACCTGTTAGGGCTAATGGGACTCAGGTGACAACACCTGTTGGAGGGCATCAAGTTGGGGAGGGCTGCTGTAGCTGTTCCCCACCTCAGCATCACCTCCCCCACAAACTTTTACGGTGGGAAGGTGGTGCAAGTTGACCCTGGGTTTATCTCTGTGGTGTAAATTCCCTAAATCAAAATTTAATGTATGGCGGGAGCTGTACATTGTTTCATCTCTCCCTTCCCTTCCCTTTCAGGGGTATATTTTGAGAAAGTGCTAAAGAGTTCGGATACATCTTTATGGGTCAGGAACATTCAGCTGTACCTCTCTGGGATTGTAGTGACCTTGGTTGGTGTCTACATGTCTGATGGCGTTAATGTAATGGAAAAGGGCTTCTTTTATGGCTATACCCATTATGTCTGGTTTGTCATCTGTAAGTATCCGATTGCCTTTTATCTTCAGTTCTACTTTTTCCTTCTTCAAGCTGGGGCCAGAGGTGTAGGAGATCAGCTTGGGGAACATATGGGGCAGAGACATCACTGAGCACAGCAAATTAAATTCACAGTGGTCTACTGTCCTGCAGGAAATAATTCGGAAGCATGCACTTTCCAGGGGAGTCTGAATATTGGCAAGAACTTAAGAATCATGGGGTGACTATCAGGTAGACTGCATGAAAGGGATTTGAGATACAGGAAGAGACAGGCCTTATTTCCTGGGTTACAGAGAAATAAGTATTCAAGGTTAAGACTAACTGCTGTGCTGGCTTTCCAAAGGAAATGCAGGTCATGTCAGGTAGGGCAGGTTAGTCACATTGATTCCATTCAGAGAATAAGCCAAGATGTAAACAAGCCCTTTTCCTTGATATGCAGACCCCTCACTTGTCCAGAAATCAAACCAGGACATTGCTAACCATCATTTCCTATTTTGTCTGAAGTCCAAAACTTGAGTTACAAGCTTCGGAACAAGCCAGGATCCTAAACCAACTCCAAACCATGGTTCTGAAGCACCGTTTCCCAGTTTGGACATGGGGAACTATGATTAATTGGACACTTCCTGGTTTGATTGGCTGTGCCATGTGTAAGTGTCAGTGTGTATAGGAAAAAAGT
This sequence comes from Podarcis raffonei, assembly GCF_027172205.1. Lineage (NCBI taxonomy): Eukaryota > Metazoa > Chordata > Lepidosauria > Squamata > Lacertidae > Podarcis > Podarcis raffonei. The sequence goes on from NC_070604.1 coordinate 44,623,377, forward strand.
CTTGTTTGGATCTTAGTGTAGACTTTGATCTTGCCCATCCTTGCTTCCTGCTGTCGTATGTTGCTGAATCAGCTGTTTATGTTCCCATATTGAACAGACAGGAATTAAAAGTTCTCTTAACGGCCTGTACTCGAGACTAGCACCAGCAAATATGGGCTCTAAATGTGCTGTGTTGAATCTTGCTGGGTGATGTCCAAGGATAGCCATACTCAAGAGCAGACCCATTTAAATCCATTGACTTAGTTACTTAGGTATTGCCCCATGACATTCAGGTCAGTCTTGTAGGGATGTAAACAGCATTGCTGGTGCAAGCTAATATGTATAGACTAATACCAGGTTTGGTGTACCATGGGACAAAGGTATGCCATACTGGAACACAAATTTAATCCCCTAATGAGGTTGTGATACATGTCCCAAATGGACAGTATCTTCCAACCTTCAAAAGTTTTGCTATAAAAGGTGTTTTTTCTTCTTTGTTTCTTTGAACCCATATGGTAAATAAGAAAAAGATTCCAGACACTTCATTAACAGGGATATATCCTTTTGCTGTCTAGTCCTTTCCAGCGTTGGAGGTCTCTACACTTCAGTTGTTGTTAAGTACACCGACAACATTATGAAAGGTTTTTCTGCAGCTGCTGCCATTGTTCTCTCTACTGTTGCCTCGGTCCTCCTCTTTGGCTTACAGATAAGTACGTTGCTTTTGGCCATAGTCCACAATCCTAGGTGACGCTCTTTTGGTGCGGGCTTGAATAACTGTTGTCAGCTAATTGTATTATTGTATAATATTATAATCTGATGTTGTCGGCCCACAAATTAGCAAGGGTTAACATTTCAAAGCTGGCAGCATCTACTATTATTATCTTCAGCGCACCCGAGGCTTCGGAATGCAGGCAGCTCTGCGTAACCTTTGGGAGCCCGGCGCGGCTTCCCGCCGGGCTTGAGGATTGTGCAGAGCTGCGCGGAGCCCGGGAGCGCAGGCAGCTCTGCGCAGCCCTCCAGAGCCCGGCGCGGCTTGGCGCTGGGCTCCCGAGGGTTGCGCAGAGCTTCCTGAAGCCTGGAGAGCGAGAGGGGTCAGTGCGCACCGACCCCTCTCGCTCTCCAGGCTTCAGCGAAAGCCTGTATTTGCCCCATAGGACGCACACACATTTCCCCTTCATTTTTGGAGGGGAAAAGGTGCGTCCTATAGGGCAAAAGACGGTAAATATGAAGTACACAGCAATCTGATAACGAGTTTCATATTAAAAAAAGTATTCTAGAGTTTCTGTTTGGATCAGTGTGCTTTAAACCATGTGCTTTGTTTTTCCCTTTAGCCATCACCTTCTCTCTCGGTGCCCTCCTTGTATGCATCTCAATATACCTGTATGGACTGCCTCGACAAGACACCACAAAAATCCAGGCAGCAGAAGCAAAAGGGTCAAAAGAAAATCTTATTAGTGTGTGATGTTTTGCATCATGGAGAATAGAAAAAGACAATCTAAAGACTTGACATGAGTGTTTGTTCCTTTTTTTTCTTTTTTTAAAAAAAGCCTTAAACTGGTAATGCAAGATTGAACTAAAAGTGAAGTAACTCATTAGTGAAATGAAGGATTACACTGGAGGATGGAAACTTCGCTAAATTGTGAAGCACTGCTTTTCATGTAACGTTGATCTATTTGTGTTGGACTATGAAGAGTCTGTTCACCAAGAAGAATGAAGAAATTGAATGTGCAGTTTTTAAATATATATATATATATTGTCTATAAAATAAAGGGGAATGCCATTGGAATTCACTTTGATGAAACATGTATAATAGGGATTCTCTTCACGTGTTCTTGTAAGGAAAGGTGCTACATTTACTAAATTGTTGATTCAGTCTTAAAATATCTCAATCAGATTCTCAAACACATAGTACAACACATTTCCCAGTACAGTGGTACCTCGGGTTACAAACGCTTCAGGTTACAGACTCCGCTAACCCAGAAATAGTGCTCCAGGTTAAGAACTTTGCTTCAGGATGAGAACAGAAATCGTGCTCTGGCGGCGCGGCGGCAGCAGGAGGCCCCATTAGCTAAAGTGGTGCTTCAGGTTAAGAACAGTTTCAGGTTAAGTACGGGCCTCCAGAATGAATTAAGTACTTAACCCGAGGTACCACTGTATCTGCTTGTGCCTCGGCTTTCATATTGTCGGTTGCTGAACTACTCTGATAATCAGCTAGCTGTCGTAGCCAAAATGAAACCAAGATGATTGTTGTGAGGGGAAGTGGGGTATGTGGGAACAGAATGCTGTCATCTGATTGTTGAAGTGAACATAGGTGTAGCTGAAATGGATTCAGTTTCTTTTAAGCTTTTGATCTGCTGAATCCACTCTGCGAAAGCAGGAAGAAGAAAAAATGAAGCTGCTGCTCGTAAGAGGATTTTTTTCTATTGTGATTGGGGTTTTTAACACCATTTTGTATAATATTTATGCTTTTGTTGCACATCTAATATTCTGAAAGTGCTAAATAATTTTTTGTGCACGTTAGGTAGTCCAGAGGCCATTTGGGTTTGAGCCCTTTGTTCTTGCATCAAATAAAACTTAATGGGGGTGGGACAGTATTTAATGCTACTTAGATGTAGTTTTTCATTTTTCTCAACTTAATCCAACACTGAAATTCATGAAGGACAAGTGTTTTGATTTAGCTTTTCTGCAGCTTTGTAAAGATGTAAAGTTGATAATTAAACAATTAGAAGTGTGTAAGCTTCTCAAGTGGAGAAACTAAGATGGGAAAGGAGGTCCTAAATTCTAGACATGGCAATCTACTCTAAGGGGCTAGAATCTTAATTTTTACCTTGACATTCATACAGCAAACTTGTGTTCCTTGGGTTATGTTATAAATCCTTTTTGTTCTACGCCAGTAGTCTTAACGCAGTAGTTCTTGTCCAGTTATGCAAGATGGATTGTACAGGGACATGAGGGCTGCTCCTAGACCTTCTCTGTGGCAGACTGCCCAACTCTGCTCTGCTTGAATCAATGTCCTATCAGCGGCTAGGCACTTACTTCATTTCTTGGCTCTGCTGGGCACTTAAAACAAAAAAGATGGAAAGGTCTTTAGATTTTAAGACTGCTTTATTGTGCACAGTGCACTGAACTTGCTGTAGCTGCATTTGCATTGCTGTGGGGTTTTTAGTTTGTTTACATTTTACTGTGACATTTCTTTTACAAGGGCAGCAGCCTCCTCCCCATGACATATTTTGAAGAAAGGGGTGAGAATGAAAGGACTAGCTCCTCTCATAAGAATAATACAGACAAAATAATACAATGGCAGAAGGGAATGGGATCTGTTCTTCAGTGGCTAATGCTGTGTGTGTCCAATGATCTCGTCTCTAGGTACTGCCAGACTGCAACTCCTTTAATCTCTGATCCATTGTCTGGGGTTGGTGGGAGTCCAAAGACATCTTAAAAGTCCACACGTTTCCCACCTCTGGTCCAAGCAATATAGAGAAGCAAGGACAGAATAACAGCTAGTCTTCAAAACTCGTATAGTTTAGAATACGCAGTGCAGGAGATCTTCTCTTTACATTTTATTGACAGGTGTGATTCCTAGAAGCTTCATTCCATTAGCCAGAACGGAGCGAACAGCCTGGAACAAACAGAGCCTTGCCTGGAAAAATAAAAGGTGGGGAAGAGGAGGACACTAATTAATTTTTATCCTTAGCTCTCTTAAACAGAATTAATTCAGTAAATCTTGAATGTTTGGTGCATGTTCAACCATAGCAGAATTACAATTAAAGAATAACAACAAATGTTAAGATGCCCACTTTGCACCAACAGCCATTTCTTCCAGAGTTTAATCCTAGTAATGCTGAAAGTCTGCTATTATCTGTTTCACAGACACACGCCTATATTTGTATCCTTGTTCCCCATGCATAGTAAGTAGTAGGTTGAATGCTATTTCAGCTGAACATTACCTACCTCTCTGCAGTGAGTGTATTTTTAGGGCAGCAAATACACTACGAACCGTATGATGTGAAGTACATATGCGTGCGCACACCCTGACTATGGAAATGCTGCATGGAAGACATGCTCATGCATAGCGATGAAGTCTTAATCTAAAATTACAATACATGAAGTGGTCCTAATACACCTAGCTCAACCTTCCCCTAGCTGGTGCCTTGCAGGTGTTTTGGACTATCGCTTCTATGCACCGCAGCCAGTACAGAAGGCTAATCTAGCCAGTGATACACGGTCTATGGCACCAGGAAGAAAAAAGTGAAAATACTTGTTTCAGGACAATTGCCTCTTGATGAAATACAAGGATATCCTACATCCTGCCTCACCTACATCAGTAAATATACCAAAGGCAATGTGCTTTTATGTTTCACAAATAAAGGTGGACAGAAGGCTCTGGTGGGTGCTGTCAAGTTGAAGACAGATGAAGGGAAGAATTCACCACATACATTGGAGCAGTTTCTTTTCAGCACAGTTGCAAGAAATCTACCTGGTAGGTTAAATCTGCTCCAAGTTTGTGATTAATTAATTTGCCCCGAGTAACAGTGCAAACCCTATTATGTGTCCACTCACGTCTTTTGATTACAATGGGACGTACTGCCAGCAGTCGTGTGTAGTATTGCAGCCTAAACGGATTTATTTAGACTGCAACCTTATTTGGGAGTAAGTCCTACTGAGCTCACTGAAGCTTCTGAGTAGGTATATAATTTTGCGCTGTTAAGCCTGCAGCTGTATTTTTAGTTGATTAAGCAGCCGGAGCTTATTTTAAAAGGTAAACTCAAACATTAGTGCCACACGTTTTTTGTCTTAACGCTGTTTTGATTTGGTGCACTACCTTGGTGTGCTGCCAAAATAGGGAATAAAGACAAGCAGAAAATAGTCTTTTCCAACAAGGATTGGTAGAGTTTATTAACTCGCTAACCCCGTTTGTATCATCTCAAAAGGAAAAACAAAACCACACCAAACCAAACCGCTTTTCACTCTGCCTCTGTTTAGAACACTTCACATATCTATAGTATTGGTAGTATTTTGAGTGGCACTATAAGGGGGGAAGTGGGTAGATTTATTGTCTCTGGCTACAAAAAGCCTGAGAAAGCTGAAGTCTAACAAAAATGGGAAAGATTCTCCACGCTAAGGAGAAGGCTTAAAGAAACGTGGCAATTGCAGAAAATGGCTTATTTAAGCAATGTATCTCCTCACCCCCACAATTATTAGTATGGGGCAGGAAAACATTTTAAACTAAACAAAAAAAATTATGTACCGTATTTTTTGCTCTATAAGATGCACTTTTCCCTTCCTAAAAGGGGTGTGTGTGTGTGTGTGTGTGTGTGTGTGTGTGTGTGTCTTATGGAGCGAATGCAGGCGGGAGGCTCTGCTCAGTGCTCCCTTTAAAGAGCCACGTGGAGCGTGACACGGCCTGTCAGTCCCTTCTCCCTCCTCGGGGAAAAGCCCCCAAGAGCTGCAAACACACTCCGTGCGCTCTTTAAAGGGAGCGCGGCTCTTGGGGGAGCCTTCCTCCCGCTGCCCAGGAGAGGCTGCGCTGCGATCTTGCTTGCTGTCCTGGCTTATGGGATAGCCGCCTGCAGCCTCTTCCGGGCAGGGGGAGCCTTCATTCCCTTCATATCCCAGAAGCCAGAACAGCAAGAGGCTATCCCAGAAGCCAGATCCCTCTTGCTGTTCTGGCTTCTGGGATTCAGAATAATTTTTTTCTTGTTTTCCTCCTCCAAAAACTAGGTGCGTCTTATGGTCTGGTGCGTCTTATAGAGCGAAAAATATAGTGCTTATTTGATATATACCCCATCCTTCAACAGACTGCCAGAATGTACTTTGTAACACATCTCACGAGTAACGCATTCTATTCAAATAGCATCTCTTTTACTTTACCTCTGCTAGTTCCGGAACACTGCCTTTCACAGGTAGCATTTTGTGAGCCACAGCTGCTAAGTGACTGAAACAGAAACAGAGATATGAAACAAACTCTTTAAAAGCTGCAACCCTCAGTACGCATCTAAACTTACTGGCATTTGCTAGGGATGTGCAGTGAGCCCAAGATTTGCATTGCATCTAGTGTTTTTAAACAATCCAATCTGTTTGGATCAGCTGTGTGTTGTTCTGATTCAAATCCATTTTAGGGGCCCAAATCTGATCCGTTGGATATGAAACTCTGTTTTATCCACCTCCCCATTCACTCTCATGGGGAAATCTATAAACTGCTATAACTTTATTTACTCCTCACATATAAGTGAATGACATTTGCAAGCAAATGACCCCTCAGAGTGGATTAAACCTACCAAATGGATCAGGCATCATGGAAATTAATGCATTTCCATGCAGGGAACCTTTGATGTTACTTTTTTAAAAAAGTTTGAAACTTTTTCATTCTCTGCCAGAATTGGATGCAAATTTCAAACCTAGTTGCTCCTACTTGAGAGGGATGAAGCCTGCCAAATTTCCAAGAGAGATAAAGTAACCATTTTGGAGTGGAAAAATAGACATCACAATCCCTTCTTTCTTTCTTTTTGTGGAGGAAGCAATTAGTTTGAAAACTAGGTATATGAGGAAGGTCCCCTGGGTAAGAAACTTGTCAGAGTTCAAACAAACAGATCCAGGGGCTATTCTGCTAGGTGATCTGACTTTTGCAAGCCACCCCAACTTGCCTAACTCTGGCACTTGCATGCTGCTCTCGTAGCCCAAACTCAAGAGAAAACATGACCTAGGTATTTACTTCAACATCCCTCCCTCAAATCACGGTGGTTGGAGTCCACTGTGAAAATAATCTACTCTGTTTTAAAAGCTAGATCTGTCCATTCGAGCTCTGGGCATTTCCCCAGTCAGGTTGGTTTCTGTTTCTCTGAAAATAAAAGGGGTTGCGGGTGGGGGAAGGGATGAGCGTTTCATTAATGAATGGGAAAACGAAAGCAACAGAGTTGCTCGGAAGGTTGGGCACTCCCTGCTCCATCACAATAGGCCTTGTCAAGTGTGTGATCCAACTTGGTGATGTGAAAGAGTACGCCCGATCACCCCTATTTACCTTGGCATTCAGCTTTGTTACCAATGAAATTTACTTAAGAGCAGGTTGAGTAACCATAGTTCTATAACACAAGGGTTACCAACAAACAGAGAAACCACCACAGTTTGGATCCTTCTGCCAATGGAACAGTCATTTTCTGACCTATTAAGATGAGCATTATGTGAGAAGCAACTCCTCCCATACCGGAAGAGTTTCTTCCGTTTGCACATGTTTTCCTCAATACAGTGGTACCTCAGGTTAAGTATTTAATTCGTTCCGGAGGTCCGTTCTTAACCTGAAACTGTTCTTAACCTGAAGCACCACTTTAGCTAATGGGGCCTCCTGCTGCTGCTGCGCTGCCGGAGCCCGGTTTCTGTTCTTATCCTGAAGCAAAGTTCTTAACCCGAGGTACTATTTCTGGGTTAGTGGAGTCTGTAACCTGAAGTGTATGTAACCTGAGGTACCACTGTACCTTTTTATAGCCCACTGGAATTTGATAATTTACTCACTATGTTTCTCATGCTGTAATACGGAGGGAGCAGGAAGAACCTGTGGCTTCCCAGAGGTTGCTTGACTCCTAAGCTCACATAAGTTCCAGGCAGCGTGGCTAATGGCCAGAGATGCTGGGAGTCCAGAAACATCTGGAAGACCACAGGTTCCTCAGCCCTGATTTAACGCCATCCCCAGGGTACTGCAATCCTTCCCTAGAGGAACTATTGCCTTGCCACACTTGCACAGGAATACACTCAAATAATACCACCAATACATTTTTATTTTATTTTTTGAAAATTATACTTGTGGATCTCTGAATTCACAAGGAATAATCAGCAGGCTTGGAAAAATATTTGCCCTTGTTTTTAAAGGAGGGAAACCTTTGCTGAAGTTAAAACAAAAACAAACCCACAACTTTAGGGGGCACCAAACTGGGGTGGGAGCACCTCAACACAGCCACCATTGACTGAAGATGCTCAGCGGCCATAAAATACTGTTGCAGGGAGGGAATAGGAAAACCAGACTGTGCATTCTAGGAAATGGAAGGACACCACCACACATTTGTTTGCAGTTCCCACAGTTAACGTTATTACTGATACAATGGCACGAAACAATCACTAATGCATAGCTCTAGCCCTCCTGCAGAAGTTGTACATGAAGAGCCTGCTAATACTTGTGCAGTATATTGAAGAGGCTTCTGCAGAGTCTTCCCCTCACCCCCATAAAAGCAAATAAGCTCGAAATGTCATGTACATTTCAGTTCTATTGACGCTATGCAATGTTGGCCTCAGTCACTGGACTGAAATCAGCTCATGAGGTGCCTCGGGGCAAAATGTCTATCAGAGTCAGATGATGGACTTAACAGACCATTAAAAGTAACTGGTTTTTCTAGTTGAGGCAGATTCAAATTCTATGAATATGTACAGGGTTTCCTGGACAGTGTGCCAGAAAGAAAGGGGTGGCTCATTAAGGCTGGGAAATGAAATAACACTTGACAGAAGGCCCATTTCAAAGTTTTCAAGCCTGATTCACAGAATGCATTCTCTTATGAGGCCCATTATTATTATTATTATTATTATTATTATTATTATTATTAATGGAAATGCAGTATTAACATGTGAAGCAATGCTCAAATGTTCAATCTAAAGAAGTTCATTCTTCAGTGAACCACAAGTTTAGGTTCTAGGTATAGTTTTGGCTCTAAATAAAGCCTAAACTTCCTCAAGTTTGGAATGAGGTTCTGTGAATTTAATTACATCAAACTATTCCTTATCAAAGGACGCGGGTGGCGCTGTGGGTAAAAGCCTCAGCGCCTAAGGCTTGACGATCGAAAGGTCAAGTAGGCTGAATTCTTGTCAAAGGGCAAGACGTTTCTCTCACCCACTCACCTACCTTAGTTTAAGGAGATAGGCAACAATATGCTTGGGCTGGAGATCTTGAGAAGACTTGTAAAGAATCTCATCATACCTGAAGAGAATAAATAGAATAGCTGGCACATACTTCAGAATCTGAACATAGCTAGGATACGCACAGGTCACATCTATATTCCCATACTTATTCTCATTTAACACTAATGGAACACCTGTCATTTTCTAAGCAATGTAGGTATATTAAAGGATGAGGTAGCCTGTGCCTGGAGTCTCACAATCTAATAGACATGATGCGCAGTCTGAGCAGTATAGTACAGTACAGTACAGTACAGTACAGTACAGTACAGTACAGTATAGGTCCTTCTATCACCTTCCTATACTGGCCACCAAGCTATATCCCCCTGAGTTGGAGAGTGGTGTCTTTCTGAAGCCAGTTTGCCTCTTTCTGATGTTATTTATGAATTGCCTCTCCAGTCAAAAATGCCTGAGGTTATATAAAAATTTAAAAAATCTCCAAAACTTGGTTTGCAGCCTCGACAAATCACAAGTTAATCATGAGTCATCAAGGAAACCATGGCTTGTTTCTCACACAAAAAAAGTATGTTTTGTTTTCCAGCTGTTGGGTTTACACAAAACAGAAGGCCTTAATTAAACTAAAGTTTATATGCCAACAGTAATTACTTCCGATCATGGCAGTAAAGAAATAATAGTTAAGATGCTGGGCAGGGTTCACACATAACAATAAGCTTTAGTTTAATAAAACAATGGAGCCATTGTATCTAATGCAGCTTCAGCTCTCAATTAAGCAAGCAACTAAGTGAACAAGCAAGCAGAAGTTTGCAACTTATTTTCTGAATACCTGAGAAGGTGCTGAATTAGCGAAATAGCCTGTGGATCTTGTAGGCATGCAGCGTTAATGCAAGACGCCTGATTGACTGCTCCACACATCTCTTCTAAACTGGGTGGAGAAAAAGACAACAGAAATATTAAACATCTAAAACGTCTACGCAATTTTACTGAATGGAAAAGAGCCACATTGCCTTTTCATGAATATTTTCATTGTACTCAATGGAACAGTATTGCTAAAACCAAACTAAAAGCACTTGAGGAGATTGGGAATCCTAAATCCCAAGATTAAGAAACAGTGGCTGGGATCTAAAGAGTTGTTTTGGTTGTGGCCAAGGCTTTGGGTTGGCCCCCTGAGGTTTTCTTGGAACAACAGACCCTGACCCAGACTCTCGCCATTTTCAACTGCACTTCTTACCTGTGCAGTCTGGCGTGTGTGTACTGCAGGAAGACACCAGTATCACCTCGGCTCTGGAGAATACGATCCCAGCTGAACTGATAATCAGATAATAGGAGGCCCCTGAGGTCCTGAAATGGTAAGTTATTCAAGCATCTTGTAAACCCTGACAGCATCACTTTACATTTTGTCATGAAAGGATAACAGCATCAACAGACCTGAATGATAAATGCTGCGAGCCCAATCCTCTCAGCTGTCTCAAGAGGGTTGTCCAGTTCTTTGGTTGCTAAGCAGATAACAAAAGGTGAGGTGGGGAAGAGTGTCAATGGCTGCATTTCAATGTGACACTAAACTGTGGATTGGCAAAGCATATATGAGCCTAGTGTTCTCCTGGGCTTGCAGATTCCTTGTGAACTCCTTTATGCGCCTCCTGCTTAAGTAGCAGAAGGAGTTCACAAGTTTTCACATCTGTTTTTGGTTAACTGCAGTGCCATCTGAACTGGCACACTGGTCAATGCCTATAGGGAATTTTAACAAGTCAGCTTAGAAAGCAGGGTTTGAAGTTGTCTTGTTTGAAACTAATTGTAGCTAATGTTAAGCACCATTTGTTGGACTTGGAGGACACAACAAAAATGCTAAGGCCAGGCCGGCATTTCCATTTGCACAAGCATTACGTTAATAAGAGAGAATGATCAGCTAACTTTTTGCAGAAGCACTTTGTTCTATCACCATGGAGCGAGCTTCGTCCAAAACATCGTCAAGGAAAACCACTTCTCCTTTCCGAGTCCTCATTCCTTGAACTCTTCCAAAGGGCACATGCTGGCACCTGCAGGAAGACAGGGGACCAGAAACTTCAGTTGTTTTACTTTACCACCTTAAAGGGGGGGAAAGTGGCATTTTCCAAAGTGCATAAACTAAAAATGTTATTCCTTCTGAACAGAGATAATGTCAGCGCATTTTGGGATTCACAACTGTGCCCAGAAAGAAGTTACTTTGCAGTTCTTAATATCTAGACACATGTACAAACATGAGGTGGAGGAGAAGGGAGATCATTCTTTCTGGCAAACATAAATGCTTGCACTGACTGAGCAATCAGAAGAACTCAACACAGAATTCCTCCAATAGGGTATCTTCAAAGCCTTAGTATGCCATGAAGGTGCATATATATATATATATATATATATATATATATATATATATATATATATAAACGGTTGCCATATATTTTAAAAATCTAGATAGATAAGTTGTTGAGCTTTTACTAGCAACATGGACTACCGTACGTCCAGTTTTCCCTGGGCATTTCAGCAATTTCTGCCTGGACACTGCTTAAGGGGGTTGAATATAGAACGTATGGCAACCCTGCTATAGATATAGATAGGCAAGTACACATTTACCTTTCTGCCCATTGGTAACCCATTAATTTTAGTATCTGGAAGACCTGTTGAAAATGAGGGATCTGGCTTTTATCTGTCTTGGAGAAGGGGAAAAAAGAAAGAATCATTAAATGTACATTCAAACAGACACACAAGTGAAAATGTTCATATCCAAGGTGGGACAAATAATGGAGATGAAGTGAGGATGAAACTTGTGTATCTGAGAACATGATCTTCTAACATAAACTTTGGAAAAGCAGTCAGGTATGCGAGATCAAACTCGACTGAAAGATCCAGTCTTGAGACCACCACCCATTTCCAAAAAAGTGTCAGAAAAACTCCACCCTCACAACTTTGAAAGCTTTCACCTTTTTATTTGTTCAGGCCACAGGTTGTGCCAGAGATTCTGGGCTATAGCCAATGGCGTCCCTCCATTGATGGAAAGCTCTGATCCAGCAGAAGCTTCCATCCCTGCCCCGCAAGCCAATCTCACCCCAGCACTATATCTACTTTCATTTTATCTTTCCTTTTGCTGCTGCCAAAATCAGTGGGGTTTGAGGGCCGAATCAGAATTATGTGTTTGACGGGCTGGGGAGCTAGCCAGTCTGCAGGACAGCCAGACTTACCACATATATCATAGTGTCAGGATTCCATTTTTCCACTCTGTCTATAGCAGCAGCAAGATCTCTGGAAAACAAACACAAATACAGTCGTACCTCGGTAATCAAACGGAATCCATTCCGGAAGTCCATTTGACTTCCAAAACTTTCGGAAACCAAAGCGCGGCTTCTGATTGGCTTCTGGAAGCCGCAGAAGCCCCGTCAGATGTTCAGCTTCCAAAAATAGTTCGCAAACAGGAACACTCACTTCTGGGTTTGCGGCATTTGGGAGCTACAATGTTCGAGAACTAAGCTGTTTGAAAACCAAGGTATGACTATAAGACCAAACGAAACTTTCCAAAATTAAACAAACTTTAACTTACTCATTGTTAATCCTTTTGCGATTATGATTTGCCACTGGTCAATATTTTGTCATGTCCGTCTAACAGAGGATAAGGCTGGCTGCAACTCTATACTGAGAAGCATCTCACCAGGTAGGCTGGAGTCCCATTTAACTCAACAGCTCTTACTTTGGAGTGGATACGTTTAGGATTGCTCTGTAATAGCATCAGAATGCTGGGCCATTTCTATGGCAGCACCTAGGCTATAGAACTCCATTTTTTTATTTCACAGAGTTTTTAGTGTGGGTGACAGTTCTGGGTGTGGTTTTTTGCCAAATTCTTTTATGTTTTTGTTTTTATTGTATTAAAGTTACTGCTAAACAATCAGGCAAAAAGAATAACACTTGCCTCGTTAGATAGAGCGAGGTTCCATCACTCCGCATCACAGCAGAACAGTCCTCCTTTTCCGATAGGTAAACTACTCCTGTTCCTTCTCTAGAAAAATGGAGAAACAGAAAACAATGAAGCAACCATATGCGATACACAGATGAATAGTCATAATCTCACAGCACACTTCTAACCATAGTGTACTCAAAAATAAGTCCTCTTTAATTCAACAAGGCTTACTCCTAGGTGCATGGGTTAGGACTGCAGCTTGTGATCACAATTCTACAATCACACTTATTTCTCAGTAATTCTCCCCTCACTATCCAGAATTAAGGTTGTTTTCAAACAAGGATGATTAGGGCAAGAGGGACTTTTCACAAAAAGGTGATTACTCCCTTTCCTCAGCAACTTTACTGTACCCTCCAGCTCACTGATCACCTATATGGCAAATGTCTATGCTTCTCTCTCTACGAACCAGGCCAAATCCTGTACACCGCACACAAGAGAATGGGCCTTTTCTATGGAATGCTATTCCCAGGGAGATATACTTGGTGCACTTGGTGTCAGTTTTTAAGCACCAGGATGAGACTTTTCTGTTTACTCAGGTCTTCAATTAATTAATACTGCCCTCTGTGGTGGTATTGATCTTTAGGACTTTGTTCTCATTAATTCATTGTTAGATGAGCATTTTATGCCTTTTGTATTGTTGGCTTTAAAAAAAAAACATCTCTGGTTTTAAATTGTTTTTAGAAGCTGCATTTTTGATAAGTGACGGATAAATTAAATAAAAATAATAATGAAGCCATCACGTTTACATTACCTTTACCCTCCCCATTCTCACCTGCCTGCAGACTGCCAACCCTAACAACCTAGAGCAAACTTTTCACTTTGTTATGAATATCAGTATCAATTCAATACATGGCCCTTCCCTGCACAAAGCATGGGTAGGGAAGCTGAGGCCAGGGGCCAAATGCAGCCTTCTACACCTCTCCATCTGGCCCTCAAAACTCTCCCTAGGCAACATCCCTCTCTGGCCCTGTTTTGCTAACTGCTTGTGCCTGGCTAGAATGTGCACTTGAACCATGATAACACCTTTTGCTTGTCTGGATGGAGGACAGAGGGGTGTGTGAATGGGTGTAGAAATCAGCCTACTGTACAAAGGTAAAATTTACATTAGTTGCTCTGCCCCAGAAACCCAAAGTTCAGACAAGCAGGAGAGGTGAGGATGGCAGATGGTTCAAAAGCTGTAAACAGAAGAACCTGTTCGTACTGAGTTTTCTTAAGGAGTCCTTTCGTGTCCAGCATCTTTAAGACTTCTTGGCTTTTCTCCTGGTAGAATGATTCTCCAGAATATTCATCAAAGCACACGCCCAGGCGCTGAATGGCCCCACCAGGACGAAAGGAAAACAGTGTTACCATGAGACAAAGACAACCTTAATTTCTGTAAGTGCGTCATTCGGAATCAAGGTGGCGAAGTGAACTTTTGAAACCATACTGATTTTGTGTGCTTCTTAGAATTCCCAAGCAATGCCAGATGTGAGGCTGCTAGTGATATATAAATACTGGAAAAAATGGACCCGAGTTAGCACCTTGTACATCCGGGCATAGTCGTCAATGCTAATGTCTCTAAAATGTTGCCACAATGACACGGCTTGTTCTTCACGTGCCTCCAATCTTCTAAAGAAATCTTGCGCCAGCTTTTTAATGTTTTCCTCCTCTTCTGATGCTTTATTGGCCTGTACATAAACCTAAAGGAAACGAATGAAAAATATGGGTCAGTATTAACTCAGAGAACTCTCTCCAACTAGGAAAGGGACATTAGGCAGTGGTGAAGCACAGCTTTGTACCGAGATGGTCCCAAGTTCAATCCCTGGTGATCCTGACTCGGTGCCAGTGATCTCAGGAAGAAGGGAAATATATCTGGCATGAGACCTTGGAGAACTGCCATGCTAAAGAAATGAATGGTTCGAGTCAGTATAAAGGAAGCTTCAAGATAAAACAGAGTCTGAATTGTCCAACAAGGTTATCTAAAACACTGTCAAATAAACAGTACCACTATTAAAAAGCTATCAGATGCTTGTAGCATTCATTCCACACAGGTGCTCAGTTAAAAGAGGGCATGTCTGTGCTAGAGATTTGTTAATAGTCATTCCATCTTTTCAGAAACCCTAGTTATGTATGCCTCCAGAGGAATGGTAGTATAAAATTAAATAAACGTAATGTGAAAATAAACAGTATTTTAAGGCTCAATTACTTTTTTATAAATAAAATACTTATATACTGCAATTTCACTTAAAAATAAGCAGTGTACAACAAGCAAACACACACATACACAATTTAAAAACCACATTTCATCTTCACTTTGGAGCATGCACTCTGATTAACCTCACTCTTTCAGATTCAAGCTTTTTCAGACTATTTAACTGTGGATTAACGTACCTCAAAAAGATGCTGCAAAGGATTAGATTTTAGTTTTTCTTCAGAGCCAAACTGCTGGAAGCCAGCTCCCAACAAACCTGTGTTATTGTAGCCAATACAGTATTTGTTAACAAAATAACTGCATGAACTGCAAATTAATGACACAGTATTTTTTGACTACTTTTCTGCAATAGAATCTTACCAACCTGTTAAGCAAATATCAAGGGTAGAATAGCCAAGAGCATAGTGGTAGCCAGCACCTGTGTTGCCCCTCACAATAAATCCCTATGTCACACTGCTGGTGGGAGGCGAGGTCACAGCACTCCTCCTCACCACTCACCAGCTGCCTCTGTACTATAGCAGAGATCCTCAGGCTTAGAGTTTGAATACAGTTGTACCTTGGAAGTCGAACAGAATCTGTTCGACTTCCATAATGTTTGGAAACCAAAGCGCAGCTTCTGATTGGCTGCAGGAAGATCCTGCAGCCAATTGGAAGCCCCGCCGGACATTTGGCTTCCAAAAATAGTTCGCCGCAAACTGCAACACTCACTTCTGGGTTTGCGGCGTTCGGGAGCCAAAATGTTCAAGAATTAAGCTGTTCAAAAACCAAGGTACGGATGTATAACCTTCCAGGACTCTCTTTCAGGCTCCTAGAACTCTCTCCCAAGGCCACACCCCTCACTGCTCCTGCTCTAAAACCTCCTTTCAGGTGTTTGTTTTGTTTTGTTTTGTGTTTGCCAAGATGGAACATGTCCCTGGACTGCTCCAATGCCCTTTTCCTGCCTGACTAGAGGTTGGAGGTTTGTGAATGTAAAATCCTCCGAATTTCTGCATGGCTGGAATACAGCCTATTGTGTGAAGTGAAGCGCCACGTTCATGGCTCCACTGACTTTTGCCTCTGGCTCCCACCATGACTGGCACGCACCTGCCCACTCCTGCAAAGGTCGCCCACAAGGGAATGCAACACGTGAACTGAAAAGGGTTCCCCACCCCTGCACTATACATATCCTGAATGAGAAAAGGGGGGAGAATTACTTACCAAACTGCATGCCCCAATCTCCAAGGTAATTTACTCTTGTAACATGATGTCCCGTTGCTTCTTTGATATTTGCTATGAAATTTCCTGAAAACAGAACGTGACAATTATTGATCCCAGCAGCACACTTCATCCCCAAACACTCAGTTATATGTAACCCACACTCTGCTTTTCTCTGTGACAGCCAACAAAAATAATGACTCTATAAGGGCAGTTTCCTGCTGGATCTCTAAATAGTCTGAATGTGCTTTTACAGAAACATTATTTCTTCTACACATTTAATTCAATGTTAAAGAGCCTCCCTGTTTGCATTGTGTTCCATTCATTCCAGAAACACAGTAACTTGATGCCTCTAATCTGTGTAAATGTTATTACTCCCATGCTACAAATAGGTAAAAAAGGCACAAGGTTAAACTTGAAGGCAATGAACCTAACAGCTGAAAGAGAATCTCAAGCATGCCATCCTTGTGCACCAACTGTTTCTCATTAAACATGCAATCTCAGTGTGATCTCACTGGACTCCATCCGGAGTTGCAATTCTTCCCTAGCTGCACTCAAAAGGAGGTCATGTATCCGTATCTCAAAGTTGTGACCCACCTGTTACTGCATCCTCTGTGAATTTGTCCCCTCCTCTCTGTGTTGCGTACGGGAACCCAAAGCTGGGAAAAGTCATTCTAATTCGGCCTATTCCCCACATGATGATACAGAAATTCTCTCTGGTCTATGTCACAACTTTTTTTAGGATAAATGTCTTAACTTGTTTTGTTAAGTGCCTGTCTCTATCCTGACTTGACTGACTTTTCCTACGGCTGACCTTTGATTTCGCTATTGCAGAGAGACTCAAATTCCTTATGAATGCCTACATTACAAAGGGAGAGAACCACATAGTGAAATATCAGGATTCTTGATTAATTGATTGCCTATTACTTGTCTCAAGGCAATTCATAAGAAGACCATAAAAAAGAGCTAAGAAGTGCTTACAATTATACACACCCACCCACCCCCAAGGTAGGTTTAAACAAAATTAACACCCAAGTCATATAAGCCAGAGCAGTGTTGGGAGCCTATTATGGTGCCAAAGGCAAACCATCCATACTGTGACACCACAAGTTGGGAGGGTGGGGCGGAAACACCCACGGCAAGCAGGCCGGCCACATGAGCATAGAACATAGAGCATTGGCTATCTTACCTATTATTGTAGAGCGCAAATGACCCACATGAAACTTCTTTGCAATGTTGGGTGAACTGCAAGAAACAACAACAGTTACCATTTGAAGTTTATTTTCCCCCTTGTCTGTAAAAGGCATATGTGCAGACACACATGCTGAGTCCTCACAGCAGCATCTCCCAAACAAAACGGTTTCAATGTTTACCCCACACAATGAAAAATAAAAATACAACTGCATGGTAATCCCCCCAAAGAACCTATTAAAGTAAAAGCAAAGCCACAGAGAAGGATCCTGGCAGAAAACCCCATTCCAAAATGCACTGGCAGCTTTGTTACTCAAAAACTAAATGTACTTTAGCAGTTCCCTTTGCACAACAGACTTCTATGTGCGCGACAGAACTTCCCCTTCCTCTCCTACCACCTGCAGCTCCCCACACAGCCTCAAAATGTGCTCCAGAGAGTTGGGGGACCCGCAAGAGCATATTTTAGAGACACACAAAGGGAGGAGAGGAAGAATTCTCCCTGTGCAAGTCGAAAACTGACAGCACTGCAATGGCTACAACCCATTACCTTCAGAGATTTATATGCTAATCCATAGCTCATTCATATACTCTTCATGTGCGTGTTATTTCATATATTTTACTGAATGGGAAAATGTTAGTGTCATAGCTGAGTTGAGAGGAAGGGAGGATGTGGCAGGTATGCTACAGGAGAGTATTTAATATGTTTGAAAACCTGTAAGCATGGAAGCACAAAATCCTCTAATAGAATTTAAACTATCAGCTGTCATCTTTGATGCAGTAAGACCACCAAACTACCAGTCTACATAGATCAAGCTAGATATTTCCCAGGCCACAGTGGGACACAAACCAGAGCCGTCACTTTGGAGAAAGGAGCAAGAAGATGACTAAAAAAAGTGAGTCAAGCATCATAGTGCATGGAAACGAAAGAAGCAAACAAAACCAGACTCAGTCCAGTGAATCTATGTTGATCCATAGCCAAATATATTTGTGTAACCAGACTGCAGACTCCCAAGGCATTTTAGAAATATGCTTCAAAATAACTGAAGCTGTAATCTGCATTGAGTAAACATGTGCATGATTGTGCCTATGAACTCACCTAAACTCAATCAGAATTTTTCTTTTTGGCAATCCTGAGAAAAGTTCACTCTTTATCCCATATTTGGAGCCATCCTCAAACACTTGCTGCAACACTGTCTTAGAAGGCAAAATATGTATACAAAGAAAGGCATTCATCAATAATGAAGAATTTCAGAAACAGGTTGATATCCCTTTCACAAAAAAGCAATCAGTTACACCTGAAAGTAAACTTCAAGCATGTTAAAACTATAAACCATCAAGCACACATATCCCACTTACAGGTCTAACCTCAACAGCAGCTCACTTCAGAACTTCAACTCACCACTTGACACTAGTATTGTCAAAGTGTCCTTTTCCTGCCATTTGTCTCCCCTCATGTATCTGGTCTTCTTGGCTTGTAAGCCCGAGATTTGCGTCAATTTAGTAGGATTGATGTGAGGTGCTTTGGAAGACAATACTTGTCTGAAAATGGGATCCAGGCCCAATTGTTGCACCAACCCCAGGCTGGGAAAGTGTCGTCCTGCCCCTGGCCAGCAGTCTCAACAGGGCTGTGCATGAGGCTGAGACCCTGCTGTTCTTTAAAGCTCTGCTGGGCAGTAGCCAAGTTAAGATCACACGCTTACCTTGGAACTCGATGGGCCTTCCTTTCAAGCAGACACATACAGGATTGCACAATAAAAGGAGCGGTTGGTTCTCACTTCAGAAGTGTTTCACCGAGTGTGTGATCCGCTACCCAGAGAACTGCTGATTCTCAGAATTTTACCACACCCTTATCTATGCTCACGCTTTGCTTTGACATCAAGCCTGCTCATTTTAAGAGGCCAGAGCTCCAGCAGCTTTGAATCTCCAAGCATCTGTGACACCACACAATGTTATCAAATATCTGTGGTGGGCTTGGAAGATTGGCAGCAGCCAGAGCTTACTTTGGATTCTGCCTTGCGGTTCAGTTTCCTGTGCCCTCCCCCTTGGTGAACTGGGAAAGGCAGTTTGTTTTGCAGCATATTTCAGTGCTTCAGGCATTAAACACCTCGTTCAAATCAACGTTAACTAAATTTCTGTTTCCCCAGCTTTTAGCTTAGTAAAATGAAAACCAAATGGACTGTTGTGGTTTTCAGTTTGCTCTGTTAGTTGTATGCTTCACTCCCCACCCCCATTTTTATTATATTTCAGTTGTTTTTATTTTGTTACCTGCCTTGGAACAAACATTTGTGTAAATAAGACTGTAACTGTCAACGTACAAGGTATTAAGCCCCATTGAAAATAGTAATAAAATTTTACATTGATATCCCAACTTTCCTCCTCCTCCTCATTTTATCCTCACAACAACCTTGTGAAGTAGGCTAGGCTGAAGGTTCAGTGATTGACCCAAAATTACCTAGTGAGCTTCATGGCTGAGTGGGGATTAGAACTCTGGTCTCCCAGGTCTTAGATCAACACTAACCGCTACACCACACTGGCTCTCATAATGGGACTTGCTTCTAAGAATACATGTATACGTTTACAATCTAAATGCTCTAGAGCGGTGTGCAATCCACACTGCAACCATAAGCCTTGATTTAGATTTCCCTCCATTTATATCCAATAGCATTTTCACTGCTTATATATATTGGGTCTTACCTTTGCTAATAATTCTCGATTTATTGTGAAGTTTACTGTTCCTTCACCTGCGCTGATTTCACTCACCACTGGATCACATTTTAACTAAAATGAAAACACATTGACAACAGTGGATTACACAATCAATGAGTGGCACAGTTGATGCTGTTTTGTTATCAGTATTATCCCATACAGGTAGATCTTAATTATATTTTGAGAGATTTCAGAACTACTTTATGTTGTCTTTCACAGCTGCTGAATGATGAGAATGGCATGTCCTTTATACAATTACTACCAGCAGATGGTGCTTTTTAGCACCCATTACATGTCATTTGCTAATGAGCTTTA
The DNA here is from genome assembly GCF_027172205.1 of Podarcis raffonei. Classification (NCBI taxonomy): domain Eukaryota; kingdom Metazoa; phylum Chordata; class Lepidosauria; order Squamata; family Lacertidae; genus Podarcis; species Podarcis raffonei. The sequence goes on from NC_070604.1 coordinate 44,643,827, forward strand.
CAATTAAAAGTTTAGACTTCCAACCTGACATAGAATTTGTATAAGTTGTTTAAGCTATACAGTACGTTTAAACATGTAACTAAACACACACACACACACACACACACACACACACACACACACAGTTAGCAGCTTAGGGCCCCACAGTTAACACACACAGTACAAGAACGTTCAGGAGTTGAGCATTAGTAAAGCGACTGCTTTCCAGATTACAATTTTATATAAAAATTGGTGATCGTAAAACCTTTGTAAAGCGCTGCCCAGAAGAAAGTCACTGATGTCAACATGGAACAGGCAGACATAATCGGAGGTGCATGAGTTGTGGGGCTGCAGTATCCAACACCTGATCATTTGCAACCTACAAAGGTGAAGGCAAGCAACCATTTTCCTGCCCACTCCCCATATGCGCAGTAGAAGTGTAAGGAGGAAAAGAGAACATAGGTATCAACCTTTAAGCCAGAGGTTTCCAACCTTTTTGAGTCCATGGCTCCCTTGACCAACTACATTCTTTCTGCGGCACCCCAGTGGGGTTCATGAGCCCTGTTATGTCACCCCTTGCCTGCAGAGCTGGCAGCCTCTGACCCTATTTCGAACACCCTACCTTGTGGAGTGTTCCCTCAGCCTCCTCTCCTCTCCTTGGGAGTCCTCCAGGCAGCCGCTGCTGCTACCGCCCCTGCCCCAAAGAGAGGTGCCTCCTCACACTGCCCCACAGCCACCTGGGACTTGTCTGTCCAGACTCCATTCCCAACAGCAAGGACTAGATGACTGGACTCCCTCGCCCGCTTACTCCAAGGCCACCTCAGCTTCTGGCAACCAGCACCCCCTGACCAGCCCAAGAGGCACCATTCGCCTGGGAAGCTTATAGCCAGAGCTGCTGCAACAAATAGCCGTGCAAGCCTTTGGGAGGCAGAGAAGTGAGAGGGCATCAAAGGAGGACAGGGGGCGAGGAAAGAAGGATGAATGCCTGTGTTGCCTGCAGCACTCCTGGCCATCATTCAAGGTACCCCAGGGTGCCACGGCACACTGGTTGAAAACCACTGCTTTAGGCTATATCAGGGACCTCTGGCCCTGTTTAACCATAATGTCTATGCTATATAAATAGTCCCAGTCTCTACCTTCCATGCATTTACATACCTATGGTTTATTTATTTTGGTTTTATATCTGCTTTTGTTCAACCATGATCTATAGCTGCATATGGACTACTTATATCGTCATTAGATCCTGTTTTGATACTACTATATTGTACAGGATTTTGTATAGCCTTTTGTGGAGAAATTAATACAAATTGCTATTTTTTTTAAAGAAAATCTTAGGCCCACCAGATGGTTGGACTCCACCTCCCATCAGCCCCAGTCTGTATGGTGAGGAATGATGGATGTTGTTATGTAGCAACATTTGAAAGACCACAAGCTTCCCACCCTGGGGCTATGCTGCCCTGTTTTTAATTGAATAAACACATTACAGTAAGTAGATCTCCGCATACCTTCTTTGCCAGCTTCTGGGCTTCAAGCTGAATATCTGACTTTGAGTAATTGCTGGAGCTAGCATCCAGCACAGAACTCACAGAGAGTTGGAAATCATACGCCTGCCTAGGGGATGAATAAAAAGAAGCAAGAAATTAAGGGGGGGAAGCTTTTATTTTATTACTGCATTCTGGCATAAAGACCTTTATTTATTTGCACACTTTACAATACAATTACCAAACACAGGGAGTGGTCTTCCAAGACAAATACACGTACAGATGTTAGGCATTGTATGCCACCATCCACATGGTATCCAAGCAAACTTGGAAAACCTTTTACATTACAGATTCAGCTCACATCTACAAGGTATACATTAATCTAAAGCGTTAAGATAATTTCTCCATAGTGGCTGCTGCAACTGTGATGAAAGGGAGAATACTGTGCTAGTGTTAATAAATGATCAACTGAGACCATACGGAGTCAAACCCGTCTTTGTCATTCCTCTTATCATCCTTCATATCAAAATAGCCAATGTTTATTTACACTGGATTTCTTTTGAATACTAAAAGAATTACAACAATTCTATTTTAAAAATTCCTAAATTATAAACAATGGCTAACTGAAATATTAGCAGCATCCTGACTTTTAGTCATCATCTTGTCTTACCATGGCAAAGTGATTTTAAGAAATTAAAATAATTAGAATAAAAATTAGAAATAACTCTACCCTTTTCTTGACACTGGAACAGCATATATTGACTTAATCAAGTTTTCTGGCGGCGTCTCCAGAATATGTGAAAGCTAGATTGAAAACAGATTATCCATATTAGTTAGGACAAAGTCAAGGCGCACGACTTCTGAGACCAACAGTGTCCCGCCCCCCAACTTGTCCATCTTTCACGGGGGTGGGGGAGTTAGCGAGCTGCTATCCTTATAGCTAACTGCTCTCTGCAGTGAAGCTTATGCAATCCCAGCAACCTTTCCAGGAACACTGTAGCAAGGAGGAACCATGAACCAAGGCCAGGGCAGGACGAAAGCCGACACCCTGGCTGCTGAATGAAGAGGGAGTGGTACCTGAGCAGCGATGCTCCTCCGAAATCGACACGCCGCCATGGCGCGCCCTCCACCCCCTGCCGTGGACGCGGCTCTTGGGAGGAGGAGGAGCCACTCGGCTCCCGCCGCCAATCGGATTGTACCACTTTCCGTCCAGCAGGGCAGGCGCGAAAGATTCGTCCCCGCCCCCTCCCTCCTTTCCTCTCTCTAGCCCGGCTATGGCGGAGTGAGGGAGTCACATGACTGGGAGGGGCACAACCTAGACCGGCTCGTACCATTCTCAGAGAGAGGGGGGAAAGGAAGACTACAAATCAGGTCCCGGAAGTGGCGGGAAAGGAGGCTCGAGTCCCGTTCGCGTAGTTTGGCCGCTGCATGTTGAGCGAGCTGGAGCCGCAGCTATGAGCACGTGCTCAGTCTCCAAGGTGAGTCAGGAGGGGGAGGGTGCGCCGCCCCGCCCGCCCTCAGCTTTAAAGAAGCCGCCCCCCCCAAACCCGCGCGCGCCTGGCTATCGCGTCGCCACGCGGAGGGTTCACTGAGCCCTGTCGACGGCAACGGCGGCCGCGCGTGGTTCGCCGCCCGTTCCTCGGAGCATGCGCGTAAAGGACCCCTGTAGCCGTATCCTCGCGCTTTGCCAGTCCTTACGTTGCGGTTGTAACGCCTCAGAAGGGGCTGGACCGCCAGGGTGGTTGTCAGAGACGCTTCTTCCCCTTTCCTGCTCAGCTGTAATGAAGAAAGAGAAGCGCAGGAGATTCTGAGTCTCTTTTGACCCCCAAAATGTGGAAGGAGAAAACCGGGAGGAGGGACAGAAATTCCTCTCCCTCTAGAGCCTTATCCAGAAATATGGCTGTTGTAAAAAGCGCACACATTGCACATGCTCTAATACGCCCAGCAGGTGGAATATTTGAAAGGTGCAGCATTTTCTCATCTGGAGATGCAGTGAAGGGATGGAAATTTCCACCTGTTGACTGTCTGACAGGCCTACATCAAGTATTTATTATAATTATTATAAATTTATATCCTGCTCTTCCCCTGATGATCACTTGGTGGTTTATAATATAGAAGCACAAAAATGCATAACATAGTAGCAAGCAAAAATAATACCCCCCCCAGCTTAAAAAGGCCCTAGATTGTTTAATTAGCCAGTTAAAAGCAGCAGATCCTCTACATGGTGGGGGTGAGGAAAGATAGCAAGCCAGTTCTCAGAATAGATATGCCTGCTCTAGCAAAACCAACCACTTGACAGCCAGGTGCTGGCATGGACTCCTGTCTGAATCGTCCCCACCTTTTTATGTTTTTCATAAATTTACTTTGGTAAGGGTTAGCACTTACCACTTCACTCTGCATATGGATGCAAAGAAGTTTGGCTTGGATAAAGGGAGGAAAGAAAAAGATCAGGATAAATGTGATTTTTCGCATACAAACTGGTGTACACTGCAAAAATTAACCTATCATTTGAAGCCAGGGTTGTTGTTAACCAGGGTCTGTACCCAAGGTTTGTCCTATGGTTACAGGCTGTGGTTAAGGAGGAGAAACCTTAACCATGAACCTAGGTTCAGATGACATGTTAAATCAAACCTTGACTTTGCTGCTATGCCATGCTGAGTTAAAAGGATGGGGAGGACCACAGCAATGTGAGCTCTTATCTGATAGCCAGGAAGTTTGGCCACTGCTGATAACCCATAGTTTATCATGATGTGCAAACCAAGCCGTTATATTTTCCTGCCAATCTGGAATTACGGTAAAATATTCAGTAGTTTTAGTCTTCCTTCCTTCCTTCCTTGTTACTCTTTAGGGCTGCTTTGTGTTCAAGCCAGATTCTAAGAAGGCGAAGGCATCTTCAGCAGGTTAGTACACAATATGTGTTATGAAACTCCACTTCCTAACAGTAAATTCAGACGGAATTTATATAACAATGCCATCTTTATTTTCCCATCTGTTCTGGGCATCCTTTGTAGCAGATATAACATTTCCTCCAGTATCTAAAAAATCAAGGTCTTGAGAGATTCTTTTTTAAAGGATCGGGTCATACTGTAAATTCCAGATTTAAAATTCTGCACTTGACATTTTCATTGTTTCCAGTGCTGGTATAATGTTGAAAAACAGCCACTCTCCTAGCTTTACACTGTGAATTTATTGACTGCTATGAAGGTCCTTTGTATTTTTAAAGGCAAGGATAGTAGGACAGTATGTCTATCTGTTTTCAAGGTAAGTAAAAGTGAAATAGTGTTCTTTTGAGTATATGAGGGTGCTTCTTAGATGTCATTTTGCTCCTTTCTTGTTCAGTTCAATCAACTGCAACTCAGCCTTTGACCTTCCTCTCTTGTCTGACCATGGTCAAGTCCATTGTTCATCTTCATAAACTTGAAATGAGCCTTGGGCTCATGGATGGGTGTTGAAGGATTTTTAGCCAACATATGTATGGTCTCATCCTAGGCAAGTCATTTTCTGTGAGTCTCAGTTCCCCATCTGTAAATGGAAATAATACAGTGGCTATGCCTCAGGAGCAAAGGCAAGCTTACAAGGATAGATGTGCAGCAGCAGTGAAAAGGTGAATTCTGTACTAGGAAGCATTAGGAAAGGAATTGAAAATAAAATAGCCAATATCATAATGCCAATATTCAAATCTATGGTGCAGCTACACTTGGACTGTATGTATTTTTAACTAGGGAAAATCTTTTTAAAATGGAGTCGCTGCTAAAATAATCCAAAGGATTATCGCCATTCTTGTATTGATTATTTTTACCTTACCCATATTGTGCTAGATTAGATTTTTTAAAATTGCCCTCCATCATTGGGAACAATACCTGGAAATAAAAAGCAACATATTTCAAAGTTGAGTGCTTTTCTATAGCATGCATTGAATAATATGCAAGGAAACCAGTTCTGCATATGTCTTCCATGTATATTGTTCTCTTTACTGTTTGCCATGAAAATATTTTGCAGGGAGGGATAGGGTTTACTGAATATATTATTTATTTTTCTTCAAATTTTAAGCTACCCTTCTTCATTAAGTTTACAAAAAATACAACAAAAATGATCAAACTAAAATATATTTAAAATATAAAGCCATTCCATTTAAAATGATATATTATCAACGGATCACTAAACTACAGCAGCAAAGAACCCAATTATACTGACCACAGACATCTCAACCCCAGAGACTTATTGACCAGTTCATGAAGCTTGGGCTCAATTTGGCTCTTCACCATTGGGCAACTGACAAGAACCACCTTGTCTTTGGAAAAATTCTTGTGTGAATCTATCCTCTGTAGAGGGCTTATTCAAGTAAATATGATACAACATTGCTCAAGATTTTTTATGGGCAAACCTAAATACTTGGATCCTCTTTCTCTTCTACACGAAAGTCGGAGTGACACAGAAAACCTAAAATGAGGGTGAGAGATTATGGGAGTTGTAGTCAGTAGCATCTGGAGGGCCAAAGATTTCCCATCCCTGACTTAAAGGAATATGGTGGTGAAATGTAATTAGGGATTCTGGCTACAATTTTATACCTACTTAGCTGGTAATAAATCCAAATGAACTCAGCAGGACTTCATTTGGGTTGACATTTATGGATACAGCATTCCATACTGAGGCTGTATAAATCTTACATCTTTCATAGCTATTGGTGGGGGTTTCTTTCTTCCTGAGCTTTGTCCTGACACCAGTTGCAACTCTCAGTTAATTTATACCTCTCCTGTGAAAAGAAATCTTCAGTATTCTGTTGCACTTAAGTTTTTTGCTTGAGAGGAAATTTGTTTTATAAATATTGAGTGTGAATGTCATTTCCCCCCTTGTTTTTCTAGCTGACTATTTTAGTAAAGGCAATACTGACTCAGAGGATAGTGAGCTACGATTTGATACTTGTCAGTTGTTATGGAAACAGATTAAATGTGAAACAGAGGTGAGTGTTGCTGCTTTTAACATTAACCATGAGATTTACTTAAGTCAGTTGTGTCTTGGGTGGGGGAAGGAAGCTTAGAAAATGCTTGCATTGAAGAAATAATGTGATATGCAGTCTTTTCTTTTACTTAGCCTGTACAATGGGTGAAACAGCAAGACTTTGAGCAATATTTTATACCCAAACTACTCCTTAATCTCTTAAGGTACCGTATTTTTCGCCCTATAGGACGCACTTTTTCCCCTCCAAAAATGAAGGGGAAATGTGTGTGCATCCTATGGGGCGAATGCAGGCTTTCGCTGAAGCCTGGAGAGCGAGAGGCGTCGGTGCGGACCGACCCTTCTCGCTCTCCAGGCTTCAGGAAGCTATCCACAAGCCTAGCAAGGCTTGCGGGCGGCAGCCTGCAGCCCAAACCACGGGGTGCGCTCCGGAGGACGCCCAGTGCTTCGGGCAGATGTCCGCAAGCCTTGCGAGTCCTTGCAAGGCTTGCAGGCAGCAGCCTGTTCTGGGGGCTGGGGGGGGATAATTTTTTTTAACCCCCCCCCAAAAAAACCTAGGTGCGTCCTATGGGCCCTATAGGGCGAAAAATACAGTACTTTTTGCAGCCTATCTGTATAAATTGTGGGTATCTTTCTACAATGTGTGAGCTGTTAGCTCCTTGTACAAGGAGACAGATTGGACATCCCTAGAGCCAACCATGCATATGCTTTTTCCTGTCGAGAATGAATTCCACATTCTTGGTCATCAATATGCATGTAAATTCCCCATGGATAACCTGGTAGAGAAGGTTTTGTAAATTGAAAGAGGGTTTTATTTTACCTTTTAGACTGTTCATGTAGTGCTGTTATTAAGACTTCAGTCTTCTGCCCTGTTGCTATCTGTAAATATGTAGCAGTTGACCTAAACATATTTAGGCTTGAACAGCCCCCCTTCCAACAAATATTGAAGGGGTCAAAGACACCTTGGCCCCCTAGAGTTGGCGCACCTGCTTATGGCTGACAGAAACAAGTTGGATTCTGCTTGTACATCTTGTGGTATGGCCTCAGCAGGAATTCAACAATGTCACTGTCTCAGTTACTACTTAATTTGTTCCTTTTTTTGCTGAGGAGCATTTGAAAATAAAAGCTACTCTGTGGAATTTCTGTTGTCTTTGAACTGCTAAAGGTATCAGATCTTTGACTTTTTAGGGTCATATCTGTCTTAAGTAGCAACAAGTAAGGAATTGAATTTTTCCTACAACTGATTCCCCATCCCCCATATCCGTCTAAATGGCTTTAAGAACCCCATACTCAAATAGAACATTTAAATCGGAATCATGAGTTGACTGAAACAGCTATGGAAACCACAGAAACAGTGTTTATAAACAATTGCCAGGAAACCTAAATAATTATGTGTTGTTGGATCTTGATTAACCTTTGGGGACTGCTCTTTAAAAATACACGGAATAACAATACGTCTCTTCATTCAGGCAACTAACAAAGTTCTGTGCATGTTATCTTTTTAACAGCAACTACAAGAGGACTTGAATAAAAAATTGTTTGATAACCTCATAACATTTTTGAGACAATCTCATTCAGACTTCCAAAAGAAGAAAACAAAATGGGCTTGTCGAATGAAGTCCAGTGAAATTCCCACTGCAGCTGTTGTTCTAGGTAACGTTTTATCTGGCATTGCATTTTTATTTATTTATAATAACTGCCATAACTTGGTATGAATCCTAAAATTAAGAAAAAAGAGAGATTGGGTAGAAGACTTAATACAGGCAAGGATCATAACATTAAGAATTGTTAATGGGCAGATTAGACATGTTGGCAACATAGTTGCCAAACAGGCAACGGCTTAATGCTAACACAGGCTTTTCAGCAGTTTGCAAAGTATAAAAGCCAATTACACAAACATTTAAATATAAACAGCTATAATTAACATAGGCAATAATGCAATCCTATTAAAATGCAATGTTGTATCCAACATCACAGTTCCATGCATGCAACATACTTCTGCATGTGCAATGGAACTTCCACTTCCTCTCCTTCCACCTGCAGCCCCCTTCCAAACCCCATCTGCTGCAGAGAGTTGGGGGACTGTGGAGCAGATTTGGCAGGCATATACGGGGAGGAGAGGAAGGGGAAATCCCATTGCACTAACGTATCTATTTCCAGTGTTAGATACAACCCACACCAATTAATCCAGAAGGCCTGGGTCAAAAGATGAAAGGAATATCTGTATAAACAGGTGCATCTTCTACAACTGGTCAATTGCCAGTACAGATGGGTCCTTGGGTTTCAGCAGGGAGTGATAACACCGGTGTTGCCAGTGAAAACTCATGTCTGTGTTACCATAAGGCATTAATCATCAGGCCGTAACAAGACTAATTAGTTCCATTTGTTGATCTTAATGCCTGTACCAAGCAATTGAAGGGTATTTGGTCTTTTAGTAATGTCATACAGAGCAGAGTTGTTTGGGGCTTCTACTTTTTTTAGATCAGTATGTCAGAAACGGGATCTGCCCTGGTCACGTAAGGTGAATCATTCACTTTTAACAAGAAAAGGGCACACAGGCAGATGCACATTGCAGAGAGACAAACCACAAAGAGCTTTTCTCCTCAGCTGAGCTCCATCCAGTACTTGTCAAGTCTGCAATGCTAACATGGGAATAAGTCAATTAAATTCAGTAGGACTTACTTCTGAGTAGACTCGGTTAGGATTACACAACTCCCTTGCTCTGGTAAGAGATACTGCTTATATCTGAGAGGATTACTTTTTCCACAGTGTTGCGTTCCTAGATTTACTTCCAATAATCCTTAGATATTTCTCAGTAGAGATGTCCTAGCAATTTTCTAAAAGCATGAGTGAGGAAAATATATTTTCTTGAAGATGGTGGGGAAGGTATAGAATATACAGACCAGATTATGTATTCAAACTGATGAAACTGCTATTAAATTAATTTTGGTGTCATCCCAGACCAGAGTTTATTGTCTGAGTAAAATAGTTTAAACATTTTGGCTCATGTTGGTAGCTAGCAGAGATTTGTGTTTGTCACAAGCAGCTGGTGGAGGGGCCAGGACTCACTGGATGCCATCCTGTGATTGAAGCTCAGGGCAACTGTGAGGCCTTGCTCTCCTCCCAAGCTTCTGAGCTGGGAAAGATGGAAGGATAGCACTCATCTTTCCTTTGCTGATTCATTACATTTAATGTGTTTGCAAATTATTGGATATGTGCCACCTTCATTGCCAGAGCCTAGTTATTTCAGTTTTGTGTCTGCACATTCCTTCTAGGGTGTAAATTATTTCTTTTGCCTTTGCTTTTCTATGCCTTTTCTTGTTTTGTTGCTTCTTCATTCAAGCTGCAGATGCCTTTGCTATATTGCTAACTGCCTTTGAACTTCGTCTCAGTTTTAATATGGAGAGCTAAAACAAAGGCCCAAATCTCCCTTGGGCATGCATTACTAGTTGCATGACCTTTGGATCACAGCCGTGTGAGGGGAGGATGTCCTTTTGGATTTCTAGCTCTTTGCATTTTTGCATTTATGTGTAGATTTAACAGTATGTCCTCAGTTCCTTTGTCTAAGAGCCAGTTCTCATGTCAGCCTCATAATGAGGCATAACAAGTACAGAAGCTCCCCCTCTGTCTGAGCAATCTACTTCCAACACCACAAATGGTTGTAGATTCTAATGCACCCTCCCCCCTCCCATTGTCTCATTCAGTCTGTCAGCATCTGTTTTCTCCTTGAGAACAGGACATGAAAAAGGGCAAATGAGAATGCTGGAACTGGAGCAATTTAAGTGTGTGTTGAAATTAAACACCAAAAAAAAAATAAAATCCAAATTGGCTACTGGTAGTGTTCTTGCTTAAAAAATGAGATCTTTATATTTTTTTTAAAATGGGTTTCCTTATATTTTCCACCCACCCACCCCAAATAACATCCTGGATATAGATTTTTAAGCTAGCAGGCCTATTGTTCCAGATATTCTGTGAGGTTAAGCATTATATTGTTGTGTCTGATCAGTTTGGACATCTCCTGTTTTATGGTAACAGTTAGTGGCTTAAATGTCTATAGCCAATTCTTTGCCACAGAGAAAGTATACCCTAGTTTAATTAAAAGTAGTGAAATACTACTTAAACAGCTCTTTTAAAAAACCCTGACTTCTGTCCTTCACATATTATAAATGGTGACTTTGCTTATTATTTGGCCACGATTAATTTCTTCAGAAGTTTTGGAAGGGAAATAGGCACCGAGCAGTTAAGATTGCATCTTCTGACAAAAGTTGATTGCTTTATTGATCAGTCAGCCCACAGTTTGTTTATCCTTCCTCCTACTTCTGATGTACTTGTAAATTTTCCTTTTCCTTCTTTCACTAGAGAAGAGTACTAGAAAATATATTGACCTTTAAAATAAATTATGATATGCAAGACAGATAAAGTGGTTGTTCCTGAGCTTATATATGGAGCCTTCCCTTAAGTTAAAAATGTTTTTGTTAATCACTTTTTTCTAATTCAGGCTGCAATCCTATGGATGAATTTCCTAGAAGCAAGTTCTAGTTGAGACTTGCTGTACAGTGCTACCTCTGGATGCGAATGGGATCTGTTCCAGAGCCCCGTTCGCATCCTGAGTAGAACATAAGATGCGTCTGCGCGTATGGGGGTTGCGTTTCACCGCTTCCGCGCATGTGCGTGACGTCATTTTTAGTGTCTGCGCATGTGCGATCGGCGAAACCCGGAAGTAACACGCTCTGTTACTTCTGGGTCACTGCGGAGCGCAACCTGAAAATACTTAACCTGAAGCTACTTCAACCTGAGGTATGACTGTATATATTAAAAGATATATTTAACAAGTACAATGTAGATATAGTTCAAGATAGTCATCCACATTGCTACTGTTTTACCTCTACAAATGTAAAATGACTATATGGTAAGCATGATAGAAAAGTATATTTTGTCATGTTTAAATGCAAACAGCACAATTCTGACTTGTCTTACTCCTAGGTGTCAATGTTATGGACCATGATCTGACATTTAAAAGCCTCTCAGAAGTTCTCCATGATGATGTTACTCCTTTTGTAGTGTCCCTAAGGTCCAAAGAATGCCCAGGTAAATACTGCAATAACTTGAAGAGGCTTTTTAGTTAAGTAGCATGCGGAATATGGGAAGTATCCCTAGAAATACAGTATATTTAGGCCTTTCCATCATTAGCCTTGGCAGTCAATGTTTGCTTTCATCAAAGTGCTTCTTCTTCTTCTTCTTCTTCTTCTTCTTCTTCTTATTCTTATTCTTATTCCCACCCATCTGGCTTGGTTTCCCCAGTCACTCTGGGTGGCTTACAGAATATGTAAAGCAGAAGAAAACATCAAACATGAAAACTTCTCAATATAGGGCTGCCTTTAGATATCTTCTAAAAGTTGTACAGTCGTACCTTGGTTGACGAACGTTTTGGCTCCCGAGCGCCGTAAATCCGGAAGTGGGTGTTCCGGTTTGCGAACGTTCTTTTGGAAGCTGAACGTCCAGTGGGGCTTCTGCAGCTTCCAATTGGCTGCAGGAAGTTCCTGCAGCCTATCGGAAGCTGCACCTTGGAAGCTGAACGGACTTCTGAAATGGATTCCATTCGGCTTCCAAGGTACAACTGTATAGTTCTTTATCTCCTTGACATCTGAAGGGAGGGTGTTCCATAGGGAGGGCACCGCTGCTGAGAAGGCCCTCTGCCTGGTTCCCTGTAACTTCGCTTTTCGCAGTGAGGGAACCAGCAGAAAACCCTTGGAGGAGGAACTCAGTGTCTGGGCTCAGCAATGGGGATGGAGACGCTCCTTCAGGATTACTGGGCCAAGGCAGTTTAGGCATTAAAGGTCAGCACCAACACTTTGAATTGTGCTTGGAAACGCACTGGGAGCATTAATATTCTAACATGACTAGTTCAGTGGGTTTGAAGCCTTTCATTCTATTGTTGTTGTTTAGTCATTTACACAAGAAGTTGTGGGGGTATCTTGAGTACAAAGGGTTTTGTGGGTTTTTTTTGCAATGGGGTCAGCATGAAGAAGAGTTATTTATTTCAAGTTCTTACACATAAGAGAGTCAAATGACTTTTGTATGTATTATGTGTTGTATATAAACACATTACAGGTTTGGTAACATTCCAAACAAAAAACTGAAGTTTGCCTGACCTCCTGCACTGTGTGATTGTCTTTTATAGAGATGCAAGTGGTCAGTGCATATTCAGTGCTGCTCCTGTTGCCAGCTTGAGACCTTTAACTGGAGGTGTCACAAACTGAATCAGGAAACTTTTATGTGCAAAGCATGAATTCTATACTGAGTGGTGCTGTTTTAAACTATGCAAAATAAGCACACTTTATTCAGTTTTCTATATTTTAAGAATCTAGGCTGAAGAACTTGGTTTACCTTTGATGTAAATTTGATACAGGATTTGGTTGGTTGGTTGGTTGGTTTAGTCTGTGAATGAAAATGAGTGAAGTGAACAAGTCTTAGTCGCATAATTCCTTGAAAAATAGTTATTTTTTAACAAGATTGCTGAGAAATCTAGCATTTTCATTATTAAATATTTGTGTATGTATATTTTTATTGTCAAGGCATAAAACAGCTTCTGCAAAAGCTGATGATTCAGCTGATGGGTTGTCATGTAGATGTGGACTCATCCGAAGAAGAATATTCCAAGCCTTCCTCAAATCGGATCCGCTGCTCCGTGGCATCTCTTATTGATTGGTATAGGAACATAACCAAGGTAAGCTTCAGAATTGCCTCTTGTAAAGTGTCACTGTTTTCCAGACTTAGTTCCCGCTAAAAATTTTCCCTGATTTGCCCCATCTAGTTAAATAGCTTTATTGGTGAGGTGTAGATTACATCAAGATAAATCCTGTGTTGGGATAGATGCAAAGTACTTTAATGGATAATCCTTCTTCCTAGGGAATTCTGGGAATTGTAGCTGTGTGAGGAATAGGGGTTTCCTAACAACTCACAGCACATTTCCCAGGATTCTTTGGGGGAAGCTGTGATTGTTCAAAGTTGTATGATGATGCTTTAAATCAATAGCGCAGATGGTGCCTTGGTCTTGCTAAGGTAACAATTTACACTGTCAGTCTTAACACAAGCTAAGATAACACAAGAGAGGGTTTTTGTTTATCCTCCACTCCACTTTGTATATATATGTTAATTACATGTATATTCCATCTCTCATTCACCATGAACTCATCAAAATCTCCTATCCAGGCACTGATTTTAAGCCTATTTAGCTTCAGCAAGGTTGCTGCATCATGTTGCCTTCAAACCATGCCCCTGGAGCGTTATTTTTGATGAGAGGTTTAATTTTCTTTTCGTATTTCCCCCCAACATGCACTATGACTTGAAGGAAACCGATACCGAATCTCCATGCAGAAAAAGGGTGTTCTCTTCCAGACATCTGGAATCTCCTCCAGTTGTAGTTATTTTCAAAGACTTGGAAAGTTTCACAACCAAAGTTCTGCAAGATTTCATATTTATTAGCAGGTAATATGATAGATTGCATAAGGGGGGCGGGGTCTGTTCTAATTCATGAAAGCAACTGATAATCTTGACTTGTGCCTGCATTATTATTATTTGTCTGTTTCATAGTAAGTACAAATACAGGTTCGGGTTACTCTGTTGTGTCATTTGAAGATTAAATTATAGGCTGGGGGCACAGTGATGTGTACAATTCAAATGTGGAAGCAGACTTGCAGCCCACTCCTATGCATCCCCCCCCCCAAAGTAAGCCAATAAGGTTGCAATGCAGTGCATACTTACCTGTGAGTGATATATCTCATTTAACTCAATGGGACTTTTGTTTGAGTAGTCCCAAATGAAATTGCATGGTGGATTTAGTTGTAAAAAAAAAATTCCAGGAAGTGTGCCTAGAATAATAGCCAAAAGATATTTAGAGAACAAAATAGGAAAAATCTCTGGGATTTCTGAACAAACACTGGCTTGACGTAAAGTGGCGGAGCTAGCTGAGAAGTGGTCTAGAAATCAAATAAGAGCCTCAGCATAGTTTTACATTTTCTTTTTTTTTTATTGACGCAAGCACGACAGTAACAAAGCCAGTGGCACTTGTGCGTTTAAATATAAAATAATGATTAGGCACAAAAGTCAACCTCCTAATTCTGTGAAGGTAGGCTTGAAAGTATGAGTGCATTAGTGGATGGAATCTCAAAGCCAGGAGGTTTCTGAGCAGCATCTTCAGGAGCAAGGACTGTGTTTGCACCCTGCACCACACTTTACCTGTCTTTGCACCAGCAGAGGTAGAATAAATCATGCAAATAAACAAACATGTGAAAGTTGTCTTTGTCTGCATAGTTTACAAAGAATCCAGACTTTCTTGCTGTGTAGTACTTAATTTTTGCTGCACACAACCTTGTGTGTTTCCTTTGTTCTATATATCACTTTCAGTTATAATTTGAATTTGAGATTAAAAGGAAAGCTTCAGATTTATTTATTTTTAATCTACTTTCAAATATATATTTCAGCTGCAGCTCTGGCTGTCCAGATGTTGCTGGACTCCCATCTCCCATTGGCCCTAGCTGGCACTATCAATCCTCATAGATGATGTAGTTCAAGGCTGCAGGTTCTCCATCTTGCCTGCGGTCTTGAACTACGCATAGTGCACTAAGCAGGGAGTTGGACTAAGTGGCCTCTAATCAAAACCCCATGATTCTGTGATAACTGGCACAGCAAAACGTGTACCTATTAAACTGAGCACAGTGTAATAGCCATGTTATACTAGCCAACAAAGGACTTGACAAAGCTCCTCTTTCTGATGTCTTCCTGGGAATGTCAGCCCCTGACAGGCCACAATATGCAGCTGATTAGCTCCATTCTCTTTGGTATGTATCAAGTTGTACATGCCAAAACTAGGATGGCCAGAAGGATTTAAAGGCCACATTCCACATGAATAGAGGCTATGAATTGTAAAATTATGTTTTTGCTTCCTTGCCTCATTAATATTGACACCACTGTATTGTTTAATGGGTGGGTGGTGTTGGAATGTATTGCCCTCTGATCACAATATACAAATTTAATTTTCCCTCCCTCTCTTTTTCTCTTATGTACCATAGTCATTGTATACAAGAATTTCCACTGGTACTTATTTTTGGAATTGCCACCTCTCCAATGATCATCCATAAGTTACTTCCTCACACAGTTTCCTCTTCGTTATGCATAGAGCTCTTCCAGTCTCTTTCATGCAAAGAGCATTTGACTAAAGTAATTGACAAGGTAATTGCCTTTAACTACAAAGGAAAAAGTAGTTTTTATTAAACGATATGATAAAAGTAAAACTGTAGATTTTTGAATGCAAGGCAGCACCCTTTTAAATATGTCTTGTATATGTTGGGATAACCCACCAAATTATGTAATAAATTGAAAGGAGCAAGGTTTTAATAAATGCTATTTTCTTCTTTTTTACTTCAGCTACTCCTAACAAGCCAATTTCCCTTTAAACTTAGTGAGAAAGTTCTGCAGGTGCTAATAAATATATTTTTATACCATGATTTCTCTGTTCAGAACTTCATCAAGGGATTTCAGGTAAGAACAACACAGTTGATGAACTTTAGATGTTACACTTCTAGCAAACTTAGGTTTACTACTTCACTGTGAAAATTAAGGCAGTTTCTGGATTATAATAACACTGCAGACTGCAACTGGGTTTCATATGATTGAGTACTTCTACTTACTTCCCTGCACAAACAGAACTGGCATGGAGAGGAGAAAAACCCTTCTCTTTGATGTCTGCTTTCTGTGTACAAAATCCCCACATATGTAATGGCACTGTTTCACCTAGAACAGATTGATAGGTTACAATCGCTCATTTAGCTGGGGACCACGCATGTGTCTTACACCATTGAAATGAAACAACAGTGGTTTGGCTGATTGATTTCACTCAGAAGAAAAAGGAAATAGGAAACAAATGGGTGGGAAGATAAAATTTGTAAACTTTAACAAAATCTATTGAGCGATTCCTTCATGAAAATACATGGAGTCAGCATGATATATTTCTGTAACACTGCTGTCCCAGTGAATAAATCTATCAGATCAGTTATGTATACACTAATGGGCTGGTTTCATAACTAATCCATCCAGTTGCATATTGAAAATGTACTCTACAACTGGCATAATTGCTATTTGTTCAGAGTATATAATACTGAGCACCAGTGGTGTTGGTTGCGGTTGCAGAGCAGGGAGGAATGAAAAAAGCAAAGTGGTTGATTATTGGTCTCTGTGGATAATTATTCATTTGCCTTTTAGGGAAGCAAGTGATTTCTGTAACCTGATTTACTGCCATATTTTTAAAAATGCATTGCACATGGTTTCAGCTTGATGCTAATTATTTAACAAAATAGATATATTTTTCCAATTGCTAACAATAGTTCTGATATTTTGGAAAATAAAATTTTGAAATCTCAGCATTGATATGTACTGTGATGACCTTGGTGCCTGCAGCTCTCTCTTTTGGAGCATTGTTATTCCCACCCACTCAGTGTGCTGTGCTGTGAGCTCCAAGAAGCTAGGAAGAGAACAGAAACGTTATCACACAGTCAGTGTGAAAACATTCGAAGACTGCCATCTTTTAGAAGGTAAAAGATGAAAATAAATCACTGCCTGCCTTTAGGTGAATTTCTTTTCAAGTTTAGCCTTTCACATGTGGTTACATATGGCTCGTATAGTTGTGTGTAATTTCATATGAGACTGCATGCATGCTGTGCAGAGAGGTCTCTGGAACCTGGTCTTGAAAATGACCATATTCCAATGGATCTATGCATTCATGGGAGACAAACTGTGTTTGCAGCTAGAGGGTACTTTTGCCATTTTTGCTGCAGCCACTTGCTGTGCTGAATGTGCAAGCTCCATTTTAAACTGAAAATCAACTTTCCTTGATAGCAGCATGCAATGGAGTACCATTAGCAGGATTTCTGGAAGTCAAAAAGTTGATCTTCCTGTGCCTTTCCCTCTATCAACTTGCTTTAGTTCCATTTTTTTTTACTTCATTTCCAAGACTGTTGTTGCTATTAACCATCCAGACCTTTATTTAAGAGATTCTAATTGAATGGAATTCTAATGGAAATTCTGATTGAAATGAATTAAGTGAACACAAAATTGCACATGGATTCCCCCCCCCCGAGTACTATCTGTCTGTCTGTTTGCCACCTGGTACACATAGCCTGGAAAGTACTGTGTTAGATCCAGATCTCAACTTTTTTGAATGAAACATCTCCTTCTGTCCACAAAAGGCTTTTGATCTACAGTGAGGGGGGAAAGTATTTGATCCTCTGCTAAATTTGCCCATTTACCCTCTGATGAAGAAATGACCAGTCCATAATTTTAATGGTAGGTTTATTGTAGCTGTGAGAGATAGAATAACAACAATTAAGGTCCAGGAGTGGCCTAGCCAGTCTCCAGACCTTAATCCCATCGAAAATCTGTAGAGGGAGCTGAAGGTTCGAGTAGCTACACATCAGCCTCGTAATCTTACTGACTTGGAGAGGATCTGCAAAGAGGAGTGGGACAAAATGCCTCCTGAGATGTGTGCAAACCTGGTGGCCACCTATAAGAAATGTCTGACCTCTGTAATTGCCAACAAGGGTTTTGCCACCAAGTACTAAGTCATCTTTTGCAAAGGGATCAAATACTTATTACACTCATTATAATGCAAATCAATCACTGACTTTTGTCTTCTGGGTTTCTGGGGTTTTTCCTGTTGTTATTCTGTCTCTCACAGTTACAGTAAACCTACCATTAAAATTATGGACTGGTCATTTCTTCGTCAGAAGGCAGACGGGCAAATTTAGCAGGGGATCAAATACTTTCCCCCCTCACTGTAGCTGGGAAATGCCATAGTGGAAAGTGGGAGGCATAAGAACATAAGAAAAACCTACTGCATCAGGCCAATGGTCCACTTAAGTCCAACATTCTGTTGTCCCAGTGGCCAACCAGATGCCTATGGGAAGCCTGCAAATAAGACCTCCTTTGGTTTCCACAACTGGTATCCAAAAGCATACTGCCACTGACTATGGAGGCAGAGCATAGCCATCATGGCTAGTAGCCACTGAGAGCCTTATCCTTCATGAGTTTGTTTATTCCTTTTCTAAAGCCATCCAAGTTGGTGACCATTGCTGCCTCTTGTGGGAGCAAACTCTGTAGATTAACTATACAACTTTGATGGTCTCCTCTCCACCTGCAGTCCCCCACTCCATCTCCAACTCTATTCCAGAGGATACCCCAACACTATGGAAAAGATTTTTGTAGGGTACAAGAGATCGCAGAGAGAAGGGAGAATTTGCAGAAGGTAGTTTTTCCACCCCTTACGCCAGCAAGTGCAAAGTCTAGATCCAAGCCAGAGTTAGTTTCTCTTATGTTTAGGAAGATAATATGTAATATCCTTCATCATCATCATCATTATTATTATTATATTTTAGAATGTGTGTATTCCAGATGGAACAATAACAACAGCTCATCTAGTATAAACTGGTAGATTCCCAAGGTTCCAAAATACTGTAATGAAGTCACTTCCTTAAAAAAAATGAAAGAAATTATATTGTATGGTTTGGTTTGGCTTTTCATTTTTTGAAGCACACTTTTCTTTTCTCTTCAGGTTTGTTGAAAACCAAGTATCAAACAAGCAGACAGTTCTGCTGACAGATGATGAATGTTTAAAGGTAAAATGTAGGCTGAAAAACCCCCTTAAGCTTTTAAACCCCTGAGTTCAAGCATTCTTTCCTACTGTGCTAAACAGCATAGAGTGAGCAGTGGGACCAAGGAGCAGCCCTGCTCCCAGCACTGCTTGCTCCATCTAAGCCCTCCTGCAGTATCCATGCATACAGCATGTATGTTTGTAGGGAGGGGGCCTATTCACATGTAGTTGGACATGTGAAGGTTTCCCCTAGAATCTGGTGATTGTTCAGGGTTTGATGGACAGGCAGTCAACAAAATGCATGACAAATCTTTTGGCTAACATACATTTCTGTGTAAAGCAGGAATGGGGAATCTCTCTCAGTGGAGAGCTGCATGGTGGTAAGAGGCAAAAGTAGGCAGAGCAATGAATGTGAATGTTACTTTGGTACAGTAGACAAGTTTCTACACACGTGCGTGGGCACACATGCATGCACACCCTTTTTATCCTCCACCTGGCCAAGTAAGAAGCATTGGAGTTTGAGGACACTTTCCAGCTGGGCAGAAACACTCAAGGAGGGTGAAAAGGAGGAGGAGTGAAGATATGGAGAAACCTAGAGGGTTGCATTTGGTCCCCAGCCCTGATATAAAGCAGCCAGATGTTGCAGAATTATATTCCATTGAAGTCTTTCATATTACACATTTGATAATGGGAGCCAAACCCATATTTTCATGTGTTATGTGTAACCAGCCCATTCACTCACTAAGTATGGCTTGTCTCTTCGACCTGAGCATGCATAGGATTATATCCTTCCAGCAGCACTATGCTACTTTTATGTATTCAGAAGTCAATCCCATACAGTTTAGTGAAGCTTACTGTTGAGTACGGAATGAATTACAGCTTCAGATGTTTATATACAGAAATTCATGAGTCTTAGAAAAGTCAACTGAGGTCCAGTTTTTTATACGATATAATGCAGAATGTCCAGAAAGACGTATACCTGACATGCATTAAAATGCTGCTCTGTTGTTTTGGAAGTGAAAGATTCTCTTTGGAAGATCACCCTCCTCAAGTCATCTTTATCTGCTAGAAATTATTCATCAAATGAGAGACAGAGTGGCAAACAAGGGCAGTGAAAGCACCAGTGATTCAGTGCTGCATCTTTCCAGCTTAGATAAGGCTTTCATAAAACTGAAATTAAATCTTCCTCCTTTGGGAATTGTCAGACTTCATTTCAAAGTTATAACAATGGTTGAACTTAATAGAAAAACCTGCCAAAAACAACCCAATACCATCAAATAGAAGGCCATAGCACAAAATTATCTGTCTGATGCATCCAATAAATTTAGCAGAACTGGCACACAAATGGATTTCCTCTGTATATCTGTAAGGGGCTGAAGATCTCTAAAGTAAATTTTGTGTGATAGGAAGATATAATCTCAGATCAAATAATTCTGCTAGAATAGAACAAATGGACTAACTTCTCAAAATACTGACTTCTTCCATCTGTAAATTATAAGAAAATTTGTCAGGCTTTGTTATGGCACTAAGCTTTCAGTCTTTGCCAAAAATTTATGTAGTCTGCTATTCCCTATATAAAGGCAGGCATTAAGTGTTGGCTTTTATAGAAAAAACATTGAGGTTCATTTTAGCCAACTGATAAGAAGTTTCAGCTTCAGACACACAGGGGCACAGCTTGTTGGAGTTGTAAGGCAATCTCAAACACAAATGAACTACCTACAGGAGATCTTTAGTCACAACTAATTTAAGACACATTAATTTCAATGGGTCTGGCTCCTAGGTATAGTTAAGTCTCAATCCAAACCGTTAAACGTTTAAGTTGCTTATCGCGGATGGCGTTGTGGGTAAAACCTCAGCGCCTAGGGCTTACCGATCGCATGGTCGGCGGTTCGAATCCCCGCGGCGGGGTGCGCTCCCGTTGCTCGGTCCCAGCGCCTGCCAACCTAGCAGTTCGAAAGCACCTCGGGGTGCAAGTAGATAAATAGGGACCACTTACCAGCGGGAAGGTAAACGGCGTTCCGTGTGCTGCGCTGGCTTGCCAGATGCAGCTTGTCACGCTGGCCACGTGACCCGGAAGTGTCTGCGGACAGCGCTGGCTCCCGGCCTATAGAGTGAGATGAGTGCACAACCCTAGAGTCTGGCAAGACTGGCCCGTACAGGCAGGGGTACCTTTACCTTTACCTTTTAAGAAGTTTCAGCTTCAGACACACAGGGGCACAGCTTGTTGGAGTTGTAAGGCAATCTCAAACACAAATGAACTACCTACAGGAGATCTTTAGTCACAACTAATTTAAGACACATTAATTTCAATGGGTCTGGCTCCTAGGTATAGTTAAGTCTCAATCCAAACCGTTAAACGTTTAAGTTGCTTATCGCGGATGGCATTGTGGGTAAAACCTCAGCGCCTAGGGCTTACCGATCGCATGGTCGGCGGTTCGAATCCCCGCGGCGGGGTGCGCTCCCGTTGCTCGGTCCCAGCGCCTGCCAACCTAGCAGTTCGAAAGCACCTCGGGGTGCAAGTAGATAAATAGGGACCACTTACCAGCGGGAAGGTAAACGGCGTTCCGTGTGCTGCGCTGGCTTGCCAGATGCAGCTTGTCACGCTGGCCACGTGACCCGGAAGTGTCTGCGGACAGCGCTGGCTCCCGGCCTATAGAGTGAGATGAGTGCACAACCCTAGAGTCTGGCAAGACTGGCCCGTACAGGCAGGGGTACCTTTACCTTTACCTTTTAAGAAGTTTCAGCTTCAGACACACAGGGGCACAGCTTGTTGGAGTTGTAAGGCAATCTCAAACACAAATGAACTACCTACAGGAGATCTTTAGTCACAACTAATTTAAGACACATTAATTTCAATGGGTCTGGCTCCTAGGTATAGTTAAGTCTCAATCCAAACCGTTAAACGTTTAAGTTGCTTATCATATATTTTTGAAGATTCACTGTTTAAGAAGTAGTTGCTTTATTGAAGACTTTTTATTTTCTGCCACAGTAGTTGATTTCTTTTAAGGGAAATTGGTGTAAAATAATAGTAGTAAAATGGGGAGAATAGAAAAATAGTTGACACCCACTGCCCAAGATATTGTGGGTATACTCCTTTACATCCACTAGGAGGCAGATTCTTTGAAGAAAGATTGCCCACCCACCTAGGAGTAAATTTCATTGAACTTTGAGTAGACATGTATCAAATTGTGCTATAACTTGTACAGTTGGACTATAGGCTCCCAGTTGCTTGCTGTAGCAAGTAGTAGGCTAATCAGACATTTTCCTTTATCAATTTAGGAAACAACACAAGAATTGCTTCAAGACCTACATACTTACCATGAAAATTATTTTCCAATTCTATGTTGTCTTCATGCTTTCACATCTTCTCTTCCCAAGTATCCATTAGGCAAACAAGTATGTACAAATCTTTTCTGCTTCATGTTTTCACATCTTGAGGAGTTTGAATTCATTTTGCAGTCCTGCTGCTTCACTATCTCTGCAATAGAGCCCAAGCACTATTGAGTTCTTTTTTCTTTCTTTTTACTGTTTGTATCACCCAATATCCGTGCATGTACATCCATCTCCGTGTCTTCTTGACTCTGAAGCAAACACTTAGGTTTTTAGACTTAGTTATATTGGGTTGCATCTTAACCTGCTGGCCACAAATGGAAAGGCTCCAGCTGTACCTGCAGAGAGTCCTCTGTGAACCGGATGTTTATATGGTGGGAAGAAGAGGTGACTTCTGCTTATATTTTTCCTACTTCCTGTCCCCCAGAGCTACCTCCTAAACTGTTCAAGATGATCCCAAGTGTCTCAAGCAGATTTTCAGAGAGAGGAGATTTAGCAAAAATCATCATCCATGCAGGAAAGCATTCAGTTCATGGAGTTATGTTCTGCGTAACTCTGGAGGATCAAAGATTTGGAGCCATCTAATTGCTTTGGCATCCTTCTGGAAATCAGTACAGTACTTGAAGGAGCGTCTCCACCCCCATTGTTCTGCCCAGACACTGAGATTCAGTGCTGAGGGCCTTCTGGTGGTTCCCTCGCTGCGAGAAGCCAAGTTAGAGGGAGCCAGGCAGAGGGCCTGCCTTCTCAGTAGTGGCACCTGCCCTGTAGAACACCCTCCCACCAGATGTCAAAGAGAAAAACAACTACCAGACTGTTAGAAGACATCTGGAGGCAGCCCTGTTTAGGGAAGCTTTTAATGTTTAACAGACTACTGTATTTTAATATTTTGTTGGAAGCCGCCCAGAGTGGCTGGGGAAACCCAGCCAGATGGGTGGGGTATAAATAACAAATTATTTATTACTATTATTATTATTGAAACTGCACTCTAAAAGGGCTAGGAAAAAGATACATTTCCCAAGGAACAGTTAAAGTAGCTTAAGTCTGTGGTGTAGATTTATGCATATCCCATATCACACAAGTGTCCTGTTTGGGGCAGGACACCCTAGATTTACAGAAGCCACTTGGCTTCTGATGCCAGTCCCAAAGTCCCATTTTGGTTCTCACCACCGTTTCTGCCACAGCCACCAATGTACTTCTGGAAGCCAGTGCCACACTCGCCTGGGAACCAAAAGAGTGCTGAACCAAAAGATGCAAGTTTGTTGGTGCTGCATTCTCCTATTCCTCTGGCATAGGTTTTCTTTGTAATCTGGGTCTTGGGCTACAAACACTCCCCCTATCAGTGGCGGAGCTTCATGCTCTGGCACCGGGGGGGGGGCAGAGAGCAGGCGGGGGCGGGGCTGACATGCGTCCTGGGGGCGTGGCACACAGCCCACACGGGTGTGACGCACATCCTGGGGGCATGGCGCTCTTCCTGAGGGGGCGGGGTGGCCAGCGCAGGCAGGGGGCAGCTGCGATGGCGCGCTGCCAGGGGCAGTGTGCTCCCCTCGCACTCCTCTTCCTCTGCCAGTGCCCCGTACCCCGTTTTAAAGATCTGAATGGTGTTGAGTCATCCACATTTGAGGTCAGTGAGTCCTGAGGACTTCCAGCTTTTCATGAAAACAGTGACAACTTAGCCCTTTGTGTTTTAGATTTTTTAAAAATGCTAAATTTAGTCTATTCCATGCTTGTAAAACGTTCTCTTCTATTTAACAGATCAGAGAGTTATATTGCACATGTTTGGAAAAGAAAGTGTGGGAAACAGAAGAATATGAGTCAGCTATTCAGCTGGTGAGGTAGCCTTCTTTCCATTTTCTTCTTGTGTTTTAGATATTTTAAATGCCTCCATCTGCTATTCAAGAAGAACTCAGTAATGTTGCCAAACAGGAAGCTTTTTTGTAACTGACCACATTGTTTCTCTTTGATAAAGTGGATGTTTTTAATTTACATTTCTATCCTTTATAGTGGGGTTGCCAGCAGGGATACAGAGCCAAACTCTAATTTTTCATTCATGCTTAGTAACGCTGTGAGGAAAACCATTGAGCTGTTCACTGTATCCTATTACATTTCATCCCCACCCGTTTTCTCCAAGGATTTTGGGACAACAAACATGGCTCCCTCCCCCATTTTATTATGTGAACAAGCCAGTGAAGCAAGTAAAAATGAGTAATTGGATTAAGATACTGAGATTTTGAACCTAGAACTTGCTGTTTCAAGCGTGACACTCTATTCTCACTACATCATTCTGGCTGTCATTGGTGTGTGCATATGTATATACGTACTTTCAGCTATAGATGTCAGGATTTTGAGGGTATGGTTTTGATTTAGAAGTTTTTGCTGTGAGCCTACCCATCAGGGCTTTCATTGCACCTAGCTATCCCAGGTGACATTTCTGTGTAATTTCCCATCTTCACAATGTTCTTACAGTAGCCCTGAATGTGCTGTGTTGAAATATCTTGAGTTTGAATGAAAGGATTTTTACTAATGGAGAAGATTCAGAATAAAACTATTTGAGATTTGTAGATTATAAAGAGTGGAATCCAGATTAAGTTAATTGAATGTAGTTACCTTTGAAATCACTAGGAACTAAGTAATGGCTAAGGTTAAGCGTATCTGTGAGCTCTTAGAGTTGCATCATATATAGTGCACAGTTTTGTAACTAGCCAAGTAGGGAATAGTGGGTTATAGCCAATGCTCAACAAATGACATTCCACTCTCACAACAGGATGTTCCTTTTCTCTCCTCTCCCTGTGGGCCCCCAAAATCTGCACCCTCTGGAACAGATTTTGAGGCTCCACAGGAGAGGAAGAAGTAATTCTATTGCACAAACAGAAGTCTCTTGTGCAAATGGAATAGCAGCATTGAATACAACCCAGATACTTAAATGGTTTTAACTTTGTTTCTTAATAGTCCACATTCTTAAACAATAAAACTGGTAGCTTGAAAACCATTATGAGTTTTCCATGCTTTTGCAAAAATGCTAGACAAAAGGCCAGGCATTCTGCTAAATGCTTCAAGCAGTTTACTGTGTCTATAATAAGTTACGAACATTGTTGGGCTGTTTTTTCAGGATGATGGCCAAGGATGAGTTGGTGGTGATTCTTGAAAAATGTGTGGAGATTATTACTTCCTCTCCTTCAGAACATCTTAAAATCCCTTCAGAGAAACTGAAGCAGTACCTGGACCAATTTAGGAATCTTGAAGGTATTTTGTACCAGTTTGTGTTAGAAATTTAAAGTCCATTCCCAGCATCAGTCACAATTCTCACTGAAAACTTGGAAAATAGCTTCCGTATACTGGGCACCGTTATAAGAAGAAACTATTGGCAGACAAAAGAATTATTGAAATGTTTGTCACAGTTACAGCAGCCGAGGAAAGTAGATAGTCATGAAGTCTGTAGGCTTCCCAACTTTTCTGAAATAAGTCAGCAGCAGGCCTGTTTAATTTTAGAAAATGAATTCCTGAAGTAGTAATGCAAATAAGAAAGTGGCTGTGGGTTTTTTTTGTGTGTACAGCTAACATGCAGACCTGCAGCAACAGGTCATTGTCATTGTCCTTTTTCTTCATAGGGGTAGCCTAATTTATTTTACTGTACTACACGATTTCTAGACAGCCTGTGATAATACCACAGACCAGCACTGCTTGTTAAGATAAGGCAGACTGCCATTTGCTGAGCATTACTCCAATTAGATCTGCCCTTATCGTACACAGCTTAAACTAAATAGGAGAAATGTTAGTTTTCAGGCCTTGCACTGCCCCTGCATTTGGCCACCTACTCCATAACTGTTGCAGAATAAAAAAATGAATCCGGTGTTTACGAAGCAGTGGTTTCATTTATGAGGTTTTTGACCTATGCCCATTTACAAAGGTTTTGCTTGTCTGCCTACCCACATTGATAACCAGAGTAACAAAAATGGCCAAATACAGGCTTATTTTTGGATTTCTGGCCCGTTCCTTAGCAAAAGATTTTATACATTTCTTAAATGATACAACTTGAATAAAGAGAACTTTAACTTCAGTAATGTTTACTCTAACTGTCCAGTGTAGGTTGTAGCCAACCCACTCTTAATACTTTAAGAGGACACCTTAAAATCAATGGAGTTAGGTTACTTCTGTTCATGGTTTTCAGTGGGCCTCCTTGGAATATGACTTAGTTGGAGTCAGCACACCACAATTCAGCTGCTGACTGAATTGGTTCACCTCAGTATCCTCAAAGTGTTTATAGCTCTTCTTTAAATGAGAGTTGTGTGGTGAAGTGGTTAGTGTCAGATTAGGACTTGGGAGACCTGGGTTCAAATTTTCACCCTGCCGTGAAGCTCACAAAGACCTTGGTCCAGTCACTCTTTCTCAGCCTAAACTACCTTACAAGTTTGAGGGATAACTATGTATGCCACTGAGTTCCTCAGAGGAAAGGCAAGATACAAATAGGGGCTAGCAAGACTGCTTAAAATTAGCAGTCTGCAGATGTTATTAAAATGTATTATTCTTGGAAGCATTATTTGCTGTTTTCGATGTTCTGAAAAAAGACCCCAGATATTTAATACGCTGCATTTGGAAGAAATACAATAACCTTTGGCTTCATTGTGAACAAATTTCTTTCTGATGCTGATCAGTTCAACACATGTTGCTTATAAAACCTCAAACTACGTACAAGACAGAAATATGAATGCTAGATCAGAAAGTGAATGAGAGCATTTCTTTCTGACTCTGAGAGAAATGTAGGGGAATTGTGCAAGGCACTAATTACAAGGCAAGCGTGAGGGTCCCAAACTCACTCTTTCCTCATTATGCTAACTTGGGGGAGAGAATCAGCAGTTCAAAAGGTGTGAGTAACCCTTCCTTTGCCTGCAAATTCACCCATCGTTTTCCACTCTGCCAACTTGAAGTCGTCCAGAAAACAGAGGGGGAGTGTGCAAATCAACCAGTGACTCTTTTCCACCTGTAAGCTCATCAAAGGGAAATACATAAACAGAGGCGAGGATTATTTTGATTTGTAAGAAATAGAAGTTTTGTGCGAAGACTACATGTATTAGGCAATTGGCAAACATGAGCTTTAAATCTGTTAAAGAGCTTAATGCTGAAACCTCATAATCAAGGGCTCAATAGATGTGAGAATAGAATTGCAAATATAGGAATATGTGAAGATTTTGAGGAGAACCATCTTATGCGTGCCGTCAATAGGAATAGGTGGAAATTATCCAAATATGAATCAGAAAGCTGTAGTTGAGCTTTGTGCTTTATTTTTGTGTACTTTTAATTCCGTAAATCTTTGGTGCTTGAGGCAGTAGAAAATAAGCCTCTTTTCTTTCTAAATATTTTACATAGGGGCAGTGGAGCGGAGTGAGATTCAAAACGTTGTATCCAGCTAAGTTATACTAAGAGTAGACCCACTGAGATTAGTGTAGCTAAATCAGTTGCAGCCATTAATATCAGTGGGTCTACTCTGCAGATGACTTAATTGAATACAGCTCCTAAAAGTATATATGTGTGTGTTTAACAATAAACGAAAGCTCTGGAAGGCAGTGGAACAGAGCAGTTTAGTTTCCGCGAATGTGCCCAATAAGATTTAATATGGGATTAAGTGGTGCACAGGGATTTCAGTCTTGATGCATCTTATCTCTTATTCTTCTTTGAATAGGAAGTTCTTAAGCTGTCCTGTTTGAATGCAGGAAATTGATGGGGGCAGGGAGAGAAGGGGATTGCAAATTTCTCAAAAACATATTCTCATCTGTTTTCCACTTAACTGTTTGCATCTTTCTCTTCCTTCCATGGACAGGCAGTAGCAGTTCACATAACCCACACAGTTTTCTGACTGACTGACCCCTGTTCTTATTCTGATAGCAGAAGCGAATGGTGGTCAAGAGGAGCCCATCTCCTCACTACAAGAACTTCAGAAGAAGACAGATCTTTATCACCTGCAAAAGGTCAGACTACCTAGGAATGAAAATATTATTAGCTAGACTGATGGCCGTATTTTAAGCACCTTTGGAATACAAACCAGATAAAGAGAGCAGTTTCAGCTTCAACACAGTGTGATCTTGAAATTCTGACACAGTCCAATGTAGCGAAGGGACAGGGTCCTCCCCAACCCAGTGTTTTCCTTCTTGGTCTGTTCTTTACCATGTCCATTCTTGTCAAAATATACTGAATTCTCTGAACACCCAGATGTTACAACTTGTGCAGAAGTGGATGATAATATGATTTGATTAATCCCGAGAGCAGGAGTTGGGTTTTGCTTGGCACAAATGTTTTACTCTCCCTTGTGCAAAGTATCACAGGGTGCAGGTACTAATTGAATTTTGCATTATTGGTAAGTTTTAATCTCAAGGTGCTCCAGGGCTCAGGTTTTTTTCTTCAAAAGTGAATAATCTGAAGTTATACCAGTAAGAGGCAGCAACTTATGGCTCTTCACATCATGGCAATAGCTGACCTTGGGCCAGTCACTACTTCTCAGCCCAATCAACTTTGCAGATTAGTCGTAAGGACATAGTAGCATGGAACCATGTGCTGAGTTCCTTGGATGAAAGGTATAATTCAAGGAAATACCTAGTCAGAGAGAGGCCCATCAACATAAACAATCTCCATTGTTCAAGCATGTGGTACTACATATTCATTGGGAAGGAAGGAATTGATGGGAAAAATCTTGCTACAAAGATGTAGCAGTCACATAAGCACTGGCAGTAACCTCAGATCCTGAGTAATTGAGGCTCTGCCATGGAGAGCTAGCCCTTTGGCTCAGCTTGATTGGTCAATCTAGCTGCAAATCAGGGTTGAAGTGTAAAGCAGATTTTAAGAAAACCCAAGAGTTTCACTTACTTGCTTGCTTGGATTAGTATATTATTCTTGCTCTTTGCTGTAATAGAATCACAACTGATGAATTTTAGAAGGAAAGAATTACCTGGAATTTCTGTATCAGGTGGTCATGAATTTGTGGAAACTGTTAGTTCTAGTCCAATAAAATTTCACTTACATGATAGTTGTTAATACTTGTAAAAGTGCAACTGTACTAGTTAAGGAACACAATACTATTTTGTCATCAAGCTAATCCTCTTTATTATTTATCACTGAAATCCACAATAATAAGCTTTTTCTTTTTCATTTAAAAAAATCTAATAACCTCATTAGCATTGCCAAGTGATTTACTCAATATAATTACTTGGAAATTCCTCTTTTGTTTTGCTTTAGACCCTGCTGGAGATGAAGGAATCAAGAAAGCTTAAGAAACTAACAAAATTTGAAATGCTTCGTTTTGAAGTGGTTGACTTTGTAGATGGCCTTGTAAGGTTAGCTTTGCTTTCTTTCTGACTTGGTTGTACAACTTTGCGTAACAAATTTAGTTCAACAGTAGACAAAGGCGCAGTTCAGCTGTGATGAACCATGGTTTGTTCAACCAAGACAAATGTGCACACCTTCCTTCCTCTCATTCCCTCATCCCTGTGCAATAGGAGGGGAGGGAGGTGCACACACAAAGTTCATTCCCAATCCAACAAAGCTGAACTAAGCCCAGATTGGAAATGATAAGATTGGGTAAAAAGTATCTGCAGAAAACCACTCTGTTTCATGCCAATACATTGTGTTCTTAACTTGAACTTGAAATTGGCCCAACATTGCATCAAGAACAAAGAATGTTGTCAACTAAATAGCAGTCTGGCAGGATGGAGGGTCAAGGGCAAAAGGAGGGAGTAGCACATGATGATAACTGATGGGTGTCATAATAAGACAGCTGTGGAGTGCAGTAGCATTAACTATGGGGGTTGTGGCTGAATAGTTTATAAACATGGCTTATTCAATAAATCAGGGTTTTTATTTGCTTTGGATGTTTTTCAGTTTCACTTTGGTTCATGGAAATTCAACTAAGATTGAAATACAGCTTTAATATGGAAATCACCTACAAAATGTTGTGTTAAGTAGCTCTCTCAAAAGGAAAGATTGAAATACAGAAGAAAAAGAAAACAGGCAGAGAAGTTGTTAAGTAACGTGTCACTACAGACTAGGAGACTTTTCATCCTCCTATATTTGATAGGGCACACATTAGCAAACTGATATTGGACCCAAGTCGCGTTTTTTAAAAGCTACTGAGGTGCGTTTTACAACTGCTGCAAATATGTAGAGGAGTTAAATCTGCACAGATCACATTTTGGAGGAATCTGAAAATGGGACAAAATGTGGTAAATGTTGTTGGTAACAATTGATGGCTTTAGTAGTCCTTCAATTGCTGGTCATTTCCATAAAGTGAGATTGCCAGTGGTGTGTGCAGATTGTTTGTAACAACTTGCGAGAGAGAAAGAGTCAGAATTTTTCATTGCCAAAATTACAATGAAAAGCCCCCAATAATTTCTGTTTATGGCATCTAGCCATTTGTCTACATAGTATCAGAGTTCATTGCAAAATGTATATGCTTGTTGGTTGCTGAGCACTGATCGTAGTAGGAATTAAGAAAAAAATCCATGTGTAATACTAGTCTCTCTCCTGCCCTTTATTCATTGGTGGTTTTTCAGAAATTACCTTGCGCCTGCAGAGATGCAGACATTGCATGAGGTGATGTATTTCAGTGCAGCTAATACCCTCCGTGAACATTTGAATGCTGCCCCACGTGTTGCTCTTCACACTGCTCTCAACAATCCATATTTCTACCTGAAGGTAAGAAATGGGCGGCTAAGCAATGTGCCCACACCCTCCTTGTACTTGGCGATCCCTAACTATGTTTAATGCTGTCCTCCCCGGCTTCCCTCATTGGGTTCAACATGATGAGCCCCCACAGCATCTTATTGCTTGAAATGTTGCTAAATGGTATTTAGAATCTCAGTTATGGGTCGTGGAGTGTGTTCCATAATGTAATCATTTGAAAATCGTGGCACTGTGTTTGGATCATGCAAAACGATCACAAGGTGGCTGTTCTTAAATACTTGTGAATCATTTTTTTGACTTTGTGAATTGAGTAATCCTGTCCCATGATCACTCCCATGGCTTTTATTTAATAAAAACCTAGATTTTGTAAGATCCATAGACAAGCCTGTCACAAGATTTTTCTCTTAACCTCCTGAGATACTGAAAATGGTAAAACTATACAAGATATTTAACTACCTGCTAAAATATCTGTTGCCTGTTGTTATTGAATTTTTCAACGACAGATCTTCCACTGAAGCACTTTTGATCAGTTTCTTAATAAAAGTATCCACATGCTGACAAAGAAAAAGGAGGAGACTTTAGCAGGCAGATAGCATTTCCTTTTTTTAAGATATATTATAAAATTCAACCTATTTTTATTTGCTGCATTGAGTTAAGTCGTGGAATATAAATTGACAAGAGCCAGGTTGGGAAAAGAATGTAAATTGTGTATGTGCCTGTTTTATTTATTTGATCTTATCAGTTATCTGATTTTATGCAGTGTTACACAGTTTAGATGGGGAAAACAAGCTTAATTCAAGTTCCAATATATTTGATAAAAAGCCAAGTCTTTGGCCTGGC
Organism: Podarcis raffonei; assembly: GCF_027172205.1. Taxonomy (NCBI): domain Eukaryota; kingdom Metazoa; phylum Chordata; class Lepidosauria; order Squamata; family Lacertidae; genus Podarcis; species Podarcis raffonei. The sequence goes on from NC_070604.1 coordinate 44,675,720, forward strand.
ATATCTGATTAATTTCTTATGCGCTTTGGGCAACTGTTTCGGGTATCTGTGAGTAGTAATCTCTGTTATTCCAGTGCACTACTAGTATTTAATTGTGTTATGACAGAAAGAAATAGCTCTTCATAGTATGAATTCAGTACATTCTGTTCTTTCATGAATTATAAAACTAGGATAAAAAATTATCTTGATAAATATAACTATAAAAGATGTAAGCTGTATAAAATCTAGACATTACTGATTACATAGATACTATTTCTCCTGGTAATATTATGTACCAGTCCTTGAAGAATGTTAGGATCATGTTTATGCTAATCTCTCCATCTTTCCACAAGTGTGGCTAAAGCATCAACTGGGCAAATCCCCAGCTTTACCCACCACAGTGAACCTGCATTACCCCTTGTAATGGTTATATGGGGTTGCTCGTGCGTAAGTTGCCGCCACTCCTGGCTAGGTGGCCTGGTTAAACCTTTCCTGGCTGGACAGCCCTTCACTCCGTGGCTGTTCAGTCGCTGGCAGAATCTGACAGTGGGCGTTTCTTAAACCTTTTCCAACATAAAAGTTGTTTGACGCCCAGTCTCCTCCTACTCTCCCTGCGCGGAAGTCTTCTGCGCAGGGAGGGTGTGGGTAGCGGAGGACCTGTGCTCTCTCCGCTGGTGTCCAGTGAAGAGTCTCTGAGCCTGCTCTCTGCTTCCCCCATTGGCCCCCCTTCATCCTTGGTGTTGCGCTGATTTTCTTCCCCAACAGGAGACCTGCCTCTCTCCCTACTTGGCCCCTCTCCAGCATCGTCATGGAGCCCCTCCTCCTCCTCTCGTTCCAATGGCAGTTCCCTGACACCCCTTTAAGGGGCTATCAACCAAAAATGACTCGCCTCACCTCACCTTTCATTCTAGGTCTAAATTCATAGTCAAAAATTTTCCTCCTGGAGTGCAAGAGGACAGTGTCATAAGTAATGTCTACAGCAGGACCTTGTCTTGAGGATTAATGGGGCTGCAGAATGTTGCTTGTATTAGATTAGCCTTATTTTTAGGGTTTTGTTTTTTACAGTCAAGTAGTACATACATTTTATGGAATTAAATAAAAGACAACTAATTAAGTAAAAACAAGAATGCTTGGAGATGATTTCTGCACATTTTTATCATCGCATTGATTCTGTAAGAGGCACAGCAATATGTGGAATTTCCCACTGTGTTTCCTCCCAGGTTGGAATGCTGCTAGAGGCCAAACTAGATGCCTTGTCCAGTTCGTCTGCCTCCCTCCTCCCTCGCCTTCGTGCATAGCGTTGTCATACCTAGCCCTTCTCTGACCATCCCGGGTGTTCCTCCTTTAATCTTTTGTCAGGCTGTTCTAGGTCTTTACGTTCATTATCTACCCTTCACCAAAATGTCTCAGGGCATCTTACAAAACAGAAAAAGAACAATGGTATAAGTCACAAGGTGAAAAAAGGGTTTAAACCATAGACAGTATAAAATGTCATGTCCCTTCTTTGGGGTCTTGCTGTGTGTGCTGTGTCTCATGTCAAGAAGAACAATATACTGCAGCTGTTGGTTGCACTAGACTTTCAAGTAATAGGACCCTCACTCCCATCTTGCAGCCCTCCTGAATGATCAGGTGGTTTTCAAAACCACTCTGCCAGCTAAGAGAGAAAAGCTTTTTCTTTGTGCTTGGTTCCTCCCTAACCCTCTTCTCTCCCAGCTGACCTTTTCCTAACTGCCTTCTCCTCCTTAGCAACCTTTCCCTAGCACCTGTTGCCATGACTCTTGCCCTTCCCAATAGCTCCATTTTCCTGACTGCTGCTACCAGGCACAAATGACCCTATTTACTTTTCATCACACTTGCCCCAAGGAAAATCCAGGGCTGAGCTGAGAAAAAAGTGAACTGTGTCAGCTACATACTGTTTGCAGCTACTATGCCTGGTGTAAGAGCAGAGATGAGTAGATTAATATTTCAGAAGGCTGGATGAAGTTAACAGCTTTCTGAAATAGTGGCATACGTTATGATTGTGATGTCCAGAGGTTGGGAAGTGGCTTAGCATAACATTTGCTTGGTGGGTCTGGGATGATGGCGTTATTAGCATATAAATGAAATGTACATGCATAACTCTCATTCTCACTATGAATTTTATCAGAATGAATCCTTGAAAACTGATGCAGGATGCATTTCTAATGCGGCTCCCGATATCTGTATAGCATACAAGCTTCATTTGGAGTGTGGCAGATTAATTAACCTTGTTGACTGGTTAGAGGTATGTGAACATGAATCGATTGACTGTTTCTGTGCTTTGCTGAATACTTAATCTGCTGTTTCTTTCTAAGCTTCACTTGTTTTGACAGCTAAATTGCTGCTGTATAACATTGAGAGTCCTCTTTCTTCTTATTTTTCCATAGTCCCAAAATCAGTCCACATAGCCTTCCCAGTTTATACTAGGACCAGAGTTAAATACAGTAGAACCACTTGCATCTTTGGTAGTGCCAAGGGCCCCCAAGGAACAAGCATCCTAGTGTTCCCATCAAGCCTTGCTTTTATTAGTTTCTCTCCTTTTCTCTCCTATTCTCAAAGTGTGAAAGGCATGCTCTCTTCTGTAAGCTGGGCTGTCACAAAAAGCACCTACACCTTCTTCCCATGGCTTTCTACACAAACCAACAGGGAGAGAAATAGCACCCCTTTTCTTCCCCATAATGGAAAGAAGTAATCCCATTCCCTTGCTTGCAGTTTTTCAGTAAATGGCAGCAGGGTGCTGGTGGTGCATTGTAAAAGCCAACCTGTTTTTCTTCCACTGAGAATGGAAAGAAGCAGCTTCTGTCCTGCAAGCAACATTTGAAGGAACCACCTCTCATGCCTCACTACTGATTCTTCAACCCCCAACTAGTGAGGCATGGATTGCACGTTCTGCAAAGTCCAGCTTTCAGAATAGAAGCCTCCTTTCCTTCCTTCCCCCTTCACTGTAGACAAAAGCAGTCCTGATTTTGTTCCCACTTACTGGATTTATTTCAGAAAGTAAGCCATGCCTCACTGCAAAAGCCCAATATGGGAGAGAAAGAAGGGGAACTCACTTCTTTCTTGTTTGTCATCTTTGGGGTTTTTGTTTTGTTTTGTTTTGCAAGAAGCAGTAGTTAGGTGTGGCTGCCCCTTTCTTCAAAAGGCCAAATCATGGAAGCAAAATTGCATCTCATGTCATCCTCCGAGACTGTGGAAAAAGGAAGTGTCTTCTGCTAATCAGGCTTTTGTTGGGTCTTGTTGCTGCTACCTCCTGTGCAATCCCAATGAGAAGGAAAAGAACCCCCTTTTCTCTATGGAAAGGGATGGATTTCCTTCCACTGGGCTTTTGCAGAGGCAGCAGCAATGAACTAGTGTGGAAGAAAACTCCTTAGTGCCATTGTCTCCCCTGTCCATCATGTAGATTAGTTTCTTATTCCCACCAAGCTTTTTCTGGTTTCAATCATAGACAAAGGCTCAGTTCAGATGCGATAAACAAACCATGGTTTGTTGGACCAAGAAAAAGATGTGTGCACATACTACTCCCCCCCTTTCTTCATCTTTTGTCTCTCCAGTACATCTGGGGTTTGTTAAATCATCTTCTCATGACAATTGTGGTTTAAGTGATCTCTCCAAAACAGGATATGAAACCAAAATTAAACTGATGTGGAGGTGGCAGTAACAAGGTGTCACATGTACCTTCTGCAAAATTCCAGCATTCCAGGAGAGGTCATTGGCAACACTGCAAATGGTCTTTACTAACAAGCTAAACAGAAACTTGTTGGCCACTGGCTGACACCACCCCTGCCCCCCCACCAAAAAGCCATTTGTGCTGATCCTAAGTACTGCAACTCTCCATGCTGTATTCAAAACTGTTTAGGAGGCCCCCAGTCTTCAGGAGCTGTTTTTTGGTGAAAATTTGTTGTCTGTAAGTGGAAGTGCTCTCTGCTAGTGCAAAGCTATCATTGGATTAAACCCTCAGTTTACAAGGATCTTATTTCTCCTCTGTGCTTTGTTAGCATGTTGATATCAAACTCTTTCAGCGTATATATTAATTTGTGACATTTATTACATTTACAAAAAATGGTATAAATCAATACAGTGTTTCCTCCTAGGCTTTTGCTACAGTTGTAGTTGCTGCAGAAAATCCAAATTCCAGTGTCAAGGACCAGATAGATGATGCTATCCAGTATCCTTTTCTGATTCTCTTCTGATTTAGCACCAGCTAGCAAACCAAAATATTATCTTCTTACAAATAACCTGAACAAATCTAAAAGGGTCTAGCAGAACATTTTGGAGCATTTTTCAATCCACGTTAAAACAGGGCTATTAGAAAGGAAAAATGAACTTGCCTAATTTAGACTGATAATCTCCCTGTGTAAGTTGTGTGTGCTGTGCCCAGACGCCGTTGTTCCATAAAACATTGTCTATCAACATGCCTGCCTTGTAAAGGCTGTTGATGTTATTTCCAGAGAATAAAGGATGCAATTATTTTACATAACAACAGTGAATGGTATGCAGCTAAGTTTCACTCAGAGTAGACCCATTGAACTAAATTAACCTTAGTCATGTTCATTAATTTCAGTGGGTCTACACTGAGTAAAACATAATTGAATACCACCCAGTATGTTTAAGCTCTATCAAATTTTAGTGAGTCTGGAGTTGGTCCTGTACTGACTAATCTGGGAACAAGCCCCATGAAACTTGTAGCAATGGCATTATCAGCACCACGCTCTTACCAACTGAGCCGAATCAAACTTCTGATATGACATGTATAAGATTGCAGTGAAAAGCTGTGGTTCTATACATATGTAATTTGAGATAAGCCCTCATGGAACAAGAGATTTATTTCTGCATGCAGAGGGTTGTGCTGTAAAATACCTATGACAGAGCTATGTAGTTTAGGACAGACCTTAAGATGTGTTTAGGTGGCAAGTTAATTTATAACAAGTCATATAACATCAGCATATCCTAGTCTTTAGAAAAAGAAGCCATACCTTGGGTAGAGAATACATCCACCCTGATCTTTGAGGCAGATGTCTCAACTAGACTAAATTTGTTCCATGTTATTATATGAGCCATATCATGTGTGTATATGAGTGATTTGTAAGCATGTGAAAGCAGTGCTTCAGTGAACTATGCAGAATACTTATCCTATTAGCAAAAAATATATAGTTCTGTATGTTTAGCCCATCTGTGAATATTCCCTTTGGTAGAGTGAAATGTATTTTTCCTTGACTGCCACTCCCCAAGTGCTCGTTTCATTAGAGCAGTCTCAGAACTGGAACTCTTGGGATTCATAAAGCCTTCCAAGCAGAAAACTGATCATGTGGCGAGACTGACATGGGGCAGCTGCTAGTATACGTTCTACTGAGAGAAGGAAATGCTCTGTACACTGTGAACAACTGTGGTAACACTTTCATAATGAGAAGTGCTGTTTTGCCACTGTAACATTGACAAGAACAAGTAGCTTCATGGATTTTGTTTCTTTGCATTAAACAACAAGCTAAATCCATCCATTTTAGAGAGAGAATCCAGTTGATGTTTGTGTTTGAGCATTTTGACATTTTTGTGCCTTTTCTGCAATGCATGTAAAATAAAACCGAACTTATCGTCACTGATCTCTGTCCTATCTGCAGAAACACTGAAGAAAATATTAATATTGTTCTGAGCTGAGCACATTGATATGACTGTACAGTGCAGACTAGACATGATTGTTGAGGTGGGATGTGAGACTCCCTACTGATGTTTCCTTCCTACTGTGGGGGGCTATGCTCTAATGTGGTGAGTTAACAAAGCTATTTAGAGAATGGTGATCAGTACCACTGTACTTAAGGTAGCTTCTACAATTTTTTCTAAATAAAATTACTTATTTTCAGTATTTGCAGTGTATTTTCTAAGAAAGTGAAAAAATGGTTGCTTATAAGTATGAAGCAAGCTCATAATCAAAGGAAGACTGATCAATACTGGCCTGCTTGGTACCAAAGCTGTGCCTAATGCATTGTTTCTAAGACACCAGGAAGATATTGAAGACTTTATGCTTGTTTAATCTCTGACATACTGAATAATCAGTATGACACTTTGGATAACAGTGTTCGTCATTGTTTTTAGCTGGTGTTCGAACAGTTCTCTTTAATCTTTCCATTTCCCTTGGCATGACACTCAAACAGTTGCAATTTCCTTTAAAAAACAACCACCTTAAAGTGAGGAAAAAATGCAATCAAACCTGAAAGTTAAATTTAGGTTCTTATGGAGCAAACATGAGTGGGGAATTGCAAAACTCTAACCTTCTTGTAGCAGAAGCCTGGCTGAAATTACAATGTGAGGAAAGTACACTAGCAAAATTCAGGCTCAGAATGTTGCAGTGTGGCCATCCAAATGCAATATAACAGAGGCTCCCAGAATGTAAAATTGCTTTGAACAATTTCAGCAGCATCAACAATACTAGAAAAAGAGATTGAAATGAAAGCCAAATGAGCAGTCATGTCTTTCAAGTTAAAATCAGAGATTTTAATCCAGAAGCTTAAGAATCCTCAACGTTCACTGCCCGTGCCCCCCCAAGCTTGAAAAGGCTAATTCTTGACAGCTGTGGTAGCAAAAGCAATGATTACTTCCAAGAAAAAGTAGTTTATACAAAGACTTGGACCATACATAAAAGTTAAAAAGCTATTTACGTGTGGTAGCTATTAGGAGTGTGCACCAGATGTTTTCACAGAAGTGCCTGAAATCTGCAGATACAGCAGCTCATTCATAGCAAATTAAGCTTTGTAAATTGTAGGCAGATGCATGCAGTAGTTTTGTGCAGCACACCTTTAAAGTATGGTCTAACTTTCATTTCATGCCAGAACTAGACACCTTTTGCAAGTATGATCACCCCTACTGAGTCTACAGAGCCATATGGAATCTTGAGAGTTCCTGATTGCACTGAAACACTGTATTAATGGCAGTTTGACTCAAAAATATGAAAAACCTTCAAATCACACCAATTTGTCTCGAAATTTTAGTTCAGAGCTGACCAATCCCCCACAGTGGCTATGAATATGCTTTTTAAAACTTAAGATACAAGTATTGATACAAACTAAGGGATGCGGGTGGTGCTGTGGGTTAAACCAGAGCCTAGGGCTTGCCGATCAAAAGGTCAGCGGTTCAAATACCTGTGATGGGGTGAGCTCCTGTTGCTCGGTCCCTGCTCCTGCCAACCTAGCAGTTCAAAAGCACATCAAAGTGCAAGTAGATAAATAGGTACTGCTCCAGCGGGAAGGTAAATGGCGTTTCCATGCACTGCTCTGGTTCTCCAGAAGTGGCTTAGTCATGCTGGCCACATACACCAGCTCCCTTGGCCAATAAAGCGAGATGAGCGCCGCAACCCCAGAGTCGGCCCCGACTGGACCTAATGGTCAGGGTCCATTGATACAAACAGGAATAGTAGACCTTCTAAGGGGGGAATATGTTCCTCTTGGCAGTGCTTTCTACATACTTGTGAGCAGTTTTTCAGACAGGGAAACCTTTCAAAAAGATGAAGGCAGGTTCTTCCAAAAATCCTTATAGAAAGGAACCTTGGCTCATCTCAGATTTCTGAGGTTCAGTGAGTCATCCCCAAAGCTAACAGCTTCTGAAAGTCTGCCTCGGTCGGCAGCAGGCCAAATGACTATAAAAAGGAAGCTTTCTTAACCTCTGGTTTGGTCACTTTTTCTTCCTGAGCTATCAAGCTAACAGCTGCTCGAAGTTTCACTTATTTTATCCAAATGGTGACAAAATGCCACCTATATATTCAAACACACAGGTTAGAAGTAAATGTTTATTCTTTCAACTAAATTCCAGTACTACAAGGGCAGTAAAACAATGATACACTGAAAAATTGCAGCAATAAACATTTGTTAAAGACTGATAGAATAAATAAAACCTACAAAAATGAGAAATTATATAAACCCATTCTTAACCCCCCAAAAAGTCATGGAATACAGAAATGCCCTCCTTCACTATTTCACAGGCAGTACTGTGGGCTATTTGCTTTAAATTTGTCCAGGAATTACATTCTAATTTAACTGTGAATATAGCTTTGCAGTGCACAGTTATGAAAACCACACTAACTTCAGTCAGAAGTGTCATTCTACACTTTTATTTACACAACCAGTGAAGGGCAGAGTTCTAGTACACCAGCTTTAATCCTTTTACTTTTCAAACTTATTAACATAAGCCAAATTGTAATGATACAGCAAATGAGACCACTGGTATTAACAGGTAGCAAAGGTCCACATCCAGGTGGTACTGACATCAGGGAGCACTCCAAAACCAGTTGCTGCATAAGAGTGGTTGCCACTGACAAAAGCTTGAAATAACCAGTGTATACAGAGGGGGGAAGGGGGAATATGGCATTGTTGCAAGTCTTTAAAGGACAGCTTGCAACAATAGAACAGGGTTTCAGGGCTGCCCACATATGCAGAAAACATGATTCATGAAACATCTGAAAAGAGAAAGAAAGAATTGCATCAGGGAGAACAGCACACAAAATTCTACAATCAAACTCTAGCACTAAACTGCAACTTGCCTCAGCATACAGAAAACCAATGCGTGGATCCTAGATTCCACTGAGCAGAGTTCTGCTCACAGGATTCCCCCTACCCCCAACCTAAGAAGTGGAGGCAATTTCTGTGGCTCCCCACTCCCAATATGCTCAGGGATGGGGGCATTGGTCTCTCTGCAACAACATGGGCGATAGCTCAAAATACTTACAACTTGCAGGCTGTTCTCCATATCGTCGCATGATCTGGTCATGCGTGAACTTCACAAATGCGTCATACTGTTCTATAAGCAAGGAATATTCCAAGTGAATAATCAAATGTAACAATCGCTTGAACAGACTCTACAGAACACAGCCAGTACAGGAAAAAGGAAGCACTTCACATTAAGCACACTACACTCTTTGTGTGTCAGTTGGCGCTCTCTGCATTGTGCCTAAGCACCTGCTGACTTATTATCCCTTATAGCACTCTGTCTAGATGTAATAAAAGGAAGTCAGAGAAGGCCTCACATCCTCCCTTTAACCCTTTCATCATTACATGTGGGCACAGATATTGTGGACTAAACAGGCGGCATCCAGCACACTCATGCCCTGATATCATCTGCCAGTAAAGTGGCATATTATCAGGTCTAAGTCATTTGTCATTTAAAAGCAGGCAAAGGATCATCAGATCCAAAAGTCAGCTTTCTACACAGGCAGTTAACCTAAACTAAAGCCCAGAGCAAATTGTGATGAGCATTTATGTTGGGAATGTTTTTAGTGCAACATGTGAGAACTCAAGTGGCTCAGCCAAGCCAAGCTACTTTTCCTGCTCAGCATCATGGTGCAGGAATACAACTTGGTTAGTAATCATTTTGTGACTGCCATCCTACAGCAGGGGTGGGCAACCTGTGGTCCTCCAGATGCTGGACACAAACTCGCACCAGTCCTGGCCAGCATGGTCAATAGCCACAGATAAGAGCTGTTGTCCAGCAACATGTGGAGGATCCCTTCCCACACTACAGTAGAAATATCTTGCAGGAAATTAAAATGAACAGGATCAGCCCTACCTCCTCCAGATAGAGCCAACTCACAAGAACTCGGCTACAATTATTACTCAGGAGACAGAGATTTATTTGTAACAGCTCACTACTGACTAATGTATAATTACTGCAAGTTTCACGCACTGTTTATTTTTGTCATACCTGCAAGTTTTGTGGTCAAAATTTCTTCATACTCTTCACGGATTTTCTCTTCACGTTCTTTGAGCAAGCGTTCACATATCATTCCAACTTGTCTGAGAGTAAAGAGGGGCTGTTCTTTTTTCAGTGGCGATGATGCTGCAGATGAAGTACCTATGAAAAAGTATTTTCATAGGTAATTAAGGTATATTTTAGAGATCCTCCTAATTACTGATGAGTGCATAGAATACACTTGTAGCTGTTTTGAGGATCAGATTTTTGACCAGTGAGTGCAACCTCTGTCACAATCCAAAGCGATGTCAACTGTGCTTTATGTTTCCATAGATTTAAGTGTGTAACTTTCTCTGTATGATGGCTTTTGAAGACAGCAGTCTAAGTGCCTGTCAATTATTTACAACAATATGTATTGGCAACATCTCAGAGTATCCACAAGGTTATTTGTCTGCAAACATATAAAATATGGTTTGATGTCCCATTTGCTAGTTACCCTTAAATGTCAGGCAGAGGAATCTCTGCTGGCTTGCCAGCATGTATGTTGGCCTGTTTTGTTAAAATCTCCTCTCAGGCTGAATGAGATTCCCGTCCCTGGTATATAGTATGTCGCTCTTATTTTATACTCAACTTTTGGCACCCTTTTCAAAAAGGGTGGGCAACAGCCCATTTAAAAGTATATTATCTCAATGATTATCTGGAAGAGAGCAGATAAAGTTTCTTATGAATATGCTCTTATTTGTTTCCACTGTTCATATTAACAGAGTATATCTCCTCTTCAAATAAAACTCTTCCTTCCACAGTTTTTTCATAGTGACACGCATAACTTACCTAGGATCCAAATTAACAAATGTTATGCAAGTTTACTTTAAAAGTTTTACCTGGCAAAGCTGGTCCAGTAAGGAGAAATGCTTGTGACTGTGCATCAGTAGAACAACAGGGATCTGTTTGCTGAAAGTTTTCTAGGTGTCTCCTCTTCTGCATGCGTTTGTACTCCTGTTTTATATTGTACAGAATTTGCTCTAGAAAAAGGAAAACATATTCATTATGTTTCTGCTTATTAGTCTAGCAAAGATTTCAAAACCCAAACATGTTACATTGACTATATAAGTGCTGATTTACTATAGTATGCATCTTAGAAGTGTGGCTATGCAGTTCTGTCAAAACATTAAGAGCATTTAAGTAATTTTCAATGAATTACACTTTTTAAGAAGCTAAATTTATGCACCACAAAAGATAAAATTTTGTATTATAAACCCCAGCAATGTTCTTTCCCACACAAATTCCTAAGCAGCAACAGGTAGGGGGCCTAAATGGTTACTTCTAGCAAAGGTCTCTGTTAACAGAAAGGGAAATGATTGGAGATTGGAGCAAGGTGGAATGCAAGGGAGGGAATCAGCAAAACTTGCCTCCACACCCCTTTTGTTAGCAGAGAGGAACACTGAATCAAAGCTCCCTCGGTAGTTGCACTCCACCCAATGTGGATCCACTACCAGCCTACTATGACCTCCACTTTGTCCTAAAAGAATAGTGAGAAAAATGACAGGTCACAAGCGTTAAATTGCGAACCATCGTTCCATGACATAGATTTGGTGGCAGCTACATTCATTCCACCTCCCTGATTTAGTCCGGCTTTAAAGGCACTAGACAATCAAGGACAAGTTCCATAAACATGTTGTCAGTACCTCCTTATTTCCTGCATACTGACTCTGTGACTGGGCCACATATGCAAAATAATCTGTGCTGCTTTTCCAAAGTAGATCTGAATAATTATGCATCACATTATCTCATTAAACTTAACTAAGTATTACCATTAAAAACGTACATCACTGTATGAGTTATAATTCTTTTCTGAAATACTGCTGTACATTGAATGCACTACTGGCTTAAATGTGCACCATCCCCTTCCATTATGGCTTCTCTCGATCTTATGATAATATTCTCTAGACTGCTGCCTGGTGGGCAAAAATGCATGCTCTCCCTTACAGATCTGCACTCTTCCCTGCACTTCACTAGAAAGAAACAAAAGGGGAAAGCAATCAGCCCTATCTACAGCACTTGCTTTGTGGGGCAAATGTAGTGAGACTGATTGTGTCTTTCTCCTCTCTTCACCTCTATCCCATGCGGAGGGGTATCCGCAGAAGAAGCAAATGTTTGCCAGGAAGCATCTTTCTTAAGTCTCATGCAAGCACTTCTACAGAAATGCATCCCCAACACTGCTGGCAGGGGAGGAGTAATCTGAGTGCAGATTCTCTCTCCCCACCCTTCCAATTTCAGGTTGCAGGTCTTGCAGGGAAGACTTCCACATGTAAACTCAGAACACCAAGATGCACATGCCACCTTTAATTTCACCCCCTCCCCCACATCTGCCATAATTCATCCTACTAGACTGTAGAATAATCTCCTTGCCACCAAAAGCCAATCTAGATTGCCCAGATTCTCTGCATGCCAGACACCATGGGGTATACTACTACCATCTCCTTTAAGGCAGTTAATATAGCCTCTTTTGCCTCATCTAGCCAGCTTGCAAATACCAACTGAGTACAGTGGTACCTCAGGTTACATACGCTTCAGGTTACAGACTCCACTAACCCGGAAATAATACCTTGGGTTAAGAACTTTGCTTCAGGATGCGAACAGAAATCGTGCTCCGGCGGCGTGGCAGCAGCAGGAGACCCCATTAGCTAAAGTGGTGCTTCAGGTTAAGAACAGTTTCAGGTTAAGAACGGACCTCTGGAACAAATTAAGTACTTAACCCAAGGTACCACTGTAAATATACAGAGTCACTTCCATTACTTGGGCGCGTTTGCTCATGTCCAACCTTGGAAACATTCCCAGATGGTTGTCTCATTATGGTACTTTTTAAAATGATTACTGTATCTCTTTTCTTTTTTTGAAAAAACTTTCACTCTAAAAATCATAGAGTAACAGTAACTTCCTGATCTGCTATAAAGTCCCATGTAAGATGAAACCTGGCACTTTGCTAAGGCAACAATGAAAGAGTAGTAAAATCTGTTCCCTTGGAAAGGACAGCACAATATCTTCAACACCTCAGCTAATAAGTGAAGTTGCACAGGATTCAAACCAGTTTAAGATATACAGTACAATACAGATCCATTTCTCCTAATTTGTATACCGCCTTTTTATTTTACTATACCCACGGCTGTTTACAAGCTGAAGAAACAAAGTATGTACACCTTATAACAATCTAATCCAATACAAAAATGTGATAATAAAACATAACTTTGATATAAGCAACTTATATCAAATAAAGTAATATTCAACAATTCATTAGAATAGTCATTCCAGTCTACAGCAAGAGTGGCTAACCTGTGGCCCACCACAGGTTGGGACTCCCAAACCCACCAGCGTGGCAGTGGTTAGAAATGGGAGTTGTAGCCAACAACATCTGGAGAAACATGGGTTAGCCAAACCCTGATAAGAGCGGGATTTGAGAAGTTCAAGCTATCAAGTATCTACTAGTTAGAAAAAAATTAAAATAAAATAATGGAATGCTTGTTTTGTTCACATTAAGAAACGTCCTTTTTTTTACATTTAGCATCTGAATCCCTAACTCCTTCTAAACCTTCAATAGATTGAATCCATACCTAATCTCACACTGTGAAAACTATTCCCCCCTTTTGCATTCAGTATTTGTTCCCATTAAAAAAATAAATCCATATATTGCTTTTGAAAAATGTCAGCTAATACCTGTATGTAGAAGAAGTGAAACTTAAAACTGTCTATTTTCACTTTTTGGGACACTACACAGAAAATATCAAGAGGCTGCATTAGTCCAATCCAGGGGTGCCCGTTTCCCCCCCAAAGCAGGCCAGATTTGACGAAATGAGCATGCGTGAGGGCCGACCAGACCTTTTTTTAGGATTGAAGTTGTTGAGTTTTTTTTAGGATTTTACCCCAGGAGACAGGCTATAAAAGAAGGTGTAATCTAAAGACCAGTTAACAAGCATCCCTGAATCATGCCTTGGAGGCAGAAACCAAAGGAGGCTGTGGAATGCTGGTCCCAGTAGTCTAGTCCTTTTCAACAACCAATAGTACTTTATTTCTTTCTTTGGAGTATGCTTCTCATATAGGAAGCTATCATCACTAAAGAAGCATATTCACTTTCAATGTTGTATTTAATGTTGTTTAAATAATATTTAAATCCAATTTTTAAATTGTTAGCTATTTCCATACTTACTTTCTTGTCATACTGTAAGCATAGTTTCAATGTCATGGTAGCATTCCTGACACAAGGCCCAAAATACCCAAGATATTGTCACTGTCAGCCTAGGTAGTGTAGTAGATAAGAATGTTGGGAGTAAGACCTAGGAGACCAGGTCTTATAACCCCCCACCTAGCCATGAAGGTCAGAGTCTAGTTCACATCTACTACCCCAAACTATAGATTAGTGGGAACCTGCCTGCTCCAACTTGCAAAAACTTTGTTTTTCCGTTATTATTTTTTGCCACCATGCTGAGCTACACCAAGGTTTGCCTGACCATGTTGTCCGAACCATGGCTTGTGGTTAAGCGTTGTCTTCACCAACCACAAACTAGCCACAAATAAATCGTAAGCCAAATAACCAGGACTGCCCAAACTCTTAGATTGCATTTGAGTGTCAAGGAATTACAAAGTCCAGTATTTACGCTCAAATGCTGAGAACGACCATTATGATTATCTTTGAGTTTAGATTTACTGCCACTGCTGGGTTTGACAAACCTGAAGTTCAAAAGCTAGTCACTTTAAACAAGGTACTGCCAAGAAAGGGGAAAAAATATTCATATCAACAGCCATGATCCAGAGGCTCCACCTGCCACTGATCTGAGCCCCAACAAAAAAAGAAATTGTCCACAAATGGAACAGCAGGTAAACGGTGCATTCAAAGACCTTTGCTGGAATGAAAACTATGTGCTGATGAGAGTCCTGAGTGTAGGGGGGAGTCTCCACACACACACACATTCAGTGGAGCGAGCAATCCAGAGCATCCAGATCAGCCCTTGTTGGATTAAGGTTCAGGTGACCAACTTTATGTTGAAAGAAATATTGCAAATTACAGATCCAATAAAAACAGACAGAAGTCTATTTTCCATTATAGAGTAATATGAACAGAATAATCCAGAGGGTGAGGAGGAAGTAAAAAATCCACCCCAACCCCCAAAAACAGGCAGAACTGGGAAATCCCCAACCAAAGATTCTGCTAAAAGCAGTAAATCCTAGGGTTTAATCCAAAGCTGTCCATGTGCAAGCCAAATGGACTTCTGCTTGCGCAACAAGACTTCACTTTCCTCTCCTTCCCTTGCAGTTCTCCGCATGCCCTCAAAATCTGCTCAGGGGGGTTGGGGGAGTGCAGGGGGCAGCAGATGAAGCTAAAGCCCAATTGTGCAAGTGGAAGTCCACTCACACATTGGATTCCACCCAATCTCCCAAAAGAATAATGTGGATTATATTCATATTTCCACTCTGGCTCAATAACCTCTGTTAAACAACAGAAGATGATGCAATAATAATTGTTACTTCTATTCCACTAAGGGCATTCCACGGAATACAGTCTGGATACATGGTAGCAAAACCTTTTACATAATACTGATCTTTAACTGGTGGGCTCAAACTCAAGTTGGTCACACTAGCAACATAAACCAAAAAAATTCCTTTTTGGGTTAGTGATATTTTTTCTTCTTTTAAGCAGAGAAAGAGGAAAAACAGAAAAGACCAAAAAAGTACTAAAAATAGTTTTCATGGTTTGCTAATACACTGAGATATTAAAGATATTTAAAATGTTTGGAATGTTACGGCTACTGAAAGCTGCCACTGATATATCCACATGCTTCTCAAGTTCTCACTAGTGTTACCTCTTCCTGTAATTTAGGAATAACATTATACCAGCACATCAACTGTACCAGCTGTGCCATCTTCGTATTTGTGGTTTGAAATGTAGGACAGTTCAAAAAGGACACCGCAGGATAAGCATGGTTCATAGCATATGAAGTCATATTTTAATTTGCTCAAAAAAAATTATTATGGTTAGCATTGGATAAATGCCCCAAATGTACTCTCCCAAACGCCCATATGTACACCAAAGGCTTCATGAGTAGCATCTATATATATACACATTAAGGAAGTATGTGTTCAAGATGACTAGGCAAGTGTGTTGCTCAGTCTAGGATGGCTCTGTCATGCAAGCAGGTCATCAAGTGATGGATAGGCACATGGGTAGGCAAACTAAGGTGGGGGGGGGCGGATCCAGCCCAATCACCTTCTAAATTTGGCCTGCGGGTGGTCCAGGAATCAGCGTGTTTTTACATGAGTAGAATGTGTGCTTTTATTTAAAATGCATCTCTGGGTTATTTGTGGGGCATAGGAATTCGTTCACCCCCCCCCCAAAAAATACACAAGGTCTGAGGGACAGTGGACCGGCCCCCTGCTGAAAAAGTTTGCTGACCCCTGCACTTACATGTCAACCACCTTAAGAGGCGGAGTATTAGCACTGATCAAAGTCAGAAAATACATACCAGATGACCCAACTATTTTAAAAAAATTGCAATACCATTGTTTTAAGCATCTATTCACTTACTGTATTTTTTGCACCATAACACTCACTTTTTTCCTCCTAAAAAGTAAGGGGAAATGTCTGTGCGTGTTATGGAGGGAATGCCTACGGGTGGCATGCCTACGGATTTTCCTCCTCTAAAAACTATATGCGTGTTATGGTCGGGTGCGTGTTATGGAGCGAAAAATACGGTAGTTTTCATTAAGGTGACAAATTTGTGTCTGGGCTGTAACTTCTTTAGACTGTATGACTGACTGACATTTTTTTCTATGGAGATGCAATCTTAGGACATCTCGACAGACAAGACTTACCGGACTTCAATCAAAGTGTGGCAAGTCCCAGGTAAGTGTCTATATAGAGCTGAGGAATCTATGACCCTCCAAATGTTGCTGAGCTACAAATCCCATCACACCGACCACTGGCTATGCTGGCTGGGGACGATGGAACAGTTGGAGGGCCACAGGTTTCCCACTCAAATGTAGAAGACTGAAGGAGCAGGCATGTGATTCCTTAACATTAATCTATACTGATAAAGCCCAGACAGAAGTTTAGTATCAAGATGCTACTATGGCAAGTGATCTTATACTTTTTTAGTTATTTGGATTTTATACTAAAGTCTATGAACAGGAATGCTACAGGTGTCTGCATTGGTATTAAACCTAGATGTACAAACAGATCATTTAACCAAAACATAGCTAGAAATTCCCAGATGGGAAAAAGCTCTATAGCTCCCCAAGATAAAAAGTACTTTTCCCACCATGATTGCTCCAAGTAAATACACTGCACACCAAAATTACATCTTTGTCATACAGGTTTTAAGATATGCAATTTCTTTCAGACATGTAAAAGTAGAAAAATCATAGAGAAAAGGCCGATTCAGCATGAATTCAGCAACACAGCAGCTGTCCAAACAATGTTTAGAACTCTTTGATATAATATTTACTCTGAATGTTTCCCTTCTCCTCTCCTACCAATAAAGCACTTATTTACCTATTCAAAACAGCTGGTGGCTCATTTTTTTTAGTGACACACCCACCAATTCCAAAGCTAGATTTTCTTCCTTAATTAAGCTAGATTGGCCCAAATCGATGTTTACATTGGCATAGATCCAAACATGCCTTGTGTGAACAGAAAGGTATTTCTGCTTGTGCAATGTACCCCAGTAATTCTTCCGTTTCCTCATCCTGTTACAAGCCTATATGCCCCACTCCAAGCCATTCTAAGAGGCTCTGTAAACCCTCAGGAACAGCTTGGTTGGGTGTGTGCAAGGGGTAAGAATGGGAAGAGGGGAGAGGGGAGAGACAGAACACCCCATTGCACCACTCCACTGTTCTTCTCAAGAGCCAACCTCCTAAATTGAGGGGGAAATTGAGACCTGAAATGCTGTACATTGAACTGCTTTTAACAAACCAATTCCTATAGCCAATTAGATTACTCAGTCTACAGTCTGATGCATGAGCTAATATGCTGACACAGCAACTCTGAGAAATGAGCAAAAGATGACAGAACTGATGTAAGGACCAAACTTTTCTTGCTGGGCTAATGCAGCAACTCGACCCCAGTCCAATGCAGCTGATGGTGTGGGGTCGTAACATTTTTATACATGAAAAACCTATTGTTACATTTTTCAATGGAAAAAACTCCACTTTAAGAATGCATTCATAGAATTAGTTAGTAACATAACTAATGAATACTGTACAATACAAATTCAAATCTGCCAGCTAGAATGGATATACTAGTTTAAATCTGAAATCTAAGTTGCAATTAACTTTTTCATGTGGCTATTCATAGACAAAATATTTTATGTGCATAATTCTTCATGCATGCTGAAACTTAATACTTTACAATGCTTTCATTTCATTTATTAAAATATAAATAATGCAAAGGAATTATATGTCATTCAGCTATCATGCCAGAATTGAAGTAAAAATAATTTCCAAGTAAGCCAAGGGTGGAAAACCCTTTTCATATTAAGGGCCACTGACCCATGGGAAAATCCAACCATGGTGATACGCTAGTGATACGCAGTTAGCACTTCATTATCTTTCTGCCACCCCATCTCTACTTCTATATTTTGTCTTATGAATCTACCTGCACTATGTTCCACTAACTCTGGGAGTGCATTTGCTGGGGACAAGTGTGCGAGCCTTCTTGGTGGCAGCACTAAGATAATGGAAATCCCCTCTAAAAGAGGTTGATGTTTTAGGAAAGCAGTAATGATTTCAATCTGTTCCAACAAGCCTTCCTGTTGAGTGGTGTATTTAGACTGCCCTAGTTGTTAGATGCCCTTTCATGCTGCAGTTTTAACTTATTTAATTAAAATACTGTATTTTTGTTGTCATGTTTCTGATCTAGATGCCTCCTTGGGAGCCTAAAGGCAGGGTAGAAATGATCTAAAATAATATTTTTAAAAGCTTAAGTCAAATAAACACACAAAGTCAGCTTTCAATCAATTAGGGCAAGAAAAAATTTCCAATAAAACCCACATCACTGAGTACTGCCACTACTGATGGCAACACACAAGTGGTACCTGTGTTTCGTATAAAATAGCTGTATTCCATGAAACTTTGTTGCCCTTAACAGAACCAGCAACAACTAACATTGCAGAACACGAAAGTCATTCAGGGTGTCTCCTGAATATAAAGGTATTTAGTACCCTTATCAATGCTTATTAAAAGCAACCAAACCCACATCCTATTATGACAGCATTGCAACCAATCCTTACATCACACCTATGTAAGAAAGTCTACTTAACTGTCTTAACAGTTCAATGTTCTTGAACTGTACATATAGGAATATCTGATGTGCAACCTGATCTTTTAAATCTTTTGCTAAATTAGTATAACCTAATGTTTGCTAGATTACTGCAACTCATCAATAGACAATTTAATTCATCCTCTTGCATAGAAAAACAGGCACATATCTGAGGCCCTTATTGTCATGCTTTAATTTACAGACTAGTTGGATTAAACACATGCCCGTTTCTGAAACCGGAAACATACAATAAATTCCACACATCATTGTATTTCTTGTGGAGTAAGGCATTACAAATCTAGGTTATTTCATCCCCAAGTTATTATTGGACAATTTGAACAAAGTCATAAGAATTTACACAGAAGCCCCACATTGTGAAGATTTACTTAAAACTAAATACCGCTGAATGACAAATCTCCAAATAATTTTGAAACAGACCTCTATGTGGAATTATTGGTCTTTAGTCTCAATTAGCATCTAAGGAAGATCATCTAAGTGTTTAAACACCTAGTTTTATACTTTTTTCTGGGTTTTTCAGTGGCACTGCACTTTTCAAGAGGATATGTGCTCCTAAACCACTAATGCTTCAAACTGCAGCTCCTTGACATGCCCAGCTGTTCACATCACTAAATCAATTTTAAACCCACATTTACATTAAATATTCATTGCATGGATACTTCTACTTCCAGTGAAGTCACCAATCATAAATGTAGCATTTAACTAACACAACCTTGGTTCCTGCTTACACATTTAGCAATCCTTTGGCTACTTTATGATTCAAACTAAACTGCAATCCTGAATACATGCTCCACTAACATAATTTACTAATGAGAAAGGTGTTAATTTAACTACCACACTTTGTTAACCCTATTCAAATCAAATGTAGTCTACCAGGGTTTAACAGGAGATGGTATGGTCCCAGACATTTCAGCATATCATCTCTCACAAGTGAGATTATCTATACAATGGGAAGACCAACATAATTTGAAGCAAGTTATTGTAGACATACCAAGATGCAAGATTTAAGGGCTAATTTAAATATTCATATTTCCATGTGACAGCAAGCATTCTGTAATTAATGTGGCTTACACAGATCAACTACATGAAAACACAATATATGTGAAAAACACAATATATGAAAACACAAGCTCTTGGGAAATGAAAAACATTATGAAAAACACTATATGAAAACACAAGCTCTTGGGAAATGAAAGCTTAATAAAAACCTGCAAATTACTATGCCTGCTATCTCAGATAATCTTCAGACCCAAATGCCACATCCATATATGCAAAATAAACTGAAGATAATGGTCCCTACATTCATTAATTACTTGAGAACTGGGGGAGGGGGTGAAGACGACAAAATGATTGGGGGGAGGATGAACTCTATATATGGAATAAGATTTTGAATAGATCCAGTTAGTGGAATCCACACTCTGGGCCAACCATGTAAATAGATTCAGAGGTGTAATTCAATGAAACCTGATCCTGCAATTTATTCATTAGGTCTTGGGGTGCAGGAGGAAGAAGAGACAGGTTATCACTTTAACATTTCTGGTGAAGTAACACTGAAATGCATTCTCATCCTTACTAAGAGATGTTCAACAGCCACTGCCTTATTACAGCTTCTTCTTACAAGAACGCCTTTATTGATTTGAGCCCCCGCGGAGACGTGAACAATACCCGGCTCAATACTGGAAGGAGGTGGGGTGGGGTGGGGGAGAGAAATGCAATTCTTATGGTGGAACCGGCCCCTGCCGTCGCGCAAGCAGTCCACCTTGGGGTGATTGATGACAGCCCCCGCTCCGTCCCTCTCCCTGCCCTCCCCCGGTGTTTGAACGGGAAGGCGGAGGCACGGCCGCCTCGGCTCAGGCAACATACGCCCAAGAGTTTAATGGCTGCAACAAATCGATCGCCTGCACCGGGGAGGAGAGAAAGAAGGGCAGAGAGACGGAGAAAGAGACAGACACACATTTCTCCCGGCCAAGATCCCGCCTCCCTCGCGATATAATTTCTCGGTTCCTCTTTCTCTCCGCACACATACAATTACCCCCGTCAAACGCCAAGGAGCCAAGCAGCCCTCTCTCCCCCAAGGGGGGTGGGGGGGGGAGGAAGGTGCGGTGCTGAATAGAGAAATTCCCCTTTCCCAGACGCAGCCCGGCGGGGCTGAGTCTCCCCGCCCCTCTTCGCCCATTACACCGGCTCAGCCCCATTATCAACCCCCTTTCTGCGGCCTCTCCCGTATCGCTGCCACTTCCCCGCCCCCACCGCGGCGAGAGCGGCCATTTCCATTGTGCCGACTCCGCGGCGAAAGCGAAGCCAAAGGAGGGGGGGAGAGAAAGGGGGGCAGAGAAGGGAGGTGGCTGGGAAGAGAAAGCGGGGCGACGGGGGAGAAGCCAAGCGGACTCATGAAAAGCAAGCCAAGAAAGGGGGGAGGCGGCGGAGGCGGCTTCGCCCCTTATCCTAGAGTCTCTCTCTCTCTCTCTGCCCCCCCCGCCGTGCCCCGCCCTAGGCAGCCCTCGGGGCCCCGCTTACCTGTGGTGAGGCGAGTGGACACTTCCCCGAAGGGCGAAGGCTCCATGCGCAGGTATTTCTGCGGGGACGAGGCGAAGGAGGCCGCGGAGGAAGAGGAGGCGGCGGCCGCCGAAGCGGACAAAGGGGCGCAGCGCCGCCGCTTCGGCGAGGCCGGGCTCAGGAGCGGGTCGAAATCCAGAGTCCTTTTTAGGGTGGCGCCGCAGGCCATGGCGGAGGTGGAGGGAGACGAGGACGAAGAGGCTGAGGGAGCGGAGCCGGCTGGGCCTTCGCCACCGAGAGAGAGAGAGCGGGGCCGGAAGGAGCTGACGAGACCGGGGGGGAAGGAGGGAACGGAGGAGGAGGGGGCGGAGGAGGCGCTTCAGGCGCTGCCTCGCCGCGTCAGGCTCGGGGTCGCCACTGCTACGCGCCTCCTGGGCTTTTCTGCTGCCTGCCGGCCGCCGGCTCCGCCTGCGTCTCCAGGGAGCGGCCCGGAGCTCTCGGCCCGGCTCGGCTGGACTCGTCGGCTCCGCCCGCGGAAAATCCTCCCCGGGCCGAATCCGGGAGGGTGTCTAGGCCGGTGGGAGCGGCACGACGGGAGGCTACCCGGCCTGAGGCCGCCGATGACGAGAGATAGCCGCGGCGGGAGCTGCCGTGCGCCTCTGTGACTCTTCCACACCAGCAATATGGCGTCAATAACAACGCCGCTGATTCAAAAAACCATCCCTCGCCGACGCGCCTGCACGGCACGGGGGTGGCGCCCGCCGCAAAGGTTCAGGGGAGTTGTGGTTCTCTCAGGGTCACCTCCCAGCGTTTGAGGCAAGGGCGCAGGAGGGGAGCGGAGAACTACGTTTCCCGTCGTTCTTCGCGCTAAGGACATGACTTCCGGGTGGAATTTAAATCCCCGCAGAGAACCCTGTACCTCAGGAATGCGAGTGAAACGGGGTGAAGGAATGGAAGCGGTCTTCTTAATATGGGGAGTAGCAGGAAAGGAGCCGGGCAGCGGGGAAAGGAGCTTAGTTTGCGGAAATTATAAATGGCTGATAGTACTTAATTATAACATCAGCCATAATAATACCTGGTCCAGAAGAAAGGGCGTTTCGTTCAGCTATCTCTGAAACACTGAAGTAGATTGTGGGGAAAGATGAATGAATGAAAGAACAAGAAAAAATCCCCGAAAGGAAGAAATTCGCATTTATAATACTCTTCTTGACTGTGCTCCAGCTTGTGTGGTGGGGAGAAAAAACTGTCGTGTCTAATGGCTTCACCGTTGTAGACAACACTTTGTATTAAAGGAAATAAATCACACATACATCTCTAAAAATGTTTGAATTTAAATGCCAATAGTGACTGAAATATATCCAAATATATGGGAAAACAAACATTTGATTCTCAGAAGCATTAATAATTATACAGATAGAAAACCATGGTGTGCCTGTAAATTGATTTCTTTGAATGATAACACAATGGTGTGTTTTTTAAGGCCAGCCAAGAGCAGCAGATCCTCCACCCCCAACCCGAGAAACATCACTCTGTTTTGGGGCTCTAGTGAGTGATTATAGAACCTACAGTCTTACTCTGGAAAAGATGATAGCATGTAACAATTGATCACATTTTACAAAGGCTCTCTCAGTAATACAGTAAACCTGAAAAGTAGGCCAAAATTAGTGTCCCCATATTGCAGTTGAGAAGTGAATATTTTGATTTGAAGAGTTAATATCTATACCACTTTATGAGAGAGAGTGGGAAGCTTCCCCATGGTCACGTAGTGAATATAAGCTGGGGGAAACATTTTAAGTCAGAGACTTCCTGGTTCTTGCCCACCGTTCTATTCAAGGAAAGAGCTATGGTTTTCTGAAGTGGAATATAGAAAGGGCCACTTAATCTTCTCAAATCAAACTAACTACATAGGGTGCATCCGTTGCATCATACCAGCCAGGCTGGAAGGCAGTGTGGCAAGCCTGGAGCTGGCACAGCAGTCGGGCTTGATGCTTTCAAGAGGTGACCGTGGGGCAGACTCGAGATCCAGCAGTTCCTAGCTCAGTCCCCACCCCTGGAATCAACATTTTCCCCCCTCCCTCTCCCATGCCACTAGAACTCATAGAATTGTAGAGTTGGAAGGGATCCTGAGGATCATCTAGTCCAACCACCTGCAATGCAGGAATCTGTCCCATATGGGAACTGAACTTGCAACCTTCGCATTATCAGCACCACACTCTGACCAACTGAGCTATCAAACTGGCAGATTTTTATTTTATGGTGTAAGCCCTGATTATTGGGGAAACAGTAAGTAGGCCACGATTAGTCTTGAGCCGCAAGGTCTAATACTCAACTAAATATTGCACCAATTCTTGAGCAGCCGATTTTATTTCATCATTTAATGGAAAGAATACAGAAGATGAGCAATATGAACAACATGTTGAGAGATCAGGAAGCTTGGCCTTTGGCATCTAATGCCAGTGGAGGGAGCCTGATGCCAGCAGATGCCCCTTCCTAGCTTCCTGTATAAATATTAAAAATCCGTACAGAGATCACTGTCAGAGTTAAACAATCACAGTCAGTGATAATTAGATCTCCCATCTCCTACATTACTGGAGTTTCCCACACCACTACCACAGAACTCCCAAGGGGAGGCAAAAGTCCAGATGGAAATGTGACATACACGAGCCATCTTCCTGCCAGTGTGCTGGCTAGGATTCTGCACAAAGAAGCACAGCTACCATTTACCCTTTACACAAGCACAAGCCTGTCTGAATCAACCTTGTGCTAGTCAAAGAAGGTCTGGCTGTAACTGATGAGTTCCAAGTATTGTTCACATGGGTTTGTTCTTCAATCAAATGAATTGTTAAGACATGTTCTAGCATCACATGTCCAGGTATCAGGTTCTGGCTAAAGGCCAGGATTTGGCCATGCACTGACAAAGTGTAATTTCATTGGGGAGTTCTAACAACATTTTTTATTTAGGCATTTTTGTACTGCTTTATTTGTTTCCATGAAAGGCCATCATAAAAAGGAGCATAATAAAAACATAAAGCATAGCAATAGACAGCATTGGTTGCCATCTGTCTCAGAAGGCAATGGAGGAGTGAGTCTTTGGGGTGAGGTCAAGCATCATAATAACAGCCCCCTTCTTTTAACAGGGCATGGATTATTTAATGGCCAAAGGCCTGAGTATAGAGGTATGTTTTTGCCTGGCACCTAAAAACATGTAATGATGGCACCAGGAGAGTCCCTCTGGGGAGAGCATTCCACAGACAGGGAATTATGACAGAAAAGGTTCGTTCTTGTGTCGTCACCCTCTGAACCTCTCAGGGAGTGGGGACATAGAGAAGGACCTTTGATGAAAAGCGCAGGGTCTGGGTTGGTTGATATGAGAAAAGGCAGTCCTTAAGGTATTGAGGTCCTGAGCCATGTAATGCACATTTATAATGCACATGTGACCTCAAAGGAAAACTTACATTTTGGCGCCACAAGTAACTCCAAAGTTATGTCTAAGATATTCTTTGTTGAAACAAAATCACGAGGTCGTGCTCACTTCGGCAGCACATATACAAAATCAGAGGTTGTCAATAACCATTAGGTATGCAGCCAACTCCCCATTTGCACACAGTTGAGGCATAAGTGACACCTGGAGCGGTATTATGCTCATCCTGCTGAACACAACCCCTGCACAAATGGGGAGTTGCCTGTAGTTAAACCATATTAGGCAATTTCTGCCTTTAAATTTGTATAATTTTCCAATTGTGTTTGCAAAGTACGGTATTTAGAACTAAAAGCTTCAACCTGATGGGGCTCTGGGAACTACCTGATATTCAAATTAATAATAATACAATTGGTATCTGTTTAATTAATAAGCACACTATAGAGCTGCAACTACAATGTAGAGCTGTAATGTTTGCAAAAACCTAGCAGTGATACTTGGAAAGCATAGTAGAATAGTGGTTGTGGACAATCTGTATTTCTTGTCAAAGTTCAACAAGATGCACTGGTATAAACAGCCTTCACAATTTTTTCACATGGAAATCAGGCCTTTGGGAAGGATAAAAAGGACTGCAGCCTTATGCATACTTCTGAGAACAGATCCCACCAAATTCTTCTGAGTAAACATGCATAGCATTGCACTGTAAAAGTGGGGGGGGGGGACTTTCAGATTCACTTATGGCCTTGTAAGAAGAAAGCTGTGTCCCTTTCCATTATTATACATTAATCAGCTCTGCCTGCTCTCTAGACTAGAACAGACTTACCATTAAAATGAGACAACCGAAGGCAACCTTTACCATAACTCATCATTTTAAAATATAACAGTGGCAAGTTAGAACACCGAGTTCTTGGTCTTTGTTCACACAGGTGCTTTGGGGAGAGACATTGAAAAATGACTTTAAATTCACAACATTGTGCTATTTAAAGCTGGGAATTAAAAACCAGTGAGCATTGCAGCAATTTTTCCATTGTTAATCTTGCCCGATGGAAGATGCTATGGATTGCTTTTTTGCTTTAGGCTCCTATCATGTGGCATTTAACCTGGCAGCAAGCCCCCATTGTACTTAGCGGAACTTACTTCTTAATAGACATGGGCAGGACTGCACTGTTAATGAATTTTATGTAGTGCTTTGAAAATGTGTCTGGACACTTATTATTTTTTTAGCCATACCAGTCTCTCAGGAAATCTGTCTCCCAATTCTAAGCAAGCCAAGAAAGTGGATCAGCCACTCAGTCAAATGAACACTGATTTTACAAGCTCCCTAAAAATACTATCACCTTCAGAGAATTATCACAAGGCATGGAACACTCCTTCCCAAGTACTAAGTCCTAAATTCAGAAGACTCTTGTCTTCTGTGCTGTCATTTCCTCTTTCTGCCTCTCTTGCATAGTGCTTCGTTGACCCATCTACTCCCATATTCCTTACCCCTTGTTATAACCCTTTTACTTGACTAGATTTCCCCCTCCCAAATGTATCCCTCAGTGTTTTCTCATCTTTATTCCTTTGTTGATCAAGCTTGTTGTCTAACCATAGTTGAGTCACTGCTCTTGGAGATATGGTGCCTCCCTGCTTGAGACTTCAGGGAGTACTATAAACACACAGTATATAATTCAAAGAGATGGGATGAGCAAACAATGCAGGCTCCTTTATGGGCAGGCTTAGTACTGCTTAAGTTGCCTAAGGAAATCTTACTATTAAGAAAGGTTTGATGATGTGGCCTGAAAATGCTGTGTGAAAGATCTGTTGAGAGTCAGTAGAGTCTTGGTATACAAATGTCAGGGAAGACAACAAAGAGAGGCTAAGACTATGTCGCTAGCTTTAGCAATCACTACGTCATAGCTATGTTTTGAGATATCAGCAAGTTACCTTCAGGAAAAATAAATATTGGTAAAGTTTGAGGTGTGACGATTACTTTGTTGGTATTTTCAAAATAGACATTGATTCAAAATTAAAATCAATACAAACTTATACCACTAATTCATTAGGCAAGCTTTAGGTAAAGCATCAAATCTATTCAACTCAGAGTACATCCACTGAAATCAATGGACCTAACTTAGTCATGTTTATTTTTTTAAAATTTTTATTTTTCTCTCCCTCCTCCCGGCATGTTTATTAATTACAGTGGGTCTACTCTGTGTAAAACATAGTTGAGTACCAACCTAGTTATTTTCTGTAAGCCATTCTTGTACCACTCAACTGTGACCAAGTAACAGAACCCAAGATGGGCCTCTGCAAATAAGAAATGGCTCTTTAGCAGCTCAGATTTCTATTGCCAACACTGCAAGAACAAGCAGGTGCATGTGTTTGGGTTGCATGTTCCCCCTTCTATCTTGCATGTAATAAAATGAAGCTTCTTGTTGCTGTTTTGGACAAACCACAGTTTCCAGTTATGAAGACAAGAAACTGTAGCTTGTTCTAATCTCAGCTCAAATAAACCCATTTTCAGCTGTGGTTTCAGATCCTGATTTGTTAACCAACGAAGAAAAACAAATCCGCTTCTCATATTCAGATATAGCACTGTGGTTTGTTTGTTTTTAAAAGTCAACAGAAGCCTTAAGCTTCCTTATCTTGAGAGGAGACTGTGCAAGTCTAAGATTTGCACTTGCTCATCCCTGTACTGTAATCCTAAACAATGCTTTATAATTAATGGCAACTGCATGGTGGATAAGGCTTTTAGTGGCAACTAACCAGATGGTTATATACTATCCTCTATTATCAGAAGCAACATGCCTCTGAATACCAGTTGCTGGCATACAAGAATGGGAGAGGGCTGTTGCCTGATTATGGTCTTCCCATAGGCGCTTGGTTGGCTACTGTGTGAAACAAGTTCTGATCAGCAGGGCTCTTTTAATGTCTGGACCAAGCCGTTGCATTTATGTAGGAGAAAGTAGAAGAGCTACAAACAGGGACCAAGGTTCAAATCCCCACAGCCATGAAGCTCATTGGGTAACATGAGACATGTTACAATCTCTCAGCCTAACCCACCTCACAGGGTTGTTGTGATAACAGTATGGAGAGGGAGAGAACAATGTACTCTACCATGAAGAAGTGTACTTTTCCTTGGAAGAAAGGTGGGATTTTTAAAAGTTTTTTTTTTAAGTAAGTAAAAAGTCACCATCTACAAATTAACTATTTCAATGTAATTATATTTTAATGTTCAACAGGACTATTCCAGAGTATGTGGTATGTAGTGAGAAACCTCAGACTATTCAGTATATACAGTATATTAAATGTTCCCTTACAGCACCCCTATACCAGGTAGATTTTATGTAAAAGTTAAAGGCAGAGGAGGAACTTGCTAAATGCCAAGGATGTTTGTTTAAGATCCGAAGCATAAATTTCCTCTGTGGGTCATTTATTTATGGGTAACTTATAACCTTTGCTTGATCATTTGTTTGTTAGAGATAACCATGCACATCCTGGATTCAGCTGGGAAATCTTTTCTAGCTAGTAGGACTAAAGGGTCAAAATATGCCTTGTGAAATTCACCATGATTCCCCATTGCAAGTTGGAGGTACCCAAAGGCGAATTTGGCTTCAAGAGTCTGGTTTACAATAACATTGGGCATCATTGCACTTGCATGTTGCAGCTAGGGGTAAGGCCTAGCATCTGAACACCCATGATCACCAGAGCCTTGACACCAACATCTTAAACCCAGTTCTGTGTGCCATCGAAAGAACTCAAGAGCCTGATGAATCTTAGGCCCAAAGTAGACAAGACACAGGATTCCATGCCTCTTTTCTGCAACGGACTTTTGCTCTGAAATGAAAAGCATCATTGGAAGGCTGCAACCAGGAGTTGAAGAACAGATGGAGGAGTTACTTAACCCTCTGGCAACTTGTCCACCCGCGATTACCCTCAAGCTGTTTTCTTACCAACAGCAAAATGGTGGTGATTTTGAGTAGACAAATGGTAGGAAGGGATAGAGTTAAGCAGAAGCTGCAAGTCTTCCTCATCCACCACTACTCTTCTTTCAGGTGCTACTTTTCATTCTTTTAAAAAAGGTGGTAAGAGACAGGTAACTCTTTTCACATATATTTTGGCTATTGCTTACAAAAATAGCTAGCTTTTGAACCTTGAAGCTCATAGGAACCCCAGGCATTAATTTTCCAAGAGTTTTCCCACATACCAATCATTTACTTCATGAAGCTTTGGCGAAGGGTGATAGCATACAGGTATAGCATAAGCTTTACGTGCAGAAGGTCCTGAAGTCAAGGAGGGCAGAGAAAGAGTCCCCATCTGAAGCCCTGGAGAACCACTGTCAGTCATCCTAGATGATACTGAGCTAGCTAGACCAATGATCTGACTGTTAAAAGTGGTTTCCTGTTTTTGTACATTTGAGAGGATCTGGTGGCTTAAATGGCACAGAGATGGCAAAACAACTCATCTACCACCCAGGTAGATGTTTGGAGTAATCAAGAGGTTACAGGAAAAAAACAGTCTCCTTTTCCTCTGTTTTCCTCTCTTCAGTCAAATATTGCTTATCTGTTTTGGTTATGGAAATTTGTTGGGGAGATCAAGCTACTCATCTGCCCTCCAGCAAAGCAGTCACAAAACGCTTCACACTTTTAATAAAGGATCTAGGTTCCTAAGGAAAAGTGTTCACTGCATGTTATCTTTTAAAAAAAGAAAGAAAAAAGAGTAGTAGTTATTTTCCAGGTGTGGGCACTTCAGTGAGGTAGTTTTGGGCAAACAAAGGAAAGGAAGGAATAGCTTCTCACCTCCACCTCTGGCTACTTTCCATTTTAAGATGTTGGAAGGAAAGAGACAAATCATCTCAAATTCAGCTCTAAGCTGCATGCAAATGAATGCTGAGGAGGCAGTAGGAGACATTCATTCAGCTGAACTTTGTGATGGAAAGAGAGATCCACAGCTGGGAATGCCTCCCCATCATGTGGGTCAACCATCTGTGCTTGGCAGATATGCCTCCCTGTGAAGAGGTTGTGCTTGGCTAATTGTGGAGAATGCACGGGAGATGCAGGAGGAGCTGGTGGCTCTTAAAGTTGCTTGCAGGACAGAAAGTCTGGCGAAATGAGCGTAAAGGCTGGTTCTAATTTAAGAAAATTTTAAAGGGGGCACGTGTGCTATGATGACCTTAAGCATACTTGGAACGTAACAGGGCAAATCTAGGGGTCATCGGATGAGCTCTAGTGTGCATCTGTCCGTGAGTCATTTGTTCCACTGCAGACAGAGGCAGCCTGTGTCATGGTAGGAGTAACACTTGTATGCATTTTATCCATCCCACATTACTCTTGTATAAAAAGAGGCAGGAAGTTTTCTTGCGGCACTTCCCACACCTAGCAGTATATTACATGCAAGCAGAAGAGAAGGGGGGAAAGAACACCTGTTTTTATATAATGTACGTATGTGTTTACTGGGGAAGTAAATTCCATGAACATCTGAGTTCCCATAAATACCAAGAGCTTGGTATTTATAGCATGGTGGCTATTGGTTAAACTACATGTTACACACAAATCTGTATGGTAGAGATGGATGTCATTTTTTAAAAAAGAAAAGATCTATGGAGGTGGCAACTGATAGCAGAGAAGTGATTAGGAGAAGGTATGCTTCATCCTTCCCCCCCACCATTTTCCTGCTCCAGTTGCCCCCAAATGAGTTTTCTTTCTCCATCCTCAAGTTTCAGATATATGTTTGTAAGGGCTGAAGGGATAAAGCTGAGTTCAAGATTCACAAGTGAAAATTTAGCATAGAATTTATCAGAGATTCCACATTTCACATCTGGAAAATACAATCCCCACAAGGTACAATGCTCCCCATTTTTAATGAGTTGAAGAAAATGAAAGAAGAGCTTGTGTTCACCAGGCAACAAGAAATTTAGTTTTTAAGAGCTCAGAAACACCTTGTCAGACTCAGAAGAGTACTTCCTGGCTGATCTGCAATGAATCATCACTGTTTATAGGGCTCCAGCATGCGGTAAGCCCTGAGGCAATCTGGCTGGAAAGGATGTGAATGAGATAATTATGTTGCCTGTCTACTTGAGGAACACCTGCTTTTCAAAGGTATTTCTATTGTTGAAGAAAAGAATTTGCATGTGGGTATAGCAACACCACACATTTAAACTCTGTAAATTATAATTATGTGTCTAGCAGAACATTCTCAGCACTGAAACTGAGCCACACGTCCTAGGATTCTTTGGAGGAAAGCATAGACAGTTTAAGCTAGTTTTAAAAATAAGCGTAGGTTGTGGGTCTTGCCATATAAAGAGTTCCCATATTTGATGTTCACTTGTTTCCCCAATTGTATATTTCTGCCTAGGATACAGTAGAAAAAAGAAAAAGAAAACAAAGTACAGTGGTACCTCGGGTTACCTACTCTTCAGGTTACATATGCTTCAGGTTACAGACTCCACTAACCCAGAAATAGTGCTTCAGGTTAAGAACTTTGCTTCAGGATGAGAACAGAAATCATGCTCCGGCGACGCGGCAGCAGCAGGAGACCCCATTAGCTAAAGTGGTGCTTCAGGTTAAGAACAGTTTCAGGTTAAGAACGGACCTCCGGAACAAATTAAGTACTTAACCCGAGGTACCACTGTATTGTTTCTCATCATTTTGATGACTTGAATGGATATCATTCAGTAAAAAAGGGTGTGGAAACCCAGTTGCCTCACAGGTACTATTTACTTCATGTTAGAACATAAGAGCCTGCTGGATCAGGCCAAAGGCCCATCTAGTCCAGCTTCCTGTTTTCCCAGTGGCTAAGTGACTAGATGTACAATATGAATCAGTAAGGTGTCAATTACACCTTGTATGTTTTCAGGTCACTTTCTTGGGGAGGGAAGTTGCATCACTAAGAAGCTTTCCTGACTCTACAGTGTAATCTGGCCTGCAAGGCTGTTTTTCCTATAGCCAAGCTTATCTGTCCTATGCCTGACATCATCTAGGACATCAGGTGTGGGGCAGGCAAAGCTGGGGCTCTCTGATGAAATGGGGAATACAGCCATTGACAGCATTCATGCCTTTGTCTCGTCCTCTTTTAAAGCCAAGTTGGTAGCCATCACTGGCTCCTGTGAGAGCAAGTTCCATAGATTAACTACAGTGTTTGAGGACCAGTGTGGTGTAGTGGTAGACTCGTAATCTGGTGAACTGGGTTCAATTCCCTGCTCCTCCACATGCAGCTGCTGAGTGACCTTGGGCCAGTCACACTTCTTTGAAGTCTCTCAGCCCCACTCACCTCACAGAGTGTTTGTTGTGGGGGAGGAAGGGAAAGGAGAATGTTAGCTGCTTTGAGACTCCTTCAGGTAGTGATAAAGTGGGATATCAAATCCAGACTCCTCTTCTTCTATGCGAAAAACTTTATTTTCTCTGTCTGGAATCTTCCAGTGTTCAAGTTCATTGAATGACCTTGTATTATGTTTGAGGATGAAAAAAAACCTATCTTTATCTATATCCTCCACGCCTCTAACATGTCCCCGCCGTAACTCACTTTTATTCTAAATTAAAACACCCCCAAAGTTGTTGCCTTTCTTCATAGGGGAGCTGCTCTAGCCTCTTGATCATTTTGTTTGACCTTTACCTTTTCCAATTCTACAATATCCTTTCTGAGATAGGTGACCAGAACGGTACATAAAAATGAACACACAGAGACACACAAAGACAGAACAGAGAGGTAGAACTTATTGCCCTTTCACAACAACTGCACACTGGGACAACACCATCCTTGAGCTGTCTGCTAGGACCCCAAGGTCAGTCACTGCCAGTTCAGATCACACTAATATGTGTGTGAATTTTTTTGGGGGGGTTGTCCAATGTGCCTCAGTGGTGATCAGCAGGGGTGCTCACCTGACCTCTCATCACCGGCTTACTGGGATGGGGAGATACAAGGCGGGAGGTTGGTTGGTGTGGTGCAAGCACAATAGCAGAGCCATTTCACTGCTCCCATTGGTGCGTTTGCACCTCACCATCCTCACTGCCATTTCACCCTCCTAGGAAGGTGCAGTGACTGCAGTGGCAGAAGGTCAGATAACCACTGCTGACTACTACTGGTGTACACTTGCTGACGTTGAACAGCATCTGCTGTTTTACTGCCCATTTATGCAGCCTGGAGAGAGATTTAATATTTTGTTGGAAGCCGCCCAGAGTGGCTGGAGAAACCCAACAACAACAACAACAACAACAGTAATATATCATTATCATTATTTATTATTAAGCTTTTGCCACTTCTTATGTGTTTCAACTTCTCTGAACAACTGGGCTTAATCAGCAAACTTGTCTACATTACTGCTCATTCCTAACTCCACATCATTTATGAGTATGTTAAAAAGTACATGTCCCCAAGCCAATCCTTGAAGGGCTCCACTTTCTTCATCTCTCAGTTGCAGCCCCCACCCCACCATGACACAAATCTATTCCAAACCTTGGGGAAGTTTTGAAAGCAGTTTCTAATGCAGCATGATTCTATTATTATTTTTGATGCTATGCAGAATTGGCTGTTGGAAGGGAGATGAATAAAGTCAAAGGCAGGGATGGCTCTGCACATGCCATTAGGCCCACCCAAAGGCCTCTGTGTTGCTCAGAACACACCTTACAGTGGGCCTCCATACAGTGGCCAGTATGTTTTAAGATCAGGGTGCAGAAGGCTTTATTAACAAGAAATCTATGTGAATATGATTTTTTCCATGAATGCATTTTAAGGGAAGGCAAAATTATATTGTAATAAACGTCTTTCAAAGTATATTCTGGGCATGAAAATGACTGTGTCTTCCCTTCTATCCGTGTTCCTTTTGTGTGATTTTATGCCCAAAGCAATGAAGTGAAACTCCAAACATTGCTGCTGCATCAATATATACTGCCCATGGAGAAAAGCAAGAAGCGAGTGAATTGCAGTAGGTTTGGCAGGGGTGGGGGGGTTGGGGAGTGGGGATGAGGGAGGCTGACAGTAGTGATTAAAGAAACAAGTTTCTTACAAGCAGACATTCATGTTGCTAAAGGATGTTCATAAATTGTTTCCATGTAACTGAGCAAGTAGGAGACTCTGGAGACGGCAAGAAACAAGAATCCAGGCGATGCAGATATTGTCACTCACACCACCAGCATCTTTGTGCTTAGTAATAGGGCTAGTGGGATAAAATATAATGCACTATTATTGTTCCTGGCTAGCTGAAAGTATTTAGCAGAGCTAGAAGGAGCGGATCAGCATTTTATCAAGGGTACAAGCAGTACCTGCTGGGGTGAGGGGAGTGTTCAAATGCAAGGCACTGCAGCATGTTCTAATTGTAATGTCAAGACAAGTATACTTTTAGGCAATGGGAAAGTGGAACATTCTGTCCTCTTTTGTACATCACAAATGTTCTTATCTGCAGCCTTGCAGGAGTATTAAAAAAAGAAGAAGTTTATGACAAATACCATACCCCTCTCCCCAACTCAAGAAACATTTTCTTCTGCTTGTAAGGGAATTAGCAGAACTACTTCCTCAACAGCTTATCATGACCAATGGCCAAATTCTTTGTCAGGCAAAAGAAGATTAATGGTTGTTTGATGTTCCTCGATGGCTAGTGAATGTCTCTTTAGGAGAGGTGATTGTCACAAGATGGTTTCTTGATATGGAGGCCTCTCTGGAATGTTCTGAACACAGGAAGCTATTAGCTTTCAGAAGATCCCATGTCATGTTTATGGAAGGTCCATTTCTTGAACCAGACCATGATCCCAGAATGCTATGGGCTAAACACAGAGACCAGGCCATCTTGGAACATACAGTAGGCAGGTGTGGTGTGGTAGGGGATTATGGAAGGAAGGACATCAGTTTGCATATAGCTGTAAGCCTGCTGTCTGAAAAGCAGTCTTGAGTCTAGGTTTTTATTTTGAAGAGTCTCAGGCCTCTCAGGACAACACCTCTGACTGAGGGAAGAGCTTTGTGTTTGGGAGAGAGAAAAGCAATGAATGGAAGCAGTAGCTTTGGAAAAGACCTTTTAGGGGCTGCCTCTCTGGGAGATCCAAGGTAGCCTGCAGGACAGTGGAATAGCTGCCTGTAGTAAACAGAAATTCTCAAGAATACAAACTGTGCCACATTAAAGATCTGCTCTGTATTGATGGGTAAATGTGTGTGTCCTTGTGTATCTTTAGAGGATACTTTGTGGAATGTATTGTTATGAGTTTGGGCAGGGGGACACCTAGGGACCCTCGCACCCTTGGCAAGGAGCTGTATCAGTGCCCCCGACCACAAAAAAATTACTTTACCACAATAGCCACATTATTTGTCTAAAAATTACTGTTGGTTTAGATGGGAATGCTTTGATTTCATCGATTAAATGCTCCAAGTAATTTAATGGTGCAAATAATAAAGTACGTAAATCAGTTATGCACTATAAGCAGTAGATCAATGTACACTATATGCATAAATGAGTAATATGCTATAATACATTGACTTACCTTAACCCTGGATTACTAACCCTGACTAAAACTTATATTACTAACTCATCATATTCTTTTATGACCTTTTTTTAAATACTTATTTTCCTGTTCCTATTTATTTTGAAAAAATTACATGATCTACTTTGGCATAATATGGAGATGCAGGATTAAAAGAAACATCTGGTCTAACGTGTTTAAACAGTATTTTATTACTTATAAATCTATGTGTATGAACAAGTTAAAATTTCACTTTTCTTGCTTTGACTGAAGCAAATTTGCTATGGCATCTACAATAATCTGTGAAACCACTTCATGTTTGATTGATAATAAGGCAAGGCTGGTCAATTTTTCTTGGTTCACAGTACAACAGAGATAATTCTTTATCAACTTGAGCTTGCTAAAGCTGCGTTCGCAAGATGCCACAGTCATTGGTAAGGTTACATAAACTCGAAGTGCAGTCTTGATATTTGGCTAAATTTCATCCAGAGAGTACTCTTGTATACACTTGTTTGATGCATCTCAGTATTCTTCCCCATCTTTGAAGAAGGCAGAACAAAATGTGAAGTCTATTTGTCTGATCAAATCTTGTGCTCCAAAAGCTGTTCCATCGCTATAATTTCTGTGATCTGCCATGTCATGCAGTACTGAAAAAACACAATTTACTGACTTTTAAAAAGCACTAATTGCTCTCTGTTTGGATGACCACCTCGTATCACTGTGACCTTTTAAAGAAACTCCAAGTGTGTCCATTAAAACTTGCTATTTTCCTGTAGAACCACTGAAAAAATTGAAGAGTTGTTGTACAGTTCCAAAAAACATCACAATCATTGCTCAAACATTTACAGCCTGGTATCCAACAAGATTTAAACTGTGGGCAGCACAGGGTATGTATCTCACCAAATCATAAACCTGAGATAATCTTGCTTGTTTGCCATTGTATTTTCCAGCCATGCTGCTGCCATTATCATACGCATACGTTTGACTATGGCAGCCATTAATTTTCAAACCGTCTGCCTGCAGTTTTAATAAAATATCATTTGAAAGGCCCTTTTCTGTTTTTTCATTTGTGTTTACAAAATCATAACCTTATAACTTGGCTTGTCTGCTCCATCTAAGCACTGTTTGTGGTGCAGTTGAAGATGATAGAAAAATATTTTGCTGCTTTAACTTTCCCCAATATCTCTCATCCTTTGCTTTCCCTGCTATCAACTCAATCAACTCATTTTCATATTTTTTTTTGGGGGGGGGATAACACAGAACTTATTTACTTGCATTCACATAGGTCATGTGAGCTGCTAGCTGAGGGCTTATCAATTCCAAGGTACTGAGGAACAGTGCTTTCTTTTCTGGGGGGACGCAGGGAGACGCATACCCCTAAACATTTTGTGAATCTAAGTTTGGCCTCATTGAGGGGCAGCATTTTAACAGGAATAGGAAAATGAGAGTACCCCTAAACATATTTTTTTTGGGGGGGAAACATTGCTGAGGAATATACCAAGCTCCCATGAAATTTCCCTCCAATTGCCCCAATGAAGTACCAAGTTGTCTTGGGCACAAAAAATGATAACATTGACAGCAACTTTTAGAATGTTTTGCCATTCCTCAGTCTCTTCTTAAAGGCTGTTTTTAGCATCCAGAGTTTTACCAATTCTTAATCTTTCGAAGTCTTTCCACGTTGTCTATCAGTGTCTGTGATGAGATGCATTTTAATGAATTTGTACAGAGGGATTCAAGTTTTTCCAATACTGAAAACCCTTCTCAAAGTCAGA
This sequence comes from Podarcis raffonei, assembly GCF_027172205.1. Lineage (NCBI taxonomy): Eukaryota > Metazoa > Chordata > Lepidosauria > Squamata > Lacertidae > Podarcis > Podarcis raffonei. The sequence goes on from NC_070604.1 coordinate 44,712,818, forward strand.
AAATGTTGTGAGTTTTGGTCTCTTGAAGAAAAACAAAACACAATGGGAAACAAAAAAAGGGAGCATTTTTAGATTGGCTAAAGGATTGAACATTCAGTGCAGGAATACACATTTCCCCCAGAGCTGCACCCGTTACAAACAATGCTACAGATTTCCTTCAGATGGCTGTATACTGCGCAGTCTAGGCAATGCCACTGGGGAAGATAGTAGTCACAGCCACAGAGAGACTGGGTATGTATTGAACAGTGCCAGGAACAGGGAAGACAGAGGAGAGCCGATGTCACTCAGAAGGATCATAGATCCAGAATAAGAGCAAGCAGCAAAACAGATTGCCAGCCCCCTGCAAACTGGAAATGATCCCCAAAAGAGGGACTTCAAACCCGCTGCTTCACGTTCCTTCATGGCAGTGAAGGTTTACTATAAGGAAAGAGCCATAGGTGACCAACCTCTGTCCCTACATACTAGAAAAAGAACCCAGAAATGAGACTTATAAGGGCACAGTGGTATTTAGCAAACTGGTATCTCTGTGTAGAAAGCTTTGTCCTGTCTCATACAGGACTGCCAAGTGATGCCAAGTTAGCTGCTAAATCTAGAGAAATGGCAGGATGTCTGACAGGCCTTAGACCAGGCATAGGCAAACTCGGCCCTCCAGATGTTTTGGGACTACAGCTCCCATGAACCCTAGCTAACAGGACCAGTGGTCAGGGATGATGGGAACTGTAGTCCCAGAACATCTGGAGGGCCGAGTTTACCTATGCCTGCCTTAAACCTTGAAGAATTCTTAATTGTGCTTTAGATTTTGATTACATAAGGCTGAAAGCCTGCATTCAATTGTGGCTGTTGGAATAATTTGATATGAAAGGCTGAAGTTGTTTATATGTGGGGAGGAAAGGCAGCGTTTTTATTCCCTGTGTTGCTTGTTTTATTTTTCCGTTCGTTTTTGCTGGCAAGTGTTGGTTTGGGGGTAAAATATTTTGCAAGGTGTAGAAATCTTTAGTTTTATCCATGATGAAGCAGAGGAAGCTGTCTTATGCTGAGTCAGGTCCACTAGTCCATCAAGTAGTGCAATATTGTCTACATGCACTGGCAGTGGATCTCCAGGGTTCCAAATAGGGAACACTCCCAACCCTGAATGGGGACACCAGGGGAGGAATTAAAACGTCACACTGGAAATTGCTAGATTTTTTTGCTGAAGAGCTTTCCTTGTGGCAATGAGTTTTCTTTAAGCGAACAACAGACATTTCTTCTGTAGATATTGTATCAGCCTCTTTTTCTTTTATATATCTTTTCTTTTCTCGCCCCCACATGTGTCTCAAAGTATTTTTATCCATCTCCTGTAAATTCTTCTCCCTTCACATTCAGCTCATACTTATTCTCCTCACCACCACTATGCCAGTTTCTTTCCTCACTTCCTCCTACATTCACTTCTTTCTCCTACAACAGTTTTCCTCTCTTATTCCTTTTTCAGTTCCCTGTCTGTTTGGTTTGTTGTTGCCAAATTCCATACATTTAAGAATCTTAGAGTTGGAAGGGACAATGACCATCATCTAGTCCAACCCCCTTCAATGCAGGGATCTTTCATCTAACCTGGGGCTCAAACCCACAACCCTGAGATTAAGAGAGTCTCATGCTCTACAGACTGAGCTATCCCTCACCTTTTATTTCACTTTCTAGTTTCCTCCATCACCTCATCCAGCCATTTCCCCTCAGATGAGGGACACACACAAAGTCAAACCTCGTTGTCCCCCAGCCACTGTTACTTAGCATGGGAGAAGTTGCTGGTGCTGGCATTGGTCTAGCTAAAGGGCTATGGAGTAGCGAGGGGGCAAGGGACAGGCAGCTGAGGAGGCCTTGAGCAAGATGTGGCACTGAGGCCCACCTGAAAGTGGACCAAGGACCACTGGAAGGCCACACTCTTTGAGAAACACTGTTCTAGACCAAAAGAATCATCAATGGCAAAAGTGAACAGGGAGTGGAGTCAGGGTCAAATTTTGCACAGCTAAGAAAGAAAGAAAGAAAGAAAGAAAGAAAGAAAGATTCATTTTTATTACAGAGTTCCTGCTTAATGTCTGGAAATGTTATCTCCTTGTATCACTTATGGTCAATCTGAAAAACTCCCCCAAAGTTTTGGCATTTCACCAATATTCTAATTCCTGGTTGTGCTCATTAGCACTAAATAAAACTGGAGTAGGTTAAGTGTCTCAGTGAAGGCGCTTGTTGAGAAAGGAAGGTGGTGTCAAAAATGTTGACACGATTTTGTAAAAAGATGCCAGGCATTTAGCAGATTCTGTAATTGGTAGCTCTCTTAGGCTTACATGCAACAACCCGCACACAGAAAGAGGATACTTGCAAAACAGTAAAGACCTAATGGGAAAGAATTTTCAAACCACCTAATAATACCTTTTCTCTTTCCCTGAAATGACAGGCAGGAAGATTGCAGAACATGCCCTGCTATTGATTCAGCTTCTCCTGTGTTGTCAGACTTGATTATCTCAATTTCTCCCAAGGTTTGACTTGATGGAGAAGGAATTTGGCTCATTAATACATGTCTTTCGATCAGGCACTGCGGGGAGCAGGTGGAGAACAGCAAAATCAGCAACACCCAAATGCAGGAGAACTCTGTGTGGTTCTGGAACTAAAATCAAAAAGGTTTATCCATGGAGATGGAGTGCTACAGCTAATCCAGTGATGGACTATTAATAAGTCTGGCTAAGGGAGGAAAAGTGAGGCTTTCCTTCCATCAGGCTTTGAGATAAAGTCAGGACGGCACGCTGCAGCCTGTCCTTTCTGTGGGCTACACCCTTTATTTAAGCCAGTGACGCTGAAATGTCCTTCATCTCAGGTAAGCTGGGTGTGGCAGATAGAATACTGGCAAGCTTCCATTCACTGCAGCCTTTAAGCAGGGAGAGAACTATGAGTGATCTTGCCTTATTGACATGCCTCATCCTCATAGTCATCAGCAACCTCCCCTTTAATTTTTCAGGCCATCAGAACAGGATGAAATCAGGCAGGAGAAATTCACAATTCCTGAGGCCCTTCCTCCCATAAAGATAGATGTCCATGGTACACTGATACACTATAGTAATGAATGAAGAGTTTACACGCTGTATGAAAACAACATAAATGTCACTGTTCTCTCTTCTTGCAAGCATGCTGCCAAGTTAACGCCACAGATACTTCGTTGTCATCATGAGTGGTATAGTTGTAGACCAGTCCAGGTGTGTGAAAACCAGTCTATCCATCAGTCAATCTCCTTATTATGGTCAATCATTAGTATTAAAGAGAAAACAAACTTTGCAGAAATATGTAAAATAATACCAAACGAAACAAAATGGAGAACCACAAAAATGATATTAGTAGGAACTGTATTGTGTTATAAAACACCAGGCATGGAAAACAAAATTATAACTCTGCCAAAATCAGTCCCTGGTGAGCTTTACATGCAGCAACACAATATTTAGCCACACTGGAAAATGTGGATGCATTCTGCTTTAAAAAGAATTTTTAAAAAGCACAAAATGCACCATATCGTCCTGAGAATCTCTGTGAAAAGAACTCAGTAAAAATCTTACAAAATATCACAATAAAAGGAGCAAAACATAAGAAAATGAGGTATCAGTTCTACTTTTCCAGATTCGCAGGGACGTGTGGGAAGAAGAGATGCCATAAGGCTCCCCTGCCAATTTTCCTCAAATGCTGCAGTCAGTCTAGGCAAGCGTGTGATTGATGCAGTACTAGTGCAATAACCTTGCATTCTCCTAAGATGTTGTTAAACATCTTTTCTAGGCACATTTGTATACATTTTCATGGTGCATGGCAGCTTAGATGGTCAGATCACTAGTAATCAAATGGGTCAGATTCTATAGAGCAAGGGAGATGATCATACTCGTAATATGGCTTATTAGAAACAGCCGAAGCTGCCGTAGACCAAGTCCACTGGTTCACCCAGCTCAGTAGTTGTGTACATTGGACTAGCAGTGGTTTTCGTCAGTTTCACGCAGGAGTCCTTTTTAGGCTTACCTGGAGATGCTAGCGATCAAACCCGAGACCTTTTGCATGTAAAGCATGCAATGCATTCTAATTGTAACCTCCTCCCTTTTCATATCCCCTTACCCCTTCTGCTGGTCCCTTTGGTTCAACTTGAAACCACCAACATTTGCTGTACGTTATACAGGGCAGCTCAAGTCGGGGCGAGTATTGCGTAACCCATCGTTCTGCCTTTTTGAGCCAGATTATTATTTGATATCTGCTCAGCCACCAGATCTTGTCACACTGAGTTAGTAGATTTCCCCTCCTAACAAGGCAGAGGCAAGTCACAGTGGCGGCAGATCCTTGCACTGAAAATGTGCCTTCCCAAATCATGTAGAAAGACGAGGCTTCCCCTTTTAACTGAAAAATGAGGGGTTCAGAAGCCATGGGAGTAGCCGGGGGGGAGGGGAAGCAGGAGGGCAGCAGCCCCCACATCAAGTAAATCAATAAAAAATACTTAACTAACTGAGGTTCTGACCCCCCTAACATGAAGCCTTCCCCCCTCCCAACATAAAGCCTGGCTATGTCCATGGAAGACTTTCTTCTGCAGCTGCTTACCTTTCCAACTACTGCCCCTCTCTCCAAGCACTTTTCTCCAGTCCAGCACTGGAGGAGGGAAACTCTTGGTGCATGGGCAACTCCATGAGGAAGCGGGCAGGGCACCTGTTCCAGAACTGCACTACCTGTGACGCAATCGGTCAGTTCCCAGAAGCCACGATTATTGCTCAGTTGGGTTGCCAGTTGTTTCACTAGAATGTGCCACAGCATCATCGAAGTGACTTCAGCGAGCATTTCAATTTCAAATATCCTGATCACTTCTACTCTTAGTTAAGTAATTTTGTTTATTTGCCTGATTTACGGGGTGGCTGCCTCCCTGCCCTCGGGCCATGCCCATGCCCAGTGCTAGTGTATGTTGTGGGACGGGCAAGCAGGCAGACTTCAGAAACTGCAGGGGGACGGCTCTGTACTCCTCACCTGTGTGTCTCATTTGTTTAAAAATATGTACCCTCTTACTTTATGGCTGGGAGAAATCTGTGCTTAAAAATGTGGATCACCTGCTCTCTAGTTTGGCCTTGAGAATGCTCTGAAATGCAGTCTGATTTTCACATTTGGTACCTTAGTGCTCACTAGTTCAATAAAAAACCATTAAATCTCTCTCTCTGTGTGTGTGTGTGGATTCAGGTGGAAATGGGAAGAAAGCAAACTGTTAATATAACTTTCCTGACTGTAATCTTGTCCTTTATGCATTCTAGCTATTGAATGATTATTTATTCCTATGGTAAAACTCTTTAACACTGAAATACTGCTAGGCAGAAAATGGAATTGATGGTAGCTGTACAAAGAACTGCTTTGCACTGGCTGGTGAGTGGAGGTGGAGGCTTGGCTTAGGAGTCTGCACTACGTGAATGCAATGATCTGGCTTTTCAGTGTGAAAAATTGGGTAATTCGACAATGGAGCGAGTGGGAAGCTTCTGGCTAGGTCATTCTGACTTGCAATGACCCTTATCTTCCATGAGGGCAGTATGAGGAGAGGTGGAAAGATAATTAATACAGACCTGCTGAGGGTTTCTTTCTTTCATCCATTAATGCTTTGCAGCCTGCAGAGATGAAATGACCCAGGTGTCTCTTGCCTGAGCCTTTGAGGACACAGTTGATGTTCCAAATGAATGTTTAATTATCTGGATATAAATTTAATTGACATAAGCTTAAGCAGCCCTGATGTTGTGAAAAAGACTTAATAAAAATTAATCTCGCAGCAGCCTCACTTGCTCACATATTACCTAAACAGTTACCCGGCTCAAAATGGTAATACAAACTTGTATGTTAAAATGAGCTGTTTAGAAAAGTGATGTTCTTTGGGGCCAGACTGCTGGTTACACGCTGCATTTTTTTTGGTCCCGATTTATTCGTTATTGAAAAGATACCTTGGGGACTACCACAGAGAGTACCAAAAGAGAGGCTGTATAATCCTTTCCTTTACTGCTAGTAGTCTGCTCAAAGTTATCCCTCAAGCTGTTTCTCCACTCCCTTGGCAAAAGACACGGAGACCACACAAGCTGCCTTCTGTTCATACACAAAATATGCCCTTTTGACAGGATTTGAAGAATTTGTAAGTGGAAAGAACTATTGGGAAAAGTGTTTCCAAGATATTTCCTTCTGCAGAGGAAATATTTGGGGTCGTTAAGAGTCAAGATGGCTTCAGTACTGCTCTCCTATACTATTTCAAACATGTGGTTTATGTATGTGTTTTTCCCTTGTGCGCTCATGAACATTCATTTTATTTATGACCTTAGATGTCTTATAACAATTCCCCTCTCTGGGGCTATAATTTTATCTAAAATTGCCCCCCCCAAACAAACTGGTATCCACCCTTCCTTAGTATAAAACAAGAGAAATAGGCAAAGGTAATGGACAAATGTAAGAGTTGGGTGTTGTAAGTGAATCTGATACTGTCAATCCACATGGGAATTGTGCCAATCTCTTTTGTGATTGCTAACAGCCAAATGGGCTAGCAGGACCAGCGTAACTGGAACAGGAAATGTGACACGCAATCAGTGGCTTCAACTTCAAAGCTCTGTGCTAGTACGTATCTTTTGTACAAGGTACTTCCTGTTTGGTATTAATGTTGGCTGGGGGAAGCACTCCGTGACATGTTGCTTCATCTCATAGCTTTATTCAATATTTAAATTAAAAACTTAGTTAGAACCAAACCTGGATTTCCTCTTTGTCAGCTTCAATATATTTTTACAAAAGTTGGGTGCCATCTCCACTCTCTGCTGAGCAATAGAAAGATCTTTCCAAAACTTATCGACTCCTCCTTGACTGGACAGTCAAGGAGGAGGAGGTAACACTGGCAATGGTGAGGTGGTCCCAGGATTTTGGCCATTCAATAACCATGGCCCAATGGGAAAATTTATGGAAGATCAATTGGAAATTCACAAATTGTTACACAATTAGAGAGAACTTTCAAAAAATGCAACATCGATGGTATCTAACACCATGGAAACTTTCAAAAATGTATAAAAATATGTCAAGTAATTGTTGGAGATGCGGTGAATCAGGAACATTCTACCATATGTGGTGGACATGTAGGAAAATACAGGTATTCTGGGAGAATATCCACGCAGAACTGCAAAAAATGCTAAAGATCTCTTTCAATAAAAAACCAGAGGCCCACCTCCTGGGAATAACAGATTTGGATATTCCACAAAAGAGGAAGGGTATCTTTTTATATGCGGCGGCGGCAGCAAGAGTTTTGATCGCAGCAAAGTGGAAGAGTAATGAAATCCCCTTTATACAAGATTGGATTCAAAAGCTGACAGAATATGCCAAATTAGATGGTTTATCAGAAAAAATAAAGAATAAATCAAAACAGGAATTTGTTTCAAAATGGGAGGTTTTCTCAGTAAATTTTCTTTATTTTCATTAATTGTACATATATACAATCTAGATTACATAAGTTAGTTATAACATTGCTGTTACCAAAATCATATACATAATACAAACTTATTTGGAGCTCCGCCGAGCCTTGGACTTCCCTTCGCTTCATTGGTAAGTATCAGATAGTATCAAAAGTTACGTGTTTTATCTACTTTACATACTTGTCAAACACTGTTAGAGTTGTTCTATTCCTGCCAGAGTCGTCAAAGTTCTATACTTATCTCTTATATATACCAGATATTTATTCCAATTTTCATGAAACCTCTGATCGTCTTGGTCTCTTAGTCTTCCTGTTAATCTAGCTAGTTCAACATAATTTAACATCTTAATCTGCCAGTCATTTATGGAAGGTATAGATGGGAATTCCCGGAAGGGATTTCTTTCTATTTTAAAGAAAAAAGATTTAAACTAACCAGCCCTCTGGAATTGAATAAATTTGCAAGAAGATACGAGAAGGAACTGGGAAGGATGGAAGGGAGGGAACCAGAAGGGGATCAGACGGGGGAAGAGAGGGGTGGAGGTGAAGGAAGCGGAGAGGCAGAAGGGGAGGAAAGCCTAGACGAAGAAAAAGAGGAAGAAGAGACAGATAACAAAGAACAGTAGAACCAACTTAGACTCGACTACTCACTGACTGTACACTAAAAATGACCTTAAAAATTATTTCATGGAATGTGAATGGGCTAAACAATAAAAATAAAAGAAATCAAATTGCTCATGTATTGCTTAAAAAGAACCTTGATGTAATTTGTCTTCAAGAAACTCACATAAAAAAAACACACAAAAGAATTCTAAGTAATAAGAGATTAGGATTGGATTTTGTAACATCAGATAATGTCAAGAAAAGAGGAGTGGTATTATATGTAAAAGAAAAACTTGATCCAAAATTATTATATAAAGATGAAGAGGGGAGAATGATAGTTGTACAGATCACCCATCAAGGAGAAAAGATAAATGTGGTGGGGATATATGCTCCCAATGACAAAAAGTCAATATTTTATTCTGAATTAGGCAATAAATTGTTAGAATGGATGGACCAACATTTGATATTGATGGGAGACTTTAACGGAGTAGTTTCCCCAAACATGGACAGATCAACAAAAAAAGAGGAAGTGAGGGAGGGCAAACTACCGAAAACCTTCTTCGAGTTAGTGGAAAATTTGGGACTAATTGACGCTTGGAGATTTAAAAACCCCACGTTAAAACAATTTACCTTCTTTTCAAATCCAAACCAAAGTTGGGGGAGAATAGATCTTATGTGGATCTCGAAGGAACTGACACAGAGAGTAATTAGGGCAGAAATTCACCCACAAACTCTATCTGACCATAACCCAGTCTATATGGAGATAAAAGGAAAAGATTTTAGATCACTAAGATGGAGAATGAATGAAAATTTATTCAACGACCATAAGATAGTAAACAAAGCAAAAGAGACAATCGAGGAATACTTTAAGTGGAATTTGAATAAAGAAACTCCCCTAGAAACGGTGTGGGATGCGGGGAAGGCCGTCATGAGGGGCTTCTTAATTCAGGAAAATAGCATTTTAAGAAAGAAAAAAGAGAAAAAGAAAGAAGAAATCCTACTGCAGCTCATGGAGAATGAAAGACAGTTAACTATTAAACCAGGGGATGAAATATCAAAACAAAATATAAGGATGCTACAAGCCCAATTCTCTATGATAGTGAACCAGGAGATTGAATGGAGGATTAAATGTTGAAACAAAAGAACTTTGAATCAGCAAATAAGATGGGGAAATATTTAGCATGGCAAATAAAAGAGAGGAAAAAACAAAATACGATATGTAAGATAAGGGTTGGAGAAAGGACAGTGGAGGATCCGAAAGAGATAAAGAAAATATTTCAGAGATACTATAAGGATTTATATAAAAGAGGAAAAGAGACAGATAAAGAGATAGAAGACTATTTGAAAAAATACCAACTACAGCAGATTACGATTGAAGAAAGAGAATACTTAAACCGGGCAATTATGGAGGAAGAAATCAGGAATGCAATAAAAAAAATGAAAATAGGAAAAGCGCCAGGGCCAGACGGTATCTCAACTAAATATTACAAAATGTTAAGTGACCAACTTTCGCCAGTGCTATGCGAAGTTATGAATAATGTATTAAAGGAAGGGAGAATTCCAAACACCTGGAAAGAAGCATATATTACCTTAATCCCCAAAAAAGACGCGGACAGCTTAGAGGTAAAGAATTATAGACCTATTTCATTATTAAATAATGACTATAAGCTGTTCGCAGACATATTGGCGGAAAGGTTAAAAAAAGTCTTAAATAAAAGAATCCATAAAGACCAAACGGGTTTCCTTCCGGGGAGACAACTAAAAGATAATATAAGAAACGTGATAGATATTATCGAATATTTGGACAGTAGAATAGACAAGCAGGCGGCGTTGGTTTTCATTGATGCCGAGAAGGCATTTGACAACGTCTCCTGGCGTTTTATGATGGAAAATTTAAAAATGATGGGAATTGGTGAAGGTTTTGGAAGAGGTATTGAGGCTATTTATCAAGAGCAGAAAGCCAAACTTATAATAAATAATAGTACATCGGAGGTATTTGATATTGCCAAAGGAACTAGGCAAGGCTGTCCTTTATCCCCTTTGTTATTTATAACAGTATTAGAAGTGTTTAACAAAAAATTAAGGGAATCACCGGGAGTTAAAGGAATTAAGATAGGAAGCAAGGAATTCAAAATAAAAGCATTTGCAGATGACTTGATACTAACTTTGGAAGACCCTAAGAATAGTTTACCAGAAGCCCTACAGAAATTAGAAGAATTTGGAGAAGTGGCAGGTTTTAAGCTTAACAGGAATAAAACTAAAATGATAACAAAAAATATAACCAAGGAAGATATAACAGACTTAGAACAAAGGACGGGAATCATGGTTGCGAAGAAGGTAAAGTATCTAGGAGTGTGGATTACAGCGAAAAATATAAACCTATATAAAGACAATTACGAGGTTACCTGGAAGGGTATCAAAAAAGATCTAGAAATCTGGGAGAGATTAAAACTTTCCTTCTTAGGGAGGATTTCAGTTATCAAAATGAACGTTCTACCAAGAATGTTATTTCTATTCCAAACCATACCAGTTCTGAAAGGATTAAAACAGTGCAAAGAATGGCAAAGGACCCTAGCGAGATTCATCTGGCAGGGAAAGAGACCACGAATTAAAATGAAAATATTGGTAGATAAAAAAGAAAGAGGGGGTTTCTCTTTACCAGATTTGAGTTTATATTATGAAGCGGCCTGCCTAACGTGGGTGAGAGAATGGATAAAGCTAGAGAATACCGATATTCTGGACTTAGAGGGCTTTGACAACAGGTACGGGTGGCACTCGTACCTGTGGTACGAAAAGGTAAAAGTTCATAGAGGCTTCCTTAATCATATAATTAGAGGACCTTTATTCCAAGTATGGGAAAGAAATAAGAATTTGCTGGAAAAGAAAACCCCATGGTGGATCTCACCAATAAATGTTCTAACTGTTAAAAAAACTAACATGGAAAGGGAAAAAGCTACCTACGAAGATCTTATTAATAAAACAGAACAGGGTGTAAAACTTAAACCTTACGAAGAGGTAAAGAATGTGCTCACGGGGTGGCTGCAGTACCACCAAGTGAATGATCTATTAAAAGAAGACAAAAGGAAGCTAGGTTTTGAAGACAAAAAATCTAAATTCAATGTGGAAATCATAGAAGGTAAAAGTAAATTATTATCAAGGACGTATGACCTCTTATTAGAATGGTATACAAAAGACGAAGAGGTGAAGGAGGCCATGATAAAGTGGGCCATAGACATTGGTTATAACATCGATTTTGTAAAGTGGCAAGAATTGTGGAACGTAAATATCAAATTTACAGCGTGTATGGCATTAAGGGAGAACCTTTGGAAGATGATTTATAGATGGTACCTTACACCAGTGAAGCTAGCTAAGATCTATAAACTGAAGACTAAGAAATGCTGGAAATGTGGTAAGGGAGATGGTGAATTATATCATATGTGGTGGACATGCAGTAAAGTAAAAGGCTTTTGGGAACTGATTTATAATGAACTTAAAAAAATTTTTAAGTATACTTTTCCCAAAAAACCTGAAGCCTTCCTATTAGGAATAGTTGATAAAGAAATCAAAAAAGAGGATAAAAATTTATTTTTATATGCCACAACGGCCGCTAGAACCATGTTAGCCCAAAACAAAATGGGAGGTTTTCAAAGAATATCTGAAAAATAAATATAGTAGTTTAAATTCAGTTGCAGCATTCGAGTAACTTCAGTAATAGTTGCAAGGTAGATATAAGAAATTAGATTTATTAAGAATAAGTTTAATTATGATAAAAGTGTGTATTGGCAATAAGTAATATGAATTTGAAATATGGAATAGACGGGAGGTTGGGTCTTTAGTGTTAAGACCAATAGATGTTTTATTGTTTGTTAACAAAATTATGTGTCTATGGTTATTCTTGTGTGTAATTTGGTATTTGTGTTTTTTCTTTTTTCTTGTTGTATTAATAAAAAACTTAAAAGAAAGAAAGAAAGAAAGATCACAAGGGGTTCCAGGCACTCACCCAGGGTGTGTGTTCCTTGAGAACTGAGACATGGTGGAGACTGTCATTGCCTTAAGAAACACGGTTCATCCACCTATTTACACCTTCAGCCTGCATGGAGGGAGTCCTGAACTTACAGCATGGCCATTTCAAGAGGGGCTTGTCCCCCACAGCAGTGCAGCCAGCCTTCAGCCAACCTGTCCAAGATGGATCCCTGTCTGTCTTCTTCCTTCTTTTTCTCAGAACACCCTGCTAAAAACTCTCTTTTCCTGTCACCTCACACCCAGTTACCCTGGCAACCTTCCAAACCCCAGTCTCTGTTCACACCTCAGCGGGGAGGACAGTTCTATTGCATTGCCAGTGACTCTCAGTGGCCCTGTATTGTTTCTTAATAGCCCTAGCTTGGCCAGGTCGCTTTGCTATGCTAGCTCAGGAATTCCTCTGTAGCTTATATCCTCCCTTCCCAAATAATCAAAAATCCTACCATTTATTAATTTCTAGGGTTTAGGGGTGGAGGTCTCATGCCCTCATCAGATGTGTGAGACTTGAAGTGTCACAAATTGCTTTGTTTTTGCTGCAATGGACTAGCATGGCTGGCTACCTCTCTGAAAATTGTTTTAAAGCATATTTGCTGTCCCTGTCTTTGGCTATGAACACATTACCACTCTGGCTCCAGTGCTCTCACACCACTGTTGACAGCATGTGCAAAGTGGTTCTTGAATAGGACTTTGGCTGCTAGTTTAGCTAACAAATCAGGTAATGTGTACCAGGTGAAGACACCCATTCGGCTCCTTGGTGCATACAGCAAGTGGAAATGCAATTTGAAGTGTGTGTGTGTGAACCAACTTGCTGTGTTTTAAGCCGTGAATATGTAGATGAGGCTGTTCAAACCAGATCATATTTAAAAAGGAAACATTGATGTTTTTGCTTTTGTTCGCCCTGTTTATGAATACTGGCTGACTAAAACAGGAGAGGAAGCTAATGATGCTGTGTTCCTTTGTTCCTGAAATGTTTTGTGATCAACTGGGCAATGGGGTGGGGGAAGCTCGAGAGAACTAAACAAGCTGGTGAACTGAGCTTGAACTTTACGTGTGAAGTCAAGAGAGAATCAACAGGTGTGCTAACAGCCTCCAAAGCTGTGTGCCAGCAGGTTGCCCTTTAAATGGCTGTGTTATCACATATACCCCATCTGCATAAAGCATCTGTGGCTGGACTGGTATAGTGTTTAGTGTGTTTGGGTCTGAAGAGTGGAAATCCCTCTAAAAATCCTTCACTCTGCCATAAATGTACGTAAAGCAGCAGTTCTCAGTATGGACACAAGGGAAGTAAAGCCCCATTGAAGATGGTGAGACTTGCTTCTGAGTAAATATGCATAAGGTTGAATTTGGGGGAGGGCCGTAGCACAATGAAACCTCAGCATCTGCAGGTAGGGCTAGGAGAGTCTCCTACCTGAAATCCTGGCAAGCAGCTGCCAGTCAATATAGACAATACTGAGCTAGATGGACCCACGGGTCTGACTTGAGAGCTTCCTATCTTCCACAGCTGCAATACTATGAACTCTAGGGGACGCGGGTGGCGCTGTGGTCAAACCACTGAGCCTCTTGGGCTTACCTATCAAAAGGTTGGCAGTTCGAATCCCCAGAACGGGGTGAGCTCCCCTTGTCCTGTCCCAGCTCCTGCCAACCTAACAGTTTGAAAGCATACCAGTGCGAGTAGATAAATAGGTGGCAGGAAGGTAAACAGCATTTCCGTGCAGTCTGGTTTCCTTCACGGTGTTCCGTTGCACCATAAGTGGTTTAGTCAGGCTGGCCACCTGACCCGGAAAGTTGTCTGTGGACAAGCGCCGGCTCCCTTGGCCTGAAAGTGAGATGAGTGCTGCAACCCCATACAGTGTTAAGTACCTCAGGTTAAGTACCTAATTCGTTCCGGAGGTCCATACTTAACCTGAAACTGTTCTTAACCTGAAGCACCACTTTAGCTAATGGGGCCTCCTGCTGCCACCACGCCGCCAGAGCACGATTTCTGTTCTCATCCTGAAGCAAAGTTCTTAACCTGAAGCACTATTTCTGGGTTAGCGGAGTCTGTAACCTGAAGCGTATGTAACCTGAGGTACCACTGTAGTTGCCTTTGACTGGACTTAACTGTCCAGGGGTCCTTTACCTTTTACTATGAACATTTACTAGAAGTAAGCTTTTACTTCAATGGAACTTGCTTCTAAATGTGCCTGGGATTGTGTGTGGTAAGTAACCTTGAGTTGCTCACTACTTCTCAGCCTAACCAATTCACAGGACTACTGTGGGAATAAAATTGCCATTGGCTAACTAACCCCATGGACATAGACGTGAGCTCATCCAAAGAAGGGTGGAATACAAATTTAAGTTTTCTTCTTTGACTGCTATTAATTTGCAGATTGTCTTGAAGATCCATGACCAGCTCTTGCATATCTTAATACTGATCAGTAGAATTTGGAATTTGGGTTTTACAGAAGACAAAGCACATTACTGATACTGCTATGTGATCCTGCTTTATCTATAAGAGTTATCACTTTGACTTCTTCAAGATATTATCCCAGTATCCTTTGTTCTAATCTCAGCTTTACACAGGCTCTTGGCAAAATGGCGAATGCTTTGTAAATCTTGATCGAAGTCAACTGGACTCTTCCCTCGGAGTTTTATATGCAATGTTCTTCTACGCTGCTTGAATATACAGTTTTGGCATCGTGCGCTGGGGGTGGGGAGGAGCATGAGAAGGCAAGTGAGCTCAGAGCCTTCTTTTAAAAAAAGAAAAAAGTGAAGAAAAGAAAAGAGAGAGAGAGAAAAGAAATATAGTATATTAATACACCAATTGTTAACAGTTAACAATTAAAAATAATAATAACCTACAGCATTTTATATAAATGAGTTCAATTCATTATACCTGTCCATGCAAAGTCAGTCTCTGTCTACAAGCAATCAGCTTTTAGTGGCAAGTGGAGTCAGGTCTTCCATCCACTGAATAAATGGAGCTGTACATTTATTTTTCCAGTGCAGTGATATCAGCCTTTTGGCCATAGTAAGGGTATGGAGAACCCATTTACATTATCTAGTTGTCAAACTCCACGTAGTAGGTATATAGTTCAAAAGAAGAATATCCTCCGGAAATTTTAGCTTTTTCCACACATTCATATTTATATAATACACTATTTTCTCCCAAAACTTACTAAGTACAGGGCATTGTAAAACATGTGTTTTAAAGAAGCATTATCTGCATTACATCTCCAATAAAATCATGGGATAGTTCCCAGCTTGATGTGGAGACAATGGGGTTCAAACTTGGGATCCTTTGCATACAAAGCAGTTTCTCTGCCATCACAGCTGATGGTAAATAATTATGTAAGAATAACTGTTTGGAGGAATGTCAAGTGGGAATGAAAGCACGACATTCATTTGTTTTTGCTTTCACACTTATTACTTACTTACTTATTACAGAACATCCACTGTTCAAACAAGCAGTGCAAATGCAAAACACAATGCAGACTAGCATGAGTTTGGAATCTGATCACCCTTTCCCCTTCCAGCTCACTCACATGGCCAGTTAATCTATAACCCCATCTATTTCCTTTGGACATCCTAACTATTATAATTGTAAATATCTTTGACAAGATTGCTTGAGGCTTGTACTGTATTCTCATTAGGATTTTTTTTTTTAATGCTCTGTGTTGCAACAGTGCGGTCAGAGGGAGAATAAAAAGTCCACACCAACAAAAGTAAAAAAAAACCCTCTACACAGAATAAACACTTCAGTGCTCTCGCTTCTTTATCGTGCATGTAACCATGGTGATTGTTTTCTTTTCGAATTCTTCCTGAGTAAGTTCAGGGCTATCTTTTCATGTCATCCCATTTGACAAATTTGTTCCTGACACTGCCAGATTGTTTTGGCATGACCAGACTGGCCTGAAGAAGAAAAACAATGTAGTTGTGTGAGGACAGGAGTTGCTAATATGTATTATACCTGTTAAAATGTGGGAAGTACTTTCCTGTGGGGAGCTGGAGATTTGGTGATGTTCCCCTGTTGATACATGGAAGAATTCAGACATTGTGCCTTCAGGGCCAAGGAGTTGCTTTGGCCTTTGTCCAGTTTCATCATTCCACCTCCTCCTCCTCCTTCCTCATTTTGTCCAGTCAGGATTATGATAAATTATGCTTTGGTTTCAGAATAGTCCATACCCCTTTATCCCGGTTTACTTTGGGCTATATCCTGGATTTTCAACCCTAAAGTCCTAAACAATGCACTGAAAACAGGCTTATCACCAGCAGGAAGTTGACAGGATCCGAGCAAAGCCCAACCTTGATGCTTGCCCTGCTCCCATGCACCATTAAAATAATAATAATAATAATAATAACAATAATAATAATAATAATAATATGTACTGGATTGCTTAGTCTGGAAGCCTAGTCTAGATGACCCATATCACTCTACAGTTCTATGGTTTTAATTTTGCTTTTAATCAGGGTGAGGCAACCACCACAGGCTGCAGAGGCGGAGGGTGAGGTGGGTAAGTGGCAGGGAGCTGTAGGAGAATGGATCTGGGCACTAGCTGACGTCTGCCCACAGATGCAGAGGAGGATACTGGCCCATCAGGCAGCAAAGTGACTTAGGCTGCTCCTGCATTAGGAAATTGTGGCAAATTTAAATGGTGGCTCGCTACCAAGCACTGTTAAAAGCACTGCAGTGGCCTGCAAAGGGGCACCCACGCTTTCTCAGCATTTGGCAGGTCCTGGAGCTGAAGGGGCCGGTGGGCAGATTCCTTTGTACTCCTTGTCCCTAAACCTTTCAACCAGTGGCGAAGGAAGGCTCTCCGGCACCTGCTGTGGGGTGGTGCATGCGTGGCGCCGATACGGACAGCACTTGAGTGGCGCCGATATGGATGGTGCATGCGTGGTGCCAATATGACCGGTGCATGCATGGTGCCCATACAGATGGGCGCTCAAGTGGCGCCCATAATGACAGCATGCACGCGCCCTCGACCTCCCGCCATTTTGTCACCCCCCCCCTCAGGGTGACACCTGGGGCAGCCAGCCCCTGCTTTCAACCAAACCAATATAAGCAGTGGCATAGGCCTTGGCCTCTGCCACTAGGTGGTGGCACCATCTCTGCAAAATCTTTGGCAGATAGTTTGCAACACCTATTTCCTGATCCTTTTCACTGTGGAGGCCAGGGACGAAAACAGGAGCTTTTGCATGCAAAAATTTAAAAAGCTAGCACAGAGTAGCTGTATTAAGGGTACAGTTTAGCATGAAGTGTAGAGTTTGGTCTGCTTAACCTTGTTCATGTCACACGAACAGCCTTCTAATAAAGCAAAGATTGAGCTCATGGCACCAGGATAGAAAGGGGATTAAAAAAATATTGGCAATGACATCACCTTGCCTAGCAGATGGCAGTTAGAAGGGAGCCAGAGGGGAGATTGGGCAATGGGGGGCACCTTGTCCGGGGTCCCCCCTCAAGCCTAGCAGTGCCTCTGTCTGCACCAGCAGGCTGACTTGGCTTGGAAAATATTTGATTTGGGGAGCATTTCTGTACCATAACCTTTCAAGGGACAGTGTATTGCTTTCTTTAATTAAGTATTTCAATTAGAGAGAGATGAAGGTTCTGTTCCCGCTCCTGGATATATTAGCCTAAACTTTTTTTTTAATTATGTGGACACATTTATTTTTGATGGCATGATAGAGTGTTAATTGAAAAACACATCATTAGAGCTGATAAACCAGACATAGTGTTATTTTGGTATTAAAAGCCAGGTGCTGAGCTGACATCCCTAGAGACTGAGATTTTCTCTAGAAAACAGCTGCCCTATTGTCGCCTTGTAAATTCCAGGAATAGTCATTTCTCTTTATTCCTTCAGACACCTCTTGCAATCCATTCTGAAATACTAATTCTTATTCTTTATATTTCCTTCACCATTAAATCCTTGCCTTTATTCCTGTTTTTCTGAACAACTTGGCTCTCAGAAACAAGCTCCTCCCAGGAATAGTGTGTGTCTGTTAGCCAGAGGTAGACACCAACCTTAAAATTTGGTTTGTACCCCAATATGGCACTTTGGAAAACAGTCCCCTTCGTTCCTAAGTACTTCAGAGTCTGTCCAAGTCTGCTTTGGGAAAAATGAGGCTTAATTTTCTCCATTCAGTATGGGAATAAAAAAAAATATTATAATCTATTATACCTTGGACAAAAGTGGATGAATTTTTCCAGAACAGGCACTAAGAGTTTAGCAATATGAACAATGATGATGATGATGGCTTAATAAGGCAGACTATGGCTTGGCTGATAAATAATACAATAAATAAAAATCACTTGGGACAGCCTAAAGAGTTTGTGGGTGGGAGGGAGAGGGTGTGTCTGAGAGAGAGACTAAGAATTTAACAATATAAGGCGTACTATATGGAACTTAAAGCAAATTCCTTGGTCCAGAACTATTATAAGAGGAAAGGCGGTGTGTGCGCACGGGGGGGGGGGGGCAATGACTCTAGTAAGAACAAACAAGCAGCATAAGATTAAAAAACCAGAACTCTTCAAATAATGCTCCTGTTTCTCAGACAGCAAACTTGCACAAGAGCAAGAAGAAAAAGAGACCAAAGCTCTTTATTTACTTTAACAGTCCTCTCCAAAATGCACCAAGATTGAGGATTCCTAGGAAAATTTCCTGTGATTACAAGCTTGATCTGTCAGTCACACTCCCCGCCCTAGTGTTCGCTCACCACCCCGCTGCTACCTAACCCCTCATCCCATTGTAACATTTTCCCCATTTAGTAAAATTAGAGAAATCAGTTTTGCTTTCAGGAGATATTGGTTTCTCTCTCTGATCATTCCTGGCAAATTTATTCTGAAGGGTATGTTTAACATAGCTGTGTGTTAACAAGGAACTCCCCCCACACACACCTGGTAACTGTGTTTTTTGAATGGAACACCCCAGTTTCTTCAGCACAGGTACTTCTGGTCATTAGATACAACCTTAAAATGTCCCTTCTAGGACAGGATGCCTCCAACATGACGGAACAAGCACATACACACCAGGCCGGACAGCACTGCAAAGGTTGCTTTGTCTGCTGATAGAAACAGGATCATTGACATGGAATTTAAGCAAGGCTGCAACTTTTCAAACTTCAAACTCTGTAATGAGTCACAAGAGGATGCTACAAGACTGTTGCAGAGAAGGGTGAGGGAAGCAATAGTACTTCCTTTATTTCCAGTGTGGTGATGAAACAATATCCCAGAAACAGTTTCTAAATCTACTTCTGCATTTTCCAGTAAGACTGTGTTATTTACAGTAAAGATAAAGAGCCGAAAACCTAAAGGTTCTGTGTTAAATATTGTGTGTGTCTGAATAAGAACAAAGTAGTACAGCTATCGAAAGAAAGCCTGTAAGAACAACAGCAAGGTTGACAGGCAATTGCATTAGGCCAGAGATTAATTCTTTACTTCATTAGGATACAGGAAACATAGGCTAAACTAGTCTTGCTCTTGATGGATGATGCCTCAGCTCCAAGAGTTCCATCCAATTAGCATTCAGTCAGTAATAATGTGTGTGAATGGGAAAGTGTAAGGCTTGCCTGGCTGAAGACAGAAGAACATGCATAATACATTTTAACTCTCCTAGTGCAGCAGGAGATGAAACAATGGTGACTTCTCCTGCCCCATTTCTGCTCTCCAGCCTCCTCTCTTACCTGCAGCAAGTGATCAGGGCTCCAGGTGGACACATAACACAGCAAGTAGGGGATATAACAGTGGTGTCCAAACTTTTTTCAAAGAGGGCCAGATTTGAGGAAGTGAAGGGCCATGAGAGCCGACCAAAGTTGTTGACCTTCTTTTAGGATTGAAGTTGTTGAGCTTCTTTAAGGATTGAAGTTTTTGAGGTTTATTTTAGGATTTTTATTTTGAGGTTTATTTTAGGAGGTTTATTTAAGGGACACGGGTGGTGCTGTGGGTAAAACCTCAGTGCCTAGGACTTGCCGATCGCATGGTCGGCGGTTCGAATCCCCGCGGCGGGGTGAGCTCCCGTCGTTCGGTCCCAGCTCCTGCCCACCTAGCAGTTCGAAAGCACCCCCAAGTGCAAGTAGATAAATAGGTACCGCTTTATAGCGGGAAGGTAAACGGCGTTTCTGTGCGCTGCACTGGTGCTGGCTCGCCAGAGCAGCTTCGTCACACTGGCCATGTGACCCGGAAGTGTCTTCGGACAGCGCTGGCTCCCGGCCTCTTAAGCGAGATGAGCGCGCAACCCCAGAGTCGGACACGACTGGCCTGTACGGGCAGGGGTACCTTTACCTTTACCTTAGGATTTTACTCCAGGAAATAAACTGCCACAGGGGCTGGATTAAACCAACTGGTGGGCCAGATTAGGCCCCCGAAACGGACTTTGGATGTGGCTGGGATATAACATGGCCAGGGAAGGAAGGAGGGATCTTGCTCTATCTAGAGACTTAACAGCAGACGTTCCCAACTTTTGGCCTGGCAATCCTGAAAAGCAGAGCAGGGGAAACTCTGGCCGATAGGCCAATTGTGGCCCATGAGGCCGTTTCCCCCAAGTCACACCCACCTGCTCATCAGCTGATATCTCTGGTGGGATGACATGGTTTAATTCTGCCTCAGCTGTCTGTCCTTGAGAAAGGACAGCACAGCCGAGGCAGCAGGATTTAATTTTCGCTCACCATCTGATAGCAGAGAATAAATCCTGCTTCAAAGGACTGTTTAAAGCAGGTTGTGCATTTCTTGTGAGCGGGTGGGTGGCATCAGCACTGGGGTTGGGGAGAAGAGTTTTTCCGTGAAAAGTATGCAGTGGGACCAGAGCACCAAGAATGCAGAACTGCCACCCAGATGCCACATTCAGGAAAACCACTTCCATTCAATAGTACTCCAAAGTCCACCAGATGGAGCCAAATATGAAATAGTGGCTTAGAAAGAGGGGCGGAAACACACCCGGGATTGGGGAAGAGAACACTTTTGAGTGCATTCCCTCCCAAATATTTGCTTTCAGTTCCAGAAATGAGTTTATAGTCCACTTCTGGTTTTACCACAAACTTTCCTCCCCACCCCATGTCAGCAGCTTAATTTGAAAAAGAAGTGATTGTTCTTGTTAAATAGCTGAGAGTTGGAAATCCTGGGTGATCTGGGGCATGTTACCCAGAGACCTATCAGTAGATCCCGATCTGCCTGATCCCGTTTTAATATATTGAGAACCAACTGCCCCTACACCCACATCCAGCTCAAAAAATAAAATAAAATCCATTTTATTAAAAAGGTTCATGATTGTACTTTAGAATATTCTGAACAAAGGAGTCTTTGTTCACTGGCTTTGTTCTGTTTTATATGTTTGCTGTTAAATGCTTCAAATTCTCCCATTTAAAATCAACGAAAGAGCAGGAGAATGGGTGATGTGTGGTCAGACTTGCTTGGTATTCTGCTGCCCACCCTCTAATTGTTAATATTAAATGTCTGCCTCTTTTCTGCACCTCTGCTAACCCCCATTACCCCACCTGCCTTGTTTTAAACTCAGCTCATCTGGCCATATCCACTATAATCAAAAGCAATAAACCAGAAGTAGTAAAAGAATAGCCTGTGCCTGACCTCATCTAACTTACGAGGATAACCTATTAAAAACACCACGTTCCAGAAATTCAGACTTTGTCTTTTTGACACAGGTGGCCCTCAGCACTTTCCCAGCTTTTATGCCCACACACTCTTTCACAATGGTCCTATACTTCGTGCCTGAAGCCTTGATTTATCAGTAGAGATGAAAACTTTTGTTTTTTATAAGTTTATAACAAAAAACATTGTTTTTATATTTTGTTGGAAGCTGCCCAGAGTGGCTGGGACAACCCAGTCAAATGGGCATGGTGCAAATAGTAGCAGTAGTAAATAATAGTAGTAGTAGTAGTAGTAGTAGTAGTAGTAGTAGTAGTAAAGGTAAAGGGACCTCTGACCATTAGGTCCAGTCATGGACGACTCTGGGGTTGCAGCACTCATCTCGCTTTATTGGCTGAGGGAGCTGGCACACAGCTTCCGAGTCATGTGGCCAGCATGACCAAGCTGCTTCTGGCAAACCAGAGCAGCACACGGAAACACCGTTTACCTTCCTGCTAGAGCAGTACCTATTTATCTACTTGCACTTTGATGTGCTTTATTTAATAAAGCACTTTATTTATTTCTTTAATAAATAATAATGTTTTAAAACATGTGCAAAGTGTCTCTCCATTGTGAAAGGAAGACATTTCTTATTTTAAAAATAGACTAAAAAATAGAATGTCTCTGAATGTGTAGAGTGTTCCTTCTGAAAACTCCCTCCCCCAACCCAGCAACTTATAGCATCTTGTAGGAAACAATGAAAATGCTACAGACATCCTCCAGGATTTGCACTCTCTTCTCTCAGCAGCTGAACTAGAGGATGTAACACTAGCTGGGTCAGTTCTCGGGCTGCCTCGGGAATTCATATCCATGTTGACGTTGGCAGGGCTGGTTAAGAGAGATGTGAAGGTACCTGAGAACACAAGAAGAACCTCCCGAATGACACATCTGGTCCAGCATCCTGTTCTCACAAGAGCCAACCAGATTCCTGTGGAAAACCAGCATGCAGGATTCAAGCACAAGAGCACTCTCCCCTCCTGTGGCTTCCAGAAACTGATTCTTAGAAGCATTACTGCCTTCAACTGTGCAGGTAGACCACAGCCTTTGCTAGCCCTCTCCAACATGACTTTGTCTAATCCTCTTTTAAAGCCTTCTGGCTTGGTAGCCATCACTGCCCCCTGTGGGAGCCAGGTCCATAGTTTAACTATGCGCTGCCTGAAGAAGTACTTCATTTTATCTGCCCTGAATCTTCCAACATTCAGCTTCATTGGACATCTAGGAATTCTAGTGTTACAAGAGAGTGAGAAAAACTTCTCTCTAGGCACCTTCTCCATGCCTTGCACAGTTCTATAAGCTAGGAGGTCCGATTCAACCTAGAACCCTTAGACACTGCATCAGGATAGGCAATACCCAAATTCTGCTAGCAAGTTACGATTAGACTTCGTTACACTGATTTTGGCATGGGGCGATCAAAGGTCACAAATGACTAAGAGAGACGTGTGTGTAAGAATAAGCAAAACATGCCTGGGAGATTCTACCAGCAAATCATACTTCTGTGCTACATGAAAAGGTCAGAAGGTGCCAGAGTTGCAAGACAATCTGAGTTGGGAAACAATTCCTTTCTGACCTCGGTTGACTCGGGATTCTGCCAGACCAATCCTGTCATTGCAGATCCCCCAATCTAACAATAGGGAAATTTTAGAGTCCAGGTGGAAGCTCTCTATAAGGGCAGCAGCCTGCTTGCATTTGCCACTCCCTTTTCAGTGTACAATCCTCCTAGCTAGTCAGGGGTTTTCATGCCTGCCACCATCTCTTGTGATTTATATGAACCATCTCTTTGCATGGAGAAAGCTATTTCAATACATAGGTTGCCATTCAGCAGACTCGGGCTTAGCAGTGCCATCTTATGCAGAAGTGACCCTGTTATGTTCTGCAGAACTACCCTCTACATAAATGTGCATGATTGCAGCCTAAGTGTGTAAGAGAAGCTAAAACGCAAGGGCAGTTGCCACGAAAACTCCGTCTTTGCAATGGGGGTGGTGAGTGACAGAGGCATCAGCTGCTCCAGCATATTGGGAGGGGCCAACATGAGGTCATGTGATGTCATGAGGAGCCAGGGGGCTGAGCTGAACACCCTCTGAAAAATTAGGGGGCCTGGCTCCCTCAAAAAATACATGGTAAGGAGGGGGAGCCAAAACTGCCTCCGTGCCTTTGGTGAGACAGCTCAAATTCTTGCTCCCTGATTGTGTTTATGATATCTATTTTGGAAAATGAGACTTATTTGGTCCGTAATAATAGTTCCATTTTTAATGTGGCAATGCTTTTAAATACACTCTCAGAGCACTCCTCCCCCTTTTTCCTTCTTGTGCTTTCTTTCTCAGCCCCCCAATTCTCACCCCCGACCTGTCCTGTATTTTGCCCGACCAAAGGTGACAACCCCAACCCTAACCCATCCTCATCCTGACAAGCAGAATGCAACCATCACTGGAAGGAGAACATCACAGTCAAGTAACCAACAAGTAACCACAAGGGGTAGCCTTAAAGTTCACTCAGTGAGGTTACCTTGAAGCTTATGTTTTGAAGAAAAACCTCTATATAAAACCATTCTTTTTGCTCCCGGACCTCACAGTAGTTCCTGTCTTTTAAATGGTAATAACTGAGGGAGGCGGGTGTCTGATAATCCCAGGACCATACTGAAGGAAGGCCGCAAATTTTGGTAACACCCACCATTATTTCTTTAAAAAGAAAATGAATTATTTTCCGTGACTGTTTTTAATTCAACCACTAGAGAGCAAACTTCTTCTTTCTATCAGGCTGTGATTTATACTCGAAAGGAGAAGATGGAGCACGCACTCCTGCAATACTTTCGTGCTTGAAAAACTTTTTTAAAATAGAGAAATGTACATGTGGGTGACCTAGAAAAAAATAATTGTGTGTGTTTTTAAATTGGGTGGTCTAATTTTCAAAAGAAAGGAGAGCAAAGTAAACAAGTGTGCCTTTGTGTATAGTTTTCAGAATATGGAGGTGCACTAGGTTCTGTTCTAACATTTCCTTCTTCTAACCCCCACAAACAGGTCATGTTTTTCAAGGTCCTCTCCCACAACTCCATGGGAAAATATCTGAAAATATTCAGTGATGAAGGTATAGTTATAATGATTAGGGCTCAGACCTGCTTTATTTATGGCTGGAAAACTGCATAGAGAACCTCAAGGACCTCTGAGTGGACAATTAGTATTACCAGCAAGATTTTAACATGTTTGCCAGCCTTTGAAAACCCACAGTGATCAAACTGGAGTTTCAGCTGTCTGGTGCTCAAGTCCCTGTCTTGTGACTGTGTGTCATGCTGTTGGTACAGCTCTTTCATGTGCCAAATGAGCTTGTATGGGGGGGGGGGGAGAGATAGTTGTCAAGATCAGATATACAGATGGGGACTTTGGCATTTTCAACCGCTTCCTTACTGATCTCCTTCCCAGCTCCTGTCCTGAAAGCAAACCTGTGCCAGTATTCTTTAATGACACATCTGAGAACAGAAGTTCATACCCTTTTTGAGAATAACTGGCAGCGGGGTTTACAGCGCGCAAAAGGCAATGAGTTTAATAGCGTTAATTGCAACTGTCTATTACCTAACTTCTGGCGATCAATGTACCATGCATTTAAAGTGCGTCAACTTTCACGATCAGACAGCTAAGGACCTGAAGTGACACGCAACACAATCTCTGCTCAGAATTAAGTCCTCCTGACTTCAAAAGGACTGACTGTAGTAAATGAGTTTAAGATTGTAGCTTCAAGGTACTTTAAATTCATATGGAATTAGTCCAAGAGTAGCCAGTGTAGCACTCAAGGGCACTCAACCTTTTCATAGTAGTTTGAAATAAGACTCTTTTTGCCAACAGAAGATGTAACTGAAGAATGGTGGTGATTTCAGCATGTTGGAGTATAGTGACCACAACAGTTTCTCTGGCTGGCCAATGTGCCCACAGGTTCAAAAAAACTTTGCATTCTGCATCCATCAGTTTATTCCACCCATGTACAAGAGGGAAGTGTCAGCAGGCTTGAGGAACCCCAAGGGTTTGCATGTGTACAAAAAAAATCATATCTAATGGTGGATGTGCCCCCAAAGAGCCCAATGAAGACTAATATTTTCAGTGAGTACAGAGTGCTGGCTGACTGTTACAGGGTAGGGGTTAGGGATGTGGGTGGCACGTGGTCTAAATCATTGAGCCTCTTGGGCTTGCTGATTCGAAGGTTGGTGGTTCGAAGCCGCTCAACAGTGGTGAGCTCCCGTTGCTCTGGCCCAGCTTCTTTCAACCTAGTAGTTTGAAAGCATGACAGTGCAAGTAGATAAATAGGTACTGCAGTGGCGGGAAGGTAAAGGGCATTTCCATGCGCTCTGGTTTCCGTCATGGTGTCCCGTTGCACCAGAAGTGGTGTAGTCAGGCTGGCCACATGACCTGGAAAGCTGTCTGTAGACAAATATTTACATCCTTTTGTCAAAGGCTGTGAATAGTGTTCAAGTTCACAAAACCTGTTGACGATACTCACACAAACACACACACTTATCTCAGCATTATTCCCTTACTAGTGCTATGAAGTGATTTTTTTCGGCTTGCAGAAGTCCCAGGAGCTTTGAAATATATGTTTGCCCTGAGGCTAGAGTAGTAACCAGCCTGTATTTCAGATATTATACTCTGAGTCTTGGGAATGGTGTTCTTTTGCTCTGAGTCTCACGGGGAATAGATAACAATGCAAAATCTGCTTTGTTGGCTGAGACAACCTTCGCTTCAGCTTGTAAAGAAAATAAACCTTTTCACTGCTCTTTTATCCTTCTCTTTCATCGGGCAGCAAAATGCAGCAATTTTCTTAATTCCTCTCTCTGTTTCTCTGTCTGAAATTAGCTCCATAGCCCTTATCTCTGCTGAGGGCCATGAAGGGATGCTATTATACTAATCAGTTCCTTATCTGTTTTCTTCCTTCCTCTGGTTTCTTTCCAGAAAATGTGTCTTCTGGGACACATTTTGAAGTAAGGGGAAAGAAGATAAGTAAACCTATGGTCGTAAGGTGTCAGGGCTCTGAAGAGTGGCTCTGAAGATTGTGTGGCGGAGGCAGGGGACCAGGGGAGTGACCCAGGAGAGGGGACAAGTGATTTATGGAGTGTCATGCCAACCACAAGACAGGAGCACCGGGGCGCCTCCGGAGTCTGCCTGTCTCCTCCCACTCAGCCATCTTACAGCTAGGGGGGGAGGCAGCGTGTGGACCGTTCGGGCAGCATGGAGAGACGCATGGCTCGTGTGCACTGCAGGCCCCGCGGTGAGTGCCACCCGCATTTTGTCACCCCCTCAGTGGTGACACCTGGGGTGAGGTGACCCACACGCACCGCACCCCATTCCTCCGCCCCTGCATTTCCCCCACAATAAAGATTAACCCCATTGTTGTTGAACAGTATGCCAAACACATCTGTGCTAATCTTCAAGATGCTTAACTGCTTTTGAGTGTAAAGAAAATGGAGGTGACAGAAACCAGTATTATTGATATTTGTAGATTCAGTACATCCAACACATCTTGGCTATCCTAATTAATGTGTGAGCAAGATTGACTCCAAATGCTGTTGAAGTGGTGGGGGCACTCGGAGTCAATAGCTTCCTTTTTACAAGCATCTGCAGAACTGTCAATTATGACTACAAAAACTTGTGAACTGACCAGACTTGAGCAAATTCTGATGAGTAAATGCTTAGGGGTTTTTTGTTTTTTTTTAAATCATATGGTGCTTTGGAACATATGGACTATAAGGGAATAAGGAATGTACATAACCGTTTATTTGTATCACAGAGTTTAGTACTTTAATACTAGAAGACGCTTGGCTCATAGAACAAACCCAGATCCTCTTTGTTGCCACTGAATCCACAAGCAGCCTTCACTACAAACCATGGGTTGCTGTAAGTGATACATGAAGTGGTCTCTTTTGAACCAATGGTAATCATCTGATTCTATTGTTTGATCTAGGAAAGTACATCTTAATCTCCAAGCATAGATTTATTTTACAGAAAGCATCCAGATAATTCTATAGTTGTTATGTTTTTATTCTTTGTGCCTCACATTTTAGAGGCTGCACGTTAAGAGTATGCTAGTTTTTCTAGCATGAAAAGCTAAGGGATACGATCTCCTCCTTTACAAAACACACTTGCAAAGATTTCAGCATGTAGGTTATGAGATGGATTCTATTATCCACGCCCCCATCTATGATAATACTTTAATTGCCTCTTTACAAAAATCTCATTACATTTCCTTTTTCATGTAAAATATCTCCATTGCTGTTAGTCAATATGAATATAGTTCTCTGCTTCCAGCTGCAGTATCAATTTATTGTGGTGCAAAAGATTTTGATTAACCTGCAAATGATTTCCCTCCCTTTTTTGGCAGTGTCTGCTGGCTTTATCTAAAATTTGCAGAACCGCTGCAGGCAGCATTTGCCGCAAAGGAACGAATGCACTTTGCTCTTGCTATTATAATTTAATCTTTGAAAACATAATTATTTTTGCTTATTCAATCTTTCACAAAGCTACTCTGTACACATTCCAAAACAAGAGGAATGAGAGCTCTCTCTGGTGTTCACCCCCACCCTCGTTCCAGCTTTCTACAAACATAGGAAAAGAAATAAGTTTGTTTATGTTACGTTACACACTTCAGCATTCTTCACTCTGCCTGTCATGGAAATTGCTCATGAGCTTACAGTGAACATCAAAGAAATGGTGACAATAAAACGGCTCTGATAATAGGCAAGCGAGCTTTGTGCTCAACCAAAAGTTGACACGTAAATGTCAAGATGATGCTCCATCATCCACATTGCCAGAAGCATTAGTCTGTGTCCACACCGACTATGTAACTTTAGCCAGTCTGCTCTTGCAGTTAATGCCCACACTTGCTTTCCAACCTTCTCACTGCTTCCA
Source organism: Podarcis raffonei (assembly GCF_027172205.1). NCBI lineage: Eukaryota > Metazoa > Chordata > Lepidosauria > Squamata > Lacertidae > Podarcis > Podarcis raffonei. Next base: position 44,741,385 of record NC_070604.1, read on the forward strand.
CTTTTCTCTCGCCTCTTCTTGTTTTCGAGGTGCTATCATAGTTTCTTTGCAACCCTTCATCCTTCTCTTATGAGGCCTGCCTCTCCCCTCCTCGGTTTGGAGTGTGCTTGTGCTTGGCACCCTGTCCAGCCTGCTTTGCTCGCCCACGCTGCAAAGACAAGGTACCCTGGGATGTGCTTTGATGATGCATGTTCTGTTGTGCAGAACCTCCATACAGAAGCGTGCTGCTAGCTCAGTGCAAGAAGCCTCTGTGCAGACATACCATGCTGCAACTCAGTGGTAGAGAATCTAATCTGCATGCAGAAGGCTCCAGGCTCAATCCCCAACATCTCCAGGTGGACCTTGGAAAGATTCCCTGCCTGAAACCCTGGAAAACTGCTGTGAATCAGTATAGGCAATACTGAGCTAGGTGGACCAATGATCTGACCACACACACACACACACACACACACACACACGATAAAACACATTTGAAGCACATTTCCCGCCTCAAATAATTCTGGGCAATGTAGTTTGCTAAGGGTTGCTAGGAAAAGTCTCTCGGTGAGGGGTGAACTACTGTGCCCAGAATTCTGTGACGGAAATACTGTAACATGCTTTGAATGTGCTTTAAATGTATGCAGCCGTACACAGGCAGCTTCCTATGTTCCTATTTCTGCTAAGTATGATTTTCTGAACGCATGTGTCGGTAGGCTTTGGGAGACAGGGGAGGGGTATGTACAAGCCACACAGCATGGGTGCATAACCTGTATAGAATGTTTGTGTCTGTCCACACGGCAAATTTAGGGAATTACCTTGCTGACTCCATATGGGGAAATAAAGGAGAGAAGAATGAGCCTGGTGACTGCAACAGTTTGGCACTGGTTTGGAGGTGACCCCAAATTTTGGGGTTCATAGTTAATGTTAAGTACAAACCCCATGTTTGATGTATCAATTGCTAAATTTGTGGGATGCTGCAAAACGTGGGGTTTTTGCTGCAAAACCCCCCTGCAAAACTTTGGCACAGGTGTGGAGGGGATCCCAGATTTGGGTGTTTGTAGTTAACTTTCCTAGCCTGTTGAGTACTTTCGCTTTTGTGTTTCACAGCACAGAATGTTGAAGGATAACTCTTGTCATCACCTCACAGCCTCAGTTCTCCATCAGTAAAAGTGAGAATAATAAGCAGTTACAAGACAGTTATGAAAAAAGGAAAGCGTTTTATGAACTAACAGCACAGTACTGTACATGCCTCAATAGTGTTTTTTTTAAGGATATTTATTAAGATTTTCAATTTTTTATACAAACAAAAAACAAACAAACAAAAATTTAAAAAAGACATATAGTTCAAAATACAATCTTTTCAATAACATATTTCTCTGACCTCCTCATACCCCCCTTCTTGTATTCCCTTTTAAATTCTTTGTTCCGCAAATCCTTACCTTAAAGCATTACAGCTTATAATACCACCTTCTTTTCTATCCAAACCCTTTTTCCCCCATCCATATTCCTTTATATCATTACAGCTAGAAACCACTCAATTTCAATCCAACATCATTCAGCATTCCTTAATTTTACAATATTTCTGTAAATAGTCCTTAAATTTTTTCCAATCTTCTTCTGCCGACTCTTCTCCCTGGTCACAGATTCTGCTCGTCATTTCTGCCAATCCCATACAGTCAATCAGTTTCATCTGCCATTCTTCCAGAGTGGGTAGATCTTGCGTCTTCCAATACTTTGTGATGAGTATTCTTGCTGCTGTTGTAGCATACATAAAAAAAGTTCTGTCCTTCTTTGGCACCACTTGGCCGGCCATGCCCAAGAGAAAGGCCTCTGGTTTCTTCAAGAAGGTATATTTAAATACCTTTTTCAATTCATTATATATCATTTCCCAGAAAGCCTTAATCCTGGGGCACGTCCACCAAAGGTGAAAGAATGTACCTTCATTTTCCTTACATTTCCAACATTTATTGTCGGGCAAATGATAGATTTTTGCAAGCTTGACTGGGGTCATGTACCACCTGTATATCATTTTCATAATATTCTCTCTTAAGGCATTACATGCCGTAAATTTAATCCCGGTGGTCCACAACTGTTCCCAGTCAGCAAACATAATGTTATGTCTCCAACGTCTTGTGCCCATTTAATCATTACAGATTTAACCGTCTCATCCTGGGTATTCCATTTCAGCAGCAAGTTATACATTTTTGACAATGTCTTAGTTTTGGATTCTAACAATTCTGTTTCCAATTTAGATTTTTCCACCTGGAAACCAACTTTCTTGTCCGAATTGTAAACCTCCATTACCTGGTAATAATGAAGCCAATCTCGCACTTTATCTTTCAATTTCTCAAAACTCTGCAATTTCAGTCTGTCCCCTGTACATGCCTCAATAGTTAGCCCCACTGAGTTCAATGGTGTGTATAGGATTGCAGCCTAAATGTGTTATTCATAACTCATATTCTACAGGGCAATAGATTTTAGGGCTTCTTTGTCTTCGGTAAGGTAATTCGCAAATCATTCTGGTCTAGAAGCCAAAGTCAAGGTACATTATAGGTCAATAGCACAGGTCTCATCTAAGAGTTCCAGCTCTCTGAGCTTATTTTGCCTGACAATATGAGAAGCCTTGGAGCAGGGGGAGGGGGGAAATTGCTGAAGTGAACTTTATTAGATACAGTGATGACCTTTGGAAATCCCTTCTTAGCTCTCTAGGGAATGCTCTGTGTTTTTCCCCTCTTTGTGTCAAGTTACAATAAGGCTGATGTATCCATGGCGAAGGAAAACCTGGCAGTTTTACTCTGCTTAGTGCCTATGGAATTACTGTAACCATTTCAGTCACTACTATATAGTTTATTTCATGGTTATTTAACAGCAGCCACACACTGGGCTGACATCTTCATCAAGTTATCTTCTACAACCCCAAGGTCTCATTAGTGGTCAGTCACTGTAAGTTCAGACCCCATGAGTGTATATGCAAAATTAAAATATATATATGCCCCAACATGTTTCACTTTACACTTATTACAATGAATTTTATTTGGCATTTTATAACTTATTCACTCAATTTGGTGAGGTCCATTTGATGCTCTTCACAATCTCTTCTTGTTTTAATGACCCTGAACAATTTAGTATCACCAGCAAACCTGGCCACTCATTGCTCACTCCTAACTCTAGATCATTATGAACAAGTTAAAAAGCACAAGTTCTGATACCAATCCTTGAGACTTTTCTCCCTTTGGAGAACTGTTCATTTATTCCTACTCCTTGCTTTCTGCAACTTAACCTATTCCTGATCCACAAGAGGACTTCTCTTCTTATTCATCAACTGTTAAGCTCACTCAGGAGTCTTTGGTGAGTTACTTTGTTGAAAGCTTTTTGAAAGTCCAAGTACAACTGGATCACCTCTGTCTATGTTCTTGTTACATTCTCAAAGTGCTTGAAGAGGTTCATGAGACAGCACTTGCCCATGCAGAAGCCATGCTAGCTCAGCTTCAGTAAGGCTTGTCCTTCTATATGTTTGGTTATTTTATCTTTAACAATACTTTCTACCAGTTTTCCTGGGGCAGACATTAAGCTAACTGGCCTATAATTTCCGAAGTCCTCTCCAGATCCTTTTTAAAGACTGGCTGTTTTCTGGTGCTCAGTTATGGAGGCTGAACTGAGGGACGTTACATATTTTTGTTAGCAGATCAGCATTTTCACATTTGAATTGTCCACCATTATGCCAAGATCCCTTTTCTGGGACTCACACCCCATCAGTATATATAAAGCTTGATTTTTTTTATTTATTTATTTGCACTTACTTTCACACTGAATCTTATTTAACCTTTCCTTGTCCAATCACCCAGTTTGGAAAGAGCTTTCTTGAATTCTTCACAGTCTACTTTGAATTTTATCTGCCTGAACAGTTTGGTGTCATTTGCATTCTTGGCTGCCTCACTGCTCACTTCTGACCCCAGATCATTTATAAATATAGTAACACTTCTAACTTCCATCCATTGTGTCCATTTATGTCTGCCATCTTCCTATTATTTAAATAGTTGATGTTCTGTAAGAGATTTTCTTCTTTATTGAGTACTAAGAACCTTTGGATAAGGGACTTTGTCCAAAAGGTTTTGGCAAGGCCGGCTAAGTGTGAAATATAACTCCTACATAAATGCTTGTTGACCTTTTCAGAAAATGCTAGATTGACAAAGCAGAATGCCCCATGTTGATTGTTGTCAGAAAGTCATTTCCCTCTTGGCATGTAACAATTTCTACTTTCATTATTATTTCTACCAATATGTCCTGGGACAAAACTTAGGCAGATGAGTTTTTAATTCCCTAGTTTCTGCCCCACCAACCCACTTAAAAATAAAATGAAATAAGTGTTATATTAATTGGGTTACCCTCCCATCCTGTCTTAAGAAGGCTGCTTTTAATGTGGCATGCTTTAGTTAAAATGTTCAGCAACCTCTCATTTCAGCTCTTCAAGAATTCTAGAGCGAATGCCACAAGGCCCTGGTTACTTTTTAATTTGTAGTTTGAAAACTAGCTCTACAATTTCACCATTTCCCACATCTATTTGACATAGTTCCACAGGCACCTTCCCAGGGGCTGGGAGTGGGAGATTGTTCAGATATGAATCTCTTTCTGACACCTTCTGCAGTGAGGGCTGATGCTAAGAATTCATTTAGCTGCTCTGTAAACTCCTTGCCCTTCTTTAGTATTCCTTTCGCAGTTCTGGATTCTAGCAGTCGTAGCACCTCCCTGGATGATTTCCTGCTCCTGAGGTATTTAAATATTTGTTTGTAGGCCTTTAGCAATTTGCTCTCCTTATCACCATCTTGCATTTGTTTTGCCTGAATATGTTCTGCTTTTTTATTTTCCAAAACCTACACTTATTAAAGCATGGAAGGGGAACCTTAGATCTGGGGACAAATGCAGCCCTCTGGACCTTTCTATCAGGTCCTTGGGATTCTTCCCAGGCCACAAATTTCCTGGGCCACACCTCTCACTAGCCTGGGCAATGGTTCCAAATTCCAAGGACCATATTCCCCAGAGAGAAGTGTCTGTTGGCTGGAGAAGAAACAGAGTAGATGCCATATTCCACTTCCTCCTCCAGTCTCCTCTTCCAAGGGAGGTTGCTTCAAGATGGCCTCTGGAACAAGCTTCCATTTCCTGACGGGAGGCTGCCAGAGAACAGCTATTATCTTTGGATCTACTTCCTCCATTAGAGCCACCATGGGCAGAGGGAAGAGAGCTATGAGGTGGGTGAAATGGTGGGAAGGGGGCCATGATACAGTGCCGTAGCTATGGGGGGGGGCTAGCCAGGTTTTTGGCCCTGGGAGAAGCCTCCAGAGGGGAACCATTGAGGCTCCCAGCCTCTCTCTCTCTCTCTCTCTCTCTCTCTCTCTCTCTGTATGCAATTGTGTGTGGGGTGTGTGCCAAACTGGGTTTTTGATACCCCCCTGATATGCCCAGCTTCGAATACATGCTGAGACACAATGCTCACTGGTTGACCTTAGATAAGCTATCAGTTCTCAAGTCTGGTTGATGGTGAAGATAAATAAGACTAGAAATGTACTTTGTAAACCTGGAAACGTGTGTAGAAATTATTAGCTCTGAAGCCTTGTGACTGTTTTTAAATGTTTTCAGATTTTTAAAAAATGTATTGATTTGCTACATTGTTATTTACTGCCCTGGGCTACTTTGGGAGGAAGGATGGAATAGAAATTTAATAAATGAATAAATCCAAAATTTGCATTACTCCTGACATCTGGAGGCTCTGCCTTACCGCCTGCTTGAGGACATGGTTTTCTTTACCTTATTTCCCCACACATACACAAACGAGGATAAAATTTTTCTTTAAATACCAAGGCCAACATTTGCAATTTAGATATTTTTAGACTGGGTTGACATTTTCCTCCACCATTTACCTACTGCATCTTCCACAAGGCAAGTGATTAAAATCATGCATACAGTATGGATATTAAACCATGACATTCTAAGAGCCTACTTCTAATTGCCTGGATGAAGGCAGTAAACGAAGACATGCCTTTCCGTGGATCAATTTTTTACTTGGCCGATTCCCCTACACTTCTGTACTAATGAAATAAATAAGAACAAGGAAGCTGGATGAACAAAAGCAGAGACAGCAATCAGTGTCTGAGTTGGAGGAGGGTGGGTTGCTGCCATCTCCACCCACCTCTGCAGCAGTATTTTGCAGCAGTACAACTGAGGACTCTTGTTTGTTTTGCTTGCAGCAACAGCCTCCCACCCTACCCTAGGAGAGAAGCTGCACTGATATGGAAAATGCCAGCACTTCAGGTGTGCCTTGTAGACACTGCAACATCAGAAGCAGACCAAAATGCTTGAACTTCAGTCCAAGGTCCTGGAAGTGTTGGGACCATAGGTGTCAACTTTCAGATTTGAAAATAAGGGATCAGCAGCCTCAAAAATAAGGGATCAGCAGCCTCAAAAATAAGGGATCAGCAGCCTCACCTGTCCCAGGGACAGTCTACGGGCTATCTAACACCTAGTGGTTCTTTGAAGAGAATCAATACTACCTCCGCCTTTAGTGCCAATAGATCATGGATATAGGAACAGGGGCTTTGCCATAGCTGTCAACTTTCAGATTTGAAAATAAGGGATCAGCAGCCACACCTGTCCCGGGGACAGTCTACGGGATATCTAACAATCTGGGATAGCAATGGGAAGCAGCGGGAAACTGCGCTGGAATAAGGGAATTTCCCGCAAAAAAAGGGGAGGTTGACAGCTATGGTTGGGACCCCTTCATTCCCTCCTCTTCCCCAAATTATATATGATCAGTCATTTAAGACAGCACCACTCACCTGTTAACCAGTGACAAGTGGGGAATGAGTATCCCTGGGCAGACTCTGGAAACAGCTTCCCCCCTTCTTCTCAGCTAACAGGTGATGATTGGCTTTGTTCAGGGTCAGAATCAGGACCTGGCATCTCTAGGCAGTGGCCAGGATTCCGCTGCTTCAGCATGGCCTGCCAATGGTCAGCTGGATCGAGTGTCCATTGTAATTCATACCCTCCAACCTTTCTCCAATGAAAATAGGGATGTCCCATTCCATAATGATAATTTAACTATTTATACCCCACACATCTTACTGGGTTGCCCCAGCCACTCTGGACAGCTTCCAACATATATAAAAACATAATAAAACATTAAACATTTTAAAAAGCTTCCTTATAGGGTTGTCTTCAGACAGCTTGGAGGTTGGATAACTCCATACTCTCCAACATTTCTCCACTGAAAATATGGACGTCCTAAGGAAAAGTGGGACATTCTGGGATCAAATCAGGGACGTCCCAGGAAAATAGGGACACTTGGAGGGTCTGTTAATTTCCCACAATGCATTGCAGCTGGCAGGAAGCAGGAACACAGTCAGGACCCTGGACAGGGCTGAAGGCTAAGAGATCAGCGGCTAAGCTCCAGAACTGCAGCTAGCAAATCTGCAGCTAAGACAAGACAACTTTACCTCAGCACTAGCCTGGTCAAGAGTCTCATCCTAAAAATTCCACAGCACTCCCAGCTCCATGCACACAAGTGCTGCATTTGACCAGTTTAAATGGCTGGTTCCTTTTTATGCAGTCCTTTGCTTCTTCTAAGAGAGGATTGAAGAGTCTTTTTCAGCTTGAGGGCAGCAGTCCCGCCATACGTCAAGTGGTGGGCAGGGTAAAAGCAACACTGGGTGGAGCAATGGATGAAAACGTAACCTTTGTCCAGTTGACTATCCCTCTCTATCCTCCACCCAAGGTAGAAGAGGCATTGTGAGAGTTCAAGGACACATTCCAGCTTCCACACTCAAGGAAGGTTGTAAAGCAGAACTAGATGAGAGATGCTGCTAGGGAGGAGGTGTAACCTGAGGAGAATCCCAGGGCCAGATAGAGAGGCTTGGGGCCACATTTGGCCCCTTGGCCTAAGGCTCCTCACTCCTGTTCTAAGAGGATAGGTTTGGAGTAGGACAGAGGTTTTCAACCTTTTTTGAGCCCACGGCTCCATTGACCAACTACATTCTTTCTGCTGTACCCTGTGGGGCTCAGGAGCCTTGTTATGTCACCCCTTGCCTGCAGAGCTGGTAGCCTCTCACCCTTTTCAGACACCCTCCCTTGTGGAGTGTTCCCTCAGCCTCCTCTCCCCTCTCCTTGGGAGTCCTCTAGGCAGCTGCCGCTGCCACCCCTGCTCTCTGAGCTGCCTCACTCTGCCCCACAGGCACCTGGGAAGTGTTGAGAATTTCCATTCCACCTCAAGGAGCAGACGTGTGGAACTGTTGCATGTCACATGTCTGTTTACATTCCAGCACAGCTTGCTGGGAACTTCCGTTGTGTGTATAGCTTTTGCTTTTCCCTGTCTCTCTGAGAAGACGAAGAGAGAGAGAGAGAGAGACAACATGTTTCTTTGTCCTGATTTATGATTAATAAATCTGTAGTTGTAGCATGCTTTCACAAGCCTCACGCCTATTCTGTGTGTGCAGTTTGATCTGCTGATAGTGTGCCCTGGCTTTGAAGCACGGGTTGCTGATTTACGTCAGAGCAGAGGCTGATGGGTCTACGCAGTGGGATGGCTGGAAGGAGATGGCCCAGCTGGGGCTAGCCAGCTGGCCTTGTGGCCCTCTGTATGTCAGCAGGAAGCACCCCCTGACCAGCTCCAGAGGCACCATTCACCTGGGGAGCTTGTAGCCAAGGCTGCGGCAACAAACAGCCTCACAAACCTTTGAGAGGCAGAGACGCAAGAGGGCATCAGAGGGGGGAAGGAAGGAAAGAGGGACAGAGGCCAATGCTGCCTGTGGCACTCCTGACCATCATTCAAGGCACACTGGTTGGAAACTACTGGAGTAGGATATTTTCCTCAAGCTTTTCCTGCTTGGTGGAGGACTCCATCATTAGTGGCAGCTCCCTGGGGTTCAATGGACAAGGCAGGATATTTGGGTGGGGTTAGGAGGGGGGGCTATTTGAGAAAGTTTGAGGAATGAGCCCTTCTCGTTATCATACTTCACACTGCACCATCACTCCACCTCCCAAGGCTCTTGGTCTGGGGCTGTAGCAGAAGAGACCTGAGGGTGAAACCAGTTCAATCAGCACCTTGTTTCCTTGGAATTAAACTTCATTGATTTCATCAGGAGGAGCTTGCACCCAGTTTGCAGCTACTTACCATCTCCCAAGGAACATTTCTGTTGAGGGTAGAAATAAACAAGATGTTCTTTTTAGCCCGTTCGCATTTGTTTTGTTTCTCTAGTGCATTTTGTAATCCTTTCTGTGAAAGACGCTTATATATAAGGAAAAATGGAACCAGAGCGGCTGGATACTTTTGCAATATTGAATCTGGAACAGAACCGTCAAAAATATTGCTAGGAGAAGCAATATCACATCTTGCAGTGGTGGTAGCAGGGCTTGTCACACAAGCACGAAAAATACTTTTCTACCTTCATATGGAAACTCTTCTAATTTGTGCGCTGTACATAAGCTTTTTAAATGCTCGTTCCTCCTCATTTTTGTTGTGTGTGTGTATGAAACAAATTCCTTTTTCTACAAGCAAAGCAAGCTTGTGGTGTTTTCAAAGGAATGAATGGGAAGGTAATTTTATTAAAGTTCAATAATATTTCTTTGTAGGTTACTGGTTCTGTTTATCATCATTATTGTTAGTAGTTTTAATGGGATTTTAGTTGTATCTCAAAGCCTTAAATTATGCTGTAACTATATTGAGTTACATAGAAACACAAAAACTATAACAATTACTTCAGGCTTTTTCTTAGTTATAACCTGTTATATAACTTTTCATGTCAGCCCCTCAGACAACATCTTCCATCAAGCAGTGCAGTTAATTAAGCCCTCATCTGGTATGGGAAATAGTATATCTAAAATAGCACAATTCCCATATTACATAAAGTTATCAAGGGAGGGTGCTTCCAAATGAGGGCTTAATTTGAAAATGTAAGGACTCAGCTACACAGCTGCAAAGAAAACATTTTAAATGTGTTGTAAAGTGCAATATACAAATGTGATACTAGATGGTGACAGCGAGCTATGCAAATTTCAATGTATTTTTCAAAACTTTTTTTTAAAAAGCATTTTCAGTCTTTTTAAAAAGCATTTTTTTTATATGTGTGTAGATTTCACCTGAGTGGTGAATTCAGATAAAATGAGATGTGTATGGAATGTGAGTTGGTATTTTGATGCCAGTGATGTGTGGATGCTGCAAAAAGAAATTCATGAGGAGTAACAATCCCAAAATAAACAACCATTTGGAACCACTCAGAATGAAGCGTTGGTTCTGGATTTGGAAGATGTCATTTTACAGCTTTCTCACCCATAAAATGACTTGAAGGTCGTGCTCAAATCTCTGGCTCAGTTCAGATATACAGTGGTACCTTGGGTTAAGTACTTAATTTGATCCAGAGGTCCATTGTATTGTATTGTATTGTATTGTATTGTATTGTATTGTATTGTATTGTATTGTATTGTATTGATCTTTATTACGGCCATTGGCCCATCACACCAGAGGTCCATTCTTAACCTGAAACTGTTCTTAACCTGAAGCACCACTTTAGCTAATGGGGCCTCCTGCTGCTGCCGCCACGCCACCGGAGCACAATTTCTGTTCTCATCCTGAAGCAAAGTTCTTAACCTGAGGTACTATTTCTGGGTTAGCAGAGTGTGCTGGTCCCGGGGGAGGTTACCGTGAGGCGTGGTCAGAGTCCGGTCCTGGGTCGAGGGTCTGGAGACTGCCCACCAAGGGCGAAGCGGGGTCCAAAGCGAGGAGCCGGGCAAGGTGGGAAACTCTGGAAGAACAGGTCTGGGTGCTGGCAGGAACAGGTTTCCAACGATGTTGCTCCCGCAACCTGGGACTGGGCTGACTGGCGTTTATCTTCTCTGAGGCCAGGGGCGGTCCCGGCTCACAGGTGACCCGCCTCTCCTGGCCTTAAGGCGAGCACTCCTCCTGAGAGAACCCAGTTCCCTTCGCCTCTCTGCCCTGAGCCTCTGCAGCTCAGGAGAGGCTGGAGGGTTACTGGACCCAGAGGGAGGCTCACCTTCCCTGACAGGGCTGGGAGAGGCGCACCTGTAGGCAATGGGTCCTCAATCACCTCCAGAGCCAGAGCGGATTCATCTGGTGTCTGCTCCTGAGGATCCGGCACAGGTGCAGGCGCTTCAGATTCAAGGCCCTGCCCCGGCTCAGCCGGCCCTGGAGGCGGGGACTCCTGTGCAGGCTGGGATTCCTCTGGTTCAGCCTCTGAATCAGATTCCCAGGCCATCACACGGAGTCTGTAACCTGAAGCGTATGTAACCCGAGGTACCACTGTAACACCAAACTATAGTTTATGCCAACCATAGAATCATAGAATTGTAGAAGTGGTAGGGACCCCAACGGTTAGTCCACCCCCCTGTAATGCGGAAATCTCAACTAGATCATACATGACCGATGGCCATCCAACCTCTGCTTAAAAACAAGAGGTGTTATACTGCTCCACTGTCAAACAGCTCTTACTGTCAGAAAGTTCTTCTTGGTGTTTAGTCAGAATCTCCTTTCCTGTCACTTGAATCCATTGATTTAGGATCTACCCTCCGGAGCAGGAGAAAACAAGCTTGCTCCATCTTCCATGTGACGCCCTTTAGCTATTTGAAAATGGCTATCATATTTCCTCTCAGTCTTCAAATATCTAAAGAACATAGTTAAGAGCATATACCATGGTAGGAGCTTCCAAACAAACAATAGGAAAACCATGGTTTAGAGCTACTTTTCTGCTTTAGTTTGCCACGTTAGTATTCATCTTCATAAATTCATAGCTTCACCCCTGTCTTCATGGTGCAGCAACCTCTTGAGGCATAGCAGTGGCCACAGCTGCAATTTTTACCAATGGCTTTTGAATTTGGTTGTAAGGGCAACCCACAGCACAACTTCTGCTTTGCATACCAGCTCCAGCCTTTGGTTTGCTGTCTTATTTTGGCAGCCACCAGCAAGCCATAGTTTATAAAGTGAGCATAGGCTTGGACATTTAAAACACCCACACCATGGTTTGGTGTGCCAGCTGAATACAGCTAATGTTATCTAGGAAGGCATGTAGCAGTAATTATACTGTTTCTTGTTCTCCCTTCTTTTAAGGAGGGAGAAGCCAAGGCCAGCCATTAAACGACCAGTTTCCTTTGAGAGAGACGTGGACATTTATGGTGTCTTATGCAGCTATGTTTGCTTAAAGGTAAAGGTACCCCTGCCCGTATGGGCCAGTCGTGTCCGACTCTAGGGTTATGCGCCCATCTCACTTAAGAGGCCAGGGGCCAGCGCCGTCTGGAGACACTTCCGGGTCACGTGGCCAGCGTGACGAAGCTGCTCTGGCGAGCCAGCACCAGCGCAGCACACGGAAACGCCGTTTACCTTCCCGCTATAAAGCGGTACCTATTTATCTACTTGCACTTGGGGATGCCTTCGAACTGCTAGGTGGGCAGGAGCTGGGACCGAAAGACGGGAGCTCACCCCGCCGCGGGGATTCGAACCGCCGACCATGCGATCGGCAAATCCTAGGCACTGAGGTTTTACCCACAGCGCCACCCGCGTCCCATACCGTGTCCCATATGTTTGCTTAGGTAAAGGTAAAGGGACCCCTGACCATTAGGTCCAGTCACGGACGACTCTAGGGCTGCAGCGCTCATCTTGCTTTATTGACCGAGGGAGCCAGCATACGGCTTCCGGGTCATGTAGCCAGCATGACTAAGCCACTTCTGGCAAACCAGAGCAGCGCACAGAAACGCCGTTTACCTTCCCGCCAGAGAGGTACCTATTTATCTACTTGCACTTTGATGTGCTTTCGAACTGCTAGGTTGGCTGGAGCAGGGACCGAGCAATGGGAGTTCACCCCATCGCAGGGATTCGAACTGCTGACCTTCTGATCGGCAAGTCCTAGGCTCTGTGGTTTAACCCACAGCACCACCTGGATCCCTTATGTTTGCTTACAAATGTACTAATTCTTTCAGTGATGTCCTTCTCCTTCCCCACCAGCTGCTCCTGCAAATATGAAATATTTGCTCATTCCATACCCAAAGCACAAGCTATCAGGGTGCATATTTGGGCAGCACTTCTTCAGCCATGAAGGACATGTTTGCAATGAACCTTCTTGAGTCATTTGGGTTCTTCAGTGCAGATAAATGTTTCATCTCAAAGAGCAGCTCATTTGATCTGTCCGGGAAAAAGTGTTTTGATGACGGAGTCATGAATAATATCTCTTCACAGTCATATCTGCTCCCTTGGCTTCGTTTTTCTGAGGTGATTAACAGTTTTAGGAACTGAGAGAGAGTGAGGAAAAAAGAGAAATCCCCAAAAGGCTGAATATTTTGTTTTCTCTCTAACAAGTTTTCTTTCCTGTTAGAGACAGATAAGGTTTTCTTTGCATAAGAAATAAACTTGGCTATCTGCTTCTTAAAATCACCTGAATTTACCATGATCCTCTGCTACGATCAAAGGCATGGAGGTACTGGGGCTGAATAGAAGCTGACAAGGTAGACCATTTAGGACCCTGACGAAAACGGTACATCTGCATCATTTCAGTCTTTTAATAAGTTTTCAGACTGTTTATAAGTAATTTGCCTATGGCTTAAAATAGAATAAAGCAGGATAATTTGGGGGGGGGGAGGTCTTAACCATTCCGAGTATCGTAAAACTACCAGCCTCCTACGTCAGTAGTCTGAAGCATACAATGGTAATTATTTAGATTGCAAAGAATTGCTTCCCTGAAGAATTTCTGTAGTCCATAAAACCTTGTGTTTTTTCTGCTTCCAGTGAGATTGTAATCCCACTTCCTAAATTTGTTTGATGGCCCCTCTTGAGTCTCTCTCTCTCCCCACCCCCCACCGCCCAATTATCTTTGCAAAGAGACAGATAGTATCAATGTGTTATCAATCTACCGCAGGCCTGGTGCTTAGATACAGAGTGAGTGAGTCATCAGTGGGAGAAGGGAGGATTCAGGTCAGTCCTGCTAAATTGTAAGAATGTGGCCATAACCTAGAGAGAACTCTCTGCCCTACTTAGGGACTACAGTGGGAAGAACTGACAAAGTGTTGTAGATACCAATATTTTATTGCTGTGTTTGTTTAACCTCTTGAGCACTACGTAATAATGCATTGCTTCTCTGAATGGCAGAAGTTTTCAGAGACAGTGCTCTCTGGGTCTGGCTTACTTTGGATCAGAGGGTATGGAGCACTGTTGTGATATTTGCTTTATTTACAAATATGTGGGTAGACCATAATGTTAGGCATGGGGAACCTCAAGCCCAGGATGGAGATTGTGGTATCTCAGTGAGCATTTGAATTTTAAATATCCTGATTATTTCTACTTTTAGTTAAGTATTTTTATTTATTTACTTGACAGGGAGGGGGCAACTGCCTCTCCCTGCTCCCCTGGCTACACCCATGGAAAAAACTAGCTCACTGTACAAAGGCAAAACTCACATTCATCGCTCTGTCCGCTTTTGCCTCTGGCTCTGTCTACTGATGGCATGTGGGCCTCAGAAGGATGACCTTAACCATGGCAGAAAGGTTCTTCAGAATACTTTCCTTGATTAGTCTATTTCTTCTCTTTCCCTCAAGCCCTTATTCTTCTGTTAGGTTCTTTTTTTTAGTCCATTCCTGACTCACACTCTTCCTCCAGTTTCCTTGTCTCCTGAGATTCCTGCACCTTAGTGTGTAGTGTTGTGGTTAGACTGTTGGATTAGCACTAGGTTCAAATCCTCACTCAACTATGAAGATCAGTGAGTGAGTATCTGCCAATTGTCCCTTTTGAGGTTTGAATCCGAACCACATTTCTCTTCCCCTTCCCTCACAGAAGGAGGCCTGCAAATTGTTTCAATCTTGAAGCAACTGAAGGTTACCACATCAGCTCAGCCAGCTTCAGAGTCTATACCACTACAAGCACAATGCAACAGAGACAGAGATTCCCATAAAAAGAATAAAGCTAGGTAGGAATCAATGTTTATGCAACATGTAGGGCATATTCTCAAGCATGCTCCACTGAGGCATGTTTGAGAACTTTCCCAGGATTATACACACAGCTGAGAAAATGTGTTTCCGTTTTGTCATACTCTGGTACTGAGGTAACATATAAAATAGATAAAAAATTTAAAAATTTGTCCAGTAGCACCTTAGAGACCAACTAAGATTGTTCTGGTTATAAGCTTTCATGTGCATGCACACTTCTTCAGATAAGGTGCTACTGGACAAATTTTTATTTATTTTATTTATTTTGACTGCGTCAGACCAACACGGCTACCTACCTGAATATAAAATAGATATTTTTTTTAAGTAACTGATTCAATAAAGCTCTCAAATTATTCTATTACTTTTATGGCCCCCCCTTGATGCATGACTTTATCTCATGTAAGATGGTATGAGTTTGACTATTTACTAATGTATTCAAATATATGCAATGAAAATGCATTTAGAGTGCAATTAATGTGTCATTTCTGCCCATTTCAAATGCCAGTGTAATTAAGGTGCATAGACAATGTAATCTGTTAACTCTGTATAATTTCCTGTGCCTTTTTGGTTCGGTCTGCCCACCTGTGTGAAACTTTCAGTTACTGTTATTACCAATCATTGGTTAATTGTGACATTCAATAGCTCAAACCAGAGGCCCTGCAGACCAAATTTTAGTGCACGAAACTCAAGCTGTAAAATTAGTAAGTGCTTTTTGTTACATAAAAGTTCTCCAACTGCAACTGATTGTTTATTAGAAGCATACTCTGCAAAGCACTTAGCAAAGGAGAACCATTGTTTTCAGTTTTAGGGCCCAGATGAGGTATATTTCTAAGATGTCATTTATACTTAGAAGAGCGCCTTGCCAATGCCAACCATCTCAGACCCTACAATCAGGAGGTGAGGCTAGGTTGATGGTGCTGCCACTGGGAGTTACTGGTTGGCACAGTTCCATAATAGGGCCTTTTCAGGGGTGGCTCCCTGGTTGTGGAATGCCCTCCATAGTGAAATACACCTATCCCTATCATTACTCACTTTCAGATGGGATGTGAAAACATTCCTGGCTGCCCAGGCATTGGGTGGCTGGAAAATACTGCTGCTGCTGGCAATCTCGAGATCAGTGGGTGGGAGTATATATTTAACTGTAACTGCTTTTAGATGCTTTTAATTGAAACGTTTAATCTGTTTTAGAAAGTTCTTGCTTTATGGTGGTTGTTTTTTAATTGTATATCTGTTAGCTTCCCAGGGATTCTTGGGGAGGAAGGGTGGCATGTAAATTCATTTTTTTTTTATTAAATATTTATTGGCATTTTCAAAAAACACACAACAAACAAAAATAAAAAATAAACAAAACAAAGAAAAAAACACAAAAATCAAAACTAAACAAGAAAGTAGAAAAAACACACAAAGTTTCTGATACTTGTTATTCTTAACCTTATTTCTCAGACCTCCTCACACCTCCCCTTCTTGTATTCCAATTTAAATTGTCAGTTCAGCAAGTCCTTAACTTATTTCTTCACCTTAACTTAAACATTTGTTCTAAAATACTATTGTTTTACTTTACTTCTTTTTCCCATTTCCTCAATTAATTTTTAACAGCCTTATTTTCAATTAATTTAAAAAGAAAAGACCAATTTTACCTTATTAAAATCACACATCAATACTTATACCTCATTGATTATTCTTAAACCTTTTTCCTAAAGTCGACCAAAATTTCCCTTCCACGATTTGCCCAATTTCCTTACCACTAACAAAATATAAAAAGCAAAATTATCCTTATGTACCCTTTGGATTCCCAACCTCCACCCACCCTTTTCCCGGTTCCAGTCCCCAACCAATATCCATCAGTCTTTATATTATTTATTTAGCCTGGAGATCTCACGTCCGAGGCCCTTATATCTCTCTCAGTTCCTTTCTGCCGGTCTCTTTGATAGTCCTTGATGTTAAGCCCCAAGTCTCGGAGGGGCTCCGGCCCAACAGAATCCATGTTGCTTCCAGCCAGTCCTCCATACTTAAAAGCAAAGCCTATGGGGTGCTCCAACTCTTGTTTCAAATTTCTTTCAGATCCAAATGTCCCCAAAGCTCCAGCTTTCACCTTCAACAAATTTGTAATCCTCAGGTCTTCAGATCTCCTCCAAAGGGGATCTCTCCATTTTCCAAACTCCCATTCAGACCAGGTTTTCCACATCCTATTTTTATTGTCCTTTTTTATCATCATGTCAGGCCTCATATTGTAACTCTCCTTTGACTCCTGCTCCTCCTACATTTTCTTCGAAAACAACATATTGCTCCATCATATCCACACTTTCAGTTTCATTTATTTGTTCAGTTGAGTAGGCTTCCTGTTTCAAGTCCTTATCAGGCTCAAAACTGTTGTTTACTGTCCAATGTAGTAGTGATACCTTTGTAGACAAAGCATTGTATTCATCTTGCAAGTTTCCCAAGAGAACGAGTGCTCTGTCCAATTCTGCTTGGATTTTACATACTCCAGCCATTTTTGTGATGTAGTGTCCCTGTTACCCCTCTAGGGGGATTTTAGTTCCTTAATGTTCCTTTCAGCTCAAAACCAAAAGTCCAGTTATTTTGTATCAGCCCTCCTTATTTTCAACAAGTTATACCGAATAAACCAGCAAAAACAGCAGAAACAATGTTCTCTTTTTCCAGCTGACAACTAGCTGACTAACAGCTCACTTGACAGCTGTCAAAATCTTCAATGCAACAGGCTTTCTCATAGGACGTTCCCGGGTCTCGGGGGGGGGGGTGAAATTTCGACTCCCAAAATTCTTTTTATCCTCCAGTAAATCTTCTTGTAGTGTCAAAACCGTGAAGTCAGGATCTTTCATTAAAAAACAAGAAACAGATTCTCTCGACCTTAGCTGCCCAGTCCTTTGCTTTAAATTGTTTACAAAGAGGGGGGGGGGACTTCCTTTTTAGCCCCTTCCCGCTCGTTCCAAATCCCAAATTAAAAATTTTTTAGGGTTCCAATCTCCGTATTACTCACGGGTTTATGTTTTAGAGTCCAATCGGTCTTGGAAGAAGTTGGCGCTCTCTGTCAATGGCTTGCGGCTTCACTCCGTAGGCGAGGGAGTACTCTCAGCACCACGCCTCACCCTGCCTCCGTTCCGAAGCCTTTAAAAAGGCTCCGTCGCGGATTGGGGGGGCGCAAATGGTGCCCGCCGAGTCTCTGTGTTCACAGGCATCCGCGCCTGTGATTTTAAGGGTCTCCACTTCGCCGCAGCGGCCAGACCCAGACGCTACGGAGCCGATTCCCTCCGGAGCTCGGAGGGAATCCGCCATTAAACAATGGCGCCAACCCGGAAGTCTCTCGGGTGGCATGTAAATTCAATCAATCAATCAATCAATCAATCAATCAATCAGTGCAGAAAAGTTGTACAGCACAGGCTCCAAGATAACTCATCTCTTTAGTCCTATAATAATAATAAAAAACTACGGAGTGATACAGTAGCTGTTAAAAAACTTGCTTTTTGGCACTTGTAAGCATGTGTGAATATAGTCGGTTGGCATTGGCCAGTTCTTTCTTTGCCATCCAGTGGGCCAGCAGACGTCAAAATGGGCCCAGCCGATACTGCACAAAACAGGACTGAACTCCCCATGCATCAGCCGATGTGCAGGGAATTTTTTGTAGGATTTCTAGCTGACACTTGGGGAATCTTACTTTCTACAGCTGCATCTCCACCTGCCCCACACCTGGCGTCACATTTTATGTCAGATGTGGGGCAGGTGGGTGGAGTTTCTGAAAAAGCCCTCACAGACCAAATGGAGAATCCCGGTAGTCCATGTTTGGCCCTGAGGCAAGAGCTTTCTCATCCCTGGACTAGATTATCCTTAGTTCTACTTGAGATGTAGAGGAAGGCATTACATGCTCCTGCCTGCCGCTACTTTTAAAGCCGCCTCTTTTCAAAGGACACTCCTGCATTTAGGAAAAACGGAAATCTACTGGGATTTTGTGTGTCTCTCTGTGTGTGCAGATGGTAATAAGTGTGAGTTAGCATTTGTAATTTGACAAGCACATATGGTTTTTACATATCAATTAAAGCCGTTGGCTAGTCATTTTAAATTTAATTACTGATTCATCCGTGTAGTTTCAAATAGGCATTTACACTCAGCCTGACAGAATTTTATAGGTAGGGCCAAGACTGAACCATGTGCTTCCTTCACCACCAGTTGCAGTCAATAACATGTCCTTGGCATTGAACATCTGCACACGTCTCAGCAGTGTGTGGGCAGTTCATCCGGCCTATTCCTGATGCAAACGGCAGACACGTAACATGTTTTGTGTGTATGAGTGAGTACAATGATGATTTCTTTTTAAAGGGCTGTGAGCTGGTGGGCTGGGAATGACAGCCACCGTTTATGTCCACCAACGCAGGAAACACATGTCGATTCATGCATGTGTTCATCTGTCTGTCATGCTGTCTCATTGCAGTGTGATGTTCAAGGCAATGATGATTCTGCATACGGCCATTTGCACTCCTTGAGTATTTCATAATATATTTCACGAACTTAAGGCAATTGGGAAACTGCTAACTGCATGCTACAAAGGTTTCGCCCCCCTCAACTGTTGAATCCCAAAACTTTCTATGTTAGCTGCAGGTAATCAGAGTTGCGTAAAATATGCTTAGGGAACCAACCTAACCAGTTAGTCATTATGACATCAATAAGACCCCTGCTTGATCAGACAAAAGCGCCATCTCGTTCAGCCACCTGCTTTCCACAGTTGCAAATCAGGTGCCTTCAGGAACCCCATAAGGAAGACATGAAGGCAAAAGTCCTCTGCTTCTCAGCAACTGGTTTTCATAGAATCATAGAATTATACAACCCTGAGGATCATGTAGTCTAGACTTCCTCAAACTTGGCCCTCCAGATGTTTTGAGACTACAATTCCCATCATCCCTGACCATGGGAATTGTAGGCCAAAAACATCTGGAGTTTGAGGAAGCCTGATCTAGTCCAACTCCCTGCAATGCAGGGATATGCAGCCATCCCATAAGGGGACTGAACCTGCAACCTTGGCGGTATCAGCACCATGCCCTAACCAACTTTTATAACACAGAGATGGAGCCTCTCTCATAATTGGTCCAAAATCCAATCTGCCTCTCAGAGGCTAGTTTCCAGTGGTCTCAGATTCATCAGCCGATGAGGCTTCTCTTGCAGGCTTGCCCTCATTGAAACCATCCAACCAAGTGCATTCCTTCAGATCATATTTTCTGGGAGGAACTCTGCACAGCTCTGAAACCTCAGGGTTGCAATTTAAAGGTTTCAGCTTAAAATGGTTTCTATCCAATGTTAATCACACTCGGAGTAGATTCAATGAATCAACACACCTAACTTACCGGTAGGTCCAGTAATTCGAATGGGTCTACTCTGGAGACAACCCTTGGATGCTGTACCGGCAGGTAAAATATAACTAGTGAAGTCAGGTTGACTTTATTGATTTGATTTCTAAGTCGCAGTATGTGATTGCTGCATGGGAGGTGGTGTGGGGGAACAGCAGGAAGAAGGAAAAATAAGCCAAAACTGTCTCTTTTGCTTCTTCCAGCAAGAACTTCTGCTGGATCACAGCCCTTTCTGTGGAAGTGCAATTCTGAACCCATCTCTGAAAAGACAGGTGCAAATGATGAATTGTACACAAAGCTGGTGTGTTTGTTTTTTTAAAAAAACAGTAGTCGCAGAAAAACACAGCATATATTTTATATAACTTCAAATTGCTTATATAATTGTAAGTCTACTGCATGCAAATATATTTTAGGTTTCTTGGATTGACTAATTTGATTTAGAACTGCAGTGTTGTTTAGCAAATATATATATTGTGATCAACGTGCCATTATTTGCATCTATTTAAAGTTGAATACAACTGACAACTGACAGTTGTAGGGAGATAAAAGAAGCTAAGAAAGCTATAAGGCTCGCACATGCTTTTTTGTTCCTTATAGCTGCAGAACTGAAATCAAATATATCTTATTTCCCAGCAGAGTATCATTTGGAGCCCACTGCTGTTTGAAATATTAAGACCCTTACCAGATTGGTGTTGCACATTATCTTTAGCATTACATCCAAAGCGCCGATACTGTATGACGGACTCTCCATAATCCCCAAAGAGGATTTCTAAGCATATCTCCTTTATAACTGATTCAGCCTTAACAACAGCACTGATAATGCTATGAAACATCTCTACTAAAAGAATTCCTTGTGAACTTTGTAGGTATTCTTTTCTGCTTCGCCTCTGAAACATTAAATACAAACTAATATCTGGAGCCGAGCAGGAGCAGCGGGATCCATTCATTCCAAACTGCTTGAGAGCTCAGAGGACTCATATTCAAAGCCTGTTCAGACTCCACATACAAGAATGTGAAGTCCTGTCTCTGAAATGTAGTGTGTATATTTGGTCCTTTTCCTTTACAAGTTGTTTGCAGGCCCGTGTAAAACCTGAATGTACACTACAGACACAACTCAAGCTGTATCCATAACTAGTGAGGCCTCCTGCACTTGGTAAGGTGCAATGTTGCCTGAGAAATCCTGCACCATGAACTTTAGATTGTGAAGGGTGTGAAGAATTGTTAGGAAACCCCAATTCCCCTCACAGAGCTGCATTTCCCAGATTTCCCTGAGAAGAGGGACTGACTGTTGAACCACTCTAGGAATTGTAGCACTGTGAAGTGAATAGGGGCCTAACATTTGGATCTCACCCAATATTCTCCAGATGTTTTGGATTACAACTTCCATCACCACAGACCATTGGCCATGCTGATGGGAAGTGTAGTCAATAGCATCAGTTTGAGGGCATCAGGTTGGGGAAGGTTGCTCTAAACTGCTGTATTAAATAGTAAGTGTTGGGTATTTGTGATGTGAGTTTTGATGAGCAAGAGGACTGCCTCGTCTCATGCTTGCAGCATTTTGATGATACAAGCACTGGAACCCTAATCTAGCCACGTTTTCAAGTGGCATTTGTCGGCAAAATGATCTTTCCTACTCCTCCCTTCTCCAGTGTCAGGTAGCAATGCCCACCCATTTTGTGTAACTATTGACCTTTTGGTTTTATTTTATTTTAAAGACTTCCTGGGGGGCTGCGTACCCTCCTCCTCCTGTGCTGGAGGACACATCTAGGCAGGTTTCCGACAGGAAGAGGCAGGGGGCACCTGCAGGACAGCTCCTTACGGCAAGCTGCTTTCCTCTGCATCATTCTGCCCCACCATTTATTATGTGCAGCAGACAGGATACCGTGCTGCTATCATTATTGAAAATGGATATGGCTGGCATGATTTGACTGATCATGTGAAGATGCCCTGCAACCTGTGCCTAATTGCAGCCAGCACTCAGTGATTCTGCCCACAGTCACCCTCTGCATAAACAATGATCAATCCAGGTTTTCTATGTGAGCATGCCGCTGTTCAAAGTGCAAGAGAAAAGCTGGAAACCCAAGGTCACTTCCTTTGCAACTTGCCCAGTGCCCCCACCCCATGCTCTTTCTATCTCCATCCCTTTCCTTGGTAAGAAGGCTATATTTTTAGTATCACATGTATACATCAAAAAAGGGGCAGGTGCAACAAATAAAACAAATTGGCTTTCAGGGAGAAAAATACACTTCATTTATTCTCTTGGTAATTGCATTTTTATTCCCTTATTAGTTTTCTCACTTGAAGTTTTAATGGATCCATTTTCCTGTTTTGGTCACTGCGGATGAATAGTTTTGGGGAAAATGATGTGAACCCAGCAATAAGGTGGCTCATTCAGTTCCTACACTTAACTGGAAGAAATGTACCCACTAGCTATCAATTGCTTCTTTCATGTTTGCATATTAATCTCTCCACTTTCTACCTTAGCTTTGACAAAGGCTCTTCATCAGTGTAATCCTCGCAAAATGGTGGTACCATCTGCCTAAGATTGTGATTATCATTGTGCCAGTTCTTTACTTCCCTCAAAAAGATACTCTTTTCAGTAAAACTCAGTCAAATAGATATTGATTCTATTATATATTCTGAAGCAGATCTCAGTCTATTAAGGCATATTAACGTTTGGTATGCAAGGATCTGGCTTCCTATGTACAATGTGCAACGGAGCAGAATGACATATAGATTTTATTGGCATAGACATAAGATGTCTACATTATTCATGAGTATTGATGCCTCAGGTTACTCCAAATGAATGCCAGTAAAAAACAACAACAAAACGTGTCTGAAACAGGAGCATCTGCTGTTGCACTCCAACCTGTTCTTACAGTGACTAGAAGGCTGCCTTATGCGAGTACTATGGGCCTCATTAGTGTAAATCAAAAGATGATGGTATACAGTTGACTGTTAATGTTCTGTTTTTTTTTATGGTGTACATTCATGTATGCCTTTATTCAAAATTGGTATGCATGAAAAACAGAATACTCTAGTTGTAGGGTGCAGAGGAGGTCTTCATCTGGGGCTTTCATAAGCCAGGATCCAGTCCTAGACTTCTACCATCAGCTACAAGCCTTGATGAGTCAGCTCTGTGCTCCAGTGCAGTGGAGATGGCTCAGTGCAGCACCTAGATGGCTCAGTGCAGTGCAAACACGATGGAGCCACACCAATACTCTTATACCACTGGACATGCATCACATGGAGCTCTGTGTCTCACCCCTCCTCTCAAGAACTGGCAGCGATGCTCAGCAGCATTGGGAAGGCAGCTGAGTGGTGCTGCCCTGCCTGCCCTGCCTCTGAGCATAAGCTCAGTCCAGGAGTTTGTTGTCATGCGAAAATTGACATTGGGTATCCCCTCAAGCTTTTTTTTAGTTCAGTAACCTAATTTAAAAGGGGTTTGTAGAGACTTTTGTTATTGCTTTGTTAAATTGCTTTGCAAACTGCTTAGGGTTGGGTTATTTTTAAAAGTGATGTATAAATTTTATTAAACAAACAAAAATGAATGGGTATCAGACCTTGCTGATATTCTGCAAATTGCCCAGAGATCTACAAGTAGATCCCAATCTGCTTTCTACCCACTCCTAGCCTATGCTGTTGGATGCCCTAAGAAGAGATATGGGTCACTGTTTAGAGCGATAGGCCTATGGAGACACAGCTCATTCAGCATCATGGTGGTGTGTTGAATTTAGAGCAGGCCTGGTGGGAGGTGAGGCTGTGTTGGTCTCTTAGAAAAGGATTCTCAGCACCCTACTTTGCTTGCCCTGAGTATAGGAATTCAAACCCTCTCCATTGGTTCCCAACGCCAATTTCATGCCCCATTGCAAAAGATCAGTTGTCGATTACTGCTGTTACTTTACATTGTTGCTCCCACTATTATTCAGGGCATAAAAGTTAAATTTAAGGCTTGGCAGGGCAGTGGTTTGAAGTCCTTGTTACATTCTGTTCCATCTGACATTTGATTTTGTTAATTGATATGCATGGAAGAGACAAATGAACATTGAGCAAGTGAATTGGTGCTTATTATTAGCATGTCAAACTTTAGCTCATCCAGCCCTCTTGTTTCTGTCATTGAATTTCTTGCAGTTTGATGAGGAGCATTGATTTTCTTGAAATGAGAGATTTAATGAAGCTGGTCTTGACTGTGCCTCCTAACTAGTGAAGCACTCTGGCCAAATCAGGAAGATAAAATTGGTCCTCCACTTCATATCTAATAAATATATCCTTGTTGCTTGTTGAGACTTGGCACTACGGTGTTAAGGATCTCTCCATCAGTGTCCTAAGATTACGGTACAGCCCTGGCTGACTTTCCACTCCAAAAAGTGGTTTGTGTAACTGGTGTGTTCTAGCACATAGGTCACACTGCTGTCTAGTTAGACACTTAAGCATCATCTTAGAAACGAAGGTACAGATTGGTAATTGTGAAGGTTTCATTTCCCTCCAGATGAGGGAGAGTTTTTATGGGGGCACACTGAGTGGGCTTCCTTTTATTCTGCATTATCTCTTGTAAAAGCAGAATAGTTCTAGCTAATAATTTCATCTTGTAACCTTGAGGTACCTGTGTTGGTACTGAAAACAGCCTTTTCACAAATCACTTTGCTGAAGTCCCTTCAAGCTTATAAAGAATAAAGTGCAGCCTGGTGTCATGGTCACCTCCTGCTGATCCTTACTCAGATCAAAACAAGAGAATTTGGTATTGGGAAAATAACAATAATGACAAAAAAGACTTACACTGTCACCAGATAATCCTGTGGGCTTTTGCTTCAAGATTAGTTTTCAAGCAAAATGTTTCTTGCTGATCCTGCTAAGATGTGGGTGTTCATAATATACTGCTTCTCTTTCTCTTAATACCGTTAGAGTGTTCAGCCAACAAAACTGAAACCAAAACCATTTCAGGGACAAAGTGATAGAAAATTAACTCTCTATTTTAACATAGATGTCGTGCCAGTGCTTTATTTCTAAATAAAAGGTACAAGAGATCTGGGCCGAGGGCCAGCCCAAGACATGTTGGCACCTGAGGTAAATCCCTCCACTGCCAGGGGAAAAGGGGTGAGTAAGAACAGCCTTCAATCATAGAATCATAGAGTTGGAAAGGACCCTGAATCCACCCCCTGGCAATGCAGGAATCCTGCACACAAACGTCCCTGAGTAGGCTTCAACCATCAACCTTCTGATTAACAGCCATATGCACGGTCCCATTAGTTATGGTGTAGCGGTTAAGAGCAGTGGACTTGTAATCTGGTGAACCGGGTTCGCGTCTCCGCTCCTCCACATGCAGCTGCTGGGTGACCTTGGGCTAGTCACACTTCTCTGAAGTCTCTCAGCCCCGCTCACCTCAGAGTGTTTGTTGTGGGGGAGGAAGGGAAAGGAGGTTGCTAGCCGCTTTGAGACTCCTTAAAAGGTAAAGGGATCCCTGACCATTAGGTCCAGTCATGGCCAACTCTGGGGTTGCGGCGCTCATCTCGCTTTATTGGCCGAGGGAGCTGGCTTACAGCTTCTGGGTTATGTGGGAAGCATGACCAAGCCACTTCTGGCAAACCAGAGCAGTGCACGGAAATGCCATTTACCTTCCTGCCACAGCAGTACATATTTATCTACTTGCACTTTGATGTGCTTTCGAACTGCTAGGTTGGCAGGAGCAGGGACCGAGCAACGGGAGCTCACCCATTCGAACCGCAGACGTTCTGATCCGCAAGTCCTAGGCTCTGTGGTTTAACCCACAGTGCCACCCACATCCCTTGGGTAGTGATAAAGCGGGATATCAAATCCAAACTCTTCTTCTTCATCATCATCAAAGTCCACCAACACCACAGTAGCCTTTATAGCAAACATAACAATGCTTCATATTCCCTTAGCAGAGAAAGAGCAGGATGCATTGATTTACTTATTTTTCTGTCCTTGAAGTGGCAGCACTCGACTTCAACCAGGAACCCAAACTGAGGATCCTGTGAATAACCTATAGCCTTCCACGTCTGACTTCTGTTGAAGCAACAGCTGCCTATTTATTCACAGCACATCTTGCCTGGGGGCCAGAAGGCACGGAGCCCTTGCTCAACATCTGTTGTCGTTTTGTTGCCTGACAGCTGGAGCATGGATGCTAGATGGCTGTGTTTTGCTAAGCTGATGCTGTTGTCTTCATTCCCAGACATTTTCAGGGCAGCCACAACGGACATGAGCTTTGGCAAAGCGTTCGGGTGCACCAAGTAGATGTTGGCCATAATGGTGTGAGCTTTAGGGTTAAGTGTCCTGATGGCAAGCTGCCCACTTGCACAGAGGACTGAATCCAACACACAATTCAGATGAAGCTAGGGCGTTTCTTTGCTATGCTATGAATGCTAATACCAGTCTGCAAGAAGAGCCTCAGGACTACTGGTACGGTACTTCATTTTGTTCTTCGTCGTGCATACTGGGGGCAAGGAACTTTTTTCAATCTGAGGGCCGCATTTGCTTGTGGGCAACTTTCCAGGGGCCGCCTGCTAGTGGGGTGACAGATGTGACTCTTATTCTTGTACAGGAGACAGCAATCTCACGAAACAGGCTTCTCTGTCTACACCTCTCCATCCAGGCAAGCATTACAGTTCAAAGGCACACTCCCCTTTTTGGGTATGCCTTGTCTTTCTTGGTTTGTAAGGCAAACATTAATGCCTCTTTCTCTTGATATCAGCCACTTTGGGAGACAAGAATGGGCTGCAAAGCAGGAGAAAAACGCAATGGGTGGAGCTTAGCTCAGAGCAGACCAATTGAAATTCATGGGCCCAACCTAGTCATGTTCATTCATTTCCATGGGTCTTCTCTGAGTGATGCTTGCCTGTGTACCACCCATCAAATAAATCCCTGGGATAGCTTAGTCTGTAGAGCATGAGACTTACCGTATTTTTTGCACCATAACACTCACTTTTTTCCTCCTAAAAAGTAAGGGGAAATGTCTGTGCGTGTTATGGAGGGAATGCCTACGGGTGGCATGCCTACGGATTTTCCTCCTCTAAAAACTACGTGCGTGTTATGGTCGGGTGCGTGTTATAGAGCGAAAATTACGGTAATTCCAGGGTTGTGGGTTCAAGCCCCACATTGGACAAAAAGATTCCTGCATTGTAGGGGGTTGGACTAGATGACCCTCATGGTCCTTTCCAGCTCTACAATTCTATGATATATTATTAATATTGTAGATGGGACTTGCTTGCCTAAAGCCATAGTGACCAGTGGCATAGCGTGGGTTGTCAGCACCCGGGGCAAGGCAAGTAATTTGCGCCCCCTTACCCGTGGATTTGCGCCCCCTAACCCTAACCCCCAGATGTTGCGCCCGGTGCGGCCGGCCTCCCCTGCACCCCCCACGCTACGCCACTGATAGTGACTTCATGGCAGAAGCAAGATTCATGGATTTTCTAGCTCAACCTCTTCGGCACTATGATACACCAGCTATACCAGCTCTGTGTCAACTGCATGTACCACATGGGAATGGCTACCTGGTGCCTCTCCTTCCAAAACACCTCATAACCATCCTCATGTTACATCGCAAAGCAAGAAGCAGCTTTATGCTATGTAAACACACAAATTTCTTTGCTAGTGTTTGCTTAAAGCATCCTGTTTCTCAGAGCCAGCTAACTCACTCGGCTGGCTGATTATAATTTAGATAGGCAATCCTTTGCTGAAGTATAACTACGCAGAGAAACATCTGGCCTTGCATGAGCTTTGAAACCAGATACACACTTTTCACTGTTTCTTGTCACTCGGTCTAGGCTGGGCAAAATTAATAGTCAAAGACTTCTTTCATTTCCATTTCAAAGTTGCTATCTTCTTTGTTCAGAAAGTACATGCCAGCTTGACTACAAAGGTCACCCCCATGTTGGCAGAAACTGTTTTCTACTTTAAAAAAACAAGAACCAAGTCTAATATTTTTGCAAACAATGCAGGAAAAAAAACCAAACCCCACCTTTAAGCACAGTAATAGGATTTGGATCTCACAGCCTTATCGAGTCCAGCCTGTTAGTAGAAAGCAGTGGCATTATTTATTGCATGCGCTCTAGGCTAGGTTCTTAATACTGTGGAAGTTCTGAAAGACAATCTGACCTCTGCTTTATTTGTGGTAAATCAAGATGGCTGTGGATAACGCAGGAAAGTGGATTAATCCAAATTGTTAGTTGCAGATCAAATGCATGATTCCCCATTATAGTGAAGGTGGAAACACAAAGCTTCACTTTAAGCAGAGCTGAATTTCTGGTTGAAGTGGAGAAAATGCAGAGCAACTCAGAAACAGATTAGAATTTTTCTAATTGCACAGATACAGATACACCTCTACCAACAACTAATACCCAAATCACACAATGTGTGTTGAATGTGCTTTAAAGCTATAGTGTGTACACAGCCTGGAAAATATCAAAGATATGAGATTCCACAACTCCTCTAGACAACGTATTCTGTTGTTGATCTGCTCCTGTAGTTAAGACATTTATCCTGAAGTTAAAACTTAAAACTACCTTCCAGTAGTTTAAACCAACTCAATTTTTTTGTCCTGTCATCACGGAATCAAGCGAACTCTTTCTGACATTTGAAAATTGTCCATTTGCCCTTCTCTTGGTCTTTTCCTTCTCTCTTGGTTAAACATGAGCCAAAATGAAATTGGGCAAAGTTATTAAAGTTGAATATTTATTCAAATTTCAAACATTCATATTGCTTTTCAAGTTCAATTTTGAGAGATGCTTTTCAAAAACATGCCTCCCGCTGATGCATTTTCAGACAATATGCTTTACACAAAGTTTGCAAAGTTTTTCGTATTCTTGCAGCATCCTTCCACGCCCCCCCCTCTTCCACAACCCTTTACAGTCAGAACTTCCATACTTGGGAATTCATTCAACCGTTTGTTCAAATATTTGGAGAATATAAATCCACACTGCTGCAGCAACGTTTAACTAACCAGAATTTATTTAAATCTCCTCCCTATTCGTTTTGTGTATAGGTCAAACCTTTCAGCTTTATGTGGCATGCCCTTCTGTCTTTCTTCTAGTTTGCTAGCATCTTTCTTGAAATTGCTGCTCCAAATTGATACTGTGTAAATCTTGTGCATATTTATTTTGGGCTGGATTCAGCTCAACAGTTCCACTAGTGTGAGGCAGTACAAGGGCACTCACTAATACAACAGGGCTCTGCCCCCACTTCTCCTCACCTTCAAATCAGCTCTGGGTGTGGGGAGAACCCCATGGACTGTACATGGGGGGGGGGGGACGACAGAGGGAGGCCACACCATTGGGCAAGCAGCAGCGCTTGCACTGATAGGACATTTGTTTTAGCTTAACGTTGCAACCCTCCCTCTAAATATAAATTAAAGATCCCCACCTCACTTTTCAGTGGAGAGAGCTCACACAAATTAATGAAATAAGACACCATCTTTACTGTCCTTTCAGCACCTATTCAAGGCCTTTCTTTTTCAACAATCATTTTAGCACCTGGCCCTTGGCACCTAACACACACACACACCTCTCTTTTGATTTCAATTGTTTAAACTGATTCAAATCTTGCATTTTTATATTGTTGTAACCTGCCCTGGGACCTTATGACAAAGGACGGGTAAGTAATCCAGTTAATCATCCTTACCATCATCATTATTTTAAATGGAGATGTTTATCTCAGTATATTGGATTGGAAATGGTTCTAATATATATGTTTTCACTGTTGATGTTTTTATTGTTCAATCGTTTTGGGATGTTTCATGTGAAGCGATAGGTAAATGAAATAAATAAATGTGAACGGAGAAACTATGACAGGAGGGAGTACATTATAATTCCCATACATGGAATACGTTCCTAGATTAAGGAGGATGAGATGTTTTTCACTAACTTCAGGGTGATGATTAATTTGACACTTCTCAATTTATGCGAAGCAAAATACCCTGTTGGCACATGACTTTGTAATTATTGTTAGCTTGTATGCAGATTATTGTAGGGTGGTGCTGTGGTCTAAACCACAGAGCCTAGGGCTTGCCGATCAGAAGGTCGGCGGTTCAAATCCCCACAACAGAGTGAGCTCCTGTTGTTCAGTCCCAGCTCCTGCCAACCTAGCAGTTTGAAAGCACATCAAAATGCAAGTAGATAAATAGGTATCGCTCCGGCGGGAAGGTAAACAGTGTTTCCGTGCTCTGCTCTGGTTCACCAGAAGTGGCTTAGTCATGCTGGCCACATGACCCGGAAGCTGTCTGCAGACAAACGACGGCTCCCTTGGCCTATAGAGCTAGATGAGCACTGCAACCCCAGAGTCATCCGCGACTGGACCTAACCGGTCAGGGGTACCTTTACCTTTATGCAGATTATTACATAGACTTCCATGTTTATACAAAGTTTTGATATATTTTCTCCTATGGAAAATGGCTATAATGCCCCCAAATGCATTTTTGCAATTCTGGCAATTTGCAGCCTTTCAAAAATTACTTTTTCTGTAACTCTTTTTATAGTTTCCTTTTTGGATTTGAGTTGATGTGATTTAATATTTCTATTGTGCTTTCTCAACAACAATGCTGAGCTCAGAGTGGCTCATAACAATAACAATAGCATTAAAAATGAGCAAGCATTTAAATATCCATTATCATATCAAAAACACTGTATAAGGCAAAAACAAACAGCACTCAGCAAACAATACAATTCAATGCAGACTGATAATGATTCAGAAATGGCTGGTTTCCTCCTGGTAGCCTCCTCTTTTGTGATCCCAATCTCAGCCATCATTTTCTAACCTAGCATGGGAGTTTATTGATCTCTGGGTGTTATGTGTGAAGGTTTGGCCAGAACCTGCATTCTCTCAGCTGGAGCTTTTAGCAAAGCAAATTAGCTTATGCATAGATTTGAGGAAGCACAAGACTATTGCTTCCTTGCATGGGGGAAGGAAGCGCAAAGTGCCATAAATCTGTGCTGGGCATATTGTGAAGCAAAAAATGAGGGGGGGGGAGAGAGGAAAGCTCAGGGAGAGAGAAGATGAGAGACGAGTGGGATTTGGTTGTTTCAGTACAGTGATATAACCTAGATATTTTGAACATCCTTCCTGAGGTGAAAAGCTTTTTAAATGTGTGAGACAGTCATTTCCAGTTCACAATTATGAAAGCCTTTTGAACAGCAATGTGTTAGGAATAAAGGTGGCATTTCTTATTCACAAGATGAAAGGGGTTAATGACATTATAAAAGGAAGGAACGTCACCTGTATGTAAATACAACGTGTAGGCATAACTCAGATAACAGGATGAAATTGGAGGGGGGGCAGTGTATGTGGAGATATTGCTGTGTGGTGTAATGCCTTTGATCACGCAAGAGCTGTACTAAAATGAGAGGGGCTATCGCTGACTCTCTGGAGATGGCATTCTTCTGGCCTGGATGCATTCGCCCCAATCCCATATCTCTGCAGAATGGGAATGACTACTAAAGGGAAATGTATCAAACCAGCTTTATAGGGCCAAAACCATAGCTAAAATATCTAAGATAATTCAAGTACCCATGAGATACTTTTGAAGTTTGCACCTATGAGGCAAATAACTGCTGGTGGTGCAGGAGTCTGATTTTAACTGAGAAAATGGTGTGGAAGAAAGAGTTAACCCCCTAATAGACCTGATTGCATTCATTCAAGCAATGAATAATAGCATTCATCGCTATTAATTATTATTTTAATGACTATGGAAATATCCCACATCATATCCATCTGGGTCCTTGGATGAATTGTTGTCACAAGCAACATGCTAAAAAATATGACAAATAGATTTATAATCTCATTTGGTGCTTTGTCCTTAGACACAGTTTTGAACCATGATTTCTTCCTTGGCTGGTTGATATTATGGCCAGGGTGTTCAATTTGGGCCTGTGAGGGCCTGTGGCCTCAAAACCCTGCTCAGCCATGAAGTTTATTTGATAGCCTTGGGCAGATTATGGTCTCCTTAACCCACCTCACAGGGTTGTTGTGTATATAAAACAGGATTATCTCATGCCTGCCACCCTGGGCTCCTTAGAGAAAGAGATAGGATACAAACGGATTTAACAAATAATATTGTTAGCTTGGTGAAACTGATTGCAGGAATTGCAAATGAAATAGCGTTGCACTGTGAATGTTACGAGACCTTAGCTTCGGTTAGATTTTGCCCATAATCTGTTGCTTGCTACAGATCAAGCTTTGCATTTCCTCCACCTGTAATTAGAATGAAATGGCACATTGCACTGAACAAGCAGTTGATTTAAGAATAGTCTTCTCCAGCTTTGCAACCTGAATTAAGGACACTTAGAAGCAACTTATTCCAGACTCAAAAGTGTTCTCAAGACATTAGTAAAAAAGCCTTATTGCATGGTCAAGACCCTGAATGCCAAAATTATTCCCCCCCCCCCTTAGATCAGCCTCTGGCTTGCTTGCCATTAATTTCAAGTGGGAATGGCAAAGTCAAGAATTTGGTGAAATGATTGGTTGGTATCCAGTGACGTAGTTCTGTTCACACAAGGATTTCCATTGCACAATGGAATTTTCTCTTCTCAGATCTGCTCTGGAGGGCTGGGAGAAACTCCAGAACAGATTTAGGGTCTGTATGGGGTGGGGGACAAAGGAGGAGAGGGAGGTGAAGTTCCATGGCACAGCCAGAAGTCCTTGTGATAAGGGAACTGCTTCGTTGGTTGCTTCGTTGAAACAGTGAACCTTGGCTGTAACAAGCACTGTTGTTAATAGCATAAGCTATGAGCTAGAAGTCTACGATTCAATCGAATTCCACTTCCAACATGAACCTTCTGGGTGGCCTTTAAAGTGCTGATGCTGTATTGATTAGTTCCATTTACAAAATATTGATCCAATAAAAACTATTTTTATCTGCTCTTTGATTTTTAACCAGGGCAAATCCTGCTCATAACAAACAAGTCTAATACTAAAATGGTTCTGTCTGTCTGTCTATCTATCTATCTATCTTTAACCAATTCTGTTATCATTCTTTCTTTACGCGTACATGGGTTGACCGTGGGTGCAGGTTTATTTGTTCTAAGTTTTATGGGGAGATCAAGAGGAAGTTTCCACAGAAATTGGAACACTGAAGTGGTGATCTGTTTTCATTTCTATTGCTTTGAATATTGTCTCTTATTTGTCAAGAAATAGTCAATGCAAGACTATAGCGGGCTGGCAGAGGTAGGGCAAAAAAAAAAAAGAAAGAAAAGAAAAAGGATGCTGCCGTCATTTTCTCAATAGCTTTAAAGGGCACTGGCTATATATTTTACAGGCTGACGTTATTATTAATTCATTCCTTCAGACATCTGTGCGCTAGAGCAACTGAGTACCGCAGATGATGTATAGTCGAAGCCACCCTCCTGTAATTATGCCTGAATAATCTAAATGCTGGATTACTGTAACATAATTATAGAGGGCTATTTTGACTATTAGCTCATTAAAAAGCTGTGATGCAAATTGGAATCTTCAAGAGTGTGCGAAAAGGATGACATACGTGTCTGCAGCGGGAGGGGAAATGTCAGCCTTCCTCAATGCTATCTTGCATTTCATTAAAGCGGAGGATGGATAGAGGCCGTAAAGGGGCCTCACCTCGTGCCAGAGCTTTCTTCAATGAAATTGCAGCACATAGAACTGAGCTTATCTAACACAGACACACAGGGAGCTGCCTTATACGGAGTCAGACCCTTGGTCCACTCAGCTCAATATTGTCTACACGGGCTGGCAGCAGCTTTCCAGGATATGAGACGGGGATGTCGCCCAGCCCTACCTGGAGATACCAGAAGCTTGAACTTGGGACCTTCTGCATCCAAAGCAGATGCCCCACCACTGAGCTACAGCACTTCCTGCAAGAATCATAGAATTGCAGAGTTGGAAGGGACCCTGCGGGTCATTTAGTCCAACCCCCTGCAATACAGAGATCCTGCCCACAGCTGTCCCTGGATGGGCTCAAACCACCAACCTTCTGGTTAACAGCCGGATGCACTGACCCATCATGCCACCTCCAGTTATGGGTTATATTTCTGCCAGAGCCATTTCCTTGTTGGGTGATCCCACACCACGCACAGATTAATTTGTAAGAAAAAGAGTGATTTCAGCTCACGGCATGCCTTCTACCCAGCTTGCAGGGGGAAAGGGAGAGACACACAGAGAGAATTAGAACCTTTATCTATTGCTTCATTTCCATCAACTGCGAAGCCCATCGCTCTCATTGAACCAACATCCATAACCTGTCTGCAACTATTTTTCAATTCCTCAGGTGGGGTCTCAAGCCACTGCTTGAAAACCTAGTCACTAGACCTAGCAGGAAGAATTTTTATTTTTGATATTGAAAACTGCTATCCCTACACTAGGGCTGACATAAAGCAGAGGTTCTCATGGGAGCTAGTCTTATAGGAAGGTTTGCATGGAACTATTAATTTAAGCTGCTGCCCTGACTAGAGCTGCAATCCAAGCAGTATTTGCAGGCAAGACCTTTTCTGAACATGTAGCTGAAGTGTGTGTAATGACTGGTGCATTTTGTGCAAAGCCCATAACCTTCCCTTTTTTTGCGGGAAATTCCCTTATTCCAGTGCCGTTTCCCGCTGCTTCCAGCTGCTATCCCGGATTGTTAGATATCCCGTAGACTGTCCCCGGGACAGGTGTGGCTGCTGATCCCTTATTTTTGAGGCTGCTGATCCCTTATTTTCAAATCTGAAAGTTGACAGCTATGGCAAAGCCCCTGTTCCTATATCCATGATCTGCTGGCACTAAAGGCGGAGGTAGTATTGATTCTCTTCAAAGAACCACTAGGTGGTGCATCCATACTAGAATACAGAGAAGAACAAGGACTATGGAAATAGACTAGTAAAATATGGGTAATTATGTGGCCTCTTTGCATTGGATCAACAGGAGGTGAAACTGGGAAGGCCTATATTCAGAGGCAACTAATATATCAAACCTCTTTCTACAAATGATCAAGCATTAAGGAGGTAAAGTTCAGAGGCTGTAAAAGAAAAGAAAAACTAATACAACTCAATATATTTCCACTTGAACTCAAACATGTCCATGTGCTTGTGTGTGTGTGGAGGATTATAGCTTTACTGTACATATATGGTCAGGATGATTCTGATGGCAACTAAAAAGCAGGTTGTTATACTAAACCCCTCTTTCTTTCTTAGGTCAGTCCTAAAGCATTGCTAAAGATACCAGTATAATTGATGCTCCTCACCTGGTTCCAAATACTATGAGGTTAGGCCAGAAACAGATTTACTACAAGACTAGCTGGTGAAGGCTTGCTGCAGGTGGTGATGGGGTGGGGGGAGAATATTCTGCTACTCAGTCATTTCCTCTTTCAAACTTGTGCACCCATAGAGGGAAAGTGCAGTTTTCAAGGATGAAAGCTTCAGAAGCTGATAGGACAGCTTCTGAAGGTATATACATGGGTGTGTTGGAGGAAGTGCTGCTCTTCTCCACTTAAAAAAAAGCCAAATGCTGCTGAATGAGCAATCCAGTTATCACACAGGAATCTGGCCAACTCATGGCTTGTAGTTGATCTATTTTCCTAGATTTGCAGAGCAATCCTATACATGTTTATTTAGAGGTTAGCCGCACAGAGTTCAATTAGACTTGATCCCAGGTAAGTGTGTACAAGCCTGCCACTGGGCAGTCCTAATCATGTCAACTCAGAAGTAGGTCCTATTGAATTCATTGGGGCTTACTCACAGGTAACAAATTGCTTTATTTGTCCACTTAGCAGTAACAGAGCAAAGCAAAGCAAAGCACTAGAGCTTCAGTTTGTTCATTGAACAAGAAGATTGTAGGACTCTCAACAAAATCTTTTAAACCCTAAGGCTTTTACCCAGAATCTGACTTGACTGTGGTGAATGCCAGGCATACAACTTTTTTGTGGATGCTTGCTTCTTCATAACATAAGGGAAAATATAATAGATCTTGGCCAATTTGGTCCGTAACCTCTTTTATACATTTCTCCTTGGGATAGGCTTCAATTTTTCTCTATGGATGCTCAACAAACACAATCCAGATGATTGATTTTCACTCAGCGCTGAAGGTATCCATACCTTCACCCTGTGCAAAGTGCTAAAGGACCGTTCAGTTGTGCAGTTGGGAAGGAAAGTGCTGTAAGCATAAAGGCTTTTTTAAAATCTCCAGCTAGGATGCATACAGTGTGTGTATGTATATATATATATATATATATATATATATATATATATATATATATGGGAGATGCTATGCTCTGGAAGTAAACTCACCATGGCTTTGTCAAACAAGGCTTTACTCTTCCTTCCCCCAATGACTCCTGGGAACACTGCACATTTAAAGCTCTTCCTTCCCCCAATGACTCCTGGGAACTTTAGTTTGTTCAGAGTGATGGGCATGATAGCTGTGTGAGGGGTGAACTACAATTCCTAGCATTCCTTTGGGGAAGCCATGTGCTTTGACTGCATGGTGCGGATGTGACCCAAGCCTGGGAGGAAACTGCTTTTGGCACTTAGTAGCAGACGCTTGCTATGAACGGTCCTAATTGTGATAATGCAAATCATCTTTGTATGTTTGCAGTGTTTTAACGTGTGGTTTCATTTTTAAAGTTTTGATTCCTTTGAAATGAATTCTCCCATTAAAACATTTTTGAAAAGAGTGGCACGCCTAGAATCAAGAGTAGAGTTCCTGATAAGCACATCAGTTCATTGGGAGTGCTCTCACAGGTCTGGTGTAGAAGGAATTCAGGAGCCTTAGCACAGTTAAAGAGATACTCAGGCCATAGTGGTATTTGTCTCTGTAGTGAAAAGGGGTAGTTAACACAGAGCCCTCCTGATATAGTTGGAGTCCAGCTCCCATCAGGCCCAGCCAGTATGGCCAAGGCTCAAGGATGATGAGAGGGCACCGTGTTGGTTACTCCTGGTGTACAGCATTAAGGTATGGCAGGGGATAGGGGGACGGGAATGAAGTTTCTGAATCAACCCAGCAGCCGGTTGCAATTCATTGTTTCTTTCCGAACAATATTGGAACACAATCCATGTTAACAGATCATTTGCTGTGGAGTGCATATGCGTCATACAATAATCTGGAAGGGTGACCAAGATAAATGATGTTATTTTAGTGTGTTCAAATAAACATTTATTTTTTGGATGTTGGATGCATCAGTAGGACTACGATGGATATGATCTTAGAAAATAACATCATTTATTATGAACCAGTGACATACTGCAGTGATGTTCAGCCATTGGCAAAATAAACTAAAGAACAGAAGATCACAGTGCCTCACTATCTACAAGGTGGAGGGAGGGGCTGAGCTGGGGTGGAAATAAGCAGAGTGGAGTTTGAACTATGTGCCTCCAATAGGCCTGTGCAAATTCTCATGATAAACGAAACTCAATTCAAACCACCACCTATGTCTGCTGGCCCACCAGGTGCTTGATGATCTCTGGGCTTTTGCCATATCAAACAGATTGGTGAGGGGGGGGGGGTGGCAGGAGCAGCAGGCTTATTGAGTCCTGAGACAGATCTTCCTTTATGGATTTGATGGGTTACAATTAGTGTAGGCCTGAAGTACCCCATTAAATAAAACAACCATAGAGTGGGAGAAAACTTGCTGGGAGATTCTTCAGACATCCTTGGAGGGGTTCCATTGAAACTACACTCAGATGCCTTCTCCCAACTTTGCCACCTTTTATGCATCCTGTGACATTGGTTGCAACCTCGGCCTGCTCATCTAAGGTATATCTTGCTCCTTATTTAAATCAACAGGTTAGTAGGCTTCTCTCCTACTGCCAAAGGAACCAAGGGAACTACTGCCCTTCTATGAGCAGCACCTGGGATTTCTAACAGAATTCTCAGCACCCTCATCCATACTCAATTCCCAGATTTCTTTGGAAGAAACTATAGCAGTCATTTTGGGGCATGCCTAGAGCAGGAGTAACCAACATGGTGCCCTCAACATCTTGTTCGACTGCATAATTCCTGACCGTTGGCCATGCTGCCTAGGGCGTTGGAGTCCAACAATATCTGGAGAGCAGAATATTGGCTACCTCTGCTCAAAGCCAGTCAAGGTTGCAATCCAGATATTATTATCTACGATGCTTGATGAGTCCAATCTCCAAGCTAATTTGTGGATTGATACACAATTATTCTTTTAGATTTGTCCTCTGTTCCAGCAAAATCAGCCAAAATGCATATTTTAAGATAAGATATATTTAGAAATGCCCGCACTGAGATTAACATAATTAAATATTTTGTGAGGGTTTTTTTGTATGTGTTTTTTTTTTAAGTCGATTAATGCAGAAATGGAAGAGAATGAACTTGTGTGAAGCTGACACAATCTGGAAATAGAATGATTCTTCCATTTCTATTACTATCTTTGGACAATTACCTCCGATGTGGATAGCCCTGATACTAGCTTTTTGGCAGATCTAAACCAACTTGTCAAAAAGCTCAGCCAGCCTGGAATCCTTCACACAGCCCGTTTTCATAGTAGTCCCGCCGTGTTGTCATTGCACACAGTTACCACTGGAAGCCGTCTGAATCCACTCCTAACTCCCCACCCTCTTTGAAGTCATGCTGAAGTGAGGGCCGACGGAGGGGAGAAGGTTCCAATTTTTAGAAATGGTTATTAAAAACGGCCCTGCTGTTCCCTGGTTTTCCAATAAAACAGCAAGAACATTTGCCTCAGAGGAGTGCTGAGAAACTCAACTTGTTAATGTGGTCCAAGACTTCTGTTTGATACTCCTTTAAGTGAAAGTTGAGATGGAGGGGCTGTTTAAGGCCAGCACAGCAACTTTAAAGGACAAACAGAATGCCTCTTAGAGTCTTTATGTGTACATCTTCTACATGGAACAGCAAAATTGAGCAAGATCCCTTTTTCAGTGTTTCAGATCAATGACTGCTGCATGCTGTGAATCTTTTCTCTTTGATTTATTTTCATGGTTTCCCTTCCCTCATACAGAAGTCACTGCTATTCTATGTGATTCTGACACAGGAGAACATATCTAGCCAAAGACACATAACAAGGCCCCTAGCTGTCTGGATAAGAACATATGAATAGCCTTTCATTCCGTGTTCCGTATATTTGGAATGGCCTGACTGACCAAGGTTAAATTAAACACAAAATGAATGATAAATCTTTGACATCAATATATAATTTGAATACTGTACCAGTGTTTTATTAACAGCATAACCATGTATGGAGCTATTTGAATGTGCAGTGTGCTATAGAAAATATATTTTTTAAAAAACAGCAACAACAACCCTCCACCATATTTTCCCACTGAAATGATAACTGCTGAAGGTAGCGGCATGAGGGTTAGTACACAGTCAATAATGTTATAAACATTCACATGGATGTACTCTATGGAGAAAAACCAAATGAATTCAGTGAACATATTTTACTATGAGTGTAACTGTACAGTGTGGGTTTGTTTGTTTGTTTGTTTGTTTGACAATAAGGCTCTGCCCCCCTACTTGCTTCACTCACAAACCTCTGCCATTCCCCTATATTAACCTCCTAGAGCTTTCCCTTCCCAACCCATGCAGCTACTAAGCTCACTTTACACATTATAAACTGCATTTCTGAAACTACTTGATCTACTCAAACCTTTGCCATTGTTTAAAACAGCCACTTCCACCCCTTTGAATGTTCCTTCCTTTTCACTGTCCTCAAACTTCTCTCTCTTCCATTCTGCAGCTGCAGAATCAAGTGAGACAGATAAAGGAGGTGGAGTCCTCAAATAGTCCATTACAGTGGTACCTCAAGTTACATATGCTTCAGGCTACATACGCTTCAGGTTACAGACTCCGCTAACCCAGAAATAGTACCTTGGGTTAAGAACTTTGCTTCAGGATTAGAACAGAAATCGCATGGCAGGGGCGCAGTGGCAGCTGGAGCCCCCATTAGCTAAAGTGGTGCTTCAGGTTAAGAACAGTTTCAGGTTAAGAACGGACCTCCAGAATGAATTAAGTACTTAACCTGAGGTACCACTGTACTTTACTTAAACCTCTACCATTCCTTACAACCACTACTTTCTCCCTCTCAGTGGCCTTCCCTTCTCACTCTCATGCCATGGCCACTCTTGTGAAACCTGCCTTCTATTTTGTCCACCCTGACTTAATGCAAATGCAGGGTTGGAACAAGGCACTACAAATCCTCCAATGGGCTGCATGATGACAGCCTTACTTTTTATTTATATAGGAAGAAATGCATATATTGTTTAATTCCTAACTGGCTTACGTAAAGCAATATAAACCATTTATTTAGAATTGTATATAAAAATTAAATGTTAAAAACAAGCTGGCATAAAATGTATCAAAGATAAATAAAACTAGCGGTATAAAACAAATATACATACTAAAATTGCACATCACAATACATCCTAAGCATGTTTACCCTGGTTTAAGCCACACACTGAGTTCACTCAGACTTAGTCAGCATGCTTAAGGATTGCAGCCCAAGTCTTGTGCTGGTGGGTGTCGTGTGCTGGTTGCTTGTGTCATGTTGCTCACTCTGTTCTGTGCTGGCTGAACAGCAGGAGGAATGGAGCTGTAAGAGAAACCTTAGGCTGTGATAAAAAGAGAAGTGTCTGATCAATGTTGGGGGCGGTGGAAGGAAAGCTGGTACCCAACCTTTGTGCTTGGACTAATTGAAATCAATATGATTAGTCTCTGGTATTCAGAGGCCTTGAATTTACTCACACTACCAAACATGGATCACACTGAGAAAAGACTAATCACCCTTTCCTGCTGCACTCACCTTCTTTAAAATAATAATTAGAAACCCACAATCTTGTTTTGACTATTTCCCCCCTTCTGTGAGAATCCTGTGAATAAAACTTCAGAAGATCAGATTCAGCCAGACAAAGGGATGCTTTTTGGTTTGAAATCACTTTTCCACTTCTTTTTCCAAAGAAAGGTGCTACCTGTGAGAATGAATATGCCTGATAACTTTAGCCTAGTGAACCATCTCAGAATATATAGCATTTAATACAAAATGGATGCCCCTTTGAACAGGATAAGGCTGTAGCAGGCAACATTTTATAAATATCTTGGCAATATTTTTTTTTTAAAGAACTGTTCCAAATTGTTATTCACAAACAAACCTGCTTATTCAAGGAGGCCATCAACTGGTCCACAGAAATTTGCTTTGTAACTCTTAGTTTTTAACCCCAGTTATTGATATTTAAGGAAAGCCATTCAGAACTGAGTTTGTTTTTTGTTTTTTTGCAAATGGATACTGAATACTTTGTCATACAGTGCATAGCTGAACTGTGGAATTTACTGCCTCAATGTGTAGTGATGGACAGCAACTTGGACAGCTTTGAAAGGGGTTTAGACAGTTCCATGAAGGGTAAGGTTGTCAGTGGCTATTAGTCACGATAGTTCTACCCAGGCTCCAAGATCAGAGGCAGCATGCCTGTGGAAAAACAGCAGGAGTGGGCCATTGTGCTCATGTGTAGCTTGTGGGCTTTCCATAGGCACCTGGTTCACCACTGTGAGAACAGAATGCTAGATTAGATAGCTCATTGGTCTGATCCCACAGGGCTCCTCTTATGTTCTCCTGGGTTCATTCTTGTCTTCCTCTTTTACTTCATCCTCATGTACTGTAGCTCTGGCATTGCCTGCAGTGGAGGGTTGAGCAGTGGATCGTGGAGGAACACTTTAGGCCTTGTTGCAACATCTATAATGATGTAATGGCAGCATGGATGGGGTGCCAAACAGAGACATTAGAGCTCTGTTTTCTGAGCTGCCCAAGATGGAAATTGTAGAATTGCTATTTTAAGATTTTAACTGAATAAGAGTGCTCTCCTTGTACCTATGGTAGATCTACACAACTTGTGCCCAGGCCAAGCCAAACACAGTCCATCAGTCATGCATTGTGGCATGTCAATAGCTAGCTGCCTCCTTTGTTTTGGGTGTCTGGGCTGGGGGTGGGGGAGGTTATTTAGTTTGCTGGCAGGCTGCCAAACCTGGCCAGTGGACTCTGAACCAGAGCCCTGTTGAGACCAAAGGCTCTTCTCCTTCAACATCTTGCTTCCACAGTGGCCAACCAGATGCCTTTGGGAAGCCCATAGGTAGGACATGAAGACGATCACCCTCTCAATAGTGGTTTCCCAGCAGCTGCTGCTGAACCCAAAGGTTGCATGTAGCCACCATGAGTGGTAGCCATTGATGGAACTTAAGCTACAATCCTTTGCACACTTATCTGGGAATAGGTCCCATTGAATTTAGTGGGGCTTACTTCAGAGCAGATGTGCAGAAGGTTATGTTGCTAGTCAACATTAATTTGCCCAATCTCCTTCTAAGGGCATCACCACATTGTACTCTGCTCGTTGCATCACAAGTGATACAAGCTTGGCATAGGTAGTTGCTTTAGCAGCCTGCCCTTGGTTTTGTGAAGTGGATCCACTTGTGATTCTCCCTCATAACAACGGATGCTGGAAGCCCTGCTGGCTGAATAGCAGAGGCAGAGAAGAGGAGAAATCTGCAGCTCTCATGTAGCTTTATTCCAGAACACAGGAACACACCCTTTTCTTTGCTGAGAGCCAAGCAAACTCCCATCCATTTAAAACTACACCCTTAGATGTATCAGACCTCTGCCTTCTCTCCCTGAGTACTAAAGATGTGAAACAGGAGAAGGAGAATCTCCTGTGACTGTACGAGAGGAGCTTGGAACGATTCTCAATTTGCCGTTTTTCTATGGTCTGGCTGTCAGTACAGTTTGTTTCTGTTTTTACAAAGACTTAGCAGACGTAAATCCAAAGGAGTGTGGGGAGAGATACAAGGCAGACGGTGATGCATCTCTGCCACGAGAGCCCCGAACCCCTCTTTTCACTTGCCTAAATGTACCCTGATGACAGCTCCTACGTGCGATAAAAGGGAAGGAACTGAGACATGGCACGTTTGTGTGTGTAGCGGAGGAGGGGAAATAACATTTGCTAAATGAAGACAACTGGCTGCCGACTCTGACTGAAATGGCTTCATTTGGAAGCGTAATATGCTCTGAGATGATTAAAAACGAGGGAGCTCTAATGATATGTGGAACCAATTCTTATTAATTCTGACCTGGCATGCCTCGTCTTGAGTGAAACCCTTACATTTCTGTAATGGCAATTGCCACCTTAATGATCACCATGCCCCTGAAACTCAGCACTAAATGCTACCAGAGTTCCAAGGGCTTCTTGGCAAATGATTCCCTTTGTATTACATGCTTTTACATCTTCATTTAGGCAGGCAATTCTCTCCTCTTTATCTGTACTTCATGGGCTTAATTCTTTTGGCAGCCATCCCTTCCTCCTCACCGAAAGACAATCAATATTACATTATCTTGTTAACTGCAGTGCCTCATACATGATGAGATATGTTGGAGCAAGTTCCTGTGGGACTTGTTTTTTCCAACCCTTCCTCCAATGAGTGAGGATATGAGAAGGTATGGCTGGACCATAGCCCAGACGAGATTATCATAGGGCTTTCACCTTCCTTTATGGGAGCTGATGTCTGTGAGAAATCCATATGCTGCCATTTGTGCTCGCAGCTGAGATTA
This sequence comes from Podarcis raffonei, assembly GCF_027172205.1. NCBI lineage: Eukaryota > Metazoa > Chordata > Lepidosauria > Squamata > Lacertidae > Podarcis > Podarcis raffonei. The sequence goes on from NC_070604.1 coordinate 44,785,200, forward strand.
ATACACGATCAATGAGACAGGGGGAGAGAGAGAGAGAGAGAGAGAGAGAGAGAGAGAGAGAAGAGAGGGAATGAATTTGTTTGGCCCACACAGAAATTTTTAATTCTCCATGTTTGATGCTTAGGACCATGCAGCATAAAATATATTGTAGGCCACAGTTTTGTACAGAATATAATATGTCTCCTTCGATGAAGGCGCCATGGTCTGATCACTACGCTCTGAAAGCCAGGATTGACTTTCCACCCCCACCCTGCTTAGGTGGCGAGCCGATTTGGGCTCGCCCGCAGAGGCTGATGGACCCTGATAGATTCCGCCAAGCCTTGCGGGACCTTGCTCCCCCTGGCGACTCATTGAATGAGCTTGTTGAGGGCTGGAATATCCAGCTCCTGGCAGCCATCGATGAGATCGCACCTAAACACCCTCTGCGACCCCGCAGAAACCGGGCTCCCTGGTTTACCGAGGAACTCCAGAAAATGAAGCGGGACCTCAGATGGCTAGAGCGAGTATGGTGGGGTGCCCGTGACGGAGCCTCAAGAACATCTTATAGGGCTTTTATGAAAACCTACGAGATGGCGATGAAGGCTGCTAAGAAGTCTTACTTCTCGGCCTCCATTGCATCCGCTAGCTCTTGCCCGGCGCAATTATTTAGTATAATCAGGTCTTTAACGTCCCTTGAGGGACAGCCAAATTTAAATAACAATTTGACACACAGCTGTGAGGCATTTGCAAGCTTTTTTGCGGAGAAGGTCTTGTTGCTCCGCCATGACCTCCCTGCCAATTTGGATACAATACGATATACGATATACGATATACGATATCTTTATTGTCATTGTCCCTTGCGGAACAATGAAATTGAAAAACTACATAAAAACTACATAAAACTACCACGAAACTACATAAAACTACATAAAACTACATAAAAACTACATAAAATTACATAAAAACTACATAAAACATTCAAAAACCCCTAAAAACTCTAAAACCCCATTTTACAATACACTATACTACAGAGACCCCTTATGCTGCGTTTAGAACCAGAATTGCATTAGCGTAGAAACTGTTTTTCAGGCGGCTAGTCCTGGCCTTTATAACCCTATACCTTCTTCCAGAAGGCAGAAGCTGAAAGAGATCATTTCCGGGGTGCGTACTATCATGTGCTATCTCTGCCGCTTTCTCATGGCACCTGGCAGCATAGATTTGATCTAAGGTGGGAAGAGTGCACCCAATAATTCTCTCTGCAGTCTTTACAACCCTGGATAGCATTGTTTTTTCCCTGGCCGTGCAGCTCCCAAACCACACGCACAGACCATAAGTTAGTACGCTCTCCACAGTGCAATGGTAGAATGCCATCAACAGGTCCTTTGAGAGATTGTTTTTCCGGAGGATTCTCAGAAAATATAACCTCTGCTGTGCTCTCTTCACCAGGTCTTTGCTGTTCTCTCCCCAGGTTAGGTCGTCTCTCAACTCCATTCCCAGAAATCGAAACACTGAGACCTGTTCCACGCACTTCCCCTCAATAATAAGTGGCTGAATATTCAATTTACATTTCCTAAAGTCCACAATGATCTCTTTTGTTTTCTTTAAGTTAAGCAGTAAGTTGTTTTTCCTGCACCACTCCCCCAACTGCTCAACTTCCTTCCTATAGGCCGTCTCCCCCTCTCCAGCCGTAATTAAACCAACCACCGTTGTATCATCTGCAAACTTAATGATCTTATTACTGGGGTATTTGGGGGCACAGTCAGCTGTATAGAGCGTGTATAAAAGCGGGCTCAACACGCACCCCTGCGGCGTCCCCATATTCGTGATGAGATCCGCAGAGACGTGGGAACCCAACCTGACCCTTTGGGAACGGTTTGATAGAAAGTCTAATATCCACCTGCAGAAACATGGTGGAAGTCCCAGGTCTAATAATTTGGGCACCAATCTATGCGGAAGAATAGTATTAAATGCAGAACTAAAGTCTACAAATAACAATCTCGCATAGTTCCCTTGCTTCTCCAAATGAGTCAGGACAGCATGTAAGGCCATTGCCACAGCATCCTCTGTGGATCTCTTTGCCTTGTAGGCAGACTGGTAAGGGTCAAGTCCCACTGGCAGACAAGATAAGATGCGCTTCCTCACCAGTTTTTCGAAACATTTCATTATAATGGGTGTCAGCGCCACAGGGCGAAAATCATTCAGACTGTCTATCTTTGATGTTTTTGGCAGGGGTATAATGGTAGCGGATTTCAGACAGGGTGGAACAGTGGCTTGGGCCAGAGACTGGTTAAAAATCTTCGTAAAGATTCCTGCCAGTTGGTCCGAACAATCTCTTAGCACCCTGCCAGCCACCCCATCCGGGCCCATAGCCTTCCTCGTGTTTACCTCCTTTAATATTCGCCTCACTTCTCCCTCTTCCACCCTGGCAGCATTTCCAGTAGGTAGTGATGCCAATAGCTCTGGCATCCCTGTTGGAGTCACCTCAAATCGGGCAAAGAAGGTATTCAACTCTCCCACCAAGGAAGCAGTACCCTCTACCACTGATAAATTCCTTGATTTATAACCAGTCAGATGTTGGACTCCCTGCCACATTTGTCTAGTATCATGATTTCTCAGATGGTCCTCAATTTTTCCTCTGTACTCCGCTTTTGCTTTCCTGATACCCCTCTTCAAGTTCGCTCATTCCAATAAAGGAACTGGAGGCCCCTCGACTGTCCTCGGGTCCAGTATTGGACCACTTCGACCGGATATCCCCAGCCGATGTGGACAGACTCCTCCGAGCTGGAAAGCCCACCACCTGTCCTCTCGACCCGTGCCCGTCTTGGCTGATTAGAGCGTGTCCAGATGAGGTGCGGGCCCTCCTGGGGGATATCATCAATTTGTCCCTTGGCACTGGGACATTCCCAGGGGAACTGAAGGAGGCAGTGGTGCGCCCGCTCTTAAAGAAAACATCATTAGATCCTTTAGATCTATCCAATTACCGCCCGGTTTCGAATCTTCCGTTCCTGAGCAAGGTGATTGAGAGAGCGGTTGCTGAACAGCTTGGTGGGTTTCTGGATGAAACATCGGCTCTGGATCCATTCCAGTCTGGCTTCCGCGCTGATCGAGGCGGGTCGGGGCTGCTGATTCTTCTAGATCTGGCAGCAGCTTTCGACATGGTCGATCACGAACTTCTGGACCACCGCCTTGCCGACGTGGGGATCCAGGGCACAGTCCTTCAATGGCTGCGCTCGTTTCTCTCTGGTTGGGGACAGAGGGTGGCGCTTGGGGGGGAATTGTCATCGCGCCACTCCTTGGTGTGTGGAGTACCTCAGGGTGCGATACTCTCCCTGATGCTTTTCAACATCTTTATGCGCCCCCTCGCCCAGCTTGTCCGGAGTTTTATGCCGATGACACCCAACTCTATCTGTTGATGGATGGCCATCCTGACTCGGCCCCAGACACACTGACCAGATGTTTGGAAGCTGTGGCTGGATGGTTACATGGGAGCCGGTTGAAGCTAAATCCTTCGAAGACAGAGGTCCTGTGGCTGGGACGGGACGATATGGGATTGGGGGGGCAACTCCCATCTCTTGCAGGGGTGCAATTAGTGCCAGCACTATCCGTTAAGAGTTTGGGTGTAATCTTCGACACCTCCCTTTCCATGGAGGCGCAGATTGCAGCTATAACAAAGGCGGCATTTTTCCATCTCCGCCAAGCTAAGCAGTTGGCTCCTTACCTCTCTCGTCCTGACCTAGCCACTGTGATCCACGCGATGGTCACCTCCAGACTGGATTATTGTAACTCGCTCTACGTGGGGCTGCCCTTGAGACTGACCCAGAAACTCCAGCGGGTGCAGAATGCTGCAGCGAGACTCCTTACGGGATCTTCGCTGCAAGATCACATTCACCCGGTGCTATACCAGCTGCACTGGCTCCCGGTGGAGTACAGGATCAGGTTTAAGGTGCTGGTTTTAACCTTTAAAGCCCTATATGGTCTAGGACCCTCGTACCTACGGGACCGCCTCTCCTGGTATGCCACACAGAGAAACTTACGGTCTTCAAATAAAAACATCTTGAAGGTCCCAGGCCACAGAGAAGTTAGGCTGGCCTCAACTAGAGCCAGGGCTTTTTCGGCTGTGGCTCCGATCTGGTGGAACACTCTGTCACAAGACTTAACATCTTTCCGCAGGGCCTGGGGGACTTAACATCTTTCTGCAGGGCCTGCAAGACAGAGCTGTTCCACCAGGCCTTTGGCCAGGGCACAGCCTGACTCCCTCCCTTGGCAATCTTCGCGGAGCTCTGGCCCAATGGTTACCAGTGGCTTGAATTAATTAATTTTATAATGAATGATTTTAGAGTGTTGTTTGTGCTGTACTTTTGTACTGTTTTATTGTTGTTAGCTGCCCTGAGCCCGGCTTCGGCTGGGGAGGGCGGGATATAAATAAAATTTATTATTATTATTATTATTATTATTATTATTATTATTATTATTATTATGTCATGCAGTGAGGGGACAACCTTTCTAGATTTTGTGTGATGGAATAACAGACAATGCTTGTTTAAGAAGCACTTGTGGCCCACTGACGTTCCTGAGGCCTTGAAGGTAAGTCACCCACCACCTGCAAGAGAGGGTGGCCTGGGACAGGGGCTGCTTGAAAGACTTGTTCTGCTTAATGGGGAGGGGAAGCTGCCTGGTTTTCCCTCCATGCTCAGCCTATATATTTGGAAATGACACAAGATATTACAACAACACTGCAAATCCCTGATACCACTCTCGTCAAGGAAATTTACCTCGTAAAAGGCTACCTCAAAAAATGCTTGCAACCGTTTTGGGGGAAGTGCGGACTCTTCCATTTGTGCTTGCATCCAAGATCTGCTATACAAGTAGGAAGAGAGAGAGAATTGCATTATTATGTTAATAATAATAATAATAATAATAATAATAATAATAATAATAATAATTTATTATTTATACCCCGCCCATCTGGCTGGGCCTCCCCAGCCACTCTGGGCGGCTTCCATAGAAACCAAAAATACAGTAAAATATCACATGTTAAAAACTTCCCTGAACAGGGCTGCCTTAAGATGTCTTCTGAATGTCAGGTAGTTGTTTATCGCTTTGACATCTGCTGGAAGGGCGTTCCACAGGGCGGGCGCCACTACCGAGAAGGCCCTCTGCCTGGTTCCCTGTAGCTTTGCTTCTTGCAATGAGGGAACCGCCAGAAGGCCCTCGGCGCTGGACCTCAGCGTCCGGGCAGAATGATGGGGGTGGAGACGCTCCTTCAGGTATACTGGACCGAGGCCGTTTAGGGCTTTAAAGGTCAGCACCAACACTTTGAATTGTGCTCGGAAACGTACTGGGAACCAATGTAGGTCTTTCAAGACCGGTGTTATATGGTCTCGGTGGCCGCCCCCAGTCACCAGTCTAGCTGCCGCATTCTGGATTAGTTGTAGTTTCCAAGTCACCTTCAAAGGTAGCCCCACGTAGAGTGCATTGCAGTAGTCCAAGCGGGAGATAACCAGAGCATGCACCACTCTGGCGAGACAGTCCACAGGCAGATAGGGTCTCAGCCTACGTACCAGATGGAGCTGGTAAACAGTTGCCCTGGACACAGATTTGACCTGTGCCTCCATGGACAGCTGTGAGTCCAAAATGATTCCCAGGCTGCGCACCTGGTCCTTCAGGGGCACAGTTACCCCATTCAGGACCAGGGAATCCTCCACACCTGCCCGCCTCCTGTCCCCCCAAAACAGAACTTCTATCTTGTCAGGATTCAACCTCAATCTGTTAGCCGCCATCCATCCTCCAACCACCTCCAGACACTCACACAGGACCTTCACCGCCTTCACTGGTTCTGATTTAAAAGAGAGGTAGAGCTGGGTATCATCCGCATACTGATGAACACCCAGCCCAAACCTCCTGATGATCTCTCCCAGCGGCTGCATGTAAATGTTGAAAAGCATGGGGGAGAGGACAGAACCCTGAGGCACCCCACAAGTGAGAGCCCAGGGGTCTGAACACTCACCCCCCCCCCACTTTCTGAACACGGCCCAGGAGGAAGGAGCGGAACCACTGTATAACAGTGCCCCCAGCTCCCAGCCCCTCAAGACGGTCCAGAAGGATGTTATGGTTGATGGTATCAAACGCCGCTGAAAGATCCAGCAGAACTAGGAAACAGCTCTCACCTTTGTCCCTAGCCCGCCGGAGATCGTCAACCAGAGCGACCAAGGCAGTTTCAGTCCCATAATGAGGCCTGAATCCCGACTGGAAGGGATCCAAATGGTCCACTTCTTCCAGGCGTGCCTGGAGTTGTTCGGCAACCGCTCGCTCAATCACCTTGCCCAAGAATGGAAGATTTGAGACTAAATCTAACAAACATTAAAGACTGTGGATAACGAGATGTTTTCGTGAGCTCCATCATTTCTCTCTAGCAGTGAGATGGTTCTGGGGACAATGGTGCAATGATACAGGGCTGATATAGGGATTACCTTTGGAGGAAAGGTCAACAGAGACTAAGTGTGATATTCTACATTCAATATATTCAGTATACACTGAGACTTGTTTTTCCCCCTACCACACACAATCAGAACCTACTGCATATTGTTACAGATCTAGAGTTGGTGAATGTTATAAATTAGTAAAATGGTAGAATACAGATATTGTTTGGAGTATTGGAGGGAAGAGTCCAGGCCAGTGGAAAAATACAGGCTAAGCTTCCTTTCCAGGCCAGGGCCTCACCTGAACTGGAAAAAAACAACAAGAAACACAAGGGCAAATGCGTGTTCCAGCTGAGGTGACTTCTCTCCCTCACAGAGCCACTCAAGGACCATCCTGCCCTGAGGGAATGGAGGGGAAGAACTAGCTTTCCAATAGCTTGCTGCTTTTTGCTTGGGGGGGGGGTTAGTGTTTAACATTTTGATGTAAACCACTTTGTGAGGTTTGTCTGAAGAGTGGCATATAATACTAAATAGCAGGGCTTTTTTAAAGGCAGAACTCAATGGAACTCAGTTCCAGCACCTCTCAGGTGGGCACCATTACCAGTACAGTCGTACCTTTGTTATTGAACGCCTTTGTTGTCGAACAAATTGGCTCCCAAACGAATGAAACCTGGAAGTGAGTGTTTCGGTTTTTGAATGTTTTTTGGGAAGCCGAACATCCAATGCGGCTTCCAATTGGCTGCAGGACCTTCCTGCAGCCAATCGGAAGCCACACTTTGGTTTCTGAATGTTTTGGATGTTGAACGGACTTCCAGAATGGATTCCATTTGACTTCCAAGGTATGACTGTATAAGAGAACAAGAATTCGTGGTGAGTTCCAGCACCTCTTTTTCTAGAAAAATAGCACAGATATCTAGAGAATGAAATAAAGAGGAACAGGGAAATCAGTTTGACAATTCCAGAACAAAGCAATGCCTTTTAAATATGCCTTTAACATCAAGTGTTGGGGTCAGGCTGTTCTTCCCTAGTTGGTGGCTTTGTGCTTAGATAGGTGTTGCAAATGGCCTCCTTCCTCTGGCTGGTGGCAGAGGTCCTAGTGCTCTTCCTTTCACTTCTGCAGTCTGAGGGCAGCTGCCATTTGGAGCTGAATGTTCTTTTTGGCAGGGAGCAGGGAAGCAAGTTCCTCGCAGCTGCTCCTTCTCTGCCCAACGGAGCGGGCCAGGCTGTTTTCCCGTCTGCCATGATGTTACCCTTGGGAGGCAGGGGATGTGACCTCTTCAACAGACCTTGATCTCCTGGGTGAAAGCCGAAGTGTGCTTTCCTTCTGCTCTCACTGTCCTGGCACAGCACTTGGGAATATTCCTACAGTATAACTTTCAGATCAAAGATGTATGTTGGATCTGCTACAGCATGACAAAATAGATTTTGGAAATTAAAAGTCATAAATAAGATGGATTTCCAAGCAAGGGCTCTTGGTAGCCTCGGGCCTGCCAGCCATGATAATAGCTAGCCTTCATTTTATGGATTCATGTTGTTGCAGCAACGCTCTTGTCATTAGATGTGTGGTGCTACAATGCCGTTGTGCCTTAACGCATGACAATAGAATGATGATATCAGTCCCATAGTTCATATGCTATAGGTCTCTGGAGGTGGGATGACTGGCATATGTGAGACTGAGGAATGTATTTTCAGTTAATTCTTAAAGTTAAAAAAAAAAGTGCTTCCACCTGTAACTGGATAGTGTATTCCCTGGAAAATGATGGGATGGGAACATAGCCGGCTAGTGACAGGCTACCCTACCCTACCCTATTGTTAGCTACCCTATTCTTATCTAAACCACCAAGCCTCTTGGGCTTGCCAATTGGAAGGTCAGCGGTTCGAATCCACTTGAAGGGGTGAGCTCCCATTCCTTTGCCCCAGCTCCTGCCAACCTAGCAGTTCGAAAGCACGCCAGTGCAAGTAGATAAATAGGTACTGCTGCGGTGGGAAGGTAAACAGCATTTCCATACGCTCTGGCTTCCATCACGGTTGTGCCAGAAGTGGTTTAGTCATGCTGGCCACATGACCCGGAAAGCTGTCTGTGGACAAACGCTGCCTTCCTTGGCCTGAAAGCGAGATGAGTGTCACAACCCATAGTCATCTTTAACTGAACTTAACTGTCCAGGGGTCCTTTACTTTACCTTTACCATGCCGCTTTATCTTAGATTTATTTATTTTTAGCAGTTTGCACATTTTCATTACTTAAAAAAATTAATCCACATGTAAACTGCAGTTCCCATGGAGGGTCTTCCAATTTGGCAAGAACCTGCTGGTTTTAACAGTATTATGTGCTCTCAAACCCTTCACTGACCCCTTTATTGCAAACAAGTTCTTCATTCTCTTCATTCTCTGTGAGAACAACAACAAAAACACCACCTTTAGGTAGAGTTTTCTTTTTAAAAAACTTTTTTTAAAAGTTTGAGAGTAGGTCAATGCAGTTTATGTTTGAGAGTAGCAAGGCCAATACAACTGAGCAGAATCAATTTTTCACTACATAAATAGGAGGAGGAGAAACATTTCTTATGCAAAAATAAAGCTCTCATCCTTGATTTCTAAATGCCCTAGGGAAAAATTATTATGCGGAAGAAAAGTAAACTCTGATTTACCAATTTGCACAAAAAAGGAGAACTCAAATAAATTCAAAAGCAACTCAAGAACTAATTCAAGGTGATAATTTCACACATCACATACCAGCCTGTAGAAGCAATTACCAGAAGATATCACAGCGGATGAGGATTTAATAAGATTAAAAATTAGGCCTTTAGTAGCTGACCAAAGTAGCTATTCACAGGGGATAGAAATCATTCTTTTTATAAGAACATAGGAAGAAGTGCCTTTCTGAAATAGACTAAGCTCCAAACAATACATGCAGTGGCATAGCGTGGGTTGTCAGCCCCCAGGGCCCCACGGAGGGGGTGGAAGGGAGGGAAATGGATGGAGTGTGCATGCACATCCAACTGCCTAATGGCATCTGCATCACCCAGGAGATCATAGCCACAGACATAGGAAAAGAAGAGTCGTTCTGTTGTCTGGAGAGGTCACTTCCTGGTTCACGTGGAGAAGCCTCTTCCAACAAAGCCCAGTGATAGAAGCACGTTGTTGTATTGAGGCAGCACTGGGTGCTGAAGTTTTGTGCCCCTAACAATTTTGTGCCCAGAGCAACTGCCCCTGTGTCCCTCCCACGCTATGCCACGCTATGCATGCAAATACAAGTAACAAAAATCCAACCACTGCTATTTTTCAAGCACCTCCCTTCTCTGCTTGTTCTTCACACATCACCTCTTTCTTCTCCATTAAATGGAACCCAGTTATTGGAGTTCTGAGATATGCCTTTGCATGTAATCTATAAAGGTAAAGGGTAAAGGGACCCCTGACAGTTAAGTCCAGGTGCGAACGACTCTAGGGTTGCGGCGCTCATCTCACTTTACTAGCCAAGGGAGCCAACGTTTGTCCGCTCCGCAGACAGTTTTTCCGGGTCATGTGGTCAGCATGACTAAGCAGCTTCTGGTGCAACGAAACACCGACACCAAAGCAGCGCATGGAAACGCCATTTACCTTCCCGCCGGAGCAGTACCTATTAATCTACTTGCACGTTTTGACGTGCTTTCAAACTGCTAGGTTGGCAGGAGCTGGGACTGAGCAACGGGAGCTCACCCTGTCGCGGGGATTCGAACTGCCAACCTTTTGATCAGCAAGCCCAAGGCTCAGTGGTTTAGACCACAGCGCCACCCTAAGAATCATCTAGTCCAGTGACAACCAGCTCAATAAGTTCACAAGCATAATGTGGAGGCAATAGGCACCCCTTGTTTGTCTTCAGCTTGTCACAAAGGACAGGTTCAGGATTTCACCTCAGTGGTCAGTAAGGGGGGAGGTTGCCATAGATTTGGAGGAAGGGGAGGTAGAACTCCATGTGGCGCTGGCTAGAGGAGGCTGCACACAGAGACCTAGAAGCATGGCTACCTGCTGTCTTTGGACCCAAGCTTGCTGAAGCTATGAGAGAAGCAACAAGAGACACTCCTGGGGTTTCTGCACTCCCTCCATCAAGACTGAGACAGTAAATATGTGAATAATAACCATTCTCTGCTGTGCTCCATTCCATAGGAACACAAACCCTGGTTAAGTGCCAAGAACCCAGGAATCTTGCTACTACTCAGCAGAGAGTACACTAGGAGATGTATTGGGAGATGTAGGAAAAATGTACAAAAACGCATACTGATTTTTGAATGGGATTTTTTTTAAAAAAGCAAACTGATATGGAAATGGGGCAAACTGAATTTAAGATTAGAAAAATGAAAAGCTGAGAGGTTGAAATTAGCAGATTTGTCCATCCCTACTTTATTCCTCTTGCTTTACTGGTTTTATGTATGCTTCTTTACAGTATCTGTTGAGGTGGCCTGGTGGAATCCTCCCTCAGAGAATCATAGAATTGTAGAGTTGGGAGGGATCCCCAAGGGTTATCTAGTTCAACCCCCTGCAATGCAGGAATCTCAGCTCAAGCATCCATGGCAGATGACCATCCAACCTCTGCTTTAAAATCTCCAAAGAAGGAGAGTCCACAACCTCCCGTGGGAGTCCATTCCACTGTCAAACAGCTCTTGCCAACAGAAAGTTCTTCCTAATGTTGCTCAGAATCTCCTTTCTTGTAATTTGAAGCCATTGCATTTGGGTACTTCCTACCCCACCCTGCATAGAAGGAGAAAACAAGCTTGCTCCATCCTCCATGTGACAACCCTTTAGATATTTGAAGATGGCTATTATATCTCCTCTCAGTCTCCACTTTACTAGGCTAAACATACCCAATTCCCTCAACTGTTTCGTTTCCAGACCCTTGATCATCTTGGTGTCTCTCCTCTGCACACATTCCAGTTTGTCAATATCCTTAAATTGTAGTGCCCAGAACTGGACACTGTATTCCAGGTGTGGTCTGACCAAGGCACCGTAGAGCAGGATTATTACTTACCTTGACCTTGACACTATACTTCTGTTGATGCAGCCTAGAATATTATTAGCAGCTGCTGCTGCTTCTTCTTCTTCTTCTTCTTCTTCTTCTTCTTCTTCTTCTTCTGCTGCTGCTGCTGCTGCTGCTGCTGCTGCTGCATCACACTATTGACTCATGTTAAGCTTGTGGTCTACTCAGAACCCTAGGTCCTTTTCACATGTACTACTGGCAAGCCAGGCGTCCCCCTCTGTTGATGCATACACTGTAGGCCTTTGATACAACCAGTGCTCGAATAATATCAGTTTTGACTTTTTTGGTTTACTTTCTATATATGACCTTTGGAATGTCTCAGTGATAATGCTACAGAAATAGAGCATTTATAGTCACAAAACATGTCAGGCATCTACAGCTGCTTGCTTTAAGAGCAGATTTCCATTGAACTTGCAATAAAGGTTGATACGGTTCTTTGTTCCATTCTTTGCATGGTGTCAGAGAAACCAGTTTGGCACTATTTGTAATTTGTTTATACAGGCCTTGGGAGTTATCCAACAAGCTTCAAGTTGAAAATCAGTGGGGGAGCCTCAAATGCACTCAGGCATGCTAGTTGAGAAATCTTAGTGTGTAGGTGTTTTAGTTAGAGAAATAACCAGAATATTGCCCAGTTTTCTCTTTGTCAGCCATTTCCTCTTTTCTAATCAAAGGGTAATTAAACTTGTACCAGTTCCGCATTCCCCCATCGTCTGGTCTGCTTTGCTTGATTTCAGCACCTCCTGTTCCCCAAAGATCTGTTTGGGCCCTGTTTTTTACATCACAAACACCAAAAGTTGCATTACCTTCTGAGAGTCAGAATGTTTCCAGACCTGCAACCTGAGGTGTTTTAAAATGGAGAATAGGGTTTCAACCATTTATGCACAAAATATGTATGGCCTTCCCTTTGTGGGAGGCATGGTTGTAGCTGAAATCCTCTACTACATATGCAGCAATAACTTGTGATGGGTTTAGCCTCCTCACAAGGAACACATGGGAAATTTGTTACCACATTGCACTGAACAGTTAGGAGCTGGTGTTTGTGTGAAAGAATGTACAATTGTGTATTGGAACACCTCAGCCATGATGTCCAGAAGCTATGGGGAGGTGTCTGGCAACACAGAAGTGGTAGGTGGGGAAAGGGTTAAGCACCTCCACCAGCCATCTCTCCTGTCTAGATTACTCCCTCTCAAAGCTGCTTTTGCTTTTAAAAAAACAGCTATCATATTTGTATGTGACATACATACATTTAGGCCCTAAGAGCAAAACAATGAAAAAACATCCCTTCTTCCTTTGGCAGTATAAAAGTCACACCAACTCACTTTCCATTTTCAAGTTGACTTTAAACTTCAGCTTTTGGTAATAGCATTGCTAGCCACACCTGGTAGATTTGTTCCTTTTCATTAAGCTGCTGAAATCCCTGCTCCACCATTGACAGAGAGAAAGGTGTCAAAGACAAATAAACCATTTTATTACCTCTGCAAGAGATTGCATTGTCTGGCTTTCAAAATATCCCTCTGGGTTAATACAAGACAGTTTATACACTTAATTGGCAAGCCATCCTAAGTGGCCACATGCAGAGTTTTCAATCATATTCTAATTGTTTCTCAAACCAGCAGGCGCACTTTGAGAACCAGTGAATGCAGAATGTTTAGGCTGAGCTGGGCTTCACCGGTTGACATACATGATACAGGCAAATTGCGTAAATGGTCTCTGAACCATACTTCCATAATAGCTCTCTCTCTGTGTGTAGAGGAGTAATGGAATGATACAACAAACTGAGGGGAATAGAAGCAATCAGTGGATCAATATTTCTGATCACCAAAACAGGCCAAGGCCCCATTTCATCTCAACTGATAGTCAACACCACCAATTTTCAACATCATGTTCTGTAAGCCTTTATGGTTTTTCAGTCATCCTCTGATAATGGATGAGATCTCTGGCTAATGTCATGAGGCAACAATCTTGTGTTTATGAAGTATGGTGTAACAAAGTGAGGGTCACATCCATCTGGGTTGTAGGCTGCTGCCATTCTGTTGACTTATGTGTTCAGCAGCCAGTATGATGTAGCAAGCAGAGTGTTGAACTTTGACCAGGGAGACCTGACTTCAAATCCATCAGCCATGAAGCTTGTTAAGTGGTCAGGAAGCAGTCACCATTCCAGCCTAACTTATCTCAGGGGGTTGCTATGAGTCTAAAATGGAATAGCTGGATGTATGCCATGCTCATCTCCTTGGAGGCAAGGTGTGATACAAATGTAGTCAATGTGCTGTGGTCCTAGTTTGACAATTGCATTGCACTGTATTATATTCTGCTAAGTTGGACTACTGCTGGGTTTTCTAGTTTTAATAATGTTGGATAAAGAATACACTGATTGTTTCAACTGGTGCTGATTGTATGCATTGTATTTTGATGTAGTGTGTAAACTGCCTTGGGGAGAATTTTATTTTATTTTTGAATACAAAATTATGAAACAAATAACCATTTCAGAGGCGGATCTTTCTCTTAGTTCCTTTGCATAGGTTTGGTCCACAATTAATACTGTACTGGCCTGAATATAAGCCTCACTTTTTTTTCCAAATTCTGACCGTGAAAGGCTAAAGTGTGGCTTAAATTCTCAACCTTACAAAAATGGGCTTTTACGATATCGTTGCTGAAGCAGACATATGGTAAAACAGAACAAAAAAAAATCTTTTCTTGCCGATTTGCGAGCTTGAGACTGTTTATTTGCCATTTACAGGTGTGAGTGCATGCGGAATTGTAGCAACTGAATAGCAATTTGCAATTTTAGCAATTGTATGGTAACTTTTGCAGGCTTGCAAGATCAAAGGCTTATATTGGCTCGGAGTTACAATTCTACCAACCGCAGTGATTTTTAGTCTGTAACCCAATTTTAAGGGAGCAGCTTATATTCCTGTATTGTCTTTTTTTCTTCCCTCCCCCGAATTTTAAAGGTGTAGCTTATTTGTGGGGGCTGCTTATATTCAGGCCAATATGGTACCAGTATTTCCCACTTGACAAAATCCCATTTCATGCAAGACTTTAGGGCTTTAAGAGGCTGTGATGACAACCTACTTATTTTATTGTATGATGACTATGATATTTATTTGATAGCGAAGGGCAAATATTTGACAGATTTAATGCTGAATGCTCTTGTGCTCTAGTAAGTAACATGTTTACACATGTCCAGACAGAGGTGAAACCCATTGAACTCAATGGGTTATATCCACAGTTAGTTGAACTTAGAGTAGACCTAAGTAAGTCATGTCCATTAATTTGAATGGCTGTACTCTGAGTACGGCTAATATTGGATAAATGTGTATAGAATTACAGCCTAAGCCTCATTAAACTCAGTAGGATTTACTTCTGAGTAGACATGACAAGGATTGCATGGCACGCTGCTTATTCCTCTAAGAGGGGATACAAAAGATTAAACTGGAGGCATTTCAGTTGTTTAAAAAGACAAAAATATATCTGTTCATACCAAGGTCTGAAATAAATGATGCCATTGTTTTCATAAGCATAAATACTCTCTTTAATAAGTTTCCATTCCCTGGAAATTTGATGCTGGCTCATGAATAGGCAATTAAATATTTCCTCCTTCCAGGCTTCAAGAGGACTTTTTTCTTTTTTAAGATACCTTCTTATTTCTCAGGATGCTAAGCTTCTCTCAAGGAGATCATGCATTTTATCCTCAATGAAATAATGAACAATTTTTAAAAATATTATATAATTTTTCTTTTTGATGTACAGTATTAAAAAGAGGCATGTAAGGCAGCATTTTTTAAATTAATACTCTATAACTCATGCGATCTCAGTAGAGGGTGTAACAGGCAGAGAATCCAAAATGCCCTGAAATTGCCACCTTACCTTAAAGCAAATAGCAGGCTCTAGAGTTGATGGTTCCATCTGGAGAAAAAGAAAATCCCATTGAAGAGCATACTGTGAATGCCCAGCTAGATGAATGGATCTCACGGCAGGCTGCAGTCTATATAAAGCTCAAAGATGCTGTGGTGATTAGTGCAATAGAAATCCTGACAGATGGAGGGATCAATAAAACAGCAGCAGCATGCAGTATAAAAACAATTCAATTCAATAATATCTTATTGGTTTGGCAATCTGTACATGGGCTCTGTGCGTCTATGCGTTAGAGGAAGGCAGATGCCTCAGGTACTTATGTGGGAAAGTACCTTTTAAAGAAACTTTTAAAGAAAAACCTGAAAGCTCCAGCATTGTTGGGTGGGAAGAGAAAGACGATTGGCAGTGGAAACCAGAAGGAGCCCTAACACAGCAGGCATTAAACGCTAGGTCACAAGTAGCTTACTTCATGCTTTTTGTATGTTGTTGGGCTCCAACTCCCACCAGCCCCAGCCAGCATGGCCAATGGTCAGTCTTTTCATAAGGGGGGGGGGAGAGAAATATGCCACCCTCCCAGCAGCTCCAGTTCAAGTACTCAGAATAGATAAAATCCTGAAAAAACATACCCTTTCTTGAGGAAGATTCCTGCCCACCCAACAGATGAACAATATTTGTTGGCTTTGGTAAACTGATTGTCAAAAAAGGCTCCCAAGAGTTTTAATTGGTGTTATTGTGAGAGATGCCAGGACGCATGCCTGCCTAGCATACATCCCCTTGATTGAGTCCTGATTTGACACCTTAAAAAAAAATCTTCTCCATTATCTCTCTGACTTTTGCTGTGTCTTCTTCTAAAGTGACTTGCAGCTTTTTCTATCACGTGGTTATCATTATGGCACCAAGACCATCGGGGTGCACACCCAGCTAACAGTAAAGACTGTGTTCAACACTTCCAGCTATTTTGAGCCGAGAGATTGCGTGAATAGGGGGTGAAGCCATGTGCCTTATTTCACAACAGTCCCAGCTCCCCAAAAAGCACAGCATGGTAGGCAGTGTTGTGGAGCAGGGCAGGGCAGTTCATGGCTGCACAAGAGCACATTGCAGATCCAATCTGGGGCTCCTGCTGGTGTGCCTACACAGCTCCAACCTCAATGGCCACCCTTCTCCTTCCTCGTATTGTCCTGATAAGGGTCAGCAATGCCACTGCTATGAGAGCAGCAGCCCCACAGCAGCACCCTGAATAAACCACATAGACTACCCCCGATGAGCCTTCCTTATTCCTCCAAAATATCCCAGCGATATATTTTCAGATTTTCCTTCTTGGGCAGGACAAACGCTTTTCACAAAAAGATGTATGGTCTCAGGGTAGGCATTAGTGGGTTCTGGCACAAAGGAAGTGTTGCAATCTCTTTCTCAGGAGTTTATTGCCACTAATAAAAAATGCGCAGATGTTTTTCTCTCCTCTTGAAGACAAGATAATCATACCTTCATTTTCTCCCTCAATTTTCCATTTTGTCAGAGGGATTAGATATACCTGGAGGTTAGAATTAAAGTAGTTCTGATAGTTGGGAAAGTGATATGAAAGTGGTTGGTTTTTTTTATATTAACATGCTGTTTACTGAGTTTAAAAATGAAGTTTCCCAGAGTTCAAGATGTCACTTTCTCCTGCTTTTCTTCTTCGCCATCCTAGAAGGATTTTGCTGCTTACAAGCTTAGGCTTGAAGAAAGGAAACTTAAATCAATCAGTGTGATTAGTCACTTAAGTTTCAACGGCTGATTAAAATTTGCTCCTAGATTAATTGGCCAGGAAGAAAGCAAGCAGCTTCAACTTCCTGAATGGCCCTCCACTGCCTGGCAGAACAGATGCAGCAACCTCCAAATACCAAATGTGAATATATATAAACTTACAGAAAAAAACCTGTGCATGCTTACTCAGAAGTTAAGTCCCACGGTGCTCAGTGGGGTCTGCTCCCTAGTTACAGAGCAATTCATAGTGGGGAAATCTGCCAGAGGATAGGTTGTTTCAATTGCAAGTGCCCAGAGCAGCCAGTCTGGGCACAGCTCCTAGCATGCATGTTTATGTTGTCAGTCACACACATGACCAATCAGGTATTCAAACTGATGTCACACCCATCCACTGGTGTCATTGTAAATAAAGATATGCAGCAGTGGTGTACTTTAACAATATGGAGGTTGTCTCCAGTTCCCATCACACACACACACACACACACACACACCAACCACACCTTGGTACTAGGGAGAACAATGCAAACGGCTCTCTATTGCAGTGATGGAAAAGAGGACATAGTACAAGGAGGCAGAGAAGGAGAGGACAGGAGCAGAGATGCCCTCACCGATGGAGCTCCACCCAGACAAGAAGTGGACAAATGAGGAGACCATCCAACAAACAAAGGCACAGCAGGAAGCAAAAGATCAACAAGATTGGGCAGGTACAGCAGCAGCACTCCACCCCAGTACCATGGACAGGGCCATGGGCAGCAGTAGCAGCAGGCCAGCCTGCTGAGCCCAACCCCAGTTTCCTTGCCAGTCACCTGCATCAGCTCATGGAGGAGGGGACTGAGCTCAGCAACCTCCTCCATGAGGGAGGCTAGGTCACAGCACACATTGTCCATTGCATGAAGGTCCTGCACTTCTCAATGGCCTAGAGGAAAACAGTGGGTCCACTGAGACACTTCAGACCCCTTCCTGATAGCCTGTTTGCCATTCAAACCGGGATGGTGTGACGACAAGTGGGGAAGTCCTCTCTTCCATGGACACCCTTGCAGGAGTGCCAGCTTGAATAAAATATTGCGGTGGGGGCAGGTATGTCCCACCCTGCATAATCGATCACAAGATGTGGCTCTCACACACCATTTGGATGGCGATGTCCATCAGCTTGGGGTTGGGGGCTCACATGTTTTATTGGGTGGGTGGTGAAGGGCCTAGGTCCCTAGCAGTTGTCTTCTATGCACCCTTGGCTGGCAGCGCCACTGAAGTACCTGCGTACCTCCTGCAAAGCTGAGACAAGAAACTGTCTAGCACTCCAGAACCTGATGGCAAGGCTTGATGGGGACTTCCAGAGCTGCTAGCTGCTGTTGTGCTCAGTGACAGTGCATCATAGGACATGCTCATGGAGGACTGTTCTTGGCATTCCATCAATGGGTCCCTCTCCCTACTCCACAGGGCCTTGCCACACATGACCTCTCCTCACTCGGGACCTGCAACTCTATCCATTGCCTTTCATGCCACATCACTACACACTGAATATCCCCAACAGCATGTCTCGGAGGCCCTCACTCTGCCTGACATGGAGCACATCCAGGCAAATGGAGGTTCTCCATTCCGGCTCTCCTGGTCCATGTTCACAGGGAGCAGAGCCGTCCAAAATTATCTGACACTTTGAACCCTCCACACCAAAACAGACAAATCCACTTCGCCTCAGAAATGTTAGTGCATTTAATGTAAATGTAATCAATGGATAAACCAGACATTTATCACTTTATCAATTAGAAGTCTTTAACTGGTTGATTGATCTAATATATCTGTGCTCACTTTATGGAAAGAGCTCAAAGTTGTAATCCAGATAACCATTAGTTAATCATTTTAATCCATTTTAATCCCATAACTCATCTTTTATACTTTATTCAATCTTCCCTCAGTTTGACTGCCATATTGAAAATATTGTTTGTAAAGAGAAGAGAATTAAGAGAGTTGCATCACGCAGCAGCATATACTATTTTCCCCAGGGGGGGTGTCATTTAAAACCCAGTACATTGGAGAGCAGAGAAATAAAGAGAGAAAGACAGACACACAGAGAGGACAAAAGGAAGGAAAATGAACAAAGGAAGAAGAAAGCCAAGCATCTATTTCCTTTTTCCAGTGAACTTGTATGCAGGTACAATAATAGCTGCTTGCCCAAATGGTATAGGGAATAGGGTTTATTTCACTCAAGGGGAACAGGGAAAGAAATCAAGGTAAACAAGATGCACAATTTCAGACAAAGCTATTAGGAAGAGGGGCCCCGAGTCCATTGCAGTAGGCTGCCCTTCTCCTGGCAATAATCAGGAGTTTATTTGAAACAGCTCCTGTATCAGTCTTTTCCCTCAGGCTGGCAGCAGGCTGGCAATTAGGCCTTGGTAAATCTCCAGCCCCTCTCTGCCTAAATTGTAGCTATTACAGAGTCCTTGGCGGGATGCAGGCAGGCCTCCAATCTCTCAATCACTCCCCAAGCTTGGATGCTGAACTGCTTCAGGGGGCGTGTGCTCATTGGAGGTGGTGACTGAATAAGGCTCTACCATCTCCTTGACTGCCTCCCTCCTCATACATCTTCTCTGACTGATTTCCCCCACCCCTTTCGGGCCATGTCTAATTTTCCTCATAGCATCCCTGATTTCTCCTCAGTTTCCTACAGCTGCTTTCCTCAGATGAAAGGGAGACCTTGCCTGAGAGAAGATGGAGGCAAAACGTACAAGGTTACAGATATGAGAAGTCTTATAGCATTTTGTCCTTGGGAAGAAAGCCTCAAGAAATGCTTGCACTGTTCAGGACAAGTGCTGCTCGTACTCTAATGTTCTTTCTTTTTATTGCTTTTTGGGGGAGGGCCTAGCATTTTACAGAGAAAAACAGGACATTAAATATTTCATACAAGAGAGTAGCTAACAAATACAAACCAACATGAGAGCCAGTAATATTCACCTTTTATTTCACAGATACAGCTTTCTATGTCACACATACTTGACCTCAAAGAACATGTCAGATCGAACCATTGATTTCTGGAAACCATCAGCGGTTTCGTTTATTTATAAAAGCAATGAAATCACACCAAGTGACCTAAAACTCTTCTACATGTACATGTCCTTTAGCCTTCTATACTGTTAGCACTCCTCCAGATGACTTATTTATTGAGAAGTCATTCTGTTTTGTTTGCACAAAACTTATGCAGAGGTTAGACTGTGTCCAGTCTTTACTGAGCATTTGTTCTGATTTGTTTGTGAGGAGATTATATAACCATGAACATTTATCCTGCTCTGCTTGTGAGATGTTTACACATCTTCCTGTTAATAATGTGTTCATGTCACACTTTTCAGTGCATTTCTCTGAGCCCCTTTTTATTGAGCACTCATCCTGATTTATGCTTTGGGTGGGTATATATAATTGTGTTTTCTACAATGCATTTGTGCCTGCAAAGGTTTTGGGTCTGTCATTCTGCTTTCTTTTTTTCTTTTTTTGCAATAGGTGCATGCCCCATAGTTCCCTTCTAAAATCATGTAACTTTTCATACCACAAATCATAGAATCATAGTTAATTGTAGAGTTGGAAGGGACCCTGAGGATCATCTAGTCCAACCCTCTGCAATGCAGGAATAGGCAGCTGTTCCATACGGGGATCGAACCTGTAACCATGGTGTTATCAGAACCATGCTAGTTTTGCAGTTGTTGTTGGTGGTGGTTTTGTTGTACTATGGTGCAAGAGTGACCCTTCAGGTGACAACAATGCAGTAGCATTCAGATGTAAGTATGGACCAATGGTATCAAATAGTATGGGAAACAGCCTTCTTAGAAAAACTAACCAATAAACTGAAACTGACACGGGGACAAATAGAAGAGGACGCCTTCACCCCGGTTTGGTTCCCCTTTTTCACATACACAGCCCAACAAGACAACAACAAGAATCCCCCGAAGCATATGAATCAATATGGCTAACCTGATTCAAAAATACACACACACACCCTGCTCACACACACACACAAAAATTCTCACTACAGCCAACCAAATACAACCAACCACCCTGAGCCACACCCAACCTCTCTCACCACCAAGGAAATACAGCAAGTGAATAGTAAGAAAACCCATACAAGTAATGCTGATACAACCCCTCACACACACTAAGTAGAATAATAGAAGCATAACCACCCCACCCCACCCCATCTGACACCCCCTCCCCTCTTCGCCCCTTTTCTTCTTCTTCCTAATTGTTTAATCCAATTCATAAACCAAGAACTCATACATTGACCACTAATAATGAAACATATGTTGTAGATATTTTTCCGCATTTATTATGCTATTTTTGTGATATACATATGACATGAGAAAACTTGGTATACTTATATGTATAACATTATTCTTGTTTATAAAACCCAATAAACACACACACACACACACACACACACACACACACACAAACCCCAATTCAGTAGCATGAGTGAATAATCACATAACAACTATTGCAAAATACAGCCCCCTCCCTAAAGGTCCGGGGAGGCTGCCTGTCACTTTCTAAACCACAGAACATTTTTTAAAAAGTGGCTTTGTTGCCCTAGGGTGGCAGAGTCCTTTAATCCACTTTAATTGTGCAAACTGAAATTGCCATTATGCTCTTGAAACTCTCCCACAAAATACTGACAGTCTGGAGGTGACCTTATATACTATAATAATACAAAGTTCGGAAGCTGATTTTCCCAAAGCTCTAATGGCATAGAAGAATGTCTTCCCACCTTTTCCACCATCAGTCTTGCTTCTCGTACTCAATAGTGTTGCTCATAGTCTTGATACAGTATTGAGAGAGCCTAGTTGAACACCATAGAATCCCCCCCTTTAAACCAGAATAAATCAAAGGATAAGAAAGGTGTGGGGATTATGACCCATAACAACAGCATTAAGCAAAGGCAGCTGTGTTGGTTCGTGAGGGAAGGGGAAACCCAAAATCCATAATAGGGCCAACCAAAGTGTCACAAAATAGTGAACAAGCTTTCAGCTTCTCAGAAGTCTTGTTGCTAAGCAAAGCTAGCTTGATGTTAGAGCCATGAAGTTTGTATTGGTCTCAGTTGTAAGACAGAGTGTGGGAAGAGGTGATCTAAGTACATGATCGACAACATCATTGGTGATGCATTGTGGGTAGTTTTTGTATAGAACTTTAGTGAAGTTTTCTCCAACCTGGTGGCTTCCAGATGTGTTGGAATACAACTCCCTTCATCCCAGACCATTGGGCATGTTGACTTGGGCTGATGGGAGTTGCAGTGCAAAATATGTAAAGGCTGCTGTACTGGGTATTATCTACAAGTAAATGTTTCTCGTACTGAGAATTTATTTATTTTCTTAAATCTGTTTTCTCCCACTGTCATACAGACCTGTAGCATAGGTCCTCTGCTATGGAACAGCTTGGAGGCTTCTGGTTCTGTTGTGGTAAATCTTTCAGCATGTAGAATGATGGGGCCAAATAGATGAATTGGATGATAAATTCAAAATTTTTGCTGCAGAACGTAGCACTCTGAACTTGGACCTCATCAGCTATTTGATGGGCTTTAAAAGCTTGTACATCTGAGCCGGAAATGAAACAGGAAAAATTATGACTCCTCCAAGCAAGCATCCAGAGACTATTTTAATCAGCAGGCTCAGCATCAACACATCGACTGCATTTTTATTTCCCTTAGACATTTTACCCAAATGACAGTTGAAAACCACCATGACATGTAGAGACAGACGTCCAGACAGAGTGTGGTTTGTTGGTATGTGTGTGTGTGGGGGGGGTAGGTTTTTAGGTCACGTTAGCCATGGTGATTCGTATGCTGTTAGCATTTAGGGATTTAAAGGTCAAAGCCACCTTTAAATGAATAGGCAGCCTAGGTACAGAACTGGTGCCATGCAATCTGAACTCCTAACTCCCACAGGCTTTCTAGAATCTAGATACCACATTCTGCGCCAGTTGCCATTCCCGTTCCATTCTCAAGGCTAGACCCACTTTGAGCATGCCTACTATTTTGCACATCCAGATTCAGAGGCACTCATCCTTGGAATGCTAGGTGCTGGAGGGTGACAGTGAAGGAGAGTGATTTTCCTCATAGGAACCGCAGAAGCATCTGGAATACAGAGATACTTGACTAGGTAGACCAGGGGTTGTCAACCTGGTCCCTACCGCCCATTAGTGGGTGTTTCAGGATTCTAGGTGGGCGGTAGGGGGTTCTACGGCACAAGCTGAATCCTCTTTCCATCGAGCACTGGTGGGCGGTAAGGAAAATTTACCATCAAGAAAGATGCATTAGTGGGCGGTAGGTATAAAAAGGTTGACTACCCCTGAGGTAGACCTTTGGTCTGATCCAGCAGGGCTCTTCTAATACTGGGTAATCAGCATTATGCACTTCACAGGTGAGTCTGCAGTGTTAGCTTTGGGCTGTAGTTGGTGGGGTGGTAGGGGTGGTGAATCAGGTGGTGTGCAAGGTGTGTTCCTCACCAACAGCATCAGAGGTGTTATCTCCCCAGGTGGAGAGATGCTTGCATGTTTGTAGTCTTCTGTTGTGATGCAAGGTGCTCTGAACGAGAGCTATTACTTTGTATGCTTATTCAGAGAGACAGAGAGAGAGAAAGTTGAATACAGCAATGGCATTCAAATTTCCATTAAGGTTAGCCAGCACTTTCCTGAGCTTTTTTTTTGGTTGTTGTTCAGAAAGGACAATGGACCACCTTGACACTCTTCAGCTTCCCGGAGTGTGAAATGCACTTGCTCACTGGAGGTTGTTAGACAACCTCGGTAGCATACAAAGTGGGAAAGACTTTGAGATGCAATTTCAGCTTTTAAAACACAAAACATACTGTAATTATTCTTTCTTGTGATATAAACACTAAAATGTGAAGTTCTGCATTGTCATCTATTTCTCCACCAAAGCCAGGAAATAACTTTACCTCCTGTGATGGCAATATATACGTGGGGCGGAATTATTAAAGGGTTTTTTTTTGTATATTGCATCCTAATAGAATTGAAGATAACTGCAGTTCTGCAGTCCTATATATCACTGCCTCATTTCCCCAGTGGCACATTTTCCTTTGTTTCACATTTTAAAACTGAAGCATTCATTTGTTGGAATAGCTTGGCAAGAAGTGGCAGTCGCAGCGATGGAGAACTTTAATCATAAGGAATCAGCGATAAGCATCTGTGTAAGTTTGCTGGAGTGCTGGATCAGAATGTGGTTTGAAACCAAATGAAAGGCTTTGCGTCCTCCGAAAGAGGCATGCCCTTGAAAATAAAATGGTGTTATTTCCCAGGTGACATTGGCAGCAATCCTATACCCAACTTGCTTAGAAAGGAGCTATGCTGAATTCAGCGGCACTTACCTTTGAGTGGAAGGTCCGTATAGTTAAAGCTATGGTTTTCCTAGTAGTGATGTATGGAAGTGAGAGCTGGACCATAAAGAAGGCTGATCGCTGAAGAATTGATGCTTTTGAATTATGGTGCTGAAGCAGACTCTTGAGAGTCCCATGGACTGCAAGAAGATCAAACCTATCCATTCTTAAGGAAATCAGCCCTGAGTGCTCACTGGAAGGACAGATCCTGAAGCTGAGGCTCCAATATTTTGGCCACCTCATGAGAAGAGAAGACTCCCTGGAAAAGACCCTGATGTTGGGAAAGATGGAGGGCACAAGTTGAAGGGGACGACAGAGGACGAGATGGTTGGACAGTGTTCTGGAAGCTACCAGCATGAGTTTGACCAAACTGCAGGAGGCAGTGGAAGACGTGCTCTGGTCCATGGGGTCATGACACGACTAAACGACTAAACAACAACACCTTTGAGTACACTAGATAGTTCTGTCTGTTCAGAATTTTAACTCTTGGAATCTGAAGTCCTTCAGGCTTTGTTTCAATAAGTAAGACTTAAGTTTCATGGCAGTTTACCTGTTGCAGGGAGTTCCAAAGTGCAAACAGGTATTACGTGGCACCTATAGTACTGCCAATGCTGCAGATAGAAGTGTTCAAGTGGGCACATGTGAGGTAAAGCAATCTTGTAGGTATCTAGTAGCACAGATATTCTTATCATCCATGAATTTGTCTACTCCCTCCTTTAAAGCTGTCCAAGTTCATGGCCTTTATGGTAGCAAATTCCATAGTTCAACTATACAGTATGGTGTGTGAAGGAGCATTTTCTCTTGCCTGTACTGAACCGTCCAACAGTTAGCTTCCTTGGATGGCCCCGGGATCCTGTCGTATGAGAGAAGTAGAAAAGCTTTTATCTGTCTTTTTTCCTGCACCCCGTGCATAATTTTAAGCATGGGGGAACGGGGAATGTGCCTCAGATCAATATTGCTTTATCTTGTATCTGTTTGGCTGTTTTGGATTGGGCTTCCCAAAAGATATAAGGATGAAGCTGATCTTATTTCTATCCCTGACTTCTTCTGTGCAATATTTCAATAATGAGAAGTTAGGATATTGGATACAATTGTAAGAAGCTCAGTGGTAGAAACTAATTAATTCCGAGGATCACTGAGGTTCTGGAAACCTTCAACTTTGCTCATGGGAGCTTAGTGTGCACGTAAGCAGCTACATTACCGGTTACCTTCTGCATGTCTGAAAATCAAGGCTTGGTATGTTGAAAATGTAAATGCTAATTAGCGAGTTGAAATCTAAATGTTAATTAGTTATTGTTCTGTACCCACGCAATTGTAATTCAATTATAACTTTACTTGAAAAACGATGCGTTTCAAATATAGCAAGGCACACATTTATCATCAACGTCTAAATCTACTCTTTGTGTCAAGGCTGACACTTGGGAATGAATCCATTATTTTTAATTATTGAAATATATTTCGAAAATGCATCATACGAAAGCGCAGCACTCACAGTGTTTTTAAATGTTCAGCAGGCAAGCCCAGGTTGCCACAGACACTACACTCATAGCAAATTTGTCATTGCATGAACGAGAAAATCTGGATTTGTTTTGTTTTTTTCTGCCGAAAAAAGTCAGCTATAATTAATAGGCTACCCTCTTAAGCCCTTGGATAGATGAGGGAGTGACAAATGACTGTGTAGCAGAGTGAATTGCGAAGATACTGTTTAATGGGTCCCCCATGGGCTCAGATCATACAACTCTCCTATAAAAATGCCTTCTCTTAAATCTCCTAGCCTCATGAGACAGATTGAGTCAGCTAGTCAAGAACCAGAATCAATGTGCTATGACTTAATGTTGCCAAATACTCCTAAACAACCCCAAATCAAAATGCAAAAAAGTTAGCCAGTTGGGTAAAGTTGATGCTGATGAAACCTTTCAATGGACGTCATTGCAGCAAGGGAGCTCCCCAGAAGGTCATGTATCATTTACTCTCAAGTCCTTCAAAACTTGAACCATTTGGTTTTTCATTCCCTGCCCCACAAATTTCATTTGATAGAGAAAGAGAGAGTTGGAAGGACTTCAAATGATCATCTAATCCAACCTGCTCCCAGGAAACCACTTACTTCAGCACATTTGATAAGTCACCATATAGCCTCTGCTTAATAGAATCATACGGTTGGCAGGGACCAAATACCTAGTAGTTCTACTATTAACTTGGTTTATCTTGGGGCGGGGGGAAGACCCTTCATGATGCGTGGCTGTAGTCAGAAACTTCAGCCATTCAGGCTTACCTTGTTTGATTTTTTAAATTTTTTTGGTAAAGCTGCTACCTCATCCTAAATCTAAGCTAAAAACGGAAAAAAGTAGGGTTTTATCATGACTGAATTATGCAAGAGACAGGCTTGAGTGATGAACTCCTGCAGTTTCTCGATTTCTGCTTGTGGAACGTGGTGTAGTCCAAATGATATTTTAAAATTAATCAGCACATAATAATTGGGAAAAACCTAACTCAATAGACATTTATTAAGATCATATTTCAAAATTATTATTTTTTAAGTGCTTGCATGTTTGCCAACCTTTGGGTATCACTCTGCATGACTTTGCTTCTACCCCCATCCATACCCATAACTCATTCTTGGACACTGTTCTGACTGGTGAACCAATTATAGCAGAGGTTTCTTTGCTGTGTACTGTCTTTCACTTCTGTGTTTTATTTTCTTTGGCTTGGATCATTGATTTATTTTGCACTGGACAGGGTTGTTTCACTAAGGAAACACAAGCCAATGCATGCTCTGGATAAGGGCCTTGTAGATATTCTCGAAAGGGGTTTGGCAATAGGGCCAGCTATAAAACGGCTTGGTTGAGGTGTCTGCTGCTGGTGTAATGTCTCATTCCTCTCTGTTCCTAGTTCCTCGTGGGTCTCCACTGGACAGCTCCCTGCTACGTCAGCAACCATGCTACATATCTGCCTTTGGACAGCTGCCTGTCCAGGGAATCTAAGGTGGAAATGGGGCACATCTGTGGATAGTGGCACATCTGCAGACACAGGTGCTCATCCTCCTTGAAGGAGCTGCCAAATTGCTCACAGCCTTCTCCCTTTCCCTGCAGCCAATGGAGGCTGGTGGAAAAGAAGAGGAGGAGGAGAAACTGCAACTATTGGACATACTGAGTCCAGAGAAACTTGGAGAGGGAGAGGTTGGGCTGGTCAAAGAACATGACAATAGCATGGAGGAGATGAAGCTGTTATTCTGCAATAGCATCCAGGGCCTATGATTGGTAGTGAGCCATTGCATGGGCCCCAATCTGTGCCTGATGATGCTGACCTCAAGATGCAAGGCTTGTGCCAGACTCCATCCCTGAGCCATCAAACCCAGTCCCTGAGCTGACAGGCTCTGTTCCAGCCTCCTAACTTCCACCCAGAGCCACAGTAGTAATTTTGAGATCAAAAGCTGGCAACCCTGATTGCTGACCGTGTAATACTTAGTTTGAAAAGGCAAAGGAAAAGCAGTTGGAAAAGGCCTTGCAAAGGAGAGAACAACTGAAATGGTTAAGGTTCACATAAGCAAAATGTTTGTGAGACGAGGCAGATGGTCAGATTTCAGCTAACTTGTTAGGGAAAGGATTGGTAATGTTTGGTCACAACTAGATGTCTGCAGAGAAGAAGGTGGAAAATAACAACAATTGAGATGCAAATCTTGCATCAAGAAAGATTTGAGAAAGCTTAAGATATACTGAGATATGTCTGACAGGCTGTAAATAAAGCCAGCTTGCCAGCTCTGGGTTCCAAGTGTGGTTTTATTTATGGCTATTGCAGTGAACAAATAAGAATTGAATTCCCAGGACATTTACCATGATTTACAAATGACAGATTAGGAAAGCATTCGTTAGGGATTCTGTAGCAGACTTTTGGAGGAAAAGAAAGATCCCAGAGAATCATCTGGAGGAGGGTGGGGGTGGTAGGATTCTGTTTGTTATGGGGGTAGAATTGCCAGCTCCAGGGCCTCAATGCTAGAGTTTTAATTTTCCTCTGAATATTGGAACTCAGTGCCATCTCTCACATTTTGTTCTTTTTCAGTGAGAGTGTCAGCGAGGCTCATGGCACGGGGAGTAAGAGAAGTGATTCTGGAATTGCTAATGCAATCAGAACATATATAAACTGCTGGGCACAGCAGTGTTGCATGAACCGATCAGTGCTTGGGGGAGGCATTGCCTTCTGCCAGGCATAAGGAAAAAACACTCTTGGGATGCATGTATACAGCCAGACAGCAGTGGTGCATTTGAGTACTTGTGCAATTTGGTAATGTATACGCCGTGATTCATGGTAAGTTAAGTGCACTGATGACATACAAGATTTCTAAGTACTCGCCCTATAGTTGTCTTGCGTGTAACAAACCTCACTCGCTGCAATCCTGAGCTAGACATATTTACATAAGATGTTTCATGATGAGAGTGGTCTAATAATGCCTCATCATTGGCCTATTAGATTCAGGAAGCTTTTCCATATTCACATTTTAATCTCACTTTTGCCTCTCAAAGTTACTGACAACAGAAGAGAGTATGACAGATGTGGAGGTTTTTTGCTCAAGAGTTAAGGAAACCCTTTCCCTGGTAATCTTAGTCAACAGAACTTTGCTTTCATACTCAGGATCAGGGATGGGAAACCAGTGACTCTCCAGATGTTGTTGGACTCTGACACTGAGGGGGTGATAGGAGTTGTATAGTAGTAGTAGTAGTAGTGGTAATAATAATAATAATAAAAATAATATTTATACCCCGCCCATCTGACTGTGTTTCCTCAGCCACTCTGGGCAGCTTCCAACAAAATATTAAAATACAATAATCTGTTAAACATTAAAAGCTTCCCTAAACTGGGCTGCCTTCAGATATCTTCTAAAGGTCTGGTAATTGTTTTTCTCTTTGACATCTGGTGGAAGGGCGTTCCACAGGGCAGCTGCCTCTACCGAGAAGGCCCTCTGCCTGGTTCCCTGTAACTTGGCTTCTCGCAGTGAGGAAACCACCAGAAGGCCCTCGGCGCTGGTCCTCAGTGTCCAGGTAGAACGATGGGGGTGGAGACGCTCCTTCAGGTATACTGGACCAAGGCCGTTTAGGGCTTTAAAGGTCAGCACCAACACTCTGAATTGTTCTCGGAAACGTACTGGGAGTCAATATAGGTCTTTCAAGACTGGTGTTATGTGGTCTCAGTGGCCACTCCCAGTCACCAGTCTAGCTGCCGCATTCTGGATTAGTTGTAGTTTCCGGGTCACCTTCAAAGGTAGCCCCACATAGAGCGCATTGCAGTAGTCCAAGCAAGAGATAAACAGAGCATGTACCACTCTGGCGAGACAGTCTGCGGGCAGGTAGGGTCTCAGCCTGCGTACCAGATGGAGCTGAAAAACAGCTGCCCTGGACACAGAATTGACCTGTGCCTCCATGGACAGCTGTGAGTCCAAAATGACTCCCAGGCTTCAGGGGCACAGTTACCTGGGGATTCGGGACCAGGGAGTCCTCCACACCTGCCTGCCTCCTGTCCCCCCAAAACAGTACTTCTGTCTTGTCAGGAATCAACCACATCCTCCAACTGCCTCCAGACACTCACACAGAACCTTCACTTCCTTCACTGGTTCTGATTTGAAAGAGAGGTAGAGTTGGGTATCATCCACATACTGGTGAACATCCAGCCGAAATCCCCTGATGATCTCTCCCAGCGGCTGCATGTAGATGTTGAAAAGCATGGGGGAGAGGACAGAACCCTGAGGCACCCCACAAGTGAGAGCCCAGGGGTCTGAACACTCATCCCCCACCACCGCTTTCTGAACACGGCCCAGGAGGAAGGAACGGAACCACTGTATAACAGTGCCCCCAGCTCCCAGCCCTTCTAGACAGTCCAGAAGGATGTTATGGTCAATGGTATCAAAAGCCGCTGAGAGATCCAGCAGAACTAGGAAACAGCTCTCACCTTTGTCCCTAGCCTACCAGAGATCATCGGTCAGTGCGACCAAGGCAGTTTCAGTCCCATGATGAGGCCTGAATCCTGACTGGAAGGGATCCAAATGGTCTGCTTCTTCCAGGCCTGTTCAGCAACCACTCGCTCAATCACCTTGCCCAAGAATGGAAGAATTGAGACTGGGCAATAGTTGGCCATATTGGCCGCATCTAAAGATGTTTTTTTAAGAAGTGGTTTGATAACCGCCTCTTTCAGCGGGTCTGGGAAGGCTCCCTCACAGAGAGAAGCATTCACCACCCCGTGAAGCCAATCGCCCAGCCCTTCCCAGCTAGCTTTTATAAACCAGGATGGGCAAGGATCAAGAAGACAGGTGATTGGTTTCACTTGTCCAAGCAGTCTGTCCACATCCTCAGAGGTAACAGATTGGAATTGATCCCATGCAACTTGACTAGACAGGACTCTAGCACTCTCTTGCCCCAGCCCTGCTCCCATGGTGGAGTTTACCTCTTCCCAAATCTGAGCGAGTTTATCTGCAAAAAACTTTGCAAAATCATTGCAGGAGATCATGTGGCCCATACTGGGCCCTGATGGAACAGGTGGTTCCACTAAATTGTGAACCACCTGAAAGAGTCTCCTGCTGCTGTTTTCTGCAGATACAATAGAGGCAGTGAAGAAAGTCTTTTACTTAGTGATCACCAACATCCATAGAAGTGAGCACCAGGTCTAAGGCATGTCCACGGCTATGAGTTGGGCCAGACTTATTCAGGAACAGCCCCTGGAGGACATGCTTTCCACGAAGTCCTGAGCGGCCCCTTGTAAGGTCGTGTCAGCGTGGATGTTAAAATCCCCTAGGACAACCAAACTAATTATCTCCAGGAGATCATCCGCCACGACCTGAAGCAGCTTGGGCAAGGAATCCTTGGTGCAGCGGGGAGGTCGGTACACCAATAGGAATCCTGTACTGCCCCTATTGCCCAACTTCCAGAACATGCACTCAGAGAACTGGGTCTTCCCAATAGGACGCCTGGTGCAAACTAATGTCTTCCTAAAAATAACTGCAAGCCCCTCTCCCCGCCCACAAGGCCTGGGTTGCTGTGTGTAAGAGAAACCTGGTGGACAAGCAGCAGCAAGGACAGGCCCATCTGCTTCATCCAACCAAGTCTCTGTTACACATGCCAGGTCAAGTCCTCCATCCATGATCAAGTCATGGAGGGCAGTGGTCTTATGAATCATTGACTTGGCATTGCACAGCAGCACCTTCAGGTCATGTGGGTATCCCTTGCTGATTCTAGTATCCTTCCGGTCAGGACCAGACCCGGAGGCAGGAATAGTCCTCAAACGACTAAACCTGCCTCCTCGGTAATGACATGGTCTGGTCTTCGTGTAACTCCTCCTCCTACCCATGATCACTGAGATTGGTTGTCTCAGTGCATTCCCCCAGTGGAACATGCCCCAGCCATTTTGTTGGCTGGGACCCACTCCCAGGCAGCCCTGACACCTCCCCTTAAGAACAAAATAAAACCTATATAAAAACAAAAAACCCAATAACAGATAAACCAATAAACCACAATAAACTAAAAACCAAAAACAGTAAAAATTACAAACATACCAAAATTAAACAAATTCCCAAACCCGACTAAACATTCATCCCACCCCCACACCAAAAAGAATTTTAAAAGGTAAAAAAGAAAAACGTTTTAAAAAGAACTGTGTGCTGTTCTGAGTTCTCCTGGGTAGCAGCAGCAGCAACCGTCCTTATGAGGCCTGACAGGCCCCGCCCTGGCCAGGTGGTGAGTGGCAGGAACGGGGCCCAACAACATCTGGCAAAAGCTCACCAGGCTCCTCAACCCTCCTCCAGATCTAATATATGGAGGTGAGAAGATGGATTCCTTTATTTTGGAGTTTTATTTTTGCCTTCTGTTGGATTACAAAGGAGAAAACAGAACCCTCAGCTGGATCCATTTGTAAAATGGCGGACGCAGATCAGCGTTTCCTCTGCTGATTACAGAAGACAACCTGTCATCGATTTCCATGGGGCTTCCATGGACAAGGTCTTATGCCACCCACCTATATTTATTTATCTATCTGTCTGTCTACCTACCTATCTATCTACATATCATAGACTAGATTATCTTCAAGTCCCTTCTACCCCTAATATTGCATTACTCAGAAGTTCCTGAATGAAAATGATTGGTCCATGAGGCAACATTTCTGTTAGTTACAGCAAACAAAACTTGCCAACTCCAGACTTGACAAGCTGTGAGACCCAGATGAGAAATGCTTGCCTGCTTCAGTGAGGATAAATTTGCTGGTGTCTATAAAGCAGACCAGCACTGCCTGCTGTAAGATGCTATGTCAGTGGAAAATATTTCTCCTCAGTATTCCCACATGGTAGTGACAGGACTCGTCTTCCTCTCAGGAATGGTATATGGAGCAGTGTGCCTCTTTTTAAAATGAACATACACACACACACAGCATGAGAATATTCTTGAAAGACCAGAACTGGACTGGTTTGGGGGTGGGGTTCCTATACTAATTTCAAAAAGAAGCCTAAGCAGTCTTATGAGTGAAAATGAATCTGAAATAACAGTGGCCAAGGGAGGGAGAGGCTACTACAAGAGAAGGGGAAACAGGTTTTGGAGATGAATCAGTGAATTAATGCACAGACTTATAAGGCTGTATCTGACAAAGACATAAAATAGAAATAAATGGACTCCAAGATCTGCTGTGATGAAAGGGGTTTGGAAGAGGTCAATCTCTGACTGAGCCTGCCTCAGCCAAGGCTATACTGGCTGAAGTCCCTCATTGTGGCTCAGTCAGAGATAGTGTTAGTCCTCCATCCTGGATCAGACAGGGCTCAGTTGGCTGAGCCAAGGCTGTGATAAGTCTTTAAAAGGGGGTATTTTAGGGTTGTGGTGGGGGTGGGACAGGGCAAGGGGAGGTTTAACCCAATTCCAAACTGCCTAACCTAGTAACCTGTAAGTTACACTGGCAAAACAGGCGGTGCAAGTCAAATTCTGTTTTAAAAGCTCGCTTTATCTCTGCCAGGCTCCTTGTTGTTTTGGGGGGTATGATGTAGTGCAGGCATAGGCAAACCCTCCAGATGTTTTGGGACTACAATTCCCATCATCCCTGACCACTGGTCCT
This sequence comes from Podarcis raffonei, assembly GCF_027172205.1. Classification (NCBI taxonomy): domain Eukaryota; kingdom Metazoa; phylum Chordata; class Lepidosauria; order Squamata; family Lacertidae; genus Podarcis; species Podarcis raffonei. The sequence continues at coordinate 44,818,643 of NC_070604.1, forward strand.
GTTAGCTAGGGATCATGGGAGTTGTAGTCCCAAAACATCTGGAGGGCCGAGTTTGCCTATGCCTGATGTAGCGCAAGTGGTTCTGCATTGTGTTTGTTTGCTTCCACTATGCACTACACTTATTTGTAAAAGAAACACAGTTATTACAAAGATCTCATAGGTCTCTACTATTCCCTCCCCCCTCAAAAAAGGAACTACGGTACACGCTTCAGCATTGTCCTTGCGCTTCTTGCTACTCAGGAAAGTGAAGGAAGCTTAACAGCATTCTTACAGTGAGTCACACCGAACAGACTTGACTTGGGACATCCATCTGATCTTATTGGGTGATCTCCAAGGGATAAAGTTTTTTTTTAAAGAGCTACAAACATTTGTAAAACTGATTTTGCCTAATGACACAGAGAGATAATTACTGCTCTTTAATCAGGACAGTATTCTGTTTAATTAGAATCAATTTAGCTAACACCAGATAATTAAGAAATGGCTGCTTAGGAAAGATGTCAGACTAGTATAAGATGCTGGGAACTGTTCTCTTTAATTTGGAAGTTAGCAAATAAAGGCACAGTTGCTTGGAATCTCTCCACGTTCCTGGCTTTGGAGTTTCACTGTTTAAACTATAATTGCCGGTGGAACAACTTGGGAAAGAAAGACTGCATTTGGAATGGAATCTATTGCATCAATGCTGTTCTCTCCCTCCCTCCCTCCCTCCCTCCCTCCCCCTCCCTCTGTGTGTGTGGACTGCACTATGCTGAGTTTGTGATTCCTCACCCATCATGAATCTTGCAGGGAGATAAGCAGAGCATCAGCAGGCTCAGAACATGAGTGATCTGTGTGTGGCTTGGTAGGATAACATCTAATCACAGAAAAGAGCTCCATGTACTCTTACTCTATGGAGTTTTTATATCAAAATTTCCCCACATGTCTGAACACAGCCAGAAAATCCACTTTATCCCTGTGGACTATACTATCCATACATTAAAAGGAATACCCTGACTTTCCATCATAGTTTATATTCATTGTGAGGTGATAGATGATAGATGATAGAGAGATAGATAGATAGATAGATAGATAGATGATAGATAGATAGATAGAGATACAGTGGTACCTCAGGTTACAGATGCTTCAGGTTATGCAATTTCGAGTTGCGCACCGCACTGAACCCGGAAGTGCCGAATCGCGACCCGCGCGTGTGCAGATGCGGTGCTGCAGGTTGCGAACGTGCCTCCCACATGGATCACGTTCGCAGCCTGAGGTTCCACTGTATAGATATAGCTATAGATATAACATTCATATGAATATGAATGACTGACTTGACTGGCTCTGGCAGATTGAGCAGACAAGACTAATAGTGGATCCAATGGTCAAGAAGGACGTTTCTGCATGTGCTGTAGAGGGAAGTGAAGGGCAGATGGGGCTCATCAACATAGGCAGGTAGCCCATCAAGGAGAAGGAAAACTCTGGCCCTAAACCTCTGCTGCCTTGTGGGACATCTTCAGAGTAAACTCTACACAAATCAGGAGGGGCGTCGGTTGAATGGTGCCTTGTACGCCTCCTTCCAGGAACCAAGCTGATGCCAAACGTATTGCTCTGCTTTCTTTTGGACCACATCAGCGAGACCAAGAGTGAGTCTTGTCATCTGGGTAGCCCAGGACCTCCATATATGCTGCCCAGGCTTATGCCCCAGGAGATCAATTTCATGCTGCTAATGCAGTGGTTTGACTTCACCCCCAGTGGCATACTCCACTGTTTCACAAGACAAAGGGATGCCAACAACACATACACACACACACACACATCCCCAAGTCAATTAAAAATAAACACTGTTATTTACATCAATTATTTACTCCATCCGTTGCATGGAACTCTGAAAGTATTCTCTTCATGCAGTCACAAAACCTAGTTTTCTAGGGGGGAAAGGCTTTGTTCTTCAGCATTACCTTAACTGTTAAATCTTTATTTTTCCAGATGGTCATGTCTTTAAAACGAAAAGACATGGCATTTGTAAAGGCATTTTAGCTGTGATTCCTGCATTGCAGCAGGGTTGGACTGGGGTCCCTTCCAACTCTATGGTTCTACGATAGTATGTGACAGATAGGTGTTTATTTTGAATTGATAGTGCTTTGCCCAAGCAGAGGTCTCTTTCGGGATCAATGCCTTGAACTCTGGATCAGGAATGCTTTTCCATGCTCCTAGCAATGATGATGATAGACTCACAGAATTGTAGCGTTGGAAGGGACCGCAAGGGTCATGTAGTCCCACGCCCTGCAATGCCTGAATCTTTTGCCCAACGTAGAACTCAAACCAACAGCCCTGAGATTAAGAGTCTTATGCTTTACCAAATGGTGATGATTCTTTTTATGTGAAGAATCTTCAAATGTGTGTTAGATTTTAAAGTTAGTGCTCTTCAGTATCTGCTGGTGGGGGGCGGGGGGAAGAAACCACTCATTTTCTTCAATCTAATTTTCACAGTTACACTGACTCTGAAGTACTTTCTCTGGTCTAGGGCAGCACGCTCTGTTCTAGTGAAAAGGCTTCGGGGATGCAGGTAGAGGTGGTAATGGCTGCCAGAAATGAAGGTTTTATGATAAGTCAAGGGGGGTGTTTTTCTGTCATGCTATTAAGTAACTCTGTACCTTATTTTTCTGTCGGATCCATCATTACTTTGGGGAAATAGCTTTCACTTATGAGGCCCCACTGAGCCTTTCAGAACAGTTATCTCTTAAACTCTACAGCGAAAGATGCTGCTTTCTCCCTCAGTGAGCACATTATAATAATATGCAGTGGTACCTCGGGTTACAGATGCTTCAGGTTACAGACTCCACTAACCCAAAAATAGTACCTTGGGTTAAGAACTTTGCTTCAGGATGAGAACAGAAATCGTGTGGCGGCTGCAAGAGGCACCATTAGCTAAAGTGGTACCTCAGGTTAAGAACAGTTTCAGGTTAAGAACGGACCTTCAGAACGAATTCAGTTCTTAACCTGAGGTACCACTGTAACTGCTATTTACATGCATCTTATATCGGAAGTGACTTATCTGGTATGTGTGTGCTGCAGTCTAACCCATGCGCATAGCTATGGGGGCAGGGGGTAGCTGCCCCCTCCAAAATCAAGTAAATAAATAAAAATACTTAATTAGCTGACCAACATAAGGCCTCCCCCCTGCCCCCGGCAAGTAAATCCTGGCTGAACCCATACTAACCTGCAAGTAATATTTAGAAGTAATGGATGTTACTTGAAAGATACAGAGATAAGGGAGCACTCACAAAATTACGCTGGTGTAGAAAAGGCTTGGGACATGGGTGGCGCTGTGGGTTAAACCACAGAGCCTAGGACTTGCTGATCAGAAGGTCGGCGGTTCGAATCCCCGCAACGGAGTGAGCTCCCGTTGCTCGGTCCCTGCTCCTGCCAACCTAGCAGTTCGAAAGCACATCAAAGTGCAAGTAGATAAATAGGTACTGCTCCATCGGGAAGGTAAATGGCGTTTCCGTGCGCTGCTCTGGTTCGCCAGAAGTGGCTTAGTTATGCTGGCCACATGACCCGGAAGCTGTACGCCGGCTCCCTCGGCCAATAAAGCGAGATGAGCGCCGCAACCCCAGAGTCGGTCACGACTGGACCTAATGGCCAGGGGTCCCTTTACCTTAGAAAAGGCTTAGTTTTGCCAGGACTGCAGATACACAGGGATGGCATTTGGCTCTCTACATATTGTTGGACTCTCAGCTCCCATCTTCCCTGATTATTGGTCATGCTGATGGGAGTTGGAATCAAAAATTTGAAGCCCCGTAGGTTAGCCAGTCCTCCTATAGCATGGTGGTAAATTAGCTTGAACTTTGGGTGACGCAGGACCAGAAACCCAGTGTTGGATGGGAAGCATCCTATGGCTGAGCATATTGTGTCAAAATCAAAGAAACCAATGACAGGACTCAATTGTTTTAAAAGGACACATTATTAAACCACATATTAAAGTTCTTAAAACTAAAGAAGAACCTACTTGGCCCATCACATTCCCCTCAAAATTAAAGTGGTAGCATAACCTGTCAAGGATTGTTGCTTAAAATCAAATAACTTTCAGGCACTGAGCAGGACAGTATTCTGAAATGAATATGTGCCTTCATTTTTCAAACACAGACCAAAAAGAAAAGAAAAAGAAAAAAACACCACCACACACTCATCCTCAAGCGCCAGGAAGGTGTAGAACATGCTCCCACCAGGACTAAATTTAAAAGATGTGCTTGGCAGTGATGAACACATGCCTAGCATATGGATGCAGCTGACGGCAGAGTTCCTGGACTCCGTTCAAGAGAACACTCACATAGCAGATGAGCCGTGGCAAATTTAAAACTCTACGTCACATCCTTGCCACTAAGCCTTCATTTAGTCATCTGCGAATGCTGTTCAGTTGTCAGAATATGATATCTAGCTTGTTGCCGAGTGTAAGCTGAGATATTTCTGTTCAGGATCATCCATTCTGAACACGTAACACTGCAAGAAGAACTCATCTTGCTCTTTTCCGCTTGACAGTCGCTGGCAAGTACAGCAAATAACATGGAATCCTTTGACTCTGCTTGGAGGAGTCGCTGTCTAATAGACTTTGCCTGGCCTTCTGATACTTGATCTCGACGGCACAGTGAGGAGATGGGAAAGAGGCAGGATAGGGGCCCTTTCTCAGTACTTGCTTTTGCCAATGTGCTTCTATTAAGCAAAAGCAAAACATTCTTCCTGAAAAATGCCAGAGAAGCCTAAGTATAGACACATGTATGATCATATCCCAGGACACCTGGCTACGTTCTGTAGAAGAGGAGATGGAGAAGCAGAAAACAATCATTGTGAAAAATGTATTTCCCCTCCTTCTAAAGAGAGTAGCAATATTTTCCAAGCGGCAGTTGTGGTTATCAAACAGTGCCCTCCTGGTCATTCGAATTTACTATCTTATTTTGGCTCTCAAACCATGCTAACTTGGTTATCCAAAGCCCTCCTCTTTCTGGAATGCTTTTTCATCAGATTCAGGTGTCAACAGGAGGAAGATTTGCAGCGGTGTAGATAACAGAGCATGAATGGGCCGTCTGAATCTGCTGTGAGCTTGAGAAGAGGCGCAGCTACATTCGTGCCTATCCTTCCTTTGTTACCTTTGCCATCTGTCGAACTGTGCAGTCCAATTCTATGCAAGCTTACTCAGAAGTAAATCCCATGGATTATGTATTTTAGTGAATGGGGCTTGCTCTCCAGTGAGAAGGGCTCTAGCTCAGCAATAGAGGAGCATACACTTTGCATGCAAAAAAAGGTCTCTGATTCAACCCCTGGCATTCCTCGGCACAGCTGGGGAACATCTATGCCTGCAACCCTGAAGGGCTGCTGTCACTCAATATTGGGTGGGCCAGACACAGCATAAGGCAGGTATCAGGGCCACAGAGTGTGAACTCCCGTCAAAGTCCCCTCCAACTCTACCATTCATAGAAGGACCACTTCTCTGATATCTTCCCTCACCCTCAATTTATAAGCCTATTAAAGCTGCAAGCTTTGTTTTATATATTTTGCTCTCCCCCCATCCCCACTAGTTGAGAAGAAGAAAAACATCATGTATCTGCTCTGTGATGCTTCAAGACTGGAAGCCTTAAGCTGCCACTAATGACCTGGTTCAGATGATGACTCCAAGCTCCATTGCACAAACCACAGATTTCCATATTCAGAAAACTGTGGTTTGTTGTTAACCACAATCTGGAGTTCCTATCTCGTCTCTTCAGGCCTGAAGCATGGAAATTCAGAACCAAACATGCAAACCATGATTTGGAGGATTGCCTAAACATGATCAGAGCTTCCTGGTGAATATTTCCAGTGGGTTAAGTCTCTTAACGTATGCCCTATCGATCAATCCATCTATCTATCTATAGGCACACTATACTGTGGTAAAAAGTTGGAAAATGAGAAAATGCCATTTGCCTTTGAGAGGATTTTGATGAGCCATTGTCTTGAATTCTGATTGCTCAAAAGTCAGATATGCCACAAGTTATGCTAATTCCATAGGAAATATGGACTTATGTATTTCCTGTGGTGCATCACCATATCCTTTTCCATTGCTGATTTTAGAAATCAAGTTAATTGGAGGTGCCAATCTTTATGATATTTAAACACTTGCAGCATCTCGTAATCCAGATAATATTATGCAAGGTGGCAGAAGGAAGAGGCGAAAGGAAGAAATGTTTTAGATTGAATAATTTTCAGGCACATTTTCTTCAATATTAATATTTTTCTTTGTGATATTAGGAGGGCCAAATGAAACCTCAGGTACTAAGAGGATGTGTTGGGGGGGGAGCTCACATCAATAAGCAGATATACACCACAGGGTTGATTCTGTCTCTATAATAAACTAAATTTGGGTTTAGATATATATGATTGTGAAGTTCAGTTTAAGCCAGTAGTTTTACTGTTGGTAGTTTGCTTATTATTCTGCTTAATAAGTGCACAACCTATTCTGTTGCAAGAGATAATAAAACAAAACGAAGTTAAAATTATGTGTCTTACACACAGTATCAACATAATCCTGATGAACAACATTGGCTTTAAGGTTGTAAACTGAAACGAGATGGGCATTATTCACAGATAATTTTGTATTGTAGTTTAAGTTAAGTTTTCAGAGTTCAAGCCTTTCCCCAAAGCTACGCTTTTCTGAATTTGAAAATTTACTTCCTAGTTCCAGATGTAAACAGGTGGGATGTGATTACTCAGCAGTGACGGAAATCTCAAAGTTACCTAGGGCTGGCCCTAGACCAAGTAGTGGCCCAACCTCTATTTGTTCAGTTTTTCAATACCCTTTCTCTCCTCCCTCCCTTCCTCTATATATATTATTTATTTTTGTCACGGAAGACCAAAAAAAATTGCACATGGATTTGATCACAACCTTTCTTATACACACTGCTGCCTGAACAGGCACACATGCTGTAATCTTTTTTTCTTACAAATAAAAACAAACAAACAAACAAGGAATGTTAATGCAACAACAATGCAAGTCAGTTTTTCCAGTTTTGTTTCTTTCAGGTTTTTCCAGCATTGTTTCTTTCAGGTGAAGAGGGCAGCTGATAGAAAACCCTGAACCCAAGGACTCACTGAGGACATGCACCCCTAAATCTGGCCCTGAAGGTACATGCTCCCCCTTCTTCTTAAATATTCCTGGGCTACTTTGTTAAGATTTTTTAAAAAAAGACAAATAATGGTTCATTTCATATTAACATGAATTACCTGGGGGTTGTGGCTAGACTGTGGTCACATCGACATCATACATTAAAAGCAAATTTATATCACTTTTACACCCAAACATTCCTGGGAACTGTAATCTACCCCTCACAGAGCTTCACTTCCCCACACCTTTAACGAACTACAGTTTCCATGATTCTTTGAGAGAAGCCGTTAGCTTTAAATATATGGTGTGGATGTCACTGTCATGCTGGAGATCTTCAAGGAAGGGGCTGGACCTGCTGGCAATGTTCTAGGTCTGGTTTTCCTGGTCTGAGCAGGTGGTGGACTAGTTGGGTTCCCAGATCCCTCCAGTTCAAATGGTTCTATGAGTGAAAGGTAGGCACAAGGAGCCTTCTTGCTTGACTTTCGAGGCCCTAAATGCTGGTTTTGTGGGACAGCATGTAAGACCTTAGATCTAATAACTGTGGCCGCAATGTTTGAGGAGCAATACTAAACTCTCAGTAGGGTTAGGTGAACCTGTTAATTGTAGGTTCCCTTGGCTTCTAATTTTCCCAGTCTTAAGTTCAGCTCTCCACATTTCCATATATCAGTTTCCCCCTTTTTTAACGTAATTATGAACATTCACCTGCATTTTATGCAGTTTTCCCAATCTACAGTTCTGAAAAGTAATTTCCCCTGACACAGCACATTTTTCTATATTATTTGCATGAATGTATACATGTTAACAGGGATGCGGGTGGCGCTGTGGGTTAAACCAGAGCCTAGGTGCTTCCACAGATACTTCAAAGAACTGTATGCACAGGGGCCCCAGAAAGAATCAGAGATAGATCAATTTTTAAAGATAAATGGACTATCAAAAATAACTCAAGATAAAAGATCAATCTTGAACTCTACAATAACCTCACAGGAAATTGAAGGTGCCATTCAGAATATGCAACTAGGCAAATCTCCAGGCCCGGATGGACTTACCTCCAAATATTACAAGGTTCTGAAGGACTATTTGATACAACCTTTGTTGGAGGTATGTAACCAGATTATGGATGGGAAGAGGGCACCAGAAACGTGGAAAGAAGCCTTCATCACATTGATACCTAAGTCAGAATCTGAAAAGACTCAGCTTAAAAACTACCGTCCCATCTCACTCCTAAATGTGGATTACAAAATATTTGCAGACATTTTGGCAAATAGACTTAAAAAAGTCTTAAATGAAGTAATTCATAAAGACCAAGCTGGCTTTCTCCCTGGTAGACATTTATATGAGAACACTAGAAACATCATTGACATTTTAGAACTTTTGCAGACTAACAGGAACACAAGGGCGGTGTTAATCTTTATTGATGCGGAGAAAGCATTTGACAACATATCTTGGATGTTTATGAAGAAGAACTTGGAAGGGATGGGAGTGGGACGGGGGTTTGAGAATGGATTACATGCAATCTATTCAGAACAAAAAGCTAAATTAATAGTGAACAATGTGGTGACGGAGGAATTTAAAATTGAAAAAGGGACACGACAAGGGTGCCCTCTATCCCCTCTGTTATTTATTTCAGTCCTGGAGGTGCTATTGAATATGATCAGAGAGGACCGGTTGGTACAAGGGATAGAGGTCGGAGTGAAACAATATAAACTGAAAGCTTTTGCAGATGACCTAGTTTTGACACTGCAGGAGCCAGAATCCAGTACAAAAAGAGTTCTCGAACTTATATCTGAATTTGGTCGGGTGGCGGGATTTAGGTTGAATAAACAAAAAACTAAGGTTCTGACCAAAAATTTAACAATTACAGAAACAGAGGGGTTTCAGAGAGAAACAGAACTGAATGTGGTTAAAAAAGTGAAATACCTTGGGATCTATTTGTCCTCCAAGAATTTGAATTTATTTAAGGATAATTATGAGAAATGTTGGTTGGAAGTTAAAAAGGATTTAGAAATTTGGTCAAGATTGAAACTTTCCTTGTTGGGAAGAATTGCAGCTATAAAAATGAATGTGTTGCCGAAAATGTTATTTTTGTTTCAAACCTTACAGATCGTGGACAGAGTGGATTGCTTTGGAAAATGGCAGAAGGATATATCTAGATTTATCTGGCAGGGCAAAAAGCCCCGAATAAAGTTTAAAATATTAACAGATTCGAAAGAAAGAGGGGGGTTTGCCCTGCCGGACTTGAGGTTGTATTATGAAGCTGCAGCCTTCTGCTGGCTGAAAGATTGGTTTTTGTTGGAAAACACCGATGTCCTAGATCTGGAAGGTTTTAATAATGCTTTTGGATGGCACGCATACCTATGGTACGACAAGGTTAAAGCACATAAATTGTTTAAAAGCCACATTGTCAGAAAAGCAATTTTTGCAGTCTGGATGAAATATAAAGACTTACTAGAGAGTAAAACTCCGAGGTGGCTATCACCAGTGGAGGCCAAGGCCCGAAAAAGACCCAATATGGAGGCCTATTGGCCGAAATATTGGGAATTGACTGAAAAAATTGGAGACAATTGGAAGTTGCAGAGCCAGGACAAACTAAAAAATAAGGTGCGAGATTGGCTACATTATGCTCAAATTCAAGAGGTTTTCAAAATGGACAAAAAAGTTGGTTTCCAGGTGGAAAAGTCGAAACTAGAGACAGAATTGTTAGAACCAAAGACAAAGCTGTTATCTAGAATGTATAACTTGCTGCTTATGTGGAATTTACAGGATGAGACAGTTAAATCTGCTATGATTAAATGGGCACAGGATGTTGGACACAACATTATGTTTGAAGACTGGGAAAGGTTATGGAACACCGGAATGAAATTCACGGCCAGTACGGCCTTGAAGGAAAACATTATGAAAATGATATACCGGTGGTACATGACCCCAGTCAAGTTAGCTAAGATACATCACCTGTCTGACAATAAATGTTGGAAGTGTAAGGAAGCAGAGGGGACTTTCTTTCACCTCTGGTGGACATGCCCAAAGGTTAAGGCTTTCTGGGAAATGATTTACAATGAGTTGAAAAAGGTATTTAGGTATACCTTTCCCAAGAAACCAGAGGCCTTCCTGTTGGGCATGGTAGACCAGAAAGTGTTAAAGAAGGACAGAACTTTGTTTATGTATGCTAGTACAGCAGCAAGAATACTCATCGCAAAGAACTGGAAGACACAAGATTTACCCACGCTGGAGGAATGGCAGATGCAGTTGATGGACTACATGGAGATAGCTGAACTGACCGGCAGAATCCGAGATTTGGATGTAGAAACAATTGAGGTGGACTGGAAAAAGTTTAAAGACTACTTGCAAAAGTATTACAAACTGTATGAATCTTAAGACGGTGCATGATTTGGAGATGATACGCTTTAGCAATTATGATTAAGTAAATAGTAAACTAAGTGATAAAAGAGAAAAGGAGATAATATGAAATTGAACATGTTACGTTTATTTTAAAGGTATAAAAATTGTGACATAATACATTGAATATAGATACATAACATGTAAAAGTTACAATAAGGTATGACATAAGGTAACAAATTGCTGACATTGTTAATATAAAGAACGCAGAATCGGAAGGGGTGGGGAAGTCCAAGTTGGGATTTTTGTTAAAAAAAAAAAAAATGGTTTCTTGTAAACTCCTTATTTGTTTGTAATGTATAAAATTTGGAAAGAAACGTAATAAAAAATATTATAAAAAAAAAAAAAAAAAAGAAGGTTGGCGGTTCGAATCCCTGCGATGGTGTGAGCTCCCGTTGCTCAGTCCCAGCTCCTGCCCACCTAGTAGTTCGAAAGCACGTCAAAGTGCAAGTAGATAAATAGGTACTGCTCTGGCAGGAAGGTAAACGGTGTTTCCATGCGCTGCTCTGGTTCACCAGAAGTGGCTAAGAGATGCTGGCCACATGACCCGGAAGCTGTACGCCAGCTCCCTTGGCCAATAAAGCGAGATGAGCGCTGCAACCCCAGAGTCGGTCATGACTGGACCTAATGGTCAGGGGTCCCTTTACCTTTACACATGTTAACACATACTTTGGTCTATGCATTTTTGCACACATTACTTGGGTTGCAAAATTTGGAGAAGTGTGCATTCCAAAGGATCACTGTGTTTCAGTTTGCATATTGTTTTGTATGCTGCAGATCAGAGAGGTTTGCCTTTAAACGCGAACGGAATCCATTTTCTCCCCCATTCCTAGATACCAGAAATTGCTGGATGCTGCGTAGCTCCCTCTCTGCAGGCAAGAGCCTCTCGGATGCAGCAAAGGAAATCTCTTGAGTGGGAAAAGTAAGACGCAAATGACGTGATGCAGTGAGGCGAAGAAGACATGTGGCACGATTGGAGGCTTGTTTCTGTCTGGGCTGCCACCCAATAAACACAGGCAGAGGCTCTCACTTGCAAGGAAGAACGAGGCCTTTATTCAGGCAAGCAGACACAGCACTCCGGAGTCCCGATTCAAGAGTTCAGGAGCAGGGCAAGAAGTTCAGAATAGGGTGAAAGCGATGAAGATGTCCCAACACATTTCCCTGCTGCTCCCACCAAGAAGATGCAGAATGGTGTGCTCAGTTGCAAGATTTTCTCGCCTTGTAGGAGCATCGTGATTTCAAGCATGCGTTACATTGGGGTGGGCAGGTCTGTTCCCATCTGCAAGCAAGGTGCCTGGTTCTAGGAGACGACACTGCACCCTCTTGCCCAAGCTCCTGTTCAGTCGCTGCCAACCCAAGCCCAACAGCGCTGTGGGGCTCATGATTGCTTACTCTGAATAAATCCCAATGAGGAGAGGAGTGCAGAAAGAAGAAATGCCATGGTACACCCAAAAAGGTTCAGTCCTCTATTGTCTCCTGAAACAGATGGATGCCAACCGAATCCCAATTACGTAGTTCAGTGGCCGTTAACGCCAAGTGTGTATACAAAGGCCGTTCTATATTATGGTTCTGAATCAAAATGACAAGTGCTTCACCCAACAGTCCAAGTGTCCCAAAAGATATAGTTCAACAGAACTGAAAAAAGAACTAGAAACAGCAAACCATAAGGACAGTCAGGAGAGGGCATAATTTCAAGAGAGGAAAGGCTGCTAACACAGTGGAGAGAGCAGGGATGAGATTCTGTGACTCAGCTTTTCATGACCAAGTTTTATGAAACTGTAACAATCCATTTTTAATTAAAATAATTAAAATTTACAGGTACTTAAAAACATTGCCTATGCCACATTTCAAAATTCAATATGTTTTTTCTAAATGTGGTCCGTTATTCCTTAGAGGTCTAATCAGGAACTCGATCGCCCTTGTTAATCACATCATCCCACTGCCATTTACTTGTGGAACTGAGCCATCATTTCCACAATTGCAGGATGTCCAAGGACAAAAGAAAACAAATTGCTTCAAAGAAAACGGAAAATGTCTTTCATTTCACATTATAGTTGCTGACATTTTTTTGGGGGGGGATAACAATATGAGGCACTTGAATTGCAGCTGCTAAGGTGATCCATTATTTTTATTCTATTGAGTGGAATTCCAAAAGAATGAAGTAAAAACTGAAGACATCCAGAGAGGATGTTATATAGCTCTTCCAGCATGTAATTGATTTCAAATGTGTATTTTCAAAATTACTTTTTAACCAATGCTTTAAAAAGAAGAAGAAAGAATTCTGTCCAGCTGCTGGGAGTCATTATTTTCTGACCTGTTTTTAATACCCCCATCTGTCCTAATGGTTCCAGTATACACCCTAGTCTGAAAGGACTGTTTGGAGCTCCCTTGAAGGAGTGTAGTAAATGCTGCTTATAGTCAAATGGTGTACAATGAGGAGTTGTTTTCACCATTGAAGCCTATACAGGTGCTATATCATTCCAGTGCCAGATTTACATACAAGCTAATCAAGCTATAGCTTAGGGCCCCACTCTCTTGGGGGCCCCCAAAAAAATTAAAGGGAAAAAACACTGGATGTACATTTCCATAATATAGGATAAAAAACAAATAAAATAAAACCTACATACAGCAACAGTGTTTTGTTTTGTGTTGTGTTGTGTAGGCTCCTATGATGTAAGTTAATGGGCCCCGCCTGCTAGCCTGCTCCCAAAAATATCACTGGTTTGCTCATTTCTATATATAGGGTGCCTACATTCTGCATGGACTGGTCGCATGGCAACATGTACAAATGGCTTGAGATACCTATTAGGTCCATAAATTACTATATAGCATATATTCAACACAAAAAACAGCGACAATTTGTTGCTGACAAAGGACAGCTAGGCATATAAAGTGCCCCATTACCTTCAGTAGCTTAGGGCCTCATCAAACCTAAATCCAGTCCTGATTGCTTCTGCATCCTTTTGAGAGGGTCTGCTTGGGGAGGATAGTCATTATTGACCCAAGGAGTTAACTTTTTTTTTTTTGCCTCCTTAAAGTGCAATCCCATATATTCTTAAAATCAGAAGTATGTATTCAATGGCTTGTACCCCAACATTAGTCATACTCAGAGTAACCGACTGAAATTAATGACCATGACTAACTTGAATCCATTCATTTCACTGGGTCTACTTCAAGTAACACAAGTGTTTATAACCTTAATGTCCAGAAAATGCTGGGAATGAGAATGGGCTGTTTTACCTCCCTCTTCTATTTAATTGCTTCCCTCTTCCCTTTTCTAGTCTTGCATTATACAGGAAGCAAATGAATTGAAGTCAGTGGAGATAACAAGTGTAAAAGTAGTTCATTATAATTATAATTTTCCTCTGCTTTTAATTTTAATATAAAATAGCACTTTGATAATTGCATCACAAATTAAGGACAGTAGGTATTAAGAGATGCTTGATACATCTAAATAGATATTCCAATATCTAATTAATTTTGGGAAACTTTCATTATTTAAACAAGCAAACTGATTTGCTAGAAAACAAAAGATTCAATTAAAAACTCAACCTTTAATAGTACCCTTAGAAGCCTTATTTCAATTATTTGACTCAGCCTGGGCTTTTTCTCCCCTAATCAAACTAACAATTACACAATGAAGGTCTATTATTTATTGAATGTGTGGGTCGGGAACAGATGTTATGAAGAGTTCAGAGAATCCTTAAATTTTGATTGTTTTATTATTTTACAAAAGCATAGGCAGTCTGGAGTTAGTAAGATATATAACTTTTCTGAAGTCTTGCTCAAGCCTCAGGTAGGGGGCTTATTTCCCCAAGCAATTGTTTCTTTTATATTTTCCTTTATGCATATATATATTTTGATGTAAAAATCCCACTCTATGTTATCAGTTATTTTCTCTCTCACACCCACTCTCTCCTTCTCCCTCTTGGAAGTGAAAACCTTGAACTTTACATCACAGATAAGATCATAGTCAAAATCCAATAAAATATGAGATACCTGAAATCTCAACTGTGTTTTTGATTTTTTAATATAATGCACAGCTCACTTAAATCCTGACCTTTACTGCAATATTCTTGGACATCCATCCCTTCGGGCTGGATTAACTATTAGATAACCTATGCTATATAGAGTGCTCAAAATATGGTCTCTTGCGCATGTAATCTAGTGCTAAAGTGAGGAGTATGCCCTTTTGGCAACATTTCAATCTCTTTCGGCACCTTCCACTGCTGTCATACTGATGCAAAACTTTGTAACTGCTCCAGTCAGGCATGGCACAACTTAACACCGCCACAATTCCTGAAGTTATTAAACTCAGCCATGTGTACATTGCTTTGGCATGTATAGCACTTCAGTGTGTGATCAGGGTATTTCCTGTCCACCCAACAACTGTTAACTGCAAAACTGTATCCATTGGCTTTATAGTCTTAAATGAGTTTAAGAGATCCTGCTGCTCTATAAGGATCCCTGGTCCTTCTGCAAGGGTGCTAAGGGAACTGTGTGTGTGTGTGGGGGGGGTATTTTTAGCCTTCTCCCCAACCTACCATTTTCTGTATTTTGGAGGAAAGCCGCAACACTTAAATCAATATGAAACCAATGCCAGTTTGCAATACTTTAGAAATGCCGTTGGAGGGGAGAAAAAAGGACTGCAGCAAAATATAAACCCAGAGCCGTCTTTACCCAGGGGTGCAAGGGGTGTGGGGCACCTGGATGCCAAATTCTTGGGGGCGCCAGGCGCCCACCGCTGAAGCTGCTTAAGCTCTTAACTATTTACCTGTTTTGAAATAATAATTTTGATCAAGCTAGAAAAGCAAAATACATATATACCTAGATATTACCAAAATGTATACTGTTTCACTAAAGGACTTTTGACTTTGTGCGCTCATTTACCAAAGATGCGCTGTGCCAGCAGCGGCGCTTGTCATTCACTACAGTGGCTCTTGTCAAACTCAACAACGGAGCTTGTCATTCTCAATGGCGCCGTGCACGCGAAATTAACTCTCTTACATCATAATAAAAGTTAATTTGGGGGCTAAACTAAATTTGGGGGTGCTGGGCGGATCTTTGCACCCCAGCGGCACATATGCTAAAGACTGTGCTGTATAAACCCCCAACAGTTAGCTGACCTATAGATTGTCCCAACGAGTTTCCAGGATGATGCTAAAGTGGCTCATATATTTAAGTCATATATGATGTGTGTAAAGATAAAAGAAAGCACTTATTCACACAGCACATAGTTATCTGTGGAACTTGCTTCACAGGAGACAGTGATGGCCACCAACTTGGATGGCGTTATTAGATTAGACAAATTGATGCAGGAGGCTATCGATGACTATGAGCCATGGTGGCTATGCTCTGCCTCCATAGTTTGAGGAAGCTATGCTTCTGAATAACAGTTGCTTAGCACTACAGAAAGAGAGAGTGCTCTTGCTCTCGGATCCTGCTTGTGGGTTTCCCACAGGCATCTTGTTGGCCACTGTGATGACAGGATGCAGAACTAGATGGACCATTGGCCTTATTCAGCAGGCACTTATGTACCAGGGTTCCAAGAAGCACTTATGAACCTGTATATGTGGGAGTCATAGATGAATCCTGTTAATGGGCGAGAGAATTCTAGGGGAAAATAACCATGATAAAATGCAACCAATCCCAAGCCTTGTATTCACATTAGGAACGGGCTTAAAAACCCTTCTGATTCAAGCTGCTTCACATAGAATCACTAGATTGGGAGCTCAGTCTAGTACAACTCCCTGCTGATGCAAAACAAACAAAAAACCCCACTACTGCAACATCCCTGCTTGGAAACCATCAATGAAGGGGATTCCACCACCTTCCCAGGCAGCCTGTTCCACTGTCAAAACAGCTCACATTGGGAGGATGCTTCCCTTAATGTTCAGTCTAAATCTGTTTCCTTCTCATTTGAACCAACTGGTTCTGGGTCAATCCTCAGAAACAAAATATAGTCCATCAACTACATGACACCATATATGTAAGCAATCTCTGCCTTCAAGTTCCAAAACCTTAACAATGGCTGCTGATTTACTGCCTGGACTGTAGCTCAGAGGCACTGAGCTGGGGTGCCAATATTAAAACTGCATCTCAGTGCAACACAGTTGAACCCCCCACCCCACCCACAAAAAGGTGGCAGGTGGCATCTGGGTCTTAATCACAAGTAATGGGAGAAAATACCCCTGGCTTCAGTTAATTTATTTATTTAAAACATTTATGTACTACTTAATTATTCACATTTTGTGGAGATATGTAAAATAATGGTATCCTGCATGCCACAAAGAACACAATAAAAATGCACACTGCAGCAGGATTTGAGAAGGTTTGCTTGGCTGTCTATATATGGCTCTCTTCTCAGCTCAGGGAAAACACAGCATTTAAAGCAGAAAGAAGAGGCACCATTAAACATGGTTCTGCGTAAGATCCATAATCCGTTCATCTTACATTAAAGCTGATAAATTGTAAATTATGTACTATGTTTCTAATATAGCCCTAAACTGATCCAACAGCAAAGTTTTCAATACCAGAAAGCAATTAAAAGAAAGACAGCCTCAGCAGGTGAATGCAAATTATTTCATTACTAGAGACCTGATCAAATAAGACAATCTAATTAACCGGTGATCAAATTAAGCAGAAGACTCTCTGAGTGAGGTGTAATTAACTGGAATTGTCTGTATTATGTAGGGTGCAATCTACCATCCAATTCCTGTGAAAGCTCCATTGAGATGAATGGGATTTTATGTGAAATAGCATCTGACAAGTTGCATACCTATTCTGTTTTTTGAAATATGCATTATATGAGAGATTAGGCCAGAGTCCAACATTTAGCAAGGACTGTAGGAAACGTCTTGATGTTTATTGGTCTTCATAAGCTCGTCAGCCCAAGTGGCAAGAACAGAAAGGGGATTGTGAGGACCTTCAAAAGGTTCACTCTGAACTGTGTGAATGGGCATTAAAATGGCAAGTGTAATTCAATTTAGCAAATGTGAAATGATGCACACAGGGGCAAAAACAATCTAACTTATCGGATCTGAACTGGCAGGGACCAACAGAGAAACAGCTCTTGGGAGTCACAGCAGGCAGATAAATGGAAATGTCGACCCAGAGTGCAACAGCTGTGAAAAAGGGAAATTGTTTTAGGAATCGTTAGGAAAGGGGTTGGAGATGAAAGTGTGATATCATAATGCAGTTATAAAAATCTATGGCATGAGCAACATTTGGAATACTGTGTTCAAGCTTTGGTCTCCTCAGCTCAAAAAGAATATTGTTGAGCTGGAAAAGGTTAAGAAAAGGGCATCCAAAATAATAATGAGGCTGCACTATTCCCCTATAAGGAAAATTAAAGGTTACAGCGCTTGGGACTTTAATTCTTGATATGCATTTTTAGCCTGCCTTTCACCATGTGATTCTAGCTCATTTCAAGTAAACCATTAAATACATAAAACATTACTAGTCCATATTAAATCTTTTTTTTTTAAAAAATATGCTTTTCAGGTTTATACATTTCACTAATTTTACAATCATTTTAACATTTCAAAGCTTGACTTCCTTCCCCCTCTTTCTGCAGTTCCTTAAATTTATTTTTAATATCTTCTGCATATCCTAATTAACTTCATTTGCTCATTTATTGTTTACTTTAAATATATACTCTTATAAAACTGCAGGTTATTGCAATAATTCTCCCAATGTTCTTATCTGTTTACAATTTATCTGTAAATAGTCAATAAACCATTTCCAATCTTTCATAAAAGGTTTGTTATCTCGATTTCTTATTCTTCCATTAAGTTTCACCATTTCTGCATATTCTGTAAGTTTTTGCACCCATTCTTCCTTTGCTGGGACTTAGGCTGTATTAAATCAAACCAGAAACAGTCAGAAACGGCAACAATTCCACAGTGGGAAATATCTTCTGATCTTATTCTCTACCCCAAAGGCCTGTGGAAAAAAAGGGGCCTCTTGACCTGACATAAAGGGTATACAATGAAGAAGCCAGGCACACCTTGGACAGGGGAGCCAGTGTGGTGTAGTGGTTAAGAGCAACAGACTCGTAATCTGGGGAACCAGGTTCGCGTCTCCGCTCCTCCACGTGCAGCTGCTGGGTGACCTTGGGCTAGTCACACTTCTCTGAAGTCTCTCAGCCCCACTCACCTCACAGAGTGTTGTGGGGGAGGAAGGGAAAGGAGAATGTTAGCCACTTTGAGACTCCTTAAAGGGAGTGAAAGGCGGGATATCAAATCCAAACTCTTCTTCTTCATTTCACAGACTGAGTGCCACCAAAGAGAAAAATCTCTCACTTCTGAAATTCACAGGATGGCAGAATTGCCAGCAAGGTTTCCACTGCACATCTTAATGGGATGAAATATGTTAAGTTTGGAAAAGGGTAAGGCGAGCATGTTTGGAAAGAGAAAAATATTCCCTCTCAAAATACTAAAATCCAGGATTATTTAATGAAGCTGAATGTGGGAAGATTCAGAGAGTTCTCCTTCATACACCAGTTGAACCACGGAATTTGCTACACAAGATACACTGACGGCCACCAATCTAGGAGGTTCGAAACGTATTTTTTATTTATTTCATAAAACCTATATGCCACTTGACAGTACATAAAATAAAATCCCCCCACCTTGGGAGGACAAAACTATTGGCAAATACTAGTCATGATGGCAATGTATACATTTCCTCCGATATCAGTGGTGATATGTCTGCATATCCCTGTTGCTATAGAGTCCTATTGCACACACGTCCTGCTCGTATGATTTCCTCTCCCATCTGGTTGACCACTGGGCGAACAGGATGAGGAACTAAACTACTTTTGGCTTTATCTAGGAGGGATCTTCCTATGCTCTTGATGCATCCTGATGATAGGTTGGGGGCGGGGGTTGCATTTAGGAAGCAGCCTTCTTCCTACACATTCGCAGCTTTAAGCAAAATACAGCCAACCACTGACAGATCTCTTCCTCCGCTACTTTTTATGGTTGACGATTATTGCTGTTTCCTGCTTACCTGGAAAATGGAAATGAGGACACTTCATGACAATGTTACCTAGGAAAATATCCAAGTGCCTACCTTGAAAATATATTCCATTCTGTGGTTCTAAAATAGCGGTTGGGATATACTTCTAAAGTCTTTCCTTGCCTGTAGCTGTTTTCAGTAAGTCTAACCCCGGGTGCAGTGGAAAGGGGTGGGATGTGGGATGAGTACACACCATAAATTTAAAGCACATTATCTTCCCCCAAAAATCCTGGGTACCATATTTTGTTACGGTTGTTGGGAACTGTAGCTCTGGGAAAGGTAAGCTAGTGTTCCCAGGATTCTTCGAGGAAGTGATGTGTTTTTAATGCATAACGTATACTTAGCCCAAGGAAGCCTTCCAGGATCCATCACTAGCCCAGGAAAACCTTCATAAAGAGTTAACAAAATGTTTTTAAAAATGTGGTTTCAGGACAGCAGCAGGTTCATTCACTGTAGCTTTCCTGAAGAGAAACAACTGATAAGGTTTACAGTTTATCTGCTGATAAAATTGAATTAATTTGAATTAATGTCTTCATTTTATTATCTACTGTGCCCTTGAAACTTTGCAGCATTTGCTTACTAGATCCTCAATCGTATTATAGTTTTTTTGGAACTCAGTAGAACTTACTTCTTAATAGACATGCAAACGATTACACTGTTAGAAGAAATAGGTTTAAAAATGCACATTGGCAGAAAGATGAAATACATTTTTATATGCAAAAATTCATTTATTTAAAAAAATTATAAACCACAATAAAAAGGCTTTCCAAGCGGAGTACAAGTAAAATTATAGATAAAACATTAAATTACAATAAAATGCATTAAACATTAGCACAAATGTATTCTATTCTGACTTCCCTGCAATTTACCATGCTAATATAAAATTTCAGCAAGACCCTTCAATCTAAGGTTGTGACTCTAAGTACATTTATTTGAAAAATTTCCACTGAGAAGAGTATGAAATTACAGGATTGAATACATCTAAAGCTGCAATCTTATGCACATTTACAGCAAATCAAGCCAGTCCCACTTAGCACAGTGAAGAAGAAGAGTTTGGATTTGATATCCCGCCTTTCACTGCCTTTAAGGAGTCTCAAAGCGGCTAGCAACCTCCTTTCCCGTCCTCCCCCACAATAAACACTCTGTGAGGTGAGTGGGGCTGAGAGACTTCAAAGAAGTGTGACTAGCCCAAGGTCACCCAGCAGCTGCATGTGGAGGAGCGGAGACGCAAACCCGGTTCCCCAGATTACGAGACTACCGCTCTTAACCACTACACCACACTGGCGCTCAGTGGAACTTACCTCGGAGTAAACATGTAGATAGTTGTGCAATTAGTGTATTTATATAGCTTTTTCCATTGTGCATTAAGTTCAAATACATCATTACATTAAACCTTACAACAGCTACCAGGATAGGCATGTAGTATGAGCCCTTTTCTAAATGGAAGGTTAATGCCAATGAATAAGATCTTGTCTTAACAGATAAGTTCATACCTAAGAACTGGACTCAAAGGTTCCAGTTAGTAGCACACATGTTTAACCACTACCCCTATTTCAGTAGCCTGCAAGAGCTCATACCACAATAAACCAAGATACCATCACAATTTTTGACTTTCATGAAGACTCCAGTTTCCCACTTAGATGCATTTATAGTCTCCAGCTAATTATTTGACCACCTCAATGAGTTTTTCCCCAATATGCCATAATCATTATTTTCCTCATTTCCTGGAGGAAAAACGTGTTCAGTTTTCAGAGGTGTTTGAGACAGGGAGTTTTGCTTGCCTTTGTGTGGGAGAAATTACTGGCAGGAAATTAAGCTAAACGAATTAGTTTTGCCCTCTATAGAGAGGTCTGTAATGTTTCCCATCTCACTGCCTTGTCTCAATCCAGCTTTCTGTCAATGTCCACTCCTTTGTACTCAGAAACCTTTATACTGGTTGACATTTAACTATTCCGGAGGACGACAGCTGTTGTGGCTACTGAAGGAGATAATAATTGAAAAGAGACAGATTTTTTGATAGCTGAAGATTATTTGTTGCCATTGCTTTAAGAGTACCAGCACAAAAACCTTTGATTACAGCTCCCAAATTGAAAGGGGAATCTGTAAAGAGAAAGGATAAAGATGTCATATTGAACATTATCCAAACTATTAAATGGATTCCTTATTTCACCAAAATGGCCAAAATCTCCCCCAGCAAGAATGGCACAGAATACCAGATATACAGTAGTTATTAAAATATATAGACTATTTTATCCTAAGGACTCAAGAGTACAATAGCTCTTCCTACTTCCTGCCAGAAGCATCTACATTTGTTCTTCTGTCAGATGGAGAGACCACAAACACTTCAGAAAGAAAACTCAGAATGCAAGTGTTGACAAAGTTAACATGACTACAAGTTATGAATGCCCTGCAGAGGTCAGTTAGCTGTTCATGTGGAACACCGCATTGCAATTAGTCAAAAAAGGATTTCTACTGGTGTGAAAGAATCATGCCAACAATGCAGTGATCCATCCATACATGAATGGGTTTAGAAATTCTGGGGCACCCAGAGGCCTCATAACAGCCACAATGGGTGGGTCAGCTCAAAGACCTGATGAGATTTCGGATGCCGAGTAGAAGCTAACTGAGCAAAACTCAGTAATCAAGACAACCAGCACTTTTGTTATACAGTGGTACCTCGGGTTAAGTACTTAATTCGGTCTGGAGGTCTGTTCTTAACCTGAAACTGTTCTTAACCTGAAGCACCACTTTAGCTAATGGGGCCTCCCGCTGCTGCCGTGCCGCCAGAGCACGATTTCTGTTCTCATCCTGAAGCAAAGTTCCTAACCCGAGGTAATATTTCTGGGTTAGCGGAGTCTGTAACCTGAAGCATCTGTAACCAGAGGTACCACTGTATTCCAAAATGCTAAACAAAAGCCTATGGTTGCATTTCTATACAGTTACCACTTAACTCAAAGGAATTTACTCTGAGTGGGCATGTATAGGACTAAGCTATAAATCCAGAACTGTTAAAAACCAATACAGGATATGCAAGTGGAGAGACCCAGGTTTTGTTTTGACTTGTCTGCTGGCTGTTTATGTGCAATTCTTGCGAAGTGCTTCTCAGGGAGAAAACACTTGAGCAACACCTCCAGAGACACTGCAGATTAGATACCACTCCCTTGTCTGTCAATCCTCCTGCGCTATGGAAAAGCACAAGGTTCTTAAAGGCATTATTAGTGTGTTATCTGAAAATCGTGAGGAGAGTTCAGCAGTCTGTTTTAGAAAAGGTGGTGGTTGCGAGGGTGCGAGGTTTGAGTTTCTGAGATCAGTAAAGACGCAAATCACATTTTCTGAAGACCTCCATAGATGGATGGGCTCAGAAGGCAGTCCCCAAATACTTTCATATAGGGAGAAGGTCCACCGTGTGCGCATGTATGTGTGTGGGGGGGTGACTTTCCAGTTTCGGGGTGGGGAGAAGGAAGAGAAGCAGGATCGGGGCGAGCGGCCTCCTCCTTCCTCGCCCCCCGCGTCTTCCCAGCGCCGCGTGCCGCTCGAACGCTGAGCAAGGCCTCATTGTGACGCCTCAATGGTTGCCCCTTTGCGAGCGCCTCCGCGCGGCGGGCTCGGCTGAGGGCAAAGGCCGCGGCGGGCGCTGCAGAAAATGGGGTTCTGCAAGGCCGAGGGCACGGGGAAGCTCGTCCTCCGGGTGGGCCTGCTCCTGACGCTGCTGGCCAGCGAGCCCACGGGCGCCTTCAACGACACCATCTCGGTCGACGTGGCCTTGTCGGAGCCGCTGCTGCATCTGGAGGAATCAGGTGAGCGGCGAGAGGCTCACCCACGTCCGGAGCCTGTCGAGCCCGTGGAGGGCGGCCTGCAGAGAGGCGCCCTTTCCCACCAGCGAGAGCTTCCCTCGGCTCTGTTCGAAGCCCAGTCGGCGGCTGCGAAGGGCAGCCTTTGCACTTCCGCTGTCTTCATTGTGCAAACGGGCCTTTGGCAATTTTCCAGGCGAAAGCGCACCCCTAAGGCAACAGCCCCGCGGCGAGGCTGCTGCTGCTGCTGCTTCTAGCTGCCTCCTCCTCCTCTCTTTTCCCCGGGCCAAGTTCCAGCCTCAGAGGCTCTCCGGCGCTTCCTTTTCGCTCGCTGCGCCGCCCGGCTGCTGCTCTTTGCAGGTCCCGGCAAGTTCCTTCCCATTTCTCCCCTTGAGAAGCTGGAACGATGTTAGGTCAAAGCGAAGGTGTTTCGCGTGTGAAGCCAGCTGTTTGCCAGGCTGAATGAGAGTCGCGGGTTTTTTGTTTTTTGAAAAGTCAATGCTTAATCATCCCTCCCTGGGATGCGAGATCCACCTGGCGTCTTTTATGTCACGAATTGGATGCGCTGTCAGTGCGACATCGTTGTGCAAGGACTAGCTTTCCAAAAGTGGACCATCCTTCCAAGACTGTGACTGTGTACATACTACTCCCGGCCCATTCTGAGAACAGGATGGTAGACTAGATGGGCCATTGGCCTGATCCAGGAGGCTCTTACTACGTTTTTAACTCTCCGATGATGATTGTTCATGTGTAAAACTCTTTACATAACTTTTTTCCCACTAGATGTTAGGCTGCAGTTCTATACACACTTACCCGGAAGTCTGTGCCATTAAACATAATAGGATTTACTTCTGAGTAAACATGCATAGGCTTGTACAGTGGCACCTCGGTTTTAGAACATCTCCGTTGACAAACAGGTTTTTGAATGTTGTAAACCTGGAAATAAATGCTTCAGTTTTCGAACACACCTTGGAAGTCGAACATGCAATGTGGCTTCCGCTGTGTGCAAGATCCTGAAGCCTATCTGCCAGCTATTGAGTTTCAGTTTTTGAACGTTTCAGAACTTGAACAGACTTCTGGAATAGATTACGTTCGAAAACTGAGGTACCACTGTATTATTGTAACATAGCTTTGATTTGGCAAGCTGAAAAGTAATGCATCCTGCAGTATAATAATGATCTCTACTACATATTTACAATGTGATTCACCAGTCACTGAAATAAAGATAATGTTGTGCTTTTCAATTTCCCTGCTGGACTATATCAAAAGAATAAATTATCATGTAGGGATGTACACCCTATTTCTCAAAATCAGTTAATATTTAAATAATGAGATGTGTCCAGCTTGATTTGTTTTAGTATAATTTATTGCTCCAGAAATCCTGGTTTCTTTCCCATTGCTCCACTGAATGAGAAAATGTTATGCTTCAGGTGAAAAGCACTGGGGAAGAATTTCATAACTACAGGTGGGTGAGAGTCACCCAATGAACCCTGTCAATGGAAGTCTTGCACAAGGGCTTCGGCTTGCACAGTGGGGCTTCCCCCCTCCTGCCCCGTCATTCTTCCTGCACCTGCCAAAATTTGCTCTGAGGGGGTTAGGAGAACCTCCAGAACCTCAAAGGGGGGAAGGGATCTTTCCACCTCTCAAGCTGACATGCTTGTGCAGACAGAACACTTGCAATACCATAATGTTGAATTCCACCCTATATTTTCGTATACTTAACTTACTTCTGTAACCTGCTTTTTGTAACTTGATATCTTTTTCAGAAGCAAATCTGACACAACCCAAGGAAGTAGAATTTGGAGAATGCACGGTTACATGTGGTAAGCAGAAAAGCAGATGGATAAAACATAGTATAATTGGGTGGGTTTTGGTTTTTAAAAAAACTTTTTAGGAACAATATACTAACATTAGCTGTTGAACCATTGTAATTTGCATGCCCTCGTTCACCTTCCATTGATTTCAGTTGTTGATAACTATAATTAACAAAAACAATCCAGTTGATTGTCATTATAAATTTAGGTCAGATCTGTTGTTTTATTAATTTCACAGCCTGCAGGCTCTTTTTTTAAAAAAACAGCTCCTTTTGTTTATGGAGCTGCCTTCACCAGAGTAACAATTTTCTCTATTTGTGAACATCTGTGAAACGTTCAGAAGCTGAAAGACCTCCTGATGCATCTCACAGATGTCTTCCCACATACAATATTTCCAGTCCTATAAAGCAAATGGCTTCTCTGCAATAGTGTATGCTGTATTCATCATGCAGCTTATTAGTTATGCTAAAGGTAGCTGAGGTCTCAAAAATGAGTGGAAAGAGTGATCTCCAATAGGGTAACCATTTTCTAGTCGAATATGCCTGTGTTCATGCAGAGCAAATAAAAATAGGATAATTGTTGCATATCTTACAATGGCTCAGTTTCTCAGGTAGTTCGCAAGAGAAACAAATGTTCATAAACCTGATGGTTACGCCTTTGTCATCAGAAAGGAAATGTTTACTTCCCCCATCAGTGCAGCATATTTTTGTTATTTTGTGCCAGTAAACATTTTTAATATTATTCTTATGTTCTTTGTTCCAGTTAATACTTTTTTTTAGCGCAGTTTGCATCCCTTCCCTATTCAAAATTTGAAAAATTTGCAGAATGCTCTCCATTCTGGCAATGTTTCCATACTTTAAGTTACCCACTCCATATATTCACAGGGTTCTTTTAATTATAAATGTAACATTTAAAAAAGAAATATGAACAGTTGGTGTTATAATGAAAGAGTTGCATTCACTGATTGTGTCACTCTCATTTAGAGTGTTTTTTAATTTTATTTTAAGGTAGCCACATCTATAATTTGGTCTATAGCAGAGAGGCTACATTGCTGTCCATTCCCCCAAATCTCAGCAAATCCATGTTTCTTTAATACTGCCCCCCCCTGAAATGTGTAGAAGCCTCTGTTTCATTGCTTTTCCCACTTCCTTTTTTAAAAATATAAATGTTTTATACTATGCTGTTGTTTATATTTTATATAGTATCTTAAAGCACTTTGTACTTGTCATGCTTTTCTTCATGACAATCTTGTCAGATAGATTTGTGCAATTCCCATTTTTACCTGATCAGGAAAGCAACATGATCAACTTGAATTACAACTCGTGTCTCCCTGCTGAAATCCCAAAATCTGGGCTCATCCATACTGATGTCTAATTTGGGTAATAAGCTTCCTGTACAACATTAATTATTCATTGTCCATGTGACATTCTCTACCAAATCCCACACCATACCAGGGATGCTTCAAAAAGAAGAAGGAGTGAAAAAATCCAGATTTATGGTAGGAAAAGTGGAGGAGAATGTCCTAAAGACAACAGAGAATTAATGGAAGTACATTATCTACATTAAAGAACAGTATGGACGAGCCCTCCATTCAGCTCAACTAAACTTTTACTTTTTCTTATTCATTATTTCATCTTTTTTTTACTATGTAGCTGCAAGTTGAACCATTTTTAAATTATCTTCCAGCCATCAATTGTTCTAAATCCTTTTGGCTATGCTTTCTTTCTTCTCAATTTAGCACCTTAACTTAATTGAATTAACATAGTTCTTCATTAACTTCTTCGTTATTATTGATAAAGCTGTCAGATTAGATGTGGTCTAATGCCACTTAACTACATGCCTCATTAAAGCCCCAACCCCACCCCCAAAGGTTGACTTGTTAATACCATTTCACATCCAACCTTCATTGCAAATTACATTGCTAGTTTGAGGGAATTTGAATGAATATCTCAATGGCCATGTTCATTAAAGTCAATAAACCCAAGGATCATGTCTTATATCTCTCCAGCACATGTGAGGAGGAGCAAAGCTTGTGCATGGTAAGCCACATTTAATGGCTTGTCATGACGTTCAGATGCGTCCAATGAGAAAATTAGCAGGATGGAGGTAAAACTATCCAACTTGCCAGGCAATAAAAGGAGAAAAAGTAACCAAATAGTGAAACACCAAAGGAACTTGAGATCTTCTGAAACAACCTTCTTAGGACTTGAAATTTAAATTTAGCCTACACAAAGTTTGTTGCCCCTGGCCCATATTTGCTTCATGCATCCATGGTTTCACTATATGAACTCAGAATCTGGCATCTCATACAAGATCTAGCCACCTAGAAAATTGATCTAAGTTTATTCCCTGCTCTCTACCCCTGAAGACAAAACCAGGAAAAAGGCTTAGCCAGGGCTATTTTCTCACTTTGAATGCACTTCTCTTATGGATTTGCATCTTGGTCGTGCAAGTGTATCTGAAAATATTTTGTAAATATATGACAACTCCAAATTTATTATTCAGGTAGCTGCAGTTAAGGCAACTTTCCTATTGCATTGGCGTAGCATGGGGGGGGCACAAGGGCGGTTGCCTCAAGTGCAAAATTCTTCAGGGTGCAAAATTTCAACACCCAGTGCTGCCTTAATACAGCTGCACCCGTTGCTGGGCTCCATTGAAAACGGCTTCTCCATGCAAACCAGGAAATGACCTCTCCAGACAACAGTACAACTCATCTTTTTTTATCTCTGTGAATATGATCTCCTGGGTGATATGAATACCGTTAGGCAGTTGAATGCGCATGCGTACTCCATCCAAGTACTCCACTTTGCCCTGGGCCCTGGCAACCCACACTACACCACTGCCCTGTGGTGTCAGTTACAGAGGATTTTCACAATTTGAGCTAAGAAGCAAAAAGTCCTCCCTAGTCAAAGTCTAGTGCTCCTAGTCCCACCATGCTTTATTCCAAATCTGATGAAGCCATCTTTCTGCAATCACAATTCAATCCCTAGGATTGTACTGTTACCCAGAAGTTTGTATCTTCCTGTTTTCAAGGGAATTTGGATAGTGGAAGTAAAAGGAATCGTGAACAGCTCAGAGATTGGAGTTGGGGTTAAGAGTGATTGGTGGCCCAATAAAAGGAGACTGTCAACTCTCTCTCTCTCACACACACACACTGTCCATTTGTACATCCCTGTTTCAGGACTAAAAGAGAAGGCGTGTCCATTGTTTTCCTTTGTTATAGGTATCTCCAGTATCACCCATTATACACCCATTATGTGAGTTTTTTAAAAATCTCTCTCCCAAACAAGAAAAATGTCTTTAATAAAAATGTCAGTTCATTGCTATATACACCTCTGTTTTCTTAACCTTTGAAATGAAAAATTCTCAGCAGCTTAGCATGATTCCCGTTTTGCAACATTTCCAGTAAGTGTTGTTCGTTCCGTCTGCCACTTGAGGTAATGTTACATGTCATATAAGAAATATTACAAAATATATCAGGTTTTCTAAGCATTTAGGGATGCAAAATACCTCACCACAAGGTTGTTGTTTTTTCATATGCATAGGTTGTATTCTGCTTAGGTCACAAAAGGTTTTTTCCCCCATCTCCTCCATTCCTTATTCAATAAACAAAATATTTCTATAACGGCTGGCAATCTATTCTGTATTTACTGGGACTAAACATACTATTCTCTCCTCCCTCGCATGCCATGCCATTTGAATGAGCTGGGTACACAGTGTTTGGCAGAAGGAAAAAAGAGAAAAGCAAAGAAACACAGCACTTGTGTTGAATATGTTTGTGTTTTTGAAAATAACATGAAGTTCCCAAGTGAAATGTTGATGTCTGAGATCTGCAATTCTTATCTAATCTTAATTACATATAGGTAGTTCTTTTCCCTGTAGGCTGCAACCCTCCACACACTCACTAGGAATTAAGTGCCCTTTAATTCAGTGGGATTTCTTCCTGAATAAACCTGATAGGTGGAAGTTATGCAGTGCAATCTCTTTTATTATCATTAAAAAACTTGGATAATTTAAAACTGCTTAAAATGGAATATAGCATTAACATGTGGCTACAGTAACAATCAGAATTGAGCTCGCCTCAGAAAGCTTTGATTATGTTGATGAATCCACCAATTAAAGCTAGCACCAAGGTGAGATCAATGTGACATCAGATTTCCTTAATTTGCAAGAGTACTTACCCTCCTTCCTGAGAAGCCCAAATCCTGCAAGGTATCCAGCACTGTAATTTTCCATTGGTATCCATAAGAGTTAAGGATGCTCAGCACCTGATCGGAATGAGCTCATCAGAGCAAAAATGCTCCAAGCACCAGATGGTTGAGGCTTTGAAAGGCCAGGTTCACAGAGGCTGAAAGCTAGCGTTGATATTTAAATTTTAATTAACTTGTTTGTTTTTAGCAATGCATTAAAATGAAAGCGCATATAAAATTCAACTGAAAGGAGAAAGTTTTTACCTTGTGGAATGGATGGGTTACCATCATCTAAATAGACAATAGTCTCAGACACAAATGGGTGGTATCTTCTAAATTTTGGTTATAAAGAAGACAACTGCTTTTCTGAAGGCCTTTGACAGAGAGTGTTTTGATTTTAGAAGGTGAACTTAAAGGAGTATCTGCCACAGAGAAAGAGAAAGAAACCAAAACACAAACAGACATGTAATGCTAACTTTTTCATCTTGCTCAAAGGTATTGGCATTCGAGAAGTTATATTAACCAATGGATGCCCTGGAGGTGAAACTAAGTGTATTGTTCGTGTTGAAGAGTGCAGAGGACCAGCAGATTGTGGATGTGAGTAATGATGTAATGATACAGTTATTCCCAGTTAGCTTCTGTGAATATTCATGCATCATTTCCAAAATTTATTCTGAGGTGGTTTAAAAGTGACATGTCCTGTATTGCTTCTTAATTAATAGCAGGTTTAAACATAAAAGCCAGTAACATGAAATTTATAATGATTAAATGATAATTCCTCTAACCACAGTCTGTTAGTGGAGTTGTTCGTAGTATTTTGAGGTGTACAATAATGTTTAAGTATTGGTACAAAGTGACTTTTAAAACTATGTTCTGCAGGGGGTAAACCAATTTCTGAAAGTCTTGCTAGTGTGAAGATACCGTGTATTTTTGTACCTCCAGAAAATCGATTTCAATATATTTGGAAAATGTTGATTCCGGACCAGGTAAGTAATCTAGTTCCATCCTGTGCAATGTATACTGAACTGATTTTATTTCTAACGATTCCACATAAACTTAGGCTTCCTAGAGTGTATTTATTTGCGTATAATATTGTAGATTTATAGATGTTAGAATTTAATTAAGGTTTGGGGGTGTCAAAGCTAATTTATTTGGAGGAAATAGCCAGAGCCTAGTGTGTATTTTCAGGCATTGCAAGGGGTGTGATAGACCCACCGATAAGCTTGTTCCTGGGACATTCCTATTGGACATTGTAATCCTAGTCCAATCAGCAAATGTTAATGAAGTCAGGCAAACTTTTTTGTGAGGTGACCATCTTTAGCTATAAGGTGTTCAAAGGAAATAGGTGTTAGAAAGGGAATTTATGGAGTCTTCCTCTGTAGATAAACAGAGCTTAATTTAGGGAAGGGGTTGGCAGTGATGTAACCAGGAAGCAGAGAGGGGCAGCTAAGCTGATATGTGCCCTGCAGAGCAGGAGAGGCTGCAGAGGAAGGATGCTGATTCTACTATGGAATAAGCTGGCATGTTTTAGAGTTCTGCTGCGAGCCCCTTCATTGAAGCTTCAGGTTGTGTATACGTGTAAATAAACCATATATCATAAAGACACTGTAGCCTCCATTGTGCCTCATTGCCAAAAGAAACACAAACCCTGGTTTAGTGCCAAGACCCCTGGAATCTTGTGCACTGTTCATTAGAGACTGAGGTGGCGTGGAACAATATTAATAGTTACTGGATCTCACCTTATGCCAGTGACTCTTGCATGACCACGTGCTATTTTTTTTCTTCCACACTTGTATACCAATGTAAACATACATCCAAAAGACACATTGGTATCTTTAATCTGGAGT
Source organism: Podarcis raffonei (assembly GCF_027172205.1). NCBI lineage: Eukaryota > Metazoa > Chordata > Lepidosauria > Squamata > Lacertidae > Podarcis > Podarcis raffonei. Next base: position 44,849,807 of record NC_070604.1, read on the forward strand.
TGTAGTATGCTACGAAAGAACAGCAGCTCCTGAAAAAGGGAATGAGATGACAAGTCAGGGTCTAGAGTACTTGAATACATGATTTAAAGCAAAGATAGTCAAATAAGTGTGTTGTGCATTTAGAGGACAGCAGAAATGATTATGTTAAAGCTGTAGAAAAGGCAAGGATGAGAGAAGATTGGGTGAGGAAAAGAAGTATGTCAGAGGTATGGCAAGTTCTATACGTATAAGCTATTGCCACATAAGGAAATGGGAGGGAATAGAGTCCAAGCAAAATGAGAAAACAGTCCAAAATCTAAATTGCACATTTCCTGAAGTGGAATGAGTAGCTTCTTGGAAAGTTAAGTAAAAGAGAGAAGAGACTGAGTTGGAGATATGAGATTATAGCACATGTATTGCCTCTCTCAAGGTGGGGTGTGTGGGTTTGGGTGCGCACACTCTCAGCAGTCTGCCATAAATGAGGCCATTGTTGTCTTATTCACAAACCCAGGTATCAGTAGTGGGTGATGTGGTGTGGCAGCAGTGCTCACCTGACCTTCTGGCAGCTGAGTCACTCCTGCTTAGTAAGACATATCCAGAAGAGCAAACATGAACACACACAAAGACAGTGACAGCATAACTGGCTCTTTTGCAATACGTGACAAGTTACACCATATGCATCCATATACCCTCAGAATTTGTCATCTACTTTAGAGGAGAAATACATGATACACAAGTGTGTATCAAAAGGTGTGTGACAAACCAAACCTTAATTTTTACTTTGTTGTACTCCTCATCTAGGCAGCACTCTTTCCCTCCACCTTCCTTGGTCCCATTCCCTAAGGAGATGAAACTCTCCCAGTTTAACAAACACCTCTCCATATACCCACACTTCTATTGCACTACTTCCTCCATGCTGGAAATGGATAAAATTGTCCTTCCTTAATCAAATTCTGAGCCTTAACTACTCCCAGCACAGGGCATGGAAGGGGAGAGGGCATGGCAAGTTACAAGAAAGCCATTGCTTTCTGACATTTCCTAGAACAATCTGCCTATCACGTCATCATGCGATTCCTTCCTTAATTTAAAACAATATTGATGAAAGAGGCTTTCCATTTAATTGGTCCCACACAGATTTTGTGTTTTTCAGAGAAGAATTAAAAATTGTCCAAAATTTATGGGTCACCCGACATTGCCTATCCACTGAAGAACTGAAGGGGGAAATAAAAAGTTGGGGATTTCAGATAGTTTATGGTTTAGGATATATCACGAGGGATCACTGAAGCACCAAGAAAGAAAGAAAAGCCCCCCCCCCCAATGGTCACATAGTACATACCTCGTTATGAGATAATCCAACTTTGTCTTTTTTGTCACCTTTGAATTGATAGCAATCACTCATTCTTCCTAATGATTCAGCTATTCTGGAGGTACACAGAGATACCCACCCCGTTGCGTTTGAGTGCGATACAATAGAAAACGATGAATTGATTGCATCTGTAAAATATACAGTGTACACAACAGCTGGTAAGTTCATTGAAGTTCATAAATATTTAGTCAGACGTTGCTTGCGTTAAATTAATCTTTATGAGAAGATCTTCACTCTCCACTTGTAGTTTGCAAACTACAAATGGAGCAATCCGGTAAACATGTGATGTTTCTTGTACTCTGCAGGAAGCGGAGGCCGGAGGGAATAGTGTCTATGGTGCAGACTCCATTAAAATGACTGGGCAATGTGCTCACTGCCAACACTTGATGCACTGCACCCATATCAAGCAGACTGTTTTGGAAATGCAGTGTTTTAATTGAAAAACATATATGCTGATTTATTTTAAAACTTCCTTATCTGTTAATTTGTTACTGTACTGCATTAATCTGCATATCTTTTGTGCTTTCCCCCCTCACTGATTTCAAAAGACAGAAAGATCAGGCAGTTTAACAGAAGCAGCTGTTGACACCTTGTTCAATTCTCCCCAGGCCCTCTGTTGTAATCTTTCAATGCCGCAGAGTAAGAATTTAACTGATGTACTTCTTGCAGCTGTCATCTTGAATTTTACCACTCAGAGTAGATATCAGTTCCAGAGCTTCAAAGAAGCCCATCAGGATAAGAATATCATAATTTCCCCCCATTTCTCCCAAAAGAATTCTCTTCCCTATTCTATTGCAGTTAAAATACCCATGTCACTGGGTTGAGGCAGCAGTGGTTACAGGTTATAGGCGTTCCTGAAAAGGGGTTCTCTTAAAATCACCATCTTATCAACATGAAAATGATTGATATGTGTGTCTGTTTGCAAGAAAGACATGGCTACGTGGAACAGAAATCTCCTTATGAGAACACAACCATAACTGAACTTTGTGAAATGGAAAATGGCCTTCAGACTGGTAACCAAAAACTAAAAAGAATCACTACGCGATTAGATATATGTGATTGTATTGTTGCTAGAGGGATAACTTTTCTGTGGGAGCTATGCTATATGATGTCATTGTTGTTTTTATTCTGGTTTTAGGATTGTATTTCCATTTGCTGTTCCATTTGCTGGTCTTTTGTTTACCCCTTATTTGCTAATTGTAAAAATGTGTTTTTTAAAGTAAATAGCTAAAATTCAGGGCGGCCCAACTTTTCATACCAAGTGGGCTGAAAGAGTACGTTGACATGGAACCTGCGGGCTGCACAATACCTTCTCCCGCGCGTGTGTGCTATGCAAAAATCACAATGTGGGAAAAACCATGAAGCCAGGCAATGCTTCTCTCGACTCCTGCAGCTTCTGTTAACTCTGCTGGCTCAGCTCTCCCCTGCCTCCTAGAGGAGGCAGCAAATCACAAGAGCAGGCGTCAGCAAAAATCACGATGCAGGAAAAACCATGAAGCCAGCCAATGCCTCTACATGGTCAGCTTCAAAATGCATTTAATCTGGGCTGCTGTGTCTTCATGGATAGAATGTCAGCCCTCAACTGGTGAGCTGTGTCTGTTGGCTTCTTCTGATCCTTGCTCACATATTCCTGTCCTGAGCATTTGCATTGGTGCGTCAGCTTGTGAAGCTAGTGCACATCCCTGATGGTATGTGTCATTTTTCATGACCCTTCAGTGGTGTTGCCTTTGGTACAGCCCCACCCTAAACATTCGTGTGTCTGCCAAAGCAACATACATATGCATGCATATACACCCCTGCAGCAATGATTGCTGAGAGGCGTCCTTGAAATGAAGAGTTGGGAGGTGGAGAAGAAAACTGGATTATCAGAACAATCTGCTATCAGAACAGAGCTGCTTTGGGCTCTGTTCTGTTGCTAATGGTTCTTCATACCATTAGGACCCCTATAATGACATTAGCTTGGAAACTGAATCTAGGCTCAATTGTACACTCTGCAAATAGAATCTCCTTTCGGAGGAAAGAAGGCAGGAATTAATTCAAGTGATGACATCTTGCATTAAAAATTGAGGACTTCTTTAAAAAAAAAAGGAACTATAGGAGGGATCGTACCACTTTTTTCTCAGGTAGTGTGTAAATGATATAATATTGTGCCTGGTGGGAAATTTTCCTATAAGAGATTATAACTGTGTTCTTGCTCAAAATGTGTGTTGCAGCAATTTTTAGTGTAGTTTTGGAGACAACAGGGAGATGAGTGGATAGGTGTGTCAAAAGAGCAGGAAGAATCTACATGAACAATTGCTCCAGTTTCTAAGAGGGGTGTGTGTGTGTTAGGATAAAGCTGGCATAAACCAAGAGCTATCCATAAGAAGTATTTTGCACAGGATGATTTGTTTCTCATTAATGCTCTCTTAATTCCTCATCATTGGTGAGGTTCTCTGTTTGGTTTTCAGCAGAGACTTAGGCTCATAGGTCCTGGTTCTTCTCAGCAGAAATTGGAAACCCCGCCCTCCATGTCTTTTCAACTTCTTCTGGCTATTGCAAAGAAAATCACCGTAATTGTTAATGGTATTCTGCATCAGGCAACCTTTCTACGGTTGCTCTGTTCCATACTCCAGCCTATTTTGGGCCTTAGCTTACTTCTGACAAAACCAGTGACATAAGGCAGTTTATTCATGTTTTCTGATAATAGTTCTGTGTGGGAGGGAGTGTGTTGTAAGTGAAGGGGGTTATTCTCCTCCTCTTGCCATGGGAAGAGACAGCCAGACAAGATCCAGAGCGTGCTCCTTGTGCCATCACCCGTGTGAGTGAGTGAGTGAGTGTGTGTTGGCAACAACAGGGGAGGAGGTGGAGGCAGCAGCTGGCCAGTTTTCAGAAAGGACAGCGTCACCCACATGAACGTGATATCCAGTTGGCTGTGCAGAGGCAATTTTTGTAGAGTAGCTTTCATTCAGGTCATTTCCTGCGCAGGCAGGGGCTATGGCATTGCAGCACATTGCCCTGTGAAGTGCAAGCAACTTGCTCAGAATGATGCTCAAGAAAGAGCATATTCTCAGTAAACTGCTCTAAGAAGATAGCAAGAGAAGGGCCAAAGCACATGTTAAATTAGCTACCTACCTGCATCTATAAGTCTAGAGGGCCAGGGGTGGCCCTCTTTGCCACCTCCTATTATTCCAGTTCACCTTTAGCCCCTTACACTTCCAGTTTGTGTGTGTGTCTCCTACACATCCATGGCAACCTTTTTCTTATGCAAGTCAGCACCTAGTTAAGGACAAAGGCTAATATAACCCCTCCTCCCCATGCTAGCAATCTGGTTTTTAAGAAACTTAAAAGCACAGATATATATATAGAGAGAGAGAGAGAGAGAGAGAGAGAGGGAGCGTGCTATTGTAACATGTAGTTTGGCTTTAAGATCATCTTGCCTCTGAATAATGTGACACATCAAAATGTGTTTGGCAAGCCATATTGTTCTATATTTTCTGTTTTGAGCACATTGTTGTGTTGCCGCCTCCCCCTTTCTGTCTCATTTTCCTTGTGGGGCTGCAGCCGCCTCCTTTTCTATTCAGGATGGAGTTAACACCCTAAATTGAGCTTATATAGAAAACATTGGTTTGTTTCCAGTAATGCAGTCTTTCCCATGCTATCCCTCCTCTAAAGATAAAAGAATTCTAATGATTTTGGAACAAAAAGTCTGTCTTGGCATTCTGTTCCTTTTAACAGACCTGACGTCATTTGCACATGGGGGGAGTTTACTTTGAACTGTGAGAATGCAGTATTGTGAACTAGGTAGTGTTGCAAACTAGGTCATCTTGCTTGCTGGATTATTCCACGGTATTTACAGTAGTGTTTAGAAGCAAGAATTCATTATGCTACATTCTGTACTAGCAGACATTTCCTGCCTCCTGCCAGAATCTCAAGCCTTTGGAGGCCTTAAGAAAAGGATTTAGGAGAATCTCTGTGTAATATTGTATGGTTATAAATCCTAGTTCAGAAACAGAAAGGATTGTGTTCTGCTAGCACACTCGATTGTTTGTAGCAGCTTAGAAAATATATACTACAGGTGAACACTATTTTATTTGATACCTTGGTGCAGGGAGGTATTCTCACAATGAATTTTAAAAGTAAGTTTTATTTGTGAGCTGCATTTAAAATATTGGGAGGCAGGGTAAAAATCTACCAAACAAAGAAACAAACAGCATGTTCAGAAGAAGTTAAATGCAGCAACCTTCTGCCTAACTGCTCACCTGGTTGCCAGACAGCAAGGAATTCCCTGCAAGTGGGTGAGGTTGCCTCCATGCTACCTGCTTAATGAACATTAAGCCTGATTTGTTTGTGGAGAGATTAGACAGGGCCTGCTATTTAAGCAGCATTCATTCTGATCTGTTGGTGGGGAGGTTACACTACAGTTGCACCAAGCAAGCGTTTCCCCACAATTCCTGGCTCATTTCCCTATTGCTTTCCTTTATTGCAAGAGGTCTGCTAAGGAGGGGGCTTGCAGGAGGCTGGCGGAGGGATAGGTTACCCTGTCTCTTCCTCTGCATTTCCATGCTGGTCCCAGTGCAGGGGACAATTTATTCCTTATCTGCCACCCTGTTCAGTCTTTGTGCTGGCCATGGTGGAAGGGAAGCCCCTTCCTCTGCAACCTGCATGGAAACACAGTGCCACCCCTCCAGCGCTAGCTCACTTGGCAGAAGGCAATTCCCTGTCCCCCCCTCCCTGAAAGGAAATGCAGGATACTAGGGTTCTATCAGGCTAGTAACAAAAAAATAAAATAAGAGTGCATGTTAATAATATTTGTGGGCTTGTTTGCATGGTTATGGTGCAGCCGTCCTGGAGCTGTCACTTAAAAATAAAAACAGAACAGCAGTTCATAAAAGCAAGGTAAGCTGTGCATAGGAAACTAGGTTGTCCTGAGAAGGCTGGAGTGCAACTGCTCACGCTTTCTGCATGCATGTAGTTAGGCGAGCATCAACCACAGGAAGGCTTTACCTGTGATTTTTTTAAAAATGCCTTATTCTTTGCCACATTTCTTTCCACCCCATGGTGACCAACAGTGATATGTATGGCAACACGGTGGTGCTGGTTTTTAATTCACCTTCCACCAAACCAGGGCAGCTCCATTAGTAGGTGAAAATAATCATTGCTAGGTATGATGTCTGAAAGCTTCCTTGGCTGATTTATCTGGTTTCAGGAACTAAGTCATCAGCTTGTGGATACCACTTTTTCCAAGGATTGCTTTACTCAGAGGCATTATTTGGACCTACCCCTTTAAATCTTACTCTTTCAATCTGCGGCTAAATTTTATTACTTCTGATGATCAACATTTTATTTACATAAGCTATCTTAACCTTACACTCATTAGCATGTTATATAAGAGCATTTTAAAGGTCTACTGCAATATACTGTGTCTCTTTTGTAAATAGAAGTGATGTTCTAAGTTCTTGTGCTTATTTACTTGTTTAGTTCCTCCATATGTCAGTTCTTTAAAATTTCTGCTGCTGTGCTCTTAATCTTTCCTGGTGTGTTGCACTCTTTCAAACTGTGCACAGGGATGGTACATAGTAGTGATATAACAGTTTTGCTTAAGTTTATAGTGCATAATGGTCTGCCTTGTGATGCCTGCCTTTTAAAAGATGCACCTTTTGTACAATTTAGAATTGCTTTCTTACATCACAGAAAAACTTAGTGGAGATTTCTATAAAACATAACAAAGCATGTTTAAAAAGAACCCTTTTTTATTTTCATCCTTTTCAAAATTCTGTTTACCAACATTTCCATAATAACAGTTTTGCCTTTCTTTAGAATTAGAAACAAGACGGTTGAAGAAGCCAAATACAGATATAGTTTTGGTGTTTGTCCTCATAACTGGAGTTATTGTTTGTGTTGGCGTGGTCTTTGCAATAATCTTCATCATCCTTAATTGGTAGGTAAACAGTGTTAAACTGAAACAGACTTTGCAGTTGGGTAACAACGAACTGTCACATTATGGCTGCAACAAGCACCATGCCTTTTAAATCAAATTACATCACCCAAAGAATCCTGGGAGATGTAGTTTGTTAAGGGGTGCTGGGAATTGTAGTTCTGCACAGGGCAAACCAGTGTTCCCAGGATTTTTGGGGGGAAGGTCATGTGCTTTCAGTTTATGGCATTTATGTTGCAGAAGCCAAGTACAGTACTGGTCAGGAAATTGTATATGATGATGTAAGAACTCCAGAAGTTATATGCAGTACAGTACAAATATTTTGTGGAAAAGGAGGGTACTAGGGCAGACATACACTCTGGCAATGAGGCGTGAAAGCAGGCTTTCTAACGGTGCCAAGTACAAGCATCTCCATACTTTAGGTGGGAAGACAAGAACAATCCACACATAGTTGCTTGTTGTGAAATGAAATTCGTAGAAAGAGGTGCCCCACTCAAGAATCTGTCTCCCAGAGCAATTGTTTTATGTAACTTCTTTTATAAGGCTGGCCAGGGCCTTCTAGATGCAGATAAAGGGTAAAGGGACCCCTGACCATTAGGTCCAGTCGTGGCCGACTCTGGGGTTGCTGTGCTTATATCGCTTTACTGGCCGAGGGAGCCGGCGTACATCTTCCAGGTCATGTGGCCAGCATGACTAAGCCGCTTCTGGCGAACCAGAGCAGCACATGGAAACGCCGTTTACCTTCCCGCCAGAGCGTTACCTATTTATCTATTTGCACTTTGACGTGCTTTTGAACTGCTAGGTTGGCAGGAGCAGGGACCGAGCAACGGGAGCTCATCCCGTTGCGGGGATTCGAACCGCCGACCTTCTGATTGGCAAGTCCTAGGCTCTGTGGGTTAACCCACAGCGCCAACCACGTCCCTTCTAGATGCAGTTATGAATCTGGTTTAGCTGGTAACAAACAGTAAAGAACAGGTGAATCTGCAAAACTAGCAAAGGCATCATAAACAAAACCAAACCCTGAGGAGACCTTTAAAGGGGAAGAGGAACTGTTCCAGATACAGGAAGCATCATGGCAGATTGCAAGCAGAAAAATGGAAGAAATGAATAAAGGAAGCTGCTGGTGGGGAAATTGGCTCATGAGGCATAGAAAGGGTGAGAAGTAGAATAGGAGGAGACGAGAGAAGAGAGCATTAGAAGTGGAGAGGTCAAGAGTTGAAATGCCAGTACTGTATTTAGAGTGACATTCGAAGAATGGTTGAAAAGCATTGCATTCATTTTAATGTGATAAGGTTTGTGCTATAGTATGCTGTCCGTTTGGCTGAAGACTGAAAGTAGCTTTTTTAGAGAGATAAAGGGGAAAGATGATGCTTGCATGGCTCAGTCTTAGGTGGACCAATTGTCCGATCCAGGGCTTGTCCCCAATTCTTCTTGTCCTACTGCTTGCAACCCCTGCTCATCGAAAACCACTATTGAGTGCTCAGTCAGAGCAAACAGCTATTTAGGTTTTCTCCAGATTGATGTTTGCTCTGATTTAGCACTAAAAAGTGGGGTTTTCCTGGGAAAGGAGCAGGGCGAGGGGGAAACCACTGAGACCCCCGCATGGGACAAGTGTGGATGAGCCCTTGGTATAAGGCAGCTTCATCTGTTCCATTGCTCATGGTGCATACACTCCTCTGGTGAACAAGGTTTAAAGGTAGAACCGTTTTCTGACCAGAAGTCCAGAACAGGGCAGAAGAAAAGCTTGTGTACACCATTGGAAGTGATGCAACCCTTAACCATAGCTGTCAACTTTTCCCTTTTCTTGCGAGGAATCCTATTTGGAATAAGGGAATTTCCCTTACAAAAAGGGAAACGTTGACAGCTATGCCCTTAACCTTTATTCAAGACTTTTTTTAAAAAGTATTTTCTGTCTCTAGCCTGCTTTTTAAAAATGACACAAAGACAGGTGGCGTTTGTCTTACGATCTGGTTGCGGCTTATCTTTTAGGGCTGCTGTCAAAATGTTCTGGCAAACAAAAGTTTGGCGAAGCAGAGAGGAGCCAAGCTCAAGTTCATTGAGGACGTCATCGGGGCAGTTCACCGCAGTAGACCAGATGTCGCAACTAGACAACAATGCAGGAGAACCGGTTTCTACTTACCAGGAGTGGACTGGACCAACAAGAGGCAGTGAAGGAGGAGGGGGAGGAGGAGAAGGAGGAGATGCAGACAAGGGGAATTACTAGAAAAGAGAGATTATTTTATAAAAGGGAGAGATTAAAGTATGCTCGATTTATTAAGAGTACCAGGTCTGAGAAGTGCTTTTTGCCGCTCTGATTAAGCTTGGTTGTGAACATTGAGACAGTAGTGGGAAACAGCATCAACCAGACTTAAGGACTGATTTCTGCTGTCAAGATTAGTCTGGTTCATCAGGAGCCTCTGCCTTTCTGAGCTGTTGAAAAGCCAAAGTGAGATGTTTTCGCATACCCAAACTCGCACAATAAAATACATTGGCACTCCAGTTCTTCATATCTATGCTGGTGTATCTGTCTGTGACATAGTTCATGCTTGGTGAGATGGTGATAGTGGAATTAGGCTAGAGCCCCAAACCCTGATCCACACTGGTAGAGGGGGTTAAGATCCAGAAGACGTCTCCACCTGCTGGCCTTGAAAGTATGGCGCAAGCAATGCTCTGAGATGGGGTCTCTGTGCTGTGCCATCCTGGCTGGGGTGGGGAGCAGGGTTTCAGAGGGCTCCACCATTCCTTACTGCCCCCCTTGCTTCCTGGCCAGACTGAAGATCACTCTGTTATTGACTGATACTCCAATAAATTTCATGCTGGCACAGGTGCATGCAGACCATAATCAAGCACAGGTCTTTGCACCTTTTAAGCCCATTAAAATCAATGGGTCTAAATGTCATATATATTTACAATTTTCAGTTATACATTTTCCACAATAAAATATCCAATAAGATAGTACATTCATTGACTTCTCCTCCTTCCATTGTTCTTTTAATTTCCCCATTATTACTTCATATTCTGTTCCAACCATCTAATTCCCCCCCTTTACATATTACCTCTACTTACTGTAGGTCAGGCACCCCCAAACTCAGCCCTCCAGCTGTTTTGGGACTACAATTCCCATAATCCCTGACCACTGGTCCTGTTAGCTAGGGATGCTGGGAGTTGTAGTCCCAAAACATCTGAAGGGCCGAGTTTGGGGGTGCCTGCTGTAGGTTATACTGTTGAATTTACCTTAATCCTGCTAACTTTTTCACTTGTTTACAGTTATTTTCCAGATACTCCACAAATATTTTCCATTCCTCTCTATGAACTCTATCTTGTTGTTCTCTTATTCTGCTTTAGACCTGCTAACTGCATACCCCATCCTTTTAAGATGCCATTCTGCCTTTGGGACCTCTCCCACCCTCCATTTTTGGGCTAACAAAATCCGAGCTGCTGTAGTTGAATACATACTTTTTTCTGGCCCCTGGGAACTTCTGTCTGCACTATTCCTAGAAGAAATGCCTCTGGGTTTTTTTTGGGGGGGGGTGTTCTTTAAAAAAAAATTCATCTCATTCTAAATCATTTCCCAATAATCCTTATCTATTATTCATGTCCACCACATATGATAAAACATTCCTTCTGCTTCTTTATATTTCCAGCACATACCTAATTCAGATTTGTACATATTCTCTAATTCACTCGGCGTTGGGTACCATCTATATATCATTTTCATGTAATTTCCCTTCACAATGGGTCTAAATTTCAGTTGGAATACAGCGCTGATGTTTAGCAGCCTACACAAAGTACATTTCATATCATGTCACTTGTCCTGTCATCAACCTTCCTTACTTTCCTGAAATGTTAAAACCTCAGGGAAGTCTGAGTACCATAACTTTGGTTACTGCAGAAGAGGGAGCAATGTTACACGTTTGCAAATTGAGACAAAAAGATTTGTGCTTGAAAATGACTGTGTAGGGGAAAGGAAATAAACCTTGTATTCTCAATTTCCTTTAATAAATTCCCTTTTCTGGCACCACATTTTTATAGATCAAGTTGAGCCCCATTTTGAATTCATGGCTGCAGAACTGTTAAATAGTAAAACTATATCACATATTTTCAGTTTTATAGAAAGCAAAACTTCCAGGGGGAGGGAGGGAGAGAATAGGCTGTTGAAAGTAGCAACCGTTGACATTTAATGGGGACTCAGAGTAGCTCCAGCATTAACAGCTGTGCTGGAAATTTTATAAAAGAGTTTATGCCAAATACACAAAAGTATAGACAGAACTGGTTTTCAGTAACCAGAAAGCTCATTATTAAACGTTTGTTCATTTTTTAAAAAGGGAGCTCATCGAAGGAAAAACACATAAGGTTTATTTCCAAAGTTCAGATATTTGTGCAGATGTTCTAATTGCACCCCCTGCGTCTCTTTAAAAGAGCTTATCAACATTTTTCATAATTGTATGTTTTTGGTTTCTTTTTAAAGAGAAAAAGAAAAGAAAAATGAATACTAACCATTACTTCTCATAGAACTCTGCACTTAAAACTGGCAACTATTTGAATCACTGAGATGGGCAATGCTTTATTGTGTTATTGAGGAAAAGCATCCTAAAATCTAAAGAGAAAATGTAGATAAGAAAACAGCCCAGAATACAATGGTGGCAGCGCTGTCCGCTGCTCCATTAGTCAAGGCCAAAGCTTTTTATTTCACTTGCTGTTCAATGTCAATGCAATTTTCTATAATATTTTATCTTGTTAAATGTTTGTGGTTGAAGGAGAACTGTGCACTAAAATAATTAAAATGGCAAATATACAAATTATGAATCCATTTTGTACAAATTTCCTGATATTAATAGGCTGCTGAACTTCGTATTTGCAAACTCTGACAAATGTACAGAAGGTCATCGTAACTTTTGAAAAGGGAAATGAAGGATGGGGGTGGGGGGGCTGATGGGGCTTGTAGCCCAAAATATCTAAAGGGCCCAATATTGTAGAAGGGTGTTTTATGCCAACTCACACACCCCTCCGCAAAAAAAATATACTTTAATAGAAATAGCATTTGTTTCGTTTTGCTTTTTAAGAACTGCTAACGATTCAAAAGCACAAAACACCCCTCAGGTTCTTGTTGTGAAATCCCACAGTTTGTAAATGTGTGTATATGGATGATTATACACCACATGATGGAAACACACATAGAACACACCTTATCTTTTTTCTTATTAAAATACTTATAAATATACTTCACCTATACAGATACCAGGGCAGGTAAAACACATGTTTTTTGTTTTTTTAAACAAACCATATATATGCTAGGCCAGGGGTGCTTTACTGTTTTGATCCAATTCTGACAGAATAAAGCACTTGAACAATAAAGCCAGTGCGTTATGTCTATAGCATGCTACTATTGGGAAACCCTAGTTTAGCCATTCTCCATTTCCAGTGCCAATTAAACAATGATAATTACCAGGATCAGGGCCAGACATATCGTGAAGTAGAGTGAGGCTGCCATCCCAGCAGCTCATAAGGGAACCAATTAAGTTGTTTTGTTTGTTTATAATACAACAGGTGCTTGTGGGATTTTCACCTCACCTTGACCCAAGATGCTATTCATTTTGACCGAAGACGGGGCAACCTCAGGCAACAAAATATCTTGGGCTAGCCCAACTGCAGCCCACCTGCCCTGCATTGACCCACCTGTGTAATCTTATTTGGATTGACATAATCTTATTGGGCTGACAAGGTTATAAGGGCAACTGAGCAGACCCTGTGATCTGTATAACTGCCTTCCAGATAAGGATATAATCTTTCCAGTTGTGAATTGCAGACCCCATCCGAACTTGCACATATCAGTGTAGATTCTTGATCATTCCCTGTTTCTTGGGAGGAGGGAAGTGGGACGATCTTTTTGAAATTCACAGCTTGTCTGTATACGATCTGCTCTCTTTCTCAGGAAATTGAGGAAATATTAAAATATTTTTAAGTTCATAATGTATGAGCCAGTTTCACTAAAAGTGTGATCTAATGGCATAAGTGATGGAAATAATTTTTTTCCTTGACAGTTTTTATGCATTCCTAGCTTAAAATGAAATCTTAATGATGAATCCGAAAGATTTTCATTATATTTTATTACTTCATTTAGTGAAAGACATTTAACAAAATACTAAGGAATAAACCAGGGGAGGGGTGTTCCCCTGTGGTGCCTTGCGCCATTGATTTCTTTCCAAAAAGACAGTTTTAAAAACCACATGCTCCATAAAATGAAGGAAAGTTACAGTTGGAAGCAGATCTCATTTTGTATTATTAGTGGTGATATTTTCTCCAGTGTGATTAAGATTCAGGGAGCATTTCCTTTGTAAATCAAGGAATAGTTTCAGCTAAATGTTTAATGAAATTTGCAGTATTCTGTGTTGCCTGTGCAATTAATTAGTGCTATGAATAATAGGAAGTCAGAATCTCACTTACTTAAAAATAAAATCTAGATTTCCAGAATAACTGACAATTGCTGCATTTGTTTTTCTGTAATAGTGAAATTGTAGACATATCTCTTCAGAAGTGAAGTCCTACTTATCCCCAGGTAAGTATATAAAGGACTGCAGGATAAGATTATGAAGACTAAAATCCACATATACTTGGAAGGGAGCCCCACTGAACACAGTAGGACTTATTTCTAAGTACTATTATTATTCATTTAATTTCTATACTGCTTTACATTTATCAGATAAAATATCCAAGCGGTTTACCACACATCAGAACATCAAATAAAACAATCCAGAATAAAAACATTACTGAAGAAAGTTGGATATAAAGTATGCATTCAAAGCAACATACTAAACAGGGAACTAAAATGTTATGAAAAAGATTTCAAAATAAAACATTAAACTGCAAAATGCACATTTAACACAGCAAAGTTAACAAAAATTCTTAATGTTTCAAAAGAAAGCATTACTAAAGGAAGCCAAATATGAAATGCACATTTAAAATAGTATACAGTGGTACCTCAGGTTACATACGCTTCAGGTTACAGACTCCGCTAACCCAGAAATAGTGCTTCAAGTTAAGAACTTTGCTTCAGGATGAGAACAGAAATCGTGCTTCGGCGGCGTGGCAACAGCAGGAGGCCCCATTAGCTAAAGTGGTCTTCAGGTTAAGAACAGTTTCAGGTTAAGAACGGATCTCCGAAATGAATTAAGTACTTAACCCAAGGTACCACTGTAATTAACAAGGGACTAAAATATTATCCTAAGCATAGAACATATCTGCTGCTGTTCTGCCGGTTGTGCAAGTTTCCAGTGCAATCCTATGCAAGGAGACCATTTTGGCTGTGAGTCCTGTAAGACCTACTCCCTGCCCTCCCGGACCAAGTGGAAAAAGTCCTGCAAGACAGGGAACATGTCTACCAGGACTTGCAGCCAAGATGGTCTCCTTGCATAGGATTGCACTGTAACATGTTGTATGATTGTTAGACTAGCAAACCACAGATATTCGGCAAACTGCTTTTCCATGGTGCTTAGTTGAATTAGTTGGTCTTGGAAGCAGTTGGAAAGCAATATGGATTATTCCCCTGGATCTGATTCTGTTTGTGATAGCTAGGAACTGCTAGCACATGATGGGTGTTCTGTCATGCAACCTAGAAATATATGCCTTGAGTTAATGATAACATTCATTTCCCATCTGTGGTAAGCATTGGCATTGAATCAGGTCAACTGAGAAACAATGAAAACAGTCTCTTGCAGCATGCAAGAAAAAAGCAAGTATTTTGATGTATATGGTATTAGGTGTTTTTGTTTTCCGTTGCTGGTATGCATATTAGACAACCACTAGATCGATACCTTTGTCTGTGGAGAAACATAGTATCCAGATAAACTTGAATGCTGGGGGGAAATACACACACACACACACACACACAGTTTACAGTAGTGATATATTTCAAATGGTTTTGCCAAAACCTCTGGTATGAAAATGAATATTTCCCAACCCAGACCACAGAATCATAAGTAGATACTGCTAAATTGTTGTCTATCAGAAAGTGTAAAGTTAAGCTGGTTATTCAACTTTCACACCTAAATTGCTTCATGCTTTTAATCTTAATGAAGACAGGAAATTAGAAGCACACTCCTTTTGAAATACGCTTCCCCTGCTGTTTGACCTTGCAAAAGGTGTGATCTAATCATTTCAGATTTTCATTTCCTTTTTCTTATTTCTAGAGTCTGGTTGGTTCAAGCTCCAATGTAGGAATTCACCCATCTCTCTCTCGCTCGCTCTCGCTCTCTTTCGCTTGCTCGCACACAAATGCCCAGGTCTCCTTATTACTCACACCCAGGGTTCATTCTTTTTAAAGTCTATGTTTTCTTCCTATCCGCTTGTCAATGTGACATCCCTCTCAGTTCCCTTAGATACAATCAATTTGTGACTAGTTTTGTTTTGTTTTTAAAAAGTGGAAAAGCCAAGCAGAAGAAAATGGAAGATGTACCAGCAGGCACTGAAAAGATTTTCCACTTGCTCTTCTTTTGCATGTCTCCCATAGGCAGGTTTTTCCACTCTTGGTATTAGAATTCACTTTTAGGTTGCTTGGCAAACTAAGAAGCACACGCCTCTCCATGAAGGGAATATGCCAGCTTCTGTACATCCTCAGCAGATGTACTGAACTGATGTTTCAGGGGTGGGGAACATTTGGCCCTCCAGAAGTTCTTTCTTTGATTCCAACTTACATCAACCTCAGCCAGTGTGGCCAGTGATTAGGAAGGATAGGAACTGGAGTCCATCATCTTCTGGGTGGTGGTGGTGGGGGCACAGGTTCCTCACCCCTGCTATATGAAATACTGCAGAGGAAAGAAGGCTTATGTGACAACATAGTGATGTCAGATGATTGACAGTTGGGTGGGCTCCACCTGTCAAAATATTCCAGCAAGGATGGGGGAAAGACCCAGTTTTCTATTCCTGGTCAATAGTCTTGATACCTCAGATTCTAAAGGCAGCCCTGTGTCGGGAAGTTTTTAATGTTTGATGCTTTACTATGTTTTTACATGTGCTGTATGCTGCCCAGAGTGTCTGGGGAACCCCAGCCAGATGGGTGAGGTAAGAAATAACAACAACAACCAACATACCCTTCAAGGTTTATTCAATGAAAATAGGGACATCTTATTCCATTATTATTATTAATATTATTACTACTACTACTATTATTTATTTATTTATTTATACCTGACTAGGTTGCCCCAGCCATTCAGGGCATTTGCAACATATATAAAAACATACATAATAAAACTATACAGGGCTGCCTTCAGATGTCTTCTAAGGTTGTTACTTATCTCCTTGGCTTGGCTATCACATAACTCCATACCCTCCAACATTTCTCCAATGAAAATATGGATGTCCTAAGTAAAAGCAGGAAATTCTGGGATCAAATCAAACTGGGGCGGACTGTCCCTGGAAAATAGGGACGCTTGGAGGGCCTGCATACAGAACAAGGGTAAGGGTGACATCCATTGCTCCACCCATTCTTTATTCTGGCCTGTGATTCTGCCCTCTTCCTGTTCCCCATCTTATAGGAAAGTCACGAAATAGTTTCATGCTATCTAAGGCATTCTTTTTTCTTTTAATGTTGCTGACTATATAGAGGAACATTTGAGCCTGTTGTACTGATAGCAGAAGAACTTAATGGCAAAATCTGAAAGGTTGCTAGGTCCTAGGCACTGTGGTTTTACCCACAGCGCCACCCGCGTCCCTTGGTAGCTTGGTAGCTGTAGTCGTAATCCTCAATTAAATAAGGTGTTTCATGTAAGAAATTGAAATTGTATTGGTTTTAGCTACATTCAGTGATTCCTGAATACAGGAAACCACACTTGATACTTTAGCCTAAATCAAGAAGGAGACAGGGAGACGACTGAAATTGCTTCTTAAAAATGAATAAATTTATTATTTTTATTATTTATGTGCATATACTGTAATTCAAGAGAGCAATTAGCATCCCTTTGAAATCTTACCATGGAATAATACAGTTTCTGTGGAAATGGGATTGTAAGCATGATTTGTTGCTGCTAGCAAAAAGAATATAATCTGATTCTGTTTCCAAATGTATTTGCTTAAGAAGACAATAGACAATACTAGCAGTGAAACATTTATCTGTCTAGCTTAACTGGCTTAGGTGAGAGAGTTACTGCTTAGAAGCTCAGAGAGAAGGAAAGTTAATATCCTTGGTTTGGTCAGTTTGTAACTTTCCAGTTTTAACGTTTCTTCACAAATGCCACTTTCCCACAGGAACTACAAAAGGGAAAACAGAAAGGACAGTGCCTTCGTGATATCAACAGCTGCTATCCCAGTCCTCCTCTTCTTCTTACACTTAGTTGCATGATTACAATCCCTAGCACAAACTGATACACTATGGTGAATTCCATGCTGCTAAATTAAAATATTGCGTAGCAACCGACATGTCTTCATCTCAGATAAACTGCTGATATGTGCTATGCTTTTCTTACCATTGGACATGACGAAGAGATTAGCCCTTGCCATTTTATCCTCTGCTCTTTGTTCCTACTCAGAACACTTAAGGAGAGAGTTGGATGAGAGGGTCTCCTGTTAAGACTGCAGTGCAGACTGGGTATATACAATCCATCTGCAATCTTGCACACAGTTAGGCTTCTCAAATCCCACAAAGCCGGTGGAATTTAAACAGACTGTGAGGAACGCTATAGCCCTGTAATTCTACTTTGCAAGGGAAAAGGCAATCCTGCTTTACCAAACAAGCCATTTGCATCAGCATAACTGCTCCCTGCCTGCTTGCAAGGAAGGGGCAATGTCTACTCTGAATGGAGCTCTGAAAGGATGGAATTTTCCTCAAGCACATCATAAATATTTCCTTCAGTACCTTTGGTGAGGAAGCAAGGATTGGCCAGAAATACATCCCTGGAATATATTAAACAAATGGAATTCCTCTACTGGAAAACACTACATACATTTAATGGAAACCTGTACTCTGAATTATATCTTGGTGCTCCAAAGCCTGAAACAAGCTAAGTTTCTGCTTTTTTTAAAAAAAGAGAAGCCAGAGTTCCTGAGTTTTGTAGAACTGCAACATCTGCAGTGCTGTTATGAAACAGGTTTAAAATTGGGCTGGGGAAATTCCCTTGTGATACACCAATGAGAAAACAGACCTAGATTTTAGAAGCTGGATGCCTAAAATTAGGATCCTAAGTGCCTAGTTACACACCTAAATAAGCAAAGTGATTTTTGAAAGTGCTGAGTTGCCTGTATCTCCTGGTTTGGGAGACGTTTGCCCCATAAACCTGCCTTGCTGTAAGCACAGCACAGGAGGAGTATTTTATTCCCTTTCGTTTGCTGATAATCCTTTTTCTTCTTTCCATTTCTTGACTGCTTAGCAGCTTTTATGATAGAGTCGGAAGGGACCTTGAAAGTAATTTAGTCTAACCTTTTGCTCAATGGAAGATCTGCAATGCGGAGTGCAACAACTGCAGCCTCTCAGCCCAGCCTCTGTAGCCTTAAATACCTCTAACAAAGGACAGCTCAGGTTGCTCTAGGCTTTAGACTCCCTGACACCATCCTGTAGATTCAGGCTAATCTGTTGAACTCATCATTGTTTATATATCTCTTCTTCCATCTCCTATACACATCCTCTTTGAATCTCAGCTTGTCAGAGAGCAATCTGTGCAGCCACTCTGGCTTCTTTCAATATCTCCCATTTTTCCTCCCTCCCTCCCGTGTTTCCCTAACATAGGGATTTACTGCTTTCCTAAAGTGTCCCCTCCCCAAGTTATCTAACATTTATATTGAGATATGGAAGCTATGGATTGTGGTGAACACTGATGGATGTTTGCAATGAGAGTTGATGGTGCAGGAAGGAGCAAAAATGAACTGCCACGGCCCCAAGCTATATAACACTCATGTTTTATATTTATATGGTTAAGAAACAGTCTGTCTAAAACTAAAGCCATTGGATCTGCCTTGAGCAAAATGCATGAGAATGAGCAGAAAGCTGACACATTTTCCTTCTGAGGGCCTGGCAACAGCTGCCACACAACACTGGGTACTCTGCCAGGAATGCCAAGCACCACATTAGGACAAGGACATGGGCGTGGAGCACACTTCCGAGTAATCATACTTACAACACCCAGGGTATCCTTCTGCATATTCAAAACTGAACTCGCAGGATAACTGCACCTGTGAAACCTCCTAGGAAACAAGGATAGTTAGGTAAAAGGTAAAGGACCCAGACGGTTAAGTCCAGTCAAAGGCGACTATGGGCTTGAGGCGCTCATCTCGCTTTCAGGCCGAGGGAGCTGGCATTTGTCCACAGACAGCTTTCCAGGTCATGTGGCCAGCCTGACTAAACTACTTCTGGTGTAATGGGACACTGTGACAGAAGCCAGAGCATATGGAAACACCATTTACCTTCCTACTACAGCGGTACCTGTTTATCTACTTGCACTGGTGTGCTTTCGAACTGCTAGGTAGGCAGGAGCTGGGACAGAGCAACGGGAGCTCACCACCGCTGCACAGGTTTGTTTTTATTCCTTAAAGGGAGCCTTCTTAATCTAATAGCTTCTTTAATTTTGCTCATTAACCTGATCATGCTCATAACGTAATGCTCTCCACTGTCATTCTCTTGGTCCTGGTGGTACCTTTCCTGATCTAGGATACATATTCTAGCTGAACTTCATTATTGTGGTTTTAGACAATTCTAATTTTTTTTTTAAGAGATTTGGCACTTGACTATCTCTTTCGGCTTCCTTTTTTTACCAGTCCCCACATTTGGGGGAAATTTCCTCTTTCTTCTTTTTATTTCCTGATTTATTAACACATCACTTTCAAATATAGTGAGATATTTCCACATGAAACCTTCCTTTTCCCTTTGCTAAGTGCTGAACACCATTGAAGCGGACAGTTAATGCTGCTACCAAAACAGAAAGCACACAATTTCTGAAGTAGGCCTCTGACCGAGTATCATCAGTGTCCTTTGTTGCTTCCAATATAGCATTATGTGTGCTATTGTCATGTGGCCTTGTCTTCTTACACCTAACTATATCACATGTACCCAGTACTAAATTACGTACTAAATTACTCTTGTGTTCTGGTATCGCCACTCGTAGCAGTTCTGTGGAAGAGTCTGCCTCTTTGGGGATTTCTAGCTTGTTGGACTCTTACTTCCTCTTTGATTTACAGAGCAATGGCAACTCTTGTGCCTCATTTTACTAGGTTTCAGTTCTGCCTATTATGTACCCTCCTCTATGAGCAAGCACTCCAGTTTGCCCGTCCTAGCATTAGCATATAAGTATTTACCGTATATGCAGCGCTGTCTCTCTCCAAATGGCCTCTCTAATTTTCTATCAAGCCTCTGCACTTGTAGTGCCTGGTTTTATCACTGGAGGTTTTTAAGCAGAGGTTGGATAGCCACCTGCCATAGATGCTTTAGTTGAGATTCCTGCATTGCAGGGGGTTGGACTAGGTGACCCCAGGGAGTCCCTTCCAACTCTTTGATTCTATGATTCCTCCTTTGCAAGAAAGACCCTCAATACAGTGGTACCTCGGGTTACAGACGCTTCAGGTTACAAACGCTTCAGGTTACAGAATCTGCTAACCCAGAAATAGTACCTCGGGTTAAGAACTTTGCTTCAGGATGAGAACAGAAATCGTGCAGCAGCAGCAGGAGGTCCCATTAGCTAAAGTGGTACCTCAGGTTAAGAAATTTACCTCAGTATAAGAACAGAAATCGTGCACCAGAGGCAAGGCAGCAGTGGGAGGCCCCTTTAGCTAAAGTGGTACCTCAGGTTAAGAACAGTTTCAGGTTAAGAACGGACCTCCAGAATGAATTAAGTTCTTAACCTGAGGTACCACTGTATTAACATGCTGCTTATTTCAAAATTGATAGTTGATTGATACAAGTAAAGAGCTAATTTACTAAGGTCTTAAATTTACTGATACAATGTAGAAGACACTGGGAACTACAACAGAAGAAGAAAAATATCTTCTCCGGAAGATAATGTCCAACTTTATGACTGCATCATAGATAGGTAAATACAAATGCTCTCATTGCGATGTTCTACGTGAATTCATAAAATATTTTACTACAGTTTATCTGATCACCATCACAGAACATTCCTCTTGTAACTGCTTTTTTTTTTACATAAACTAATCCTCGAGGTCTTCTGTTTTCTCCCCAAGCGCATGTCTCTGATGAATAGCTGTGAACCCTCCCACTTTGTCCTCTGGGTGGGAACAGATTCTTAAGTGGCCACAGCTGTAGAAAGCGATTAAATATCACTGTCTCCCTGTAAGTAGCAGGTGGCAGCCAAAGGTTGGGGTCAAAGGGCTCCATCCCATTTTAGCACTTGCATTGAGTAACAGGGCAGGGGTGCAATGCATCAGTCCTCTTTTATCTTTTCTCCCTATTGAGAAGGGGGGGGGGGTAAGGGTACAATTGTAAGGTGCCTGCTGGGTTGAGAAGCATCTTTCTACATCTAACCTTCCCAGCAAAGAGTTTGATCAGAGAATGGAACACAACAAGAAGAGGGGATCAAAAAGACATTGGATACAGGAGGAAAACGGCTGCCATGTTACCTCTCCATTCCCATTTCACTTTATATTCTTTTTCAAGGGAAACAATTCTTATATTTTTGCTTTAGATTTATAGACATAAAAATACACTGCGTCTGCACTATACATTTAAAGCAGTATCATACCGCTTTAAAAAGTTACGGCTTCTTCCAAAGATTCCTGGAAACTGTAGTTTGTTAAGGGCACTGAGAGTTGTTAGGAGAGCCCTCTTTCTCTCATAAAGGCTACCCTTCCCAGAGTAGTCAACCCTTCTTCCCAGGGGGTTACAGAGACAACCATTTCCTTCCTTTGCCAGCAGAGTAACTCAGAAACTGAAAGGTGATATGCACATGTTGAAAAAGAACTATTGACTGTGCTATTTGGAATGGATCTATTTTTTCCAGCTCATATTTGGCCGGATGGTGCATGCCCTGTTGGATCACAAGCTGCTGAAACCATTGTTTAGTGCCCCAAAGAGACCTCAGCAGATATGGGTGCAACTACGAAACTGTGATGGTGCCCATAAAATAGTAACAAGGCAGCCCTGGGGAAAATGGGAAGAGATTTGTTCATGTGACAACAGAAGGAATATCTCATCATGACTGACAACTGCTGTACCAGTCTTTGGGAGATCTCACACAGTTACAAAGGAGATAAAAGGCTACACCGGCCGTTGCAGAAATAGTTGAAATAATAGACCACAAATTTGTAACAGAACAATGCCACAGCATACAGACTCATTGGGAATTTCAGTGTCTGCCCTCAAATGTAAGCATGCGGGGGGATAGTGGGCGAGACTCAATGGGTTCCATCAGCAGAAGCCGCCTGCAAGGACTTCTGCTTGCTCAAGGGGGCTCCTCCCCCTCTCAGCACACTTCACCCCTGAAATTGGCTTGCAGTGGGGGGGGGGTGTCTGAAGAACCCCCAGAGCAGCACAAGGTGGGAGGAAAAGGGGTTGATTCCATTTGCCCAGCTCAAATGCTTGCACCGACAGAATGGTCAGAAGAGAACGGTGTTGAATTCCTCCTAGGATATATTAGATGGCCAACTCTTTTGGCCCCACCCCAATATTTTTTTGGAGGGCAAGCCCAGGGTGCAGAGGAGGCTGAGCATGGAGCCAAGCACAGCACAGCTTCAATGGCTGGCTCCACCTTCTGCTGTGGAGAGGAAGGGGGTGGGGAAGCAGCCCTGGCCAGCGGCGGTGGCTGTAGCACAAGAGAGGAGGAGCCGCTGGCCATTGAAACCATGCTGCCGCCACATTCAGCTCCACCCTGTGGCTCCTCCCAACATCCTGATGTTGCAACGGCACATGTGTGACGTCCCAAGGCCACGTGTGTTATTGCCCCGCCAAATCTTCTGCATATATTGGGGCCTCTATACATGGATATGTGTTGGGGTAGGGACTAAAGGGCTGTGTCTTATCATTATGTTGTAATTTGAAGGAAGAAATAAAATGTAAATAGTGAAGCAAAGCATCTTCTTCCTGTCTTTCCCAGAGCAATGGGAAAGCTGAATCAGCTGCCAAGATGGCTGAGTGAATTTGATTCAAATCTAGGACAAGCAGGAATTAATCTGTATTTCCCTATCTTGGACCAATACAACACTCCCTCACAAGGTTGGGGGGGCATGGCACAGGGATTTAAAAAAGAGTAATTTGGGGAAGGGGAGATATTTTCTTTGCATGCCTTTCTACAAAAATGTGCAAGTCATACCTGCCTGCAGACACTCTCTCATAAAAAACCCATTTCTTCCTCCTGTTCTTACCATCCAGCATTTTACAATTACAGCATATCTTCCATTAAATTTAATATAATCCATCAAGAGGCCTCACTGGGGATCTCCTTCATTCCAGATTTATTTGCTAATAGACTCATGACAGCCGATGATGGCTCTCTCTTTTCGTGCGATTATTAATTGCTAATGCAGTTTTATCACTGCAATCACAGAGTTGCCAAACACACATTCACTTCTTTTGAAAAGCTCCAGCCTAAATTATGGCTTCATCGTCCAAGTTTCTGCGGGAATTCAGAGCACCAATATAATATATGGAAAATAATTGAAGGGCGTAAATTTTAGCATTGTCTCTCATCTTCTTGACTGACTCCTATTTGCTCATTGGAACCAATCCTCTTTTCAGCATTTATACTCTTGTTCTCTATCTCAGATTTATGCAGAATGAGGCCAGTCTCTCTTGGAGCAAATTCTGTGGCCAGAGATAGGGAAGCATGAGATCAGACAAGTTGAATATGCCCAACTCTGAGGGAAAGATAAAGCCATGGGAGCCAGATACTTTGATTTCCCATCCTCCCTGATCCTAAATCTAAACACAGCTACCCCACAGGAAATCTGTTCATTTCTATGGATTTTATTCCAACAGAAGTCTTTTAGCAAAGAAGTGTGTGAATTTCTGAGAGATCTATAAGGGCTGTTGGAGCTTGTTTTTGTTTAGCTTTTTTGTGCAGTTGCCCCTGGGGAAACAACTGTCAGAATGTTGTGTGGGTGAGACAGCAGGTTTTCTGTCAAAGAGGCTGTCCAATGTTCTTCTGAACAATGTGCAAAGAAGCCCTTCTCTCAGAATAGCTCATTCTGTATTTCTCCCATCCCATGTTGTGCTTTAACATCTTGAGGCATTTGTGTTGTGGTTCTCATTGCAATTTAATTGTTTTATAATAACACTTCATTTAACTGGATAATTGACCACATGCTTAACTTTAAGTACATAAGCAGCCCTACTGAGGATGTTAAGAATGGTCCTCCCGGCTCTTTTTCACATTAATCAGCCCATACGTTTAGCTCTCTGTTCTTGTTCCCCATGCCTTTGCACTAGTTTCAGATTGAAAGCACTCTTCTTGAACACCAACACGGGTTGTAAAATAGTATTCACACTTCCCTGTTCTCATCTCATTAGAAATACAATGTATACATTGAATAATGATATTGTCATGAGTTTGGAATGAGAGGAGTAGGCTATATACTCTTCTAATTCCTGGATCCAGCAAGTGTCAAAATCTAAGCAAGGATTCAGATTCATGGAATAGACAGGCTAGCTTCTTGGTGGGGTATTGGGCCATTCAAGTAACAAAAGAAGTGGCTCTGTGTCAGAGTGGGGGCCTCTCCCTGAACTCACTGGTAGTTAGAAAGACAAAGGCCAGAGTTGAGAGTCACTTATATGAGTGAGAAACTGGAAGCTGGAAGCAGTGGGCTAAGAAGGCAGAGAGGCAGAGCGATGCTTGATTTCTGTTGGAATCCAAGGCTATGGAAGAAACAAGACCCTCTTGGTCTCTGTGTGGACACTGTCACACACCATTTTGAATCAATATGGTGAACCTTTCCAAAGCTAGGAATTATGACTCACCAACCTGCCTGGGCAGTAAGAGGTAGGAGCGGGCTCTGAGGGTACTTTCACACATACCCTTGCCTAGAGAAACACTCTACCTGGTCTATCTTTTGTATGTCAGTATCATACGGTACATTTATTTTATTTCCCTTCATTTCAGTTATTCTTTTCATGTCCGTATTCTGTTCTGGGGGATCCCACACATTCATCTCCTGCCCTCCAAAATATCCTGGCGTGACATGCGCAGCACTCTTGAGAGACATAAGCCAACAATATTTTATTCTATATCTTATCTCTGGTAGTTGTCACCACTCAACTGCTTTCTTTTACATTCAGGCAACTATAGATTCTTCAACAGCTTCCTCAACCTAGTCTTTCTTGCTACCTGCTGGTGGCTTTCCAGTTTACCACTGATGATGACGACGACGACGACAACAACAACAACAACAACAACAACAACTCTGCACATCTGGCTGGGTTTCTCCAGCCACTCTGGAAAGCTTACAGCACACATAAAGACATGCTTGTTCTCCAGAGGCATAACCCAGAGGAAGAATGCATGATTATTAAATCTAAGTTATTAAATCTAAGTGTTTTGTTAATTTGATTTGGTGTTGGTCATTTTTATTTTAGAATTGTGTGATATTTCAGTGGTTTTAGCGTATGTCACTGTGATATTGCTGCTACTGCTGCTGCTGCCATTAGTTGATGTTTTATACATACTCTCTTAAATTAACATACAAATATTTTTGGGGGGAGATGCCTTTAAGCCTTTGAAAATAATAACCATATAGACTGGTTGGGGCAACCCAGTCAGATGGATGGGGTATAAATAATAAAATTATTATTATTTATTATAGTTTCCTAGTTACCAGTCTAGTTCCTGAAGGTGGTAAATAGCGATTGGGTTCATTTTACTGTATAAAGATGTCCAGAACAGATATCAAATATATGTTGTATACACAGGCCTGCGACCACCTGTGGTAGAAGTTGTTGCAAACAAGGTGTTTGTTTTGCTCACTGAACGTCTCATTTCTAGCTCTGATTAAATATCCCTTTTCATTTATAGCCCTGTTCAGTATCCATTAAAGGCTCAGAAAGCAATGAGTGTATTGAACAAAGCAGTGAGGTCTATATTTTATGAGTGTCATTTGGCTTTCTGCCCCTTTCCTAGCCATGTGATAAGCTCACCTTCTAACCCTGCTTCTTATTCTTATTAAAATATTCAGCTTCTGTAGGGAAGCAGTGATTATATTCAGAGTAACGTGAATTGTACTCTTGCATATTGTATATGGTTTATGGCACTTGCTTCAATAGAAGTGGCAGTTGGTACACATAAACCCCTGGTGAATTCTAATTGCATTTTTTATTATTAATAGTATCGTGACCTTTATATGTAGCAGACTACTGGAGCTGCCATCATTTATTGTAACTTGCCAATTGCTGCCAGTTGTTGTTAGCATCCGTCTGTCTTGAGAAACAATGGCGTGCGCCTCCAGGGATGAAATCAAACTGGTGTGTTAGAAGCACTGAAGTGACTTCCCTGGGGTGCAAGCTTGGGCAGTGTGCAGGCTGGTCCTGGGCTTCCCAGATGGCAAGACCCCCCTCTCGGCCTCGCTGATGTGGTCCAAAGCAAAGGTGAGCAATACATTTGGCACCAGCTTGGCTGCAGGAGTTGCCAGAAGGAACAGTACAAGGCACCACCCAATCGCTTTAGGGACTGCACTCCAGATTTGTGTAGGGTTCATTCCTTAGCCTTTTCTTCTCCTGAAGATATCCCACAGGGCAGCAGAGGTTTAGATTCAGAGTCTTTCTTCTCCTAGATGGGCTACCTTTCCAGGTTGACAAGCCCCATCTGCTCCTCACTTCCCTCTATGGCATGCGCAGAAACTGTCTTCTTGACCATTGGACCCACTGTTGGTCTCATCTGCTCAATCTGCCAGAGCCTGCCATCACAGTAAGTCTAGCAGCTGCCATTCGATCCATTGTATCTCCACCAGAAGCTTGTAGAACGCTGAGTTCCATTTGGTGTAGCCTAAGGAGGGAAACACTTTTCTGCCCAGGAGCTGCATTTCTTACTTGGGTAACCTTCTGGGGGTGTAATATGTCAGTGGTGAGTGGGGCCAGATGAGACGGCAAAACAACAAATGTAAATGCTACTTTTGCACAGTGAGCTAGTTTCTACACACATTCGTGGGCCTCTCTCTATCTTTCATTTCAACAATCAAGAGGCATCATCAGAGTTCAAGGACACATTTCAGTCAAGCAAAAGCACCCAGGGTGTAAAACAGAGTCCAGTCAGGTGGGTGGCCTGGGGAGAGTTTCAGGGGCCAGGTAGAGAGGGCTGTATTCAGCCCCTGGGTCTGACAGTCCTCATTCCTGGTGTGTTCAATGGAGAGGAGGGAAAAACAGGTGAGCTCTGTTATGGCTTCTCTTGCATTATTAGAGCAGGGATGGGAACCAGTGGTCTTCCTGATGTTTTTGGATCACAACTCCTGCCATTCCTGACCACTGGCCATGCTGGCTGGGCTGATGGGAGAGTCCAGTCATATCTGGAGGGCCACAGGTTCCTCACCCCTGCATTAAAGATTTGAGACTGTGGAAGGGGGAAAACTATTTGCCTATTAAATGACACCATAATCACATCCCCATGCTCCAGATCTCAAAAGTGTGGGCAGAAGGACCATATCTCTCAGTTTAAAAGCCCTAAAGCATTTGCAGCTCAAATTTGTCACCCAGCACAATTTTCCTTTAGAATCAAAAGAACGGCAAAATCCCCCACGCTATGGGCACTGAACAGATTTGACAGAAGTAAATATATGGAAAGCAATGTCTACAGCCTCCCCCACAAACACATGTTGAGGAAAATCAGCCTACTTCTCAAATTGTGATGGAAATAATAATAATAACAAACTCTGCTGTACTTCGTGCAAGCCAAGAGTCATCAACACGTGCCCATTTGCATTTGCTTTTCCTCAGAGACAATCTGTATCCTTTCCAAGCTGTATTTATGTACAAGATGTGTCTTTCATTGTGGTATAACCTTAAAAGTTCAAATGTGACATCTACTCCCTGAGGTAGGACAGCTATGCCCAGAACGGAATCACGTAACTCATTTTCTCTTGCCATATGGTGATTCCCACCCCCTACGCCAGTCACCCCATGCTGACTGAATACTGGAGTAAAAGTCTCCATAGCCACACCATGAGTGACAATGTGTCTTGCTATGCTGGGGGTAGAGGGTTGTGCTCTGCATGTGTGTGGTGCAGCTTTTGTGGTGCTGTTGCTGCAATGGATGTGTTTTGATCCTATATCGATGGACTGAAATATTTTATATGGTTGTAAGCCTCCACGGCAGAGATGAAGGAATTTTCCCGCCCTTTCCCCCCTCATGGGGTACCTCCCAGGGCCTTCGTAGAAGTGGTGGTTAGGCAAAAGACTAGAGGCAAAAGTTGCCAGGGCAGTGGGCGTGGCTTTTACTTTTTTGGACAATGGGCACATTTTGAATTTTGAGAGAGTGCTGAGGAGGCCAGTAAAAAAATTACCTACTTTGAGGAGGGGGTGGGAATTGCATTATTTAAAATGGCTACCATGGAGTAGATGACATAACACAAAATTAAGAGAGACAGACACCCACGACAACCTTATGCTTGGCCGTGGCAAGTCAGCTGCGTCCTGCTGGAACTGATCTTGGGGATCACACAATACTGATTTTACTGGTGCTATCTAATAGCAACCAGAAACATTCCTCAGCACCAGGAAAAATACAGAACAACCCCACATTCACTCTAACCTCACAGAACTCGCTTAGAAGGTACCTGCACATTTTGCCCCGTAACTTCCTTTCAAGAAGTGCTAGAGACTTTCTTTGTTTCTTTTTTTAATGAAATTTTAGAATCTAGGGCATCAGCGAACACATTTGTCTGCACCAGTTTGGCACCCTCTGCTTTAGCAGTAGGCTACATTTCAGCCATGCAAAAGTCAGAACAACCCCCCTCCAAACCCCCCCCCCCACTTCCATCCAGGCAACCAAGAAACAGTATTACAGTTCAAGGGCAGATTCTAGTCAGGCAAACCCACCTGAGGAAGTTGTGGAGCAGAGCCAGTGAGGGGTGTGGCCTAGAGGGATGCAGCCTATGGAGTCCCCCAAGGGTGGCATAGAGAGGCATGGCGGGCCACATTTGGGTCCCAGGCCTCAGGTCCCCCACCCTTGCTCTATGGGAAATCCTTTGATCCTTGTGCTTGAAGGATAGATTAAATAAATAAATATTTGTCTTGATTTGAAGGAGCTTGGATGCTTTATCGTCATTGCTGAAGCTAAGCATGTTTGGGTCTAATAATAATAATAATAATAATACCCCACCCATCTGATTGGCTTGCCTAGGTGAGAGACTGCTTGGAACCTTTTATATACTGTATACACGGCCTTGAATTTTATGGGAAAAAGGCAAGACATCAATGTGAGGAAAATAATAGTTAAAAAATGATATCTGTGCTTTGCTGATGGCCAGCAAGGGCGCTGGTTCCTGGGGGCCAAGGTACTATTTTTTTTTTTTGAAGGGGCCAGACCTCTTCAATGTTCAGAGGGGCCCCCGCACAATATCAGTCGCACACGCACTATCAGTAACAAATTTGCTCTGGAATTCCTCATGTGCGTGATTTTAAACACTGCCATGCTGGGAGGGGGGGCAATTAAATAATAATAATAATAATAATAATAATAATAATAATAATAATAATAATAGAAATAGATTTGGATGTGGCAAACAAAGTGTATGGGGCCTGAAGCTCAGACATTTCCACACTGGATCATGTTTTTTTCCCCTGAAGGGGATCCAGCATAGGAAAGCTATGAAGCAAACAGAGCAGTGAGTAAGCATGTTTCTTTTTGACAGGAAGATAAGGCAGTACAGTACAATAAGAAGGATTGCCAAATAGTGACTAATTTCTTGACAGGCATTTTCAAGTGACTTATTCTTTTATTTACTCCTCTTGCACCTCTACTTTTCTTCAAGGAGCGCAAGGTAATGTACATCTCCAGCCCCCTCTATTTTATCCTCACACATACCCTGTGAGGTGGGTTAGGCTGAAAGCTCATTACTGGCCTATGAGTTGGTGGCTGTGGGGGGATTTGAACCTACAACTCTTGAGTCCTAGCTCAGGCATAGAAATAAATGGGATGTAAAAGTTGCAGCCGTTGATGGGCAAGCTGAAATCATTGCTTGATAAACGTAAATTTTGTAAGTCAATTCTTTTTAGTATCAGCTCATCCAGTTAGTATAGGAAACGGTGAAATAACTAAGGGTGCGGTCCTCTGCCCACTTACCTGGCCTATGACAGTGGTCATGTTTTTGTGACCTACTTGAAATTGCAAACAAATGTGATGTCTGTCTCCTGTTTCCCCACACTCCATATTAATGGTTGGCTTAATTTTGCTTTAAAGTTGTATTACCTTTGCTCTTGTAACCTGCTTTATGATGAAGGACGGGTAAGAAATCTAATAAACAAATAATAAATACCTGTAAGTGTGCATAAGCTTGCAGCCTTAAAAGTTATAAGCACTATTTCTGGGCGAGGAGCTTGCAAACCTACCAGGTTAGAAATTAATACAGGGATCATTGCCTGGGAAGGTTATTGTGTCTTGTTGTGTTTGCATGCCCTAGTGCGTACGAACATTTGTGGTTTAGCCAGATCCAGTTATGAGATTATGCTCTTTTTTAAGTGGAGATTTTATATTCCTATTACCACTGTTGCTACAACATTTTGGTGGCACATTATAACGTGTAAAGATGCTGCGCAACCTTTATATTGTTTGTCTGGTTCTGAACAGCTGTTTGGGGAATTTTAGCAATATGTGGTTTTATATGGAGACTGTTTTGCTGGATGCTCAGCCATTATGGCTTTAGGCAGATGGAGTACTTCCTTTTGTTTCCCAGCCTAAGTTCCTATTTCCTCCTACTCTAAAAGGTACCAGTTTGTCTCATCAATAATATGAAGGCAGGCCATTAAATTTCAAGAATAATTTGCATCAAGGATTGCATGATAACAACAACGATAATGAGGACAATGTATTTAGCCGATACATGAGATATTCTGGGCCGCTTCTGCAACCCAAGTATCAGGAGAGTGCTCCCTTCAAATGATGCACTTTATCAAGAGAGAAAATTATAAACAGGGAAGCAGATGGAGAAGGAGGAGGAAAAAGAGCTTTGTGAGATTGACCCATCAGAAGCAGACAAAATTATGCCAAAGACAAAAGCTAGTGGTCAGTTTAACAGTTTTTTCTTGCAAAGGGTATTTCATACACACAGATGCCCCAGGGGGGCACTTCAGCTTCATATTTCAGCTAAAAATATTTTGCTATTTCCTCATGCTCTACAGTGGTTCATTGTCTAAAGAAATAAAAAATAAAATGTCAGCCCTAGGGATAGACGACATATTTCCAAGGAATTTGCCCAATCATTTCACATTCAGCAGTAAGGAGCAAGTGTTAAGCAGAGGCCAGCTGATTTAGAGTCTAAGATTAGATACCACAAGCAACTATTTAAAAACCTCTCCTAATCAGCAAGATTTGGACAGATTGTAAATGAGCAAGAACAGCGCATGAATGTGAAAGCTGCTTCCCCCCTTCCTTTTGCAGTAGAATCAGGGGTGTGTGTTCATATAGATATGAAGAAGGCTAAGGATCCTCGCCTGCTTGGTTGTTAGAGGAAGCTCTAGAAATCTCTGACATATGGTAATGGATAAAGGCCTTCCATCTGTGAAATGATGCTATTTAGTACCTTCAGCTTCCACTTAGAGGAACTCAAGCTTGAAGACTGAAAATTCTTGTCTGAATTAAGTATTGGATCAGCAACTTACCTCGGTGGCATCAGGTGCAGTCCCTGATCTGTGTATAGATGGCGAGGATGATGTGGCCTCTGATAATTCAAATTCAATATGCACCTGCCTGGTTTGAAGCAAGGCCTTCTAAGCATGGGTGCTGCTCCTTTTTGTTTAGGTGCTTTTAAATGGTTTTCAGTGCTCTTTTCAATAGGGTTGCTTATTTAAGTATAATTTTTAATATGTATGCTTTGAGCTGTATCTGCTTTAGCTTATGTGGTGAGCCACCTTGGGCCCTGCACTGGGAGAGAGGTGGGATGTCAAGAAATAAATAGTAGATTCATTGGGGCTTATTTTGAGGGGGACATGCTTTGGATTGGGCTGCCATTTTACTTTTCTTCCTCTCTTCTTGTGCTGAAGCCATTTGCCCCACTAATTTTTCTCCAGTGCCTTGAAGGAGAATGGGCATGTTTCTCTGAGGCAGACCTTCATGTACCGTATTTCTTGTTGCATACATGACCACCACCACCACCCCCGCTACTTTTCTTCCAGCAGGGTTTACCTTTTGCTATAGGAGCCCAGCTTTGGAGAGAAGAACTTGGGGGATGGATCCAAACACACATGACCCAACCATGCACCCTTCTGGTGATTTAATTCCTATCCACACATAGGAATGGAGAACCTGTGGCTGTCCAGATCCTGTTGGACCAGCAGTCCCACCATCCCTGACCATTGGCCATGCTTGCTGGGGCTGATGAGAGTTGGAGACCAACCACACATGGAGGGTCACTGTTTCTCCATCCCTGCCCACTTTATATCTGATTGTTGAAGTCCTGCACTTAAAGGCACTACCATCACATGTGGTTTGGCCCTTTGATTTAGGAGAGGGTGCCTCTTCCCCACTTTGGATTTCCAGCAGCTAACTGTTTTGAGTTCGACGTGAAAATTATTGTGGATTAGATTACATGGCCTGAGTTGCAGAAATGTTGATTGCATTGCTTCTGTGGCTTCTGCTGCCGGTGATATGTTTGATAGGATTAGGGTGTTCATTTCCCTCTGCATATTTCATTTGCAAAACACATTTGTTTTATGGATTAAGACAATTTTCTGTGCGCTTCCATTATTGCTAATGCAGATTCAGTAATGCTCTTCATCCCCACCCCAGCCCCTAAGATTAAAAATAAGTTGTGTTTCCAGAGTCCCTGTTTTTCTTTATGGCACTAGTAAGCAGAAAGTGTCTTTGATGGCTTTACAGCTTGTCTCTTCATGTGTCAGATGGCATTTTCATTTATTTTCAGATGACAGGGTGTTGTTTTTCTTCGGAATTATTTCCTTCATTTCGTCTGTCCTAGTATATCCTTGTAAGAATGTAGGAATTGTGCGGCATAGAAAGCTGCCTTCCTTCAGGTTCAAATCATAATCCATCTAGTGCAAGTATGGGGAACCTTTGG
Organism: Podarcis raffonei; assembly: GCF_027172205.1. Taxonomy (NCBI): domain Eukaryota; kingdom Metazoa; phylum Chordata; class Lepidosauria; order Squamata; family Lacertidae; genus Podarcis; species Podarcis raffonei. The sequence goes on from NC_070604.1 coordinate 44,883,208, forward strand.
TTCTCCAGATGTTGCTGAATTACAGTTCCCACCATCCCTGGCAACCATGCAAACTGGAGCTGATGGGAGTTGTAGTTCCATAATATCTGGGAGGCCAAAGGTTCCTCACCAATGTTTTCTACTCTGCCTGGAAGTGGCTCTCCAAGGTCTCAGGCTAAAAGTCTTTCATCTGCTACTTGTTCCTTTTAATAAGAGATGTGTGTTAAAACCTGAGACCTTCTGGATGCAAAGCACATGATCTACACTGAGCTATGCTCAGTTGTCTTATCATTTCCCCACCCCCCCACCCCAGTCCAGCATGACCAGTGCCATAAGTTGCCAACAAATGAACTTACAAATACACGTGAATATTCAGTGCTGATGCCCAAGTGGCAGATTGCCACAAGGGTTACTGCAGAATCCACAAGATCAAAGAGGACAGAGTTGCATTTTTTGAATATTATGTATATTCTCCTGTACAAAACACTCTCAGCCCAGAAATATGTGTGTAGTACATATGTCAGGAAAAAAATAGCTGGCTCACTATCTTCTTGCTTAACATTTTATTTTTGACATTTCCTGCATCTGCCATTGCACATTCTCTCTCACTTGGAAGATATAATGCAGCAAGCTTGTAAAATATCATTTCCTCACATGACTGGTCAGTGAATTTTAAAACTTTGCTTTAATATGGCATTTTAGAATATTGCTTTAATTCATGCCAACATCAAGGCCCTATTCCACGGTAATATTTTGCCTTATAGGGTAGCTATTGAAGTGCTCAGACTATGCTACTTGCTCAAAGGCAGCCGTGTCAACTGATAATCTGATTTGTGGGCCAGTCCATTTCATAGGATTGTCCTCCAACAAATTACATAAATGACCTGTCCTGATTAAACATGTTAACGTGGCTCAGGAGGCACAATTTGCAAATCAAATACTAGGTGCTTGTTGGACAGATGTTGTAACAAGCTTTCTTGCTACTGTATGTTGCTATCTTCCTTCATCATTTGCATTTAGTCCTAGATATCATGGGTATTCGGGAGACTCCACAAAAAAGGTAATTTGAAGAAGACCAATGCTTTTCCACCAAAAACTTTGTATAAGCTGATAATGACTAACCAGAGCCATTAAGTCTCTACTAATTGCTGAACAGAGCTCTCATGCAAGGACCTGGCTATGCTATTAAACTACAGCATATAGAACACAATTGGGTGTCCGCACAACCCACCAGGGGGTCTGTGGTGCCATTCACATAACAAAACTACCATAGAGATACCAGAATTTTCAAAAGTAGGGGTCCATGACTTGGCTTTTGAAAAATAGGGGGTCTACTGTACTTAACCAATTGGGAACCCCTGAAGCATAGCATACCACTTAAGTATTCTAAGCAGTGTATCTCCCCTGCTGCTGACATGTGTCTCTATGGATTCAATGCATTTATTACTGTGTTGCAGTTTCCCCAAGTCAAGCAGGAGATGCTTATGGACTAGCTAGAGTTCTTGGCCAAAGAGACCTTTGCCTGATACTGCACTTTAGTGTCGAAAAGCCATTTGTTCTTGCTTTGGGACATGTTTCTTCTATTGCTCTCGCTGAAGGATAGGGGGGGGGGAAAGGGCTTTTTCATGCACATTATAATTAACTTGCCTATATACATATCCTTCCATTTTCCAAGGTGGAGGAACCTTTGTAACTCAGTCGGTAGAGCATGAGACTCTTAAATCTCAGGGTTGTGGGTTTGAGCCCCATGTTGGACAAAAGATCTCTGCATTGGACTAGATGATCCTCATGGACCTTGCAAACTCTACAATTATGTATTAACATACAAGTCTGAAAGTCAACAGTCAAAAAAGCTTTTCAAACTAAGTAAGGTTGCTGCAAACATTCCCGTGATGAATGCCACTAAAGTAGCAACAGGTTTCCAACCAGTTATCTCAGATCTGCAACAGCAGCAGCCCAAGATCGTGTTGTATTGTGCAAGATTTTGTGTAATTAAGCCAATTGCACAGCGCAGGGAAGCAATATCAAGCTGGTTAGCAATTGAGTTGGAACTATGATGAGCTGTAATTATACTGGCTGGATAGAAAATAGCTAGCTGGCCTTTGCTTTGAATGGAGAATGTGATGAGTACCACTTAGACCAGATGGAAACACAATGGATCGCTCATCTTTGTGTCTTTCAGTTGGGAACCATGCACAATTAAGCCAAGTCTCTGTGCCTTTAAAATAAGATAAATGTGCAATAATGCTCAGATCCAGACTTAACATGAGGAGTAATTAGCATTTTGACAATCCTAGCCATGTGAAAACTGCGTGCCTGATTCGTAGATTTGTCCTATAAGCACACAGTCTTAGTTTAGGGGAAGTTGAAATAGCTATAGAAAAAATGAAAAGGGTTTACACATCCCTAAAACCAGGAGAAGGGCAGAAAGTCTTGCTTTGTTTTTCTTAATGATATTGTTATCTTGCCTCCATGATACCACAAGATACCCTAAAGAAATGCTGGTGGAATGAGAATTCAGAAATCTGGGCAGGCGTTTAAAAATCTGTGAGGTTTGAAAAATGTTATGGAAGTAGAAAAATTAGACATGAGATCTAAAAAGGAATCTCCCGGGGACACCACATGACAATTTCATAGTTTCAGATTCAAATAAACATAATTTTACTTTGAATAAATAACAGTTTAATTACACTGAAGAAATAAAATATGGTATGGTAGTAATACATTGGTAATATTACAGAAGTACTATTCCGCTATAGGTAGTTTAATGGTAGAAGCTACTTTTAATGACAGTCTTACCAGTACACTTGTGTACAAAGTAATATACAAGTTGCCAACAGAAACATTGCAGCAGTTGCAAGGATGTTACCAGCTCAAACAAACATCTAACAATACAATATACTTCAAAGTGAAAAGTAATAATGTTAGATTTACAGACATTAAAAGAGATAGGCTCTCCACTCGGAAACAATAAAAATAAAAAGCTACAGAAATCCAATTTTGCAATTTCATATTATCACAAGGAAAGACTTTCCTTTCTCCGACATTGCATCCCTGGAACATTTTGAGATGTCACAGCAACTTAATTGTTCTATTCTACAAGTACAGACTTGATTATTATTATTATTTTAGGCCACTGCTTGTATAGCTGACATTTTAAATGTTTTTAATTTTATTTACATACATTCAACCCTATATCACCACAAGAAAGGATTTATTTATGATACAAGAGGCATTTTAATCAGTGCAAGAAAAAGAAATCCATAAGTGATTGCACGGCATTGAGGAGGTAATATACAAATATACATCAAGACTGCTGAGAATCTAATATGCACATAATACAAATGGTCTCTGGTACAGATATACACAACATTTAAAGTTAATAAATACATAGAACTGTTAAACCACAGAGCTACTCATTTCATGAGAGTGGGTATGTGAGTAGTGAAACAGTGTGAAGATAAGCTGCCAGGCTATTCCCAAGGGAATGTGAACAATTGAAAATGGCATTATCTGCAGCAAGGGTGGGAATCTATGACCCTTTCAAATCCTGCTGTACAACAGATCCCATCATCTCTGACCACTGGGCATGATGGCCAGGACTGAAAGGACTCCAACAGCAGCTGGGAGGCTGTAGGTTCCTCATCACTGATCTAAAGGAAGCTTTATTTTCAAAATAAGCTTTCCTCAATGACAAAAACTGCCTGTCCATGCTGCCTAAGAATAGGGCAATTGCTTTAGTGGCTCAGACTAAAACCCATGGAGTCTATTGCTCTGTCTCCAGCAAGAGACCAGCTAGATGTCTCTAGAAGTTACAAGCAGCGCTTAACAGGTGTTGGTCATCCCTGTTGCTTGTGCTGAGCATCTGATTGGCTGAGATTACTCATATTCAAAATTGGTTGATCTATTTAGGCCAGGTGGGAACCAGTGGCTCCAACAGATGTTGTTGGCCATGCTGGCTAGGGCCAATTCCTACCCTTGATTTAGGCAGTGGTGAGCTGTGAAAATTGCAGCCGGTGACCAAGACGAGCAGGGGTGTCATGCTTTGGGTATCTGCTGAAGGCATTTGAGGGAAGGGGTAGCTTGCACAGCACCATGCAGGTGGCTGCTGGCGAATGGCCAGCAGTGCCAGGCACAGCTATGAGTCAATGTCATCAGTGGCACTTCTAACCATGTGGAGTTCCTCCACATGGCTCAGCTGCCTCCACCAGACACACCATGCAAAAGCTACAGGGCATCTTCCCTTCTTGGTTACCATTCAGAGGTGGCACCCATCTACTGCTTTCTGGTTGTTGCTGAATTTAGGTATCTATAGCGAAATGAAACCTCTGTGCCAAGGGTCACAGGTATTGTATCTCCCCAAACAGGATTAGGAAAAACATCACCATCACCTGCGATGATTCTTCATGTACATAAGTACTTCCAGACATAGACGTGGAGGCATGCATGTACAGAAGCACCCTGCACTGGAATAGAATCCTCTTTGCATAAGAGCTCTGTGTACACCCTGGAATGTGCACAGAACTCTGACCATTCCATCCGCAATGCTTGCTTTTCTCAGCCTAGAAAGATACTTTAAAGTACGTCCCCAAAAGGACGTACTGGCCACAATATGCTTTAAGGGTCCCAGATAACAGTGATGCAGAATCGTTTTAAAAACACTCGCCATAATAAAAGGTGTCGCACCAGTCCCCAGAAGTGACAGAAGTGTCTATACATACTTTTAGTTCCAATAAATAGAAATAATAATGTGTTGGTTGGGAGAGGGTGGCATTTGACTAGCTTGTTTCCTGGCACCCACTAGGAGGGATCAGAGTTGAGTTTATACCTTCCCTTGGCTGAATGAACTTTCCTTCCCTAAGCAGCTTCCCAGCCTTAAGAAGTACATGGCTTAAGTGCAGCTAATTTATGCAGCGTATCTAGCAGCAGTTGCATTTTTGCGCTCATTTTGTAGGGACATCACCACCAGCTCGGTTGAAAAATGTTGTTAGGACAATACACACAGCTAGAAGCACTTTTCTTTAAACTTACATATGGGAATGAAATATACTGATGAATACATACTATTTCACAGAATGTTGTTTCTTATTATATCAAGAAGCACCATGTTTAGTGCCAAGACAGCCCCTTTGTCCCGTAGTTTGTTTTTTTAATTACATAGAAGTTAAGATCTTGTACATAAACAGAAACCCATACAGTGTGCATTAAAACCACAAGAATAGTTTCAAAAATGGCTCTTAAAGTTATCTTTTTTTCTTCTCCTCTGGGTTTTCTTTCCTCCCACACTGTTTCAGATTGAAGATGTATTGTCAAAGGAAGAAAGTAGTTTCAAACTACAGCCCATCATAGACCCAGCACCTGCACACCGAAGAATCCCTACAGCACAGGAGCCTATTTTATCTCCCCCTTCAGTATGTACACACAAGCAATTGAATGGGCTATGCTATTATGGGGGAGGGCCCTCATATTCTTTAACCAATCAGAAAGACAAGGTGCTATATAGGGATATGGAAATATAGCACAAGTCTCCAGTTCCACAGAAAGGCCTGCCACATGGGACTGCTTGAATGTACATGCTGCAGGGGAGGGGAAAATGAGGCTTATGCCTCAGAGAAACCTCTGATCATGTGCTGCATCCATGGTGGCCTGCACTGAGCTCAGAATATTCAGTAAACATTATCTGGAGGTACCCAAGTAGTTACCAGAATTATCTTTTCCTTTCCTGTTTTTTAAATAGAGGACGATAAAAGTTTTCCACCGCTACTGAAAGTTACACACCCTGATCAAGTGTGCTATTTCAAGTGTGTGTGTGGGAAGTTTCAATGCACATATGGAGGATGCTTGCTTGCAAGGACTTGCGAATTCGCTTCAGTGGAGGGGGCAGCTCTGCAAATGAAACAAGTAACAAATGCACAGCTGCCCTCTTGGCAGAAGTCATGGCATATCCCTCTTGTGCATGTCTTGAAGCAAACCAGAAATAATCCAGTCCCTTTTGATTGCCAAGCTACACCTCTCAGGAACATGCGTAGAATAGAACAGATCTGTTCTACACCAAGTCCAACATTTTGTACAGTATTTTGACATAGTTATGAACAAATAAGGTTTGCATTTTTATCATCATCATCTTGCCTTTTAGCAACTTGCCTGGTGGTTTTGGCAAGCTGTTCCCCTGGATGGAATTGTTTTATTGCACAGGGCCCAGAAGCTCTTTCTGATATTTTGAATTACCACGCCTCCATTGAATTGCATTGACTGTTTTGATGAATTTGTTATTCTGGTTTGCTACTCTGTTTGATATTATAATGATTGCAATGCTTGTTGCTTTTTAACGCTACTGTGATTATTGTGAGCTGTTTTGAGATCAACACTGTTGCTGGAGAAGAATACAAACATCAAATCAAATAGAATTCGTTCTGTAGGTGACCACCTAACTTACAATGCTGAATCAATGAACATGCTAAAACCTCCACCGCTGTGGCCCCTAGATTGTCCAGAAAGGACTGTGGCACTTCAGATGAAAAAGCTTGCCCACTCCATAGAGGTGGCAGAGCCATTTCTGGTGTAACACTTTCATTTCTGGAAAAGAACTAGTGTGAGCAGTGGTAAAATGTCAAGCACTTCACCCAGGAATGATAGCTCTCTTCTTTGCTAGATCCCCTTTAGTCATAGAACTTAAAAGCAGCATGCCACAAACTAGTATCTCTCTCCCTGTTCTATAGTCCTTCCTTCTTTCTAATAGATTGGGGCTTCCAAGAATCACTGAGCCACCGCAGGCTAGGAATTCCCTACTGTACAATGTTACTAAAGAACTCCCAAGCTGTGAGCGAGGAGGTGTTTCCTTGCTTTCGTTGCTAGATGCTCCTGAAACTTGTTCTTGTACCTCTTTCCCCATCTTACATCGAAATCATACTGATATCTAGTATAGGCAGGCTTTCCCCATATACTCTCTTTCTGAAAGGAGCCGTATTCTAGTAAAACTCTTCAGATGTGGAGCAGGGAGGAAGAAGACTAGAGATGGAGAAGTTTTTCATATCAGAACTGCTCTTTGATAACTTGCTCAGCTCCCAACCCTGAATAGGGTTGCCTTTCCTCTCTTGAGCATCAAAGGATCAACTTGTATGGTTTCTAAAAGCAAACGATTTGCCCTAGTCAGCTTCCAAACTCATGTTACTCGGGATCTTTAGTTCTCGGCAGGCTACATTCTAGCTACAGCTTCAGTTTCACTTTACATTCTGCTAGACGATGGCATTAAGTTTGCATGTTCCTGGTTTTTAATTATTTCAGTGTCCATTTTATCTACTGTTGACTGGCCCCCACAGCTCTTCGTGATCTGCCTTCACGCAGATGTGTGACAGCACTAGATTCACACAATGCTGTCCATCTGGTGCTTGGAACGCAAGCTACAAGTTGCAGCCCAGCAACTGGAAACCCACCCCCAATCCTCGGTGCAAGACGCAAGGATCTAAAAAAGAAAACTACCCACGTTTGGTTCCCCACACACACTCATAGGACCTGATCAAAAAGAGGAATCTTAATATAGCAGTCTGCTTCTTTGTTTGAGCTGCCTTTGCTGGATCAGAGTAACCTTCTTTTAGCAACAGGAGGCCAACTATCTTACTATAAATGTGATTTAAGGTTGCTACCTTTCAGATGGTTGGCATTTCAATTTTTGTCTCCTGCATTCTTAGTTCTGGCAAAAAAAGAAGAAGCTACAAATGTGGAGCATCCAATTTGAGAGGGTTCTTCATTTTGTTGCAGTGGGGGCTTGATTCTGACACGAATGGATGACTGTTTTAAATTTCCTTGCATTTGTTCACAGAGACACTTGGCTTCCTCCAATCATTCCTGTCATTATTGTGGCCGAATTCACATTAAGCCAGTCGATTTTTTAAAGCGCTACAGTACTTCTGCCATCTTAATCAGGCTGCTAGCTACATATATTAAAATACTTCTCTTCGGTTGTCATATTGGGTTGTTGTTTTCAGTATGATTTTACAAGTGTGCTCAATAGATCCTGCAAGCTCATTGCTGATTGGTTGGAAGAACTCACTTTTAGAAACAGAATTCATGTGCAAAGAATGCAGTAAGGAGTACAGAGAAAACATTTGGTCACAGTTTCTTATCTTAGTAATATTAATGTAACCACGGTTATTTAGAATACGTACACGATACACACAGCTACATAGATATTAATTAATTATATATACACATTCATTTTTTTAATCTAATACTAACACTTTATCCTCTTGTTACTGAAGACTGATGTTTTGGCATTTCAGGTTTGAAATCTATTTAAACCTGGGACATAGGAACGAAACACATTTTCAAGTATACGTCACAGTGATTGAACTTTGTACATGGAACCGAACACATGTTGTCTTCGCAAATCCAATGCCAGCAACAGACCAATGAAAAAGCAGTTGCCTATTAAAGACATCACTGCCTAATAACTTTCTTTTGGGTCATGTTGGCATTCACACAATTTCCAATAAAAAGCCAACAGTCTTATAGACAAAAGATGGCATTTTTTGAGAGGGGGGAGACACACAGATCTTTTTCAGTCTGAGCCAGTGTATTTTTCCTTTTTCCCCAAAGGTATTCTATGTTCCTTTGTTTCTGTTATTTCCATATTTACATGTTTGTTTGTTTGTTTTAAAAAACTTAATAGGGATTTCAAATGTGAGCAGAAGAAATGCAAAGCCTTTCCTTTTAAGTTCACTAAAAACCACTAAGAATGTAAAAATTTCAAAATACCTTATAGGAATTCTTCAAAATACAGGAAGTATTTTCATGGTGTGGGGGGTGGGGAGGGGTTACATCACCACATACTTTACATTACATCCACACAAGTCTACCTAATCACTTTGGTTAGACAAATATCAGTAACATACAGTAAAACATCATACATCTCACAAGACATGGTACAAAATTTCTTACAATCCAGTACTGCCGCTTTGGGGGTGGGGGAGGATGAAAACCTACTTACAGACAATTAACATAGTTCACACTAGAAAAAAACAAAAACCTATGATTACAAAATTTACTTTTTTGTTCTAATTAAACTGTTGTATGTTTCAATTTTCAATAAGCTTCCTAAAGTGTGTATATCTTGCTCACTGATTAATGTGATTTTTTTTTTGTATAGCCATTATTAGTAAATTAGCATTTTGCCAATGGAAAAAAATCTGTTTTTAAAAACTTCAGTTGACTTCTTATTTGTAGAACTCAAAAGAGGGGGCTACTGCTCAAGACTCATAAAAACAGTCACTTATAAATGATAAGCTTAAAAAAAATGGTTACATTGGAGGAAACAAGCCATGAATTTCTCTTGCTTTCTCTTAATCTGTTCTCTTACGGTGTCGAGAGGTCTTTGTTTTACAGCGCCTCTGCAGTTGTGTCTGAGGAGACAGACATGGTCACTTTGGCAATCTTAACTGTGTTTTTAATACACCTTTCAGCAGCCTTGTGGACATTACCTGGGTTGTTAGCATGTCTGTGCTGGCAGTCAGACTCCAAGCTGTTATCAAGAGGCTGTGCAGTCCCATTGCAAGGTGGAAACATGCTCCTGAAAGCATGTCTCAGGTCCTTGCTCCTGAGAGCATAGATGATGGGATTCACGGTGGAGTTCAGCAGGCAGAGCATGCTGCAGAAGGCAAAGATAGTCTTCACGAGCTTGTTCATCTTCCCAAAGACATCATAGAGCATAATTGCAAGTAGAGGACCCCAGCAGATGATCAAAACCACAAGAATGAGGACCAAGGTTTTGGCCAACCTAATGTCCATACGTGTTTGTTCCGGCCTAGTAATCTGATGCACTTTACCATCCTCTGAAGTATGTATTATTATGCTCTTCTGAGTGCCGCGCTGGAGCATCCTAACAGCATGACTATGAGCCTTCCACAGTATGTACATATAGGCATACACAATAAAAAGCAAGAGTACAGTGGTGACCCCAATCCAGAACAACAGATAGTTCTCGTCTATTAGAGGAAATATATCTGAACAAACAGAATTGAGCATTTTGCAGTTCCAGCCCAGCAGAGGAAGGACAGCTATTACAATAGCTATGGTCCACATCACGCAGAATGCTACAACAGCCTTCGATCTGGTGACAATCCTCTTATAAGATAAGGGCCTGTGTATAGATATATACCTGTCTATTGCGGTGAGGAAAAGGCTGCCCACCGAGGCAGTGAACGAGGCTGTAACTCCACCCAGTTTGAACAGGAACACATTAGGGCTGTCTTTCCGATGGAAAACATGGAAGTCAACAAAACTGTAGACGAAGATTACACTGCCCAGGAGATCAGCTACGGCCAGGCTGCTGATGAAATGGTAGGAAGGCCTGCAGCGAAGGCTTCGGGACTGCAGGATGACAATCAAGACCAGAAGGTTTTCCAGAACAGTGAAGGTGCCCAGAGTAAGGGACAGTACTGCAATGGCCAGCTGCTGGCTAGGGTTCAGAATCATAAAGCACTCCATATCCATGAAGTTATCCCCACATTGTATATTATCCTCATTATCCTTGAAGGTGGTCAAGGTCTTGTTGTAAAAATCTGTAAGGTTGATCTGATCCTGTGGGTGCCCACCCAGGATGGCATCTTCTCCTGCAGTCATTTTTGGTCGGAAATCGCCTCGGAAAGAAGACAGAGGGAATTTCTGTGGGTAGTATCCTAACTTGGAAGCCATGTCACTTTTGAAATCTTCGTACTGGATATCGCTGGAACCCATGTATAGAAGATCTGTCGTAATTGTTCTGAAGGTCGTATCTGCGAGGCCATCTAGGACTGACTTCATAACCCCAGGTGTCAGTTATGCAGGCTTGTGGGGGGGAAAGACAGGAAAAGGCAGCAATCCTAGTAGAGAGGGAAGAAGACCAAACTTAATTAGCTATATGCAAACTATGCAAATTATAGGAAAAGGGCAAAAAGTATTGTAAACAGCTTAGCTGAGTAACATCCAACAATACTGCAAAGCTTATTTTACCTAATGGTGGATCTGTCTCATATTTTACATCAAGTGCACATTCATTCAGATGTAGAATGTCTAGACTGCTGGGCATGGTTATGCAATGCAATGACTGAAGGTAGAGCACGAGAAGTATTAGAGAATATATTAATTTTTATTAAATTATTATAGCTAGTTCTGCTGGATACATTTTCTAAATGGAACTTTGATGAGAGCCCCCTCAACTCCTTCATCCAAATCGATTAGACAGGGAAGTGGTATGCGAGCATGCAGACCTCCAAAAATCTTGTCCAAATCCTTAAGCCACAACCAAATAAATTATCCAACAAACCAGGACTAGGTATCTGCAAGCCAGATTGCAGAAGTGGTAACATCAGATCAAGGAGGATGTTAGCATTTTTATCCTTAAAATGCTTAGTGAATTAATCACAGCAGATCACGGAGAGTTCTGTTGTATCACAATGCTGGCCAAGTTGGAAAAGGCCCAAATCACAGGGAAGAGCTCTACTGTGCAGTGTTGGGCATACATGACGATGGTAGAGAAGTATTGGGTAGGCTCACTAATGAGTGATTAATTGTGTTCAATCACTTACTCTAGCTACACCCTAGAATAAATGTGAATCACCTATGATTGCTCCACAACTTTTGATACTATTGATAGCAATGTTCTGATGCCTTATTTAGAATAGCTATAGCCCTCAAAGGACTTCAATGGTTCTATTTCATTCTTTCAGGCAAAAATCCCCAGAGGGTAGACTTGGCACATGCTTGCTGGGCATCTTGGGAGACATTTGTTCATAGTTCCACGGTGGGTAAACACTGACATGTATACTATGCAATTTATAGCCAATGAATGAGATCATCCAGAACTTTGGAATGACATGTCACCAATACACTTGTTACAGCTGGGTCTCTACTATTCCAAACATCCAAGATCAGTTAAGCACATGAGGTCCTGCAGGCAGGGGCGGCCTGTCCTGTTTTGCTGCCTGTTACTGCTCTTGCTATTGCTCAGGTGCTCTAAGATGTTCTCACTCAGCCCAGCTCCAATATGGGGAATGCGCTGTGTGGGAGGAAAGTATTCAGAAGTGCCCCAAAACAGTGAAATGACACAAGGGAGGGGTTAGGTTTCACTCCCCTCTTCCACATGTCCATATTTACATTAACAGTAGACCTTCTGCACCAGCTTTATAGCAAATAGAGCGGAACAATGATTTAATCATTTTTTATCCCACCTTCTCTCCCAAAGGAGCCCAGGACAGCAAACAACAAAAGAGGAAAACAAAACAATTTTTTTAAAAAATAAATGAATGAATAAAAATTCTTAGCAGTCACATATTGTTATAGCTAATAATTTCACAGTTTCCAGAAAGAGTCATCAAAATGCCTGGAAAGTTTAAAAAATTCCTCCTGGATGTTAATAATGAGGATGACATATGTACCTCTAGGGCCGGGGGTGGTGGAGATGTATTGAAAAAAATGGAGATCTATACTGAGAAGGCCCAGCTATGGGTCAGAACCAAGTGGTCTGTGCCCAGCAGTGGCATACCAACTGGGCCTCCCCAGCAATCATAGGGCCTGAGATTGTTTATACTGAGGGAGGTACTTTTTGAGGTACTTGGCTCCCAAGGTGTTTAGGGCTTAGTAAGCTAGTACTAACACCTTGAATTGGGCAGGAAGCCCAATCAAACCAACAAGGTACATTCTGATTTACCTGCAGCTTCCAGACCATCTCCAAGGGCAGCCCCATGTGCAAGTGCCTAACTGTAGTTCAGTCCTGGCACCATTCTTGAAAGATCTAGTGAGAAAGGGTGTTTGGTCACAGAACATGGCAAAGAAGACAGGCCAGCCAAGATGGGGGAGATCCTTCATTGGATCTCATGACACCTTAATTTTTACTGGAAAACATCCATAGGGGACTCCATGTTTTATGAAAACAGCGTGGAAAGGGGTGGAACTAACCACCATATCGTGTTCCCATGTAATCTGATGCTGCTATTAGTCCTGCGGCAGAACACATACACTTCATGGGGTAATTTAAATGGGGAAAGTAGTATCAGGGTAAGGTTAACCTCCCTTTCCCTTTACTGTCTCTGCTTGCTCTCATTTGGGATTATCCCTTGGATGCATTTAGGCAAAAATGAAAATGTTAGGAAATCCAATTACAAATGTCCTATGTCTTGTCAAATTTGAGAGGCAAGAACACAGTCTTCTACTTTATCGTCCCAAGGTTTAGGAACTGTCACCCCATTGATGTACTTGTGACTCTCCGCCTGCTTTTCGGGTGGAGGCAAGTAAGACTCATTTGTTCTAACAAGCATTTTTTATTGTATTGCGTTGTGGTTCTACTGTTTTAAATTGGTATTTTATGGTTGTTGTAAATGTCATTGTAATTTTAACTCTCATTTTTACTGTGGTTTTATTGATGTTTTATGTTTGGACTATGAGCTGCCTTCAGCAAATTGTTTAAAACAAGATAAAAAAAATTAAATAAATAAACATCAAAGCAACAAAACATGGATTAATATTATGGGGGGGGGACGGGGAGCTGAGAAAAACAGAAGCAAATTACTTGTGCTTCATTTCCAGATACAGTAATTTGCGATGCGCTCCATAGATCTGCCAGTAAACAAAATAGGGAATTTGCCTTTAATTGCCAAGAGTATATATAAAAATAGCTAATCCATTCAATGTCATGGGCTGGATGTACAGGAGTGGTGGGAGGCACCAGCTGGGGTGATAGCCTGTAGCTTATTCGAATCAATATGTGGAAGTCTGGTAGTAGATACCCCTTAGTCTGTTTTTGCCTGTGTTCTTGGGTCACCTTTGCTCATTTCCTCAATCTTCCTTCTCCTTAACGTACACTTTCCTTGGATTCCTCTTTCTCTGTCAGTCCTTACTCTACCTACCAAAGTCTCTGGGCTTTCTTACACTTCATACAGCTAACTCCTTTCTCTGGATCCTGTGTAATGTCTTAATCCCAACAAAACTGGCAACTTCCCTTCCCTTTGCTGCAGTGCAAATTTTATGACAGATATTTGTCAGGGTAAGGTACTATTTATTTATTATTATTTATTACATTTGTATACCGCCCTACACCTGTCAATCTCAGGGCAGTTGGAGTGGGAAAACCTTTTCAGCCCAAGGGCAGCATTTCCTCAAGGGCAACATTCTGGGGGCCACATACCAGTGGAGGCGGGGTAAGGCAAAAGTGGGTGGGGCCTGAGCCAAAATGTGGGTGGAGCAAAGGTTGTGCTTCTTACCCTTTGCATGGTAGGCTATATTCCAGCTGTACACGCACCTCTTTAAACGTCCTCTAGGCAAGCAAGGAGTATTAACATAGTTCAAGGACACATACCAACCATGCAAAAGTACTTGAGGAAGAGTCAGATCAGAGCCAGGAAGGGGTGTGGCCTGGAGAGAGGGGTGTGGCCTGAGGAGGAAACGGAGGAGGTGTGGCTTGTGGAGAATTCCGGGAGCCAGAAGGGCTACATTCCGCCTCCAGGCCCAATGCTCCCTAGCCCCATAAGGAGGTTGTGGACTCTCCTTCCTTGGAGGTTTTTAAGCAGAGGTTGGCTGGCCCTCTGTCATGGGTACTTTAGTTGAGCTTCCTGCATTGCAGAGGGTTGGACTAGATGACCCTCGGGCTCCCTTCCAACTCTACAATTCTATAATTCTAAGGCATGGGGGGGGGAAAGATTGTGTGGGTCCTAAAGCAATATGGACATACATTTGGAAGATGCAAATGGAATAGTACCACCTGTCATTTTGACAGAAAGTTATTTTAAAATCTATACAACATGACAGTGGATTCAACGGAGAATAAAGAAAAATCAGGGTAGAAAACAGTAAGTGTTGCTAATGATGAGCAGGGAAGTCCTGCATATGACTTAGTGCTGGCTCAGCAAATCTTGGTTCATAATGAAGTCTTCCAAAATATAGAGATGGAAGCGTCTCAGAAATACTGTTATGGATAGACTCTGCTAAGATGGACACTTCAGCTAGTTATCACTCTGTATTTTTATTATGCTGTTGTTAACTGCATTTTGTATTATTCCAATTGTTTGTATTTTAATTCAATTGATGAGAAAGCACTTTTTACAGTGTTGTTTCTTGAGAAGCTAGAATGTTCACAAACATGCTATGTCATCACAGGAGCTCAGCCATTTGGTGCTGGAGCATTCATCACTACAAGAACAAAGTAACATATTTTTTTCAAAAAAAGCTCTGTACCATTGGTGTCCTTGCATAAAGTGCCAGGGGCTTTTGATCCAGTAGACGGTATCTTCTAATGGAGGAGGCGACGCCATTTTTGCCGATTCTGCCTCCTAGCAACAGCACTAGGCATGTCAATTGGATTCTACCCAAAGTCTGCTTTTTATGACACAAAATCCTGATAATGTGAACGGAAGCAGAAATAAACCCTTTTTAAACCTAAGTAAACTTTTAAAAGAGCAGATTTAAAATATGTGAGACTGAATTTGGAATCAATGTAGCATTTATCCACATATGTTCGTGACAGATTATACAGGTGATCAAACTTAATTCCCTGACTGCTATAATTTATAGCCATTCTTGAAGCAAAATGTATCAATATTTCATGTAGTGCAGAAATGCTAGAAAACAAATAGTTTTCTGGTGACTTAAACTGCCACACAGTTAAAAACAAAAAGCAAAAATAACCTCACTCATTTATAATACAGGCAGAGTGTTGTACATAATGTTTCAATTAACCATTTAAAAATTTATAGAAGTGACTTTACTTAAATATGTTTATTTCTATAACACAAGGGATTGCTATTTAAATCATTCAGTAGCAGACAATTAGGAAAGTGTTTTTTAAACATTTTTCAATTTTTCATGAAGCCTAAGTATTCAGTGATAAGCTGCAGTGAGTATGATTTGTTAGTCTACTCAGAATAAATACCTCTTTCCCCACCTTTGAAGCACAAGAGTGTGTGAGATCGTATGTTTATTGAAAATGCTAATAAGACACTCTTATGCTTTAACAAACGTTCAGCAAAGTACTACTCTGTATGCATATGCTTTGCCAGAACCATAGTTAATGGGATCATGAAAAGCAAATCCCACCCTGCATTTCAATTCCCCCCACACCCGTGCATTTAGATTTTTACAGTAATTTCCAAGTTATTGTATTTGCAGACAGAAATTTATTTGCAAGTACCAGGGAGTTCATTAGAACAGAGTTTAGACTTTGGAGGATGCTGCTGACATTAATTTTGTTTTGTTTGCTGTTGGGACTATCATAATTGCAAATCACTAGCAATGTGTATAAATGCACCTATTAAAATAGGAGGGAAAGTTTATTAAAGCCGGATCAAAACAAATTATACAATGAATTTGGGGGTTTGTTATTAATATAAATTAGGTACATATGCCTTTATTTTTTTTTTTTTTAAATAATATTTATTAAGATTTTCAGAGATACAGAAAGAAAAAGAATAGAATACATTCAAAGCCTTCTTTTCAAACACCCTCTTTCCGGGACTCCCTCCTTCCCCCACCCCTACCATATTCCCCTATCATATTGTTGGCTCCACAAGTTCTCAGTTCTAATTAAAACTTAATTTGTTTAAACCATTATTCAAATTTAAATTTAAAATTATTCAGTCCTCACCAGTACCCTTAATAAAAGACAAGAGTTCTCTCCCCAGGGCCCACCCCCTTTCCATTCCACAATTTCCCCTTTTTTTTAGTGATAAAGACACCTCACACAATAAAGAAATAAGAAGCAAGAAATAAAAAGTATAGTAAATGAAAAAAAGCCAATTCAAAAAATAGTTGACAAGCCTTTGGGTTCTAGTTCTCCCCCCCCCGTCCCCGGTTTAATTTCCCCCTGACCACTAATCCATATTGTCTGCCTGGAATTCTTAAAGTCCATAAATCACATTTTCCCCCCGATTCCTTGCTGGCTTTTTTCTTTTTATAATTATTTTTAAAGTTATTTTTAAACCATTTAATTTCCAATCTTTAATAAAGCTCCCCCCATTGTTCTTTCCAAGTTGTAGTCCAGTTTCCTCTTGTTCCGCTGCCAAAACGTTCTAATTCAGAAGTTTAGTAGGTCTGCAGGGATTATTGTTATTCAGGAACAAAAACATACGTTCAGTCCCTTCCTTTCTTCAATAGAAAATTCTATTGTTTAGCTAAACACCCTGTAGACACAATATTGTTTCCGTTTCGCAGCTTTCCCAGAAGATAACCAGTCCTGTAGAATTCCAATGGTATTTTTCCACTTACGACCTTCTTTGTAATGTCCCGAAACTCCTCTAGGGGGATTGTTGTAACTTTGTTTTCTCTAGTCCAAAAGTCCGATTGTTATCCATGTTTTCGCCATTTTATATCCAAGTTTTGACAAATTGTAACAAATTGTAGCAAAATTAACCAGCAAAGTCCTCATAATCAAGTCCTCTTTAAATTTCGGACTTTGACAGCTACTTTGACAGCTGTCAAAATCTCCTTCGCTTTTCGCCAGGCTCTCTCCTCAATCACCCCGGTTCCCAGGGGGGGGGTTACGTTTTCCTTCTCCCTCAATTCTTCCTCCAGCACAGTTCTTGTAGTTTCCCATCGTGGAATTCTTAGTTCTTATCAGCAATTCAATTCTTTTTGGACCTTGGTTTCCCAGTCCTTGTTTTGGAAGGTTTACAGTAGGGAGGGGGACTGACTTCCTTTTTGGATCCCCCCCCCGCTCGTATCAAATCCGAAAAAAAATTCTTTTTTTCTCCTTTTAAACCCGGTTTCCAAATTACTCACGGGTTGTTGTTACAAATCCGAATTCTCAATGGAAGAAGTCAGCGCTCTCCGCCGGATGGCATGCGGCTTCGCTCGGCAGGGATAGCAGAGGACTCAAAGCACCACGCTTCTCCCCGGCACCCGATCCGTAGCCTTTAAAAAGGCTCCTTCACGAGTCGGGAGGGCGCTAGCAGTGCCAGCCGAGTCTCCATGTCCACGGCCTCCGTGGCCGTGGTTTTTAAGGGTCCCCGCGTCGCCGATGCGGTAGGACCCAGCCCCTGCCGAGCAGGCTCCCTCCGGAGCTCGGAGGGAGTCCGCCATTCGGCGATGGCGCCAACCCGGAAGTCCTAGGTACATATGCCTTTAAACTATGATATGTGAAGAATATAAGACCAACCCATTACTGGACTTGGGGAGCCTTCAAAATACTTTTTAAAAAATAAATCATTTCTTAGTGCTTTCTTCATGCAAGCATACTCAAGTGCTAGTAGCGCTTCATCCTATCTCAAACTTGATGACAATAAGAAGGGGGCATCAAGGGGAAACTTGACATTTGTCACTTCAAACAAACAAAAAACAACATGCATAGCCTTCAAATAATTAAAGAAATAAAATAAACAAAGGGGGTTACATCCAGAAGTTCTCCTCTCTGAGCAGAATACCCTTTTCCCAACAAAGAAAAGATAAAGGTAAAGGTAAAGGTACCCCTGCCCGTACGGGCCAGTCTTGCCAGACTCTAGGGTTGTGCGCCCATCTCACTCAAGAGGCCAGGGGCCAAGGCTGTCCAGAGACACTTCCGGGTCACGTGGCCAGCGTGACAAAGCTGCATCTGGCGAGCCAGCGCAGCACACGGAAACGCCGTTTACCTTCCCGCTAGTAAGCGGTTCCTATTTATCTACTTGCACCCGAGAGTGCTTTCGAACTGCTAGGTTGGCAGGCGCTGGGACCGAACAACGGGAGCGCACCCCGCCGCGGGGATTCGAACCACCGACCTTTCGATCGGCAAGCCCTAGGCGCGGAGGCTTTTACCCACAGCGCCACCCGCGTCCCTTACACAATACTTACACACAAAAAAGATACTTACACAATAAAAAGGGAAATGAAATCTAGCAGGCATTGTGTATCTCTTGCCCAAGTCTACTTAGCGGTACAAGCTTCCACCATTTGCGCTCAACAATGCCTTTCACTAGCTCTTGGGCAAAGGTTTGCAGAACAGCTTCAGCGCCAGAATTTCTTCTGCTTGCACATTTCTGGATCCAGCCCAAGCCTTACAAAATGGTGAGCCTTTGCTGTTGAGATGGGAAGCTTATGTTGAAAGCTTTTTTGAAAAAAGGGATGCCTGAACTCTTAAGCATTTTGACCAGTACAGCATTAAAAAGTGCTCCAAACTCTAAAGCAGAGAGAGACAGAAAACTTAAAATGTGAGATTAGAAGAAATGAAAGATTTGGGGGGGGGTGCATGGAAAAGGGAGAGTGTGATATGCAACTTTAAAAAATGTAACACTGTCAGCATTCTTACTTCTATGTGTGGAGAGGAAGAGTGCAGTAGACGGACAGAACAATGTGAACTAAAATGTATGCAAAACAGAAATTTTCATGATTGCCTTAAACACCACAGTTGTTATCAATAGTAAGCTGCATGGCTGCCCAAATAGCATTGGCTGGGAGAGGCTCAGAGGTAGGTTAAGGCAGCATGACCAGTTCAGTGCTGCTGAAATGTGAAAGACTGAAGTCCGCCCCTGGAGAGGCTAAAGGGTCCTGTGTAGATCAATCAAGGCTTGTTCCTGCATGCCTCACATCCTGCAAACTTCCAAACGTTGAAATGGATCTCTCCCGCACTTCACAAAATCAGCCCTCAAGTTAACTATCATGTGGTTGTGCAGGAAGATTCTCTTGGGTACTCTGTAAATAATTTGTGAACAATTCAAATTTAATGATCCCTGGCCAAATTTAATGATCTCTGGAGCCACTTCCCAATGCAGGGTGTAGTCATCCTAGCCTATTCATTTGGAGATCAGGAACAGGCTGTAGATTCAGCCCTCCAGTTTTCCTTGCCATCTCTTAAGTGCAGATTCCCTTCTTTCCTCAGCCCTATTCAGATGGACAAATCTAGAAATGCAACATGCCAGCAGAGTGTGGATGACTGTAGACTATGCTGTATTTATGTTTAGAGATCAACATTTACAGCTAACTTGATAAACGGAGGTGAAGAGTTGAAAATATTTATCAAATGCCTATATTTACATGGTTGTTTAATGCACATGTATATTATCTAATTAATCTTTGACCTGCTATTAATTTATTAGTCTAATTACTTGGAAATTAGAAGACTGTATTACCGGTAATCTGGGGGAGGTAGTTTCAGATGGACTGTGTTTACATTTAGATGAGGGAGGTGAGGAGTTTGTTCCTCCCTTTCTTTTTTAAAGCATCAGCACAGCAACCAGGTCGCTGCTCCCTTTGAAAACAGGAGCTAGAATGCCCCATGGGAACAATTCTAAATAATGACAAAGTATAAAGTGCCTGAATTACTGACAGGCAGCTTTTGAAGGCACAGAAAAGCATTTTCATGAAAAGAAAACACCTGTAGCAGGTGTTGCTTTGTGTACCATATCTGCTGGGTTTCTTTAGGGGCTGACAACCATTTTGGTCTAGTGGTTACATTTTTAATTTTGAGACCACCATGGAGGGGGTGTGGCATAATATAAAATTAGAGAGACAACCACCCCTGGTAATCTTATGCCCAACATGGGAAGTCAGCTTTTTCCTGTGTGGGCTGACACAGAAGACAATTATTTTGTAAACCACCTGGTAATCATTGGATGAAGGGCAGAATAGACATTTCATAAATAATAACTCAGTGTGAGTTCTCTTATCCAGGAGTAGCTTGGGTGTCTCTTATCATCCTATAGTGGACGATAGCAATGTTTTATGGATGGGTTCCCCCCCTCTTTTATGGTCTTATTTTCTAAATTATGCCAAAAAGGCTGAATAAATTAAATGAGTAAAATTGTGGTAGAATGTGTGGCTTAAAAGAATCACCCATATGGGCTCTCTGCCACCTAAAACTCAGTGTCACTACCTAAGAATACTGGGTTTTTTGCACCAAGTTTTCCTATCATTACCTTTTAGTATTTAGTATATATTGGTGGCTTACCCACTTACCTGGGAGTAAGCCCCATTAAACTCAGTTGGACTTACTTTTGAGTGTGCACACATAAGATTGCACTCTTAAGTGCTTGGTCATGTCTTTCTTACCTTTTTCTGGTATGAACACCCACAGGCAATGGCATAATTCATCAGATGTATTATTTAAATATGGTACCGTTATATATTATTTAGTGCGTTTTTGTTCTGCCCTTCATTCAAAGAGTTCAAGGCAGGATGCCTGTCCCTCAAAGATCTCCAGTGTTATTCTTCCATAATCTAGTGTCAAGTCTTTCTTTTTCAAAGAGAATCAAGCAGAAAAACTTTTCCTGAATATAGGCCTGCAACTGAAGATAACAATTCATGTATCTAAAGGGGATTGTACCCAACAAAAGTCTAAATAAGCTGTAATAAAATTTGCCATGAGTCACTTTGCTGTTATAGACCTATAAAATCAACTAGATAATCTGGGGAAATTTTACTTATGGTACCTAACTCTACAAAGCATCACAGAATGGATATGGGCTTTTTCACAATTATCCCTGCAGTGACTCATAAGATTAAACACTGTTATTACTTATTTTCTGCATTTCTTTTTCACATGGGGAAAGTATAGAGCATTTGGACACACACACACACACACACACACACACACACACCGTGTGTGTTATGTGGGGTGTGTGTGTGTGTGTGTACAAACTCATTCAAAATACTAGGGTCTTATTTAAATCTCTTACAACTGCTTATTAGTACTGGGGAATGAAGGCTTAGTCAAAAACTGGAGGTTTTCTGATTTAGAAACTGTTCTGTCTTGAAGTTTTGTCTTCACTTATAGACCTGTCCTTTCACATCACATTTGACACTGTTAAATGTGACCTTAGAAAGTCTGGTGCAAAACAATTACAAGCAACAAGCATGCACTTAAAAGTTGAAGTGGTGTAGCAATAAAACTGCTAGCACATTTGCAAAGCTAAGCAGGGCCTGGTATGGTTTCAAATTGGATGAGAGAACGTGTGTTGAGATTCCTGCATTGCACGGGGTTGGACTAGATCATGGGTAGGCAAACTAAGGCCCGGGGGGCGGATCTGGCCCAATCGCCTTCTAAATCCGGCCCACAGATGGTCCAAGAATCAGTGTGTTTTTACATGAGTTGAATGTGTCCTTTTATTTAAAATGCATCTCTGGGTTATCTGTGGGGCCTGCCTGGTGTTTTTACATGAGTAGAATGTGTGCTTTTATTTAAAATGCATCTCTGGGTTATTGTGGGGCATAGGAATTTGTTCATTCCCCCCCCCAAAAAAATATAGTCCGGCACCCCACAAGGTCTGAGGGACAGTGGACCAGCCCCCTGCTGAAAAAGTTTGCTGACCCCTGGACCAGATGATCCTTGTGGTCCCTTACAACTCCACAATTCTGTGGTTCTATGTATCAGCTCTGTGTAAGGATAGAACACTGGTCCTGAGGTTGTGCACTCTGATGCTCCCAGAGAGCATGGTTGAAGTTAATAGTGGGATTATGGGAATAGAAATGCCCACCCACACAGAGTTAATCAAAGTAAGACTGCCTAAGAATGCCCTAATATTAGTCACAAAACATCTGTTTATTATTATTGGGGTGGGGGGGACTCTTTCAACAAAATTTAAAGCAGTGGTGAAGTCTCAAGCTTCAGCTATTTGCTTTATCGCTGACTAAAAAAGTTTGACTGACATTTTAAAAGTTGCTAACATATTTGTTGTACAAATTTACTGAGCACCAAAGTTGGTAGAAGTGAGTTCCACAGATTTTGTGCTGATGCAAACAAACAAACAAAAAATATTCCACGCAAAAATGAAGCAGGCCCGTTTTTTTTTCAGCAAAAGTAAATAAATGTATATAAATGTAAAAAAACCCCACCACGTTTGTAGAAGCTGCACTGAGACCATTAAAAAAAACCTCTCTGCTATAGCTATACCCCATCTGCACTGTATATTTTAAAATAAAAAGGTGGGGGTTTGCTGGCTTTAAAACTGATAAAAAGTTTATTATTATTATTTAGTACATGTATATCAGGAACGTCCAACTCCCAAGAGACTGTGATCTACTCACAGAATAAAAAACTAGCAGTGATCTACCCCTTTTTTGGGTGGGGGGTTCAGGTCAAAGTTATTGAGCATTTTTTAGGGAGGGAGGTCAAAGTTGTTGACCTTTTTTGGGGGGGGCGGTTCATGTCAAAGTTGTCGATCAGGAAACAAATGACCTCACAGCGAAAACTATGTCTTCCGTTCTAACGATCATGCGCGAATGGAGGATGGGGTGGGGCCGGATCCTTTTTTCCCATGCAAAGGAAAAATCGACCACGATCGACCAACACCTCCCAGGAATCGACCAGTTGATTGTGGTCGACCAGTTGGACATCCCTGCTGTATATCTTGGAAGTCTTGATGGTGTACTTGTTGAGTTCCATAATGGAAGACAAGTGGGGTGTAAATGTACTAAATAATAATACTTTTTAAAAACTCAGGTACCAAATATCCGAAGACTAGTGATATCAGTATGTTAGTATGAATCTCAGTGCTACATAGTCTGTTCCATAATGTGGATTTGTCTGTTCAGATCGAGGGCAACACAGTTGATGGGGAGAAGCAAGTAGAAAGGATCCCCCCCCCAATTAAATCAAAATGTTGATGGCTATCTAATGAGAACTGATAAAGTAAAAAGATAGCACCTGGCTAGACAGAACTTAGTCCAACAGTTGTAGTAAGGTTTAGAGGTATGAAAGCCTGGGGGAACCCAGAAAAGAATAATGGGGCAATGGCTTTTCTCCCGTTTTTGCTCCCCCCCCTTTTTAAAAAATGTTTATTAATAAAAAAAATGTCTAAAGCAAAGCATAAATATATCTATGTCCTCAAAATGATTTTAAAAACTTTTTAACAGGAAGTATGTATAGTATCAGGTCATTACAATTCCTGAACATTGGGGACAAGCAAGTCCTGAGTTGTACACTAAGAGTACAACTTCTAAATTCTGGAGCAAGATGCATTTCTTCCTCTTGCAGGGCACTGCCATTGTCACAAGAGAAGGAAGGATTCCGTGCTTGTGGTCTTCGTCTTGTTGGCATAGCTGGTGGATCTGTTTCTGTCTTTTTGACTAGGCCTTAAAGGACTGGGAGACAGTACAAAGCAATTAATTTTGTTGCCATCTACTTCATGCTGCTGTAAATCTGTTGGATGCAAGATTCAAAAGCAGAAATGTAAGTGATCATAGCACTATTTCTGCATTTGACTGGATTACAAAACAAGCAGCACGCTTAGGGCTTGATGCTGGAAAGGGACTTTCAAATGTTGCAGACTGCAGAACATCTTCAAGTATTTGGCCAAGGAATGTAGTCTGAGATTCTGCCAAGCATATTCGTCCTGCAACATGGCGGCAAGGCCTTTGCACAACACAGCCTCCCAAATCCCCTTGCTTCTTACCTACTTTAGGTTCCTCCATCTTCTTCTGCATTATGTTAAAGAAAATGATCTATGTTTGGAAATACTAACACTAAATCAAAAAGTAAACAAAAATGTGAAAAGGTAGGAAACTTTTTGAAATTGGGCAAACCTTCAGTTTTCAGTAATTCATGATAAATATGATGACAGTTATGAAGAAAGGGATATGAATAATGCTAGCTTAAAAAAAGACGCTGATTGAATTTCATGCAGTGGTCATTTAGTATTGTTTTCCCTCCCCTCCCTTCCTTTTATGAAAATGAATGATTTGATACTGTGAAGGACTGGAAAGAGACAAAGTAATTTGAAGAATGAATAATAATTTGTTTTACTTTAACACTGTTGGTTTATATTTTTCTTGGGTTTTTGCCTGTACCTCGTAAACTGACAAAATCAAAGAGATTCTAGCTTCCTTAGTGCTCATCAACTTGTAGCTACTTTTGTAACAAAAAATGTAAAGAATAAATTCAATTTGTAATCACTGTCTGAATTAACTGTACTTTTAATGTACCAGACAGGATCATTCTATGGCAAACCAAGTTATACATGATGCATTTTATGTTCCTTAAGTAATGAAGTGGCCTTTGATATGTAGTGCTTTAATGAAATATTCAATTTTTAAAGAAATTTCTGAAAAATTTGCTTTCTTCCAGAAAAAAGATCCCCCATGGTTTAAAAAATTCCAGATATTTTACATCTCTAATCAAGCTGTTGAAGGAAAAAAAGAGGGAAGAGTCCTGAGCTAGCTTAAAGTAGGTTGACAGACGACTTTAAAAAGGGCACTTTTTAATTGAATTTTATAAAGAATACTGAGTATTTGAAGGTTTTTGAGGATATGTCTTCTCATTTATTTATTTAGATCTAAGCTATATCCTATCTCAGGGGCTCAAGGGGGTTACAATACCTTGCAAATATTAAAAATGTAATATAAAAAGACACAAGACAAGTAATATGGAAAGGTGGTAATGATCGAAAGTTGAACCTTTGACCCAACTAAACATGCTTAAAGATTAGAGTTAAAGCTTGAGGGAAACCATAAACCACTGTATTTCATTCATGTATAATTATATTTAAGAAATGACCCTTTTTCTGGACAATAATGTTTGGAGTATGGATATGGATTTCATCAGACAGTACAAATGAGATGCTGGAGGCCTAAGGTAATGTTGCAGATGAAGTAGTGAATTGTTTTATGTGGGAGGAAAGGGAGAGCCAGCATGATGGATGGTGGCAGGGTTATGGACGGAAGAAGAGGCAAGAAACACATCATGAATTTTGGAAACAACAGCCATTTTCTACCAAAAATAAAACTGAGGTAAAAAGTATTGACTACATGCCTTATTTTAAGCGTATACTTCAGAAGTCCATTTGTAGAATGGTTAACATATTTGATATAAAGTATCAGCAAAACTATAATGAGTATCATTGATTTCCCAGCCAGATTTGACATGGAGACAAGTATTTTCAATGTAATAGGTTTGCAGTGTACCAGTGGTTTTTCAAAGGGTGTGGTGTGTTGCACTGGTTTTGCAGGAGAGGGTGGCAAATATAATTGGAAGATTCAAAGGCAATCAGTATTATATTTGGGAATGAGTCATGTTCCTACAAAGCTATTGTTTTATACTATCTGGATGTCCCGTGATCATATTATAAAGTGACTGTGTTCTGTGATATAAATCAAGCACTGCCGAGAGTTGTTTCTTGTTGTTTTCCACTGCATTTCTGATCAATTAAAAATTCAGTTGTGGTGTGAGCAAGTTTTCATTCTGAAACTGTGGCCTAGAAAAAAGTTTGAGAACCACTGCAGTATACTGTCAAATGATAAATGCAGATTGGTCTGATGAGAGGCGTGAAATGGAATCTGATGTAATAGCACCAAGAAAAAGCTGAGAAATAATTGTCAGTTTTCTCAAAGAAAGAGCTGATTTTGAAAGAGCACAAACTACTCATTAAGGAAATTGTTGGTGTTTTATGATTTTGGAGACAATCCAGAACTCAATCCACAATGGGAAGTTAAATTATTCATAGAATGATTAAATATACAAGTTTATATGTGAGACATGAATGGGCCATGAGGCAATACTGTAATGTAAAAGTTTCATAGACCCAATATCAACTCTGAAAAGGGTTTTGGGACAATATTTCAAGCCACATACCCTAGTGCACGTCTGTCAAAGAGGCAGTTACCACAGATGCCATCTTATCCAAACCTCTTCACCTCTTTTGCTTCTAGACTGGCAAGTGTAGGGACAGGTGCCACCTCTTTGGTAACTGGAATTTAATCCAAGAACCTCCAGTTGCGATCTTGTTTTTTTAGACTACAAGTAGTGATGAACGCAACTGCAAACACATTTTCTTAACATTAAACTGATGGAGGAAATCATTGATGCATTATCATGCTTGGTAAAACTCTGCTGTTAAGAAAGAAAGAAAACATACTCTGTCATCAGCTTAAGTGATGAACACTTCTCAAGATGATGTTTTATGCCTCTCTTCAATGCTGAATTCAAGTTAAGTAGGTATTCAGATACATACCCTAAGGGAAACAAATAGCTGGTGAAACAGATACTTCCTAGCGTTTCAAGATATCACACCAGATTGTTGGGCCATGCAGCATACATTGAAAACGTGCAGATGCTTCTGCTTATGTAAAAAGAAAGAATTATAGTGGCTAATACTATTCAGAACAACAAAACGTGGGTGATGTCACATCTGCAAGCCTCAACTGCAAAAAAAATATGTTTAATGTAAAAATGCATTTCCATATGCTAAAGGGAGTAGATTAACTCACTCTGCACACATATAAACAACAACTATTATGTCAGCTCACTTGAGCAATGAAAAGCTTACAGATATTGAGGTAGTTCTTGGTATCAGCAAATGAAAATTGTTTATGCTGAAGTGCAAACAATGAAGCTCAGAAATATCCAATGTGTTTTAATACATGCCAGAGACACGTCATGTGGAATATCTATCATATGTGAAATTCATACAAAAAGGCTTTCTGAAAAGAGGGGATACAGAAGTAGGGATGGGGTGGAAGGGCTCCACTGAGATTATACTAATATGTTTAATTTGCTCTCCGCACACCAAGTTGGATCCAGAGCTGCTCTTCTGCAAGTGGAAAAGCTCATTCTGTCCACATGAGGGACTGAGATCCCGAAGCAGGTTCCCCTGGATTGAGTGGAAGAGGGTTCTCTCTACCCCTGGGGCCCATGCCCTCACTCCCAAGCTGTTCTGCATGGGGAAATGCAGAGGGAAGATCTTTGCATCTGCAAATATCACCTTCTCCCCTTTTCTAGCTCATGGTGGATACAGTAGATCTAACCTATCTGCACACTATGTTAAAAACAGGCAGACGTGACTAAAAATAACGATTCCGTACTAATTTAACATAGTCATCAAGGAGAGAAAAGCTTTGCAAGCTTTCCTAAAATGCAGGTGTGAAAATTTACTCCAGCTGGGCTAAAATAAGATTTTTATAGTGTTACTTAATCAGCATCGTCTACTCAAGTCTTTCTAGTAAACATGACTAACTCAATACACATGATTGCTTCAGATAAGGTCATCTCGAGATCATGTAAAATATTACAGATTTGGTACGGCCTTTTCCTCGTACATTTTCAGTGAATAAAATTGATATACAGAAGTACCTAATTTGTTCATTATCAACAGACGGGTCTGTGCTGGGGGGGAGCAGCCAGATATTCTTGCCCAGGGTCTTGGATGGCTAAGCTGGACCAGCTGCTTTTTGTTTGAGGTTATAACTTTATTCTTATAAGACTCCCACCCCAGGCCTCAGACAAGCTCTGCAGGGGCCTGCCAAGAGATCAGATGCCAGAAGATCAGATGCAAAAGACAACAGGGTTCATGAACCTTTAATTGTTGCGTAAGAAGGGGGATTTAGGTAGGTGCTGCACATTTGAAGTTTCCTACATAATCAATAAAGACAGAGATGTCTGGATCTCTACTATATCTGGTTGGCCTGCAATAGGGTAACATACTAGAAAAACATGGACCTGGTCCATTTGGGAATGTAGCAAAATAAAGGCTACTTTTATTACATAGAAAGAAACAGAAGGCTATGCTACAATTTGTAACTGTATTCTTTTAATTCAAGAAAAAAGTTTACAAAATGTTCTTCCAGATTAGACTTGATTCCCAAATAATTCCATGCAAATAGATGTGTTTAGCTTTTGGATTTCGGTAACAATATCACTTCACATATTTTATTCTATTGAGATCAAGCGTTCTTTGAAACACAACTATATACACACAACTATAACCCCAAATGCACACTGAGAGAGCAATTACGTTCTTGTCTACTTAGAAGCAAGTCCCCCTGAGTTCACTTGAGCTTACTCCCAGGTAAGTTATTATAGGACTGCAGCCTTACAGCACATGCCTAACTACGTCTACTCAGCTATGAGTTGCATTGAGTCCAGTGAAGGTTATTCCCAGGTGAGTATAGGACTGCAGCCTTAGCAAACTCTTAGTTCTAACATCAAATGTGCTAGCAGTATAAGAACAGAACAGCTTAAATTTTATCACAGCTTCTATTCAAATTTATTAACATAATATCATTTTAGGCCTGCTTTGGCAAAACTGCTCTGAACTAGACGTTTAGTCCCCTACAAGTAAGAAAACAAGAACAGCATTGTTGCAATTAAGGGCCAATTTCTCTCTGTCTTCTGTGTCCATTTGTACAGTTGCTTTAATCCTGGACAAGTCCCAGTGTTAGGATTGTTGGCAGCAGTTGACCGTACAATGCTTGAGTTTCAAAAAAGGTAAAATATTCAACTTTTCACAATGAATACATAGGAATTTTTTGGGGATGACTTTTTTGGGGGGGGGGATGCAACTCTGAAATATGGAGGAATTGCTCCAAATGGCATCCTTCTGAAAGCGAACGTTTTTGAAAACTAATAATATAGCCACGAACAAAGGAGAGTCGGAAAAAGGCCCACACCTTAACAAGAGACAAAAATGAATTCTGAAGATGCTTTGAAGTATGATTGATTTGGTGGAGAAAATTCATAGAATCAGTTGCTTTGAAAAGGACATGAATCTTTTAGGGTATTATAAAAAAACCCACCTTTCCCCATAAGAAATTAGTGAGATGCGTGGGAGTGAGTGGATGAAATAGAATTGTACAGTTGAAGGGGGGGTTAACTTTAAAATTCTTAGCTATTTTATATTTATTTTTTAAGAATTCATTTATATCACCCCTTTCCTTCATCAGTGAACCAGGTTTCCCATCCAGGCACTGACCAGATCCAGACCTGCTTCACTTCAGAAAGGGCGACAGCCTTTAGACCATATCTCTGTATGATATGCTGTTTTATATGCTGTCTAGGATTTTGCTTCATTTTAATCTCTTGACTAAACTGCTTCAGTGACAAATAGAGACTAGTACTCAAAGTTTCAGTTATGAAAGCAGCACTGAAAATTTCTATTCGATCTCAGTCTCTGAGCCTTCTTAATCAAAACTACGGTATGTTTATATATGAAAGTAGGAAGAATTCGATTAGAAATTTGAATTCAGAAACACAACGGCAAAGTTTGCCCAGGACACATCATCCATTTAGCAAAGCATTAAAAAAAAACACAACTTGCAAGGATGTCCTTTATGCAATGGAACCAATGTAATTATTTAAAGAACAACAGCTAATAAAGTCAAAGACATTACACTCTTGCAGGGCAATACGCTGCATTTTTATTTGAAATGGAATTTATTCCCAAGCAAACATGTTTAGGAGCACAGGTGACATCCAATGTTGGTCATACTCAAGAGTAGACCCACTGAAATCAATTAATGCACTTAAATTCCTTGATTCTATAGGTATAAACTGAGTATGATTAATGTTGGATATTACTCATGATCTTGGATTTTTTCCAGGTTTGTTATTTTTCCATTACTTTCCAATTTGAGGTGTTACAGGAGGCTGATGATGTATATTAATAGAAAACATATCTTACATTCCTTGAAGACTTCTCTCTTTTGCCTTGCTCATTAGTTTTGAAATTAAATTATTGGTTTTATAAATTCAGCTCAAGATCATTTTATTCAGGTAAGTTCTATATTTCATCCCAATATATTCTAAAAGGTGACTCTGTGTGTGTTTTTGCTGCAAAGCCAATTTTGAGTTAATGCAATTTTACATGTGCATATTTGGCTTAAACTAATTAGACACTCCTGCTTTCTCTCTCATTGTAAATTTACACTTGCTGCATAACATGACCTATCACCATAATGACTGCTATTTCTTCTTCTTCTTCTTACTGAGTAGAAGAGGCAACATCTCTGTAATTTCTATTATGTGCAGTCTGTGTAAAAATAAGCTCCGCTAATTGCTGCAGTGTTAACCATCTTATTACTTAAAATGCATTTTTTAAAAATGCTGCTCTGGCTGGGTTCTTTAGGCCAGACAACAACAGCAATAATACCAGCAGACAGAGAGGTGCTTGTTCTTTAAGGCAAGGAAGAACAATAACACTAGAGGAACATACAGGAAGAGTGAGAACGACCCACCACCATATTTAAGCCTTTAAAATCATAACCATCATAATACAAATAAAACTTTGCATCATTATGGCTTAGCATGTACAAATAAACCTCCAAAGAGCCCCCCCCAAAAAATCTGATTAATTGAATTTATTTTCCTAGATGTTTTCAAAGTAACCACACAATAGGCAACCAAGCCATATTGCATGCTGAAGGCATATTTTTTCCTTAAAAGTAAAATTCATAGCATTCTTCAAAGCAAGATAATAGCACTTATCATCTAATGTTGTTAT
The DNA here is from genome assembly GCF_027172205.1 of Podarcis raffonei. Classification (NCBI taxonomy): domain Eukaryota; kingdom Metazoa; phylum Chordata; class Lepidosauria; order Squamata; family Lacertidae; genus Podarcis; species Podarcis raffonei. Next base: position 44,914,320 of record NC_070604.1, read on the forward strand.
ATAGTTAAATATATATATATTAGTAAAGTGATGTCAGAAATCACCGTTTCACCCAAGGCTTGAGACATACCTCGCCCTGGAAGCTTTTCACTGTAGCTTGTACTTTTGATAGAAGCCCACCCAAAGAAGAGTTTGTTTGTCAAAATACCTGATGCTTAACACCAAAGATTTAACCATTTCTTACTTGCTGTAGATAATTCTACTAGATTGGATGGTGGGGAGGAATCATCAAATATTTAGAGGCTATTGGATGCTCAGTGTTTTGTTTATACCTCACTGAGCATCTCTGCATCCAGGATAACCACCAGTGTACAAAAAAACAAAACCCCTATAGTTGCCTTTTCCTGCTGTTTAGAACCTTAACTGTTGGGAGTTGGGGCGGGAGGGAAGGGGAGAGGCGAGAGAAGAGATAATACAGGAAAAATCAATAAGAATGTCTTCCATTATTAATCACCAAAGGGTTAGGATTAAAGACGAAACCCTCTATGTCAGACAAAGTCCTATGGGAACCTAGAGGTTGACTGCTCTGAAAGGTTCTGTATGGAGAAGAATGAATGCATATTAGCCATAAAACTACCAGTCTTTAGCTTCTACAAAGCTGCCTCTTGTCAGATCTCACATCCCTCCACCCCCCTGTGCCCCCCCATCCCCGTTAAGATCATATCCATTAACAGAAGAAATGAACCCGGAGAAAATATATTTTCCATTCACTCAATCTTGCCTCATTACATAGTCACTCTGCCCTGATCTCTTCTGGATCAGATCAATTATACCTGTAACACGAAGGAAATAAGAGAGCAGTGCACCATTTGCCATATGCAAAGGACCTTTATTAACACAACACAGCATCTGCAAATTTCTGGTTGCTTTTAAGAATCCATTGATTTTGATTATGGCTCTTGTATCCAGCAATGGTGCTATCACACAATGGAACGACAAATAAGACACGCCAAAATCTAGCAAAGCCACCTGAACACCGCTTTGCAGTTTTAACCTCAAATGGGTGAAGCGCAACAAAGTCTAGGCTGAGATCTCAGGTTCAGTGTCCACAAATGACTCTCCTTTAATGCACTAATTCATTCAATGACTGTTAATTGAGGTCACCTTCTGCCTTTTTATGCTCCTGTGTAATTCCAGACTGGTTATTTTCTTTCCCTAACAAAGGGCATTAGAGTGGACATTTATATTCTGGGGCCGCAAATACATAAATAAAAACTTTCCTGGTTCATCAGGTGCTGTGGATTTCATAGAAGCCCCAATGAATTGTTATGATTTTCCGTTTCAGACCATTTTTTAAACAGATGCCTACACTGATCCTATGTAGGAAAATTGCCCAGTTTGAGAGTGAAGAGCATTTATGCATCTGGTACTATACCTGAATTGCTGTAGGCGGCTCTCAAAAGAATCATAGTTACAACAATACAGATACTATACAAACAATAATTAGAAAGCGGTTGAGTGGGATATATGTATATAAACATATGCGCTCTCGCGCGCTCTCTCTCTCTCTCTCTCTCTCACACACACACACACACACACACAGAGTGAGCTACCTATCTGTGACACATAAACTACTTGATCTTCCTAAAGTAAAGCTTTCCAAAAATCCATCCCCTGGGGAAACAGATCACGCATTAATTGGCATTTCGGAGAATGCTACTTGGCAGCAACTTCCACCGATTCGTCTGCTGATGACCGGGATCCAAAGGTGCAGTCCGGACAGAGGAATCAGTGGAGATTTTGCTCTGAGGACTGAACTCTCAAAGGGCTTGCGTCTACCCAGAGGAACACCTTGAAACCGGCACCTTGAGGCGAGTCCAGCGAGGTCCTCGCCTTTCAAGGAGCTCGCCCCTGAAATTCGGAGCACCGCGCGACTCCACACGCAACTATCCTGGGCGGACGGGTCTGAGTTCCAGGCGGGGTTCTCCATTCAGCCCTGCGCGCGCGGCGAAGCGGGCAGCAGCACGGCGCCCCCCGCTCCCCCTGGCTGACCTATAGCCATTGCCCACCCGGGTCTCCTTGCCCAAAGAGCAGCTGCCCCCCCCCACGTCCTTACCTTTCCCCACGTTCACATGGCCCTGTCTCTCGCAGCTCCCTCGGGTGAGGGGAGGCGGCGCGGCAGGGGTGGTCCGGAGAGCGCGCGCTGGGTCTTCGCGCCTCGCGCTCCCTTCGCGGTGGAGGCGCGCTGCTGCTCCAAGGCTGACCCTCGGCGGGCAGCGAGCGGGGCGAGCTTTTCCGCCCGGCGGCACTGACTGAGGGGAGGGGAGCGGAGGGCTGGACAGGGAGGGGTGGGGGGAGAGAAGGCGGCGCGAAGGTAGGAGGAAAGGGAGAGGAGAGGGGAGAAGCTCCGCGTTCCTCTCGGCCCCTCAGGTCTGGCGCCGGCCTCGGTCTCCCGCGCCGCTCGCCATGTGCTTCTCTTCTGCGCTGCTCCTGGAGCTCTGAGAGGAAAAGGAACTGTGCCCAGCGCCCTCCCCGAAGCCCCGTCCTCCTCTTCCTCCTCCTCGGCTGCTGCGGCTTGTTGCCCGACGTCTCCCCTCCTCAACAGCTTGCCTCGCCGCACACCCCTTCTTTCCCTCCTGGTCCCATTTATGAAGCTCAGTTGCCATCACGTGTTAATGTGCCTTTGTCCTGTCGCTGGCAGCAGCGGCAGCAGAAGCGCGGCAACAGTAACTAGCGCGGAGGGAGGGAGGCAGGCAAGGAGGGAGGGAGGGAAGGAAGGACGGCGTGGGGGGTGGGGGACCAAGCAAGAGCGCCGAACTTCGCGAGTGCGACGCATGAGGCGGGCAGGGAGGCGCGCTGAGTTGTGCGCGCGCGTGTGGAGGGACGGCGGGGCGAGAAAACAGGGCTCTTTCCTGGGACTGCGCAGGGGGAGTGGGGGTCAGTGGAAAGGGGCCGTTTCTGGAGTGCTGAGGGACACGCTGCTGTTCTTGCTAAGGGGCTGAAGCCCCCTGTGGGGCGAGGTGGCCGGCGAGGGCATTCGTGCCTCGGCTGCTCTCCTTGGAAAGCAAAGCGTGCGGCTCGTTTCGCCCGCGCTCGCACTCTCGGGAGGCCGTTTCGATGGCTGGCACCGGCGCAAAGATACCGGTTGCTGCCACTGCGTGCGTTGGTTGGCGAAGGCGGAATGGACTGGGCAAGGGGGCTTCGAAGCCGCGCTCGTGAGCGCCGGAGGGGGTCGGCGCAGTGGGGCGCCCCAGCGCAGCTCGTGGGGCGCGGGGCACAGCGGGCGGGCTGAGGCGGATGCCCTCCGGCTCGAGGCACCAAGGGCGCTGGAGGGGCGGGGAGTTGAAGGAAAGTTAAGCTGCGAGGGAGGCCTTTCACGAGAGACCTGCTTTATTTCAATCTTGAAAGGTGACCTGAGGCTCCTCGTGCCGAGGGCGAGACCTCTGCTCGGAGCCACCGGCAACAGCCTAGCAACGACTCCGGCCCCCTCCTCTCCTTTGCCCAGCCGCTCTCCCCACCCATCCAGTGAGGGGCTTTGCATTATTCATACTAATTTGACTCCCCTCATCATCTCGGCAGGTTTCTCTTTGGAATTACAAATTATTATTTTTCTCTCCCGGCCCCTGCATAACACGGGTGGCTCCTCAGGGAGCGCGTTTTCCCGCCCTGCCCAGCCACCCCTCGGGGCGAGGTTATTCGCGGCCCTCTTACCCACCCCATAAACAAACAAATCAGGCTCGGTGGGTTTTGTCACCCCACCATTGCTCAGTTTTCTGACTGGGATGATATGCCCGGGAGAGGACCCGGCTCCTTTCCTCTCCCAGCGCCTTCTGGGAGCGCACGAGCAGGCTGTTGCAGCAGCCGGAGCAAGGAGGGGCGCGGGAAAGGCGCGAAGGAAAGCCGCCGGGCGCAGTTGCCGCCGCCGGGCCTCTGCTGCTCTCCATGTGCGCAGATCTGGCTGCCCTTCTTCGCGAGGGGGCGAGAGGAGCGCAGAGTAGGTGGTGGTGTTTTTATGTTTGTCTCCGGCAGCGTCTCCCCCCCCCCTTCTCCACCCCCATTTCAGTGATCAATACTACAGCTATAACTGCAACGCATTTAGACTGAATCCTCCTCCCACACTTTGGCGCATATTCCAGTCCCGTATGATCTGTTATGCAGGGAATAGACTGGGAAGCACGTGACAGGCCGTATTTATATGGTGCTTCTAGAGTTCTCCGTGCAAAACATTTTGCAGGCAGATTTCAATAATTCTTTCCAATAACCTGGCAAGGCTGTATCATTTTTCTCATATTAGTGACAGCATTTGGTCCACACACTTCTTTAAGTGTCGCCTTAAAACATCTCTGTTTTCCCTGGCCTGCTGAGATTTTAATATGCAATGCAATTGGTATGCATGTTTTCTTGGAGGTAACTCCCACTGTGTTCAGTAGGGCTTATTCCCAAATAAGCCTCCTCCGTTGTCTTTCCTTACCTCCTCCTTCCTTCCTTTCATTTATTTAAACAACACGCTGGCATTGTCATTGTTCATTCTGTTTTACACTGGGCAGCATCTTGCTTTCTCCAATGGCCTTAAGAAATAACAAAATCATATTATGTCAGAGGCACGTTTTGGAAGAAGACTTCCAGGTCTGCAGCTCAGGTCTCTTAGTATTAGCATTATGCTGCACTAGCTCTTAATGTAATTTGCATTGTTGAAGGGAAGCGAGTGCAGACAACCAGTAGCCACTGGGAACCCAATGGAACCAACACAGAGCTTTTGAAATGAAAATAAATACATGGAATGTTATAAATGCTGCAGTGCTTTTCTCATGCATGCCATTCTATAATAATGGCAATATTACACAATGATTTAATGAGTGATAATGCTAAACAGTGTTAAATAAACATTGGATTTGCGGTCTGGTCACATGGATCTATCTGACCTATCACTAGAGTGCCTGGAATTGCTATGAAGGCACAAGGCTGTATTGGGGAATTCCAAGTCTGGGTAGCTCAGTTGGTTAGAGCATGGTGCTGATAATGCCAAAGTTGCAGGTTCAATTCCTGTATGGGACACTTGCATATCACTGCATTGCAGGGGGTTGGACTAGATGATCCTCAGGGTCCCTTCCAACTCTACAATATGATTCTATGTGTACAACACTTCCAGGGATGGGGAAAAGGCAGGTCCTCTCGGTCAGTTTCCTAAGGCCATTCTGCCCCTGGCAGATGTAGGTAAGCTTATCGTATGCAACTTTGTGCCAGGCTTTTCTGATAGTAAGGGTTGGTTGTCCAGGAAGTAGCAGCAGTGGAGACTAGTGCATTAGGGCAAATAAGGCACTGTCCCCAACAACCTCAGTCTGTCCTCTGTTAATCCCCACCTGCCTTCTTTCTTACAGCTACCAATCCTGGGAGCAGCTTTCTCCTCCTTAGTCTCAGTTTTGACTTTGTAGGGAGAATGATGAGGACAACACAATACAGTCATACCTCTTGTTACGTTTGCTTCAGGTTAAATCTTTTCAGGTTGCGTCCTGGAAGTACCGGAAAGGGTTACTTCTGTGTTTCGCCACTTGCGCATGCACAGACGCTCAAAATGACCTCACATGCATGCACAGAAGTGACGAATTGCGACCCGCAGACGCGGGTTGCGTTCTGCTCATGTTGCAAACGGGACTCCAGAAAGGATTCTGTTTGCAGCCAGAGGTACCACTGTAATTAGTTGGTTCTGCCTGTCGTTGGCTCTGGCGCCACCTACTGTTCACCTCCCTGCCTTCCACCTTACCAGACACCACTAGCGGCAAGTTGCACAGATGCCTAGATGAGTAATGTACCAGGACAGACAAAGAAGAGAGAGCAGTTCTTCACACAGAGCATAGCTAAACTATGGAATTCACTCCCGCAGCAGTCAGGGATGGCCACCAACTTGGATGGCTTTAGACAAATTCATAGAGGTTGAGACTAACTGGCTCTACTCTGCCTCCATGGTCGGATATAGTATGCTTCTGAATACCTGTTGCTGGAAATTGCAGGAGCGGAAAGTGCTGTTCTGTTCAGGTCCTGCCTGTGGGCTTCCCAAAGGCATCTGCCTGCCCACTGAACGGGATGCTGGACTAGATGGGCCACTAGCCTGATCCAGTGAAACTATTGTTACATTCTTAATAAATTTATAATAATAATAAATTTTATTTATATCCCGCCCTCCCCAGCCGAAGCCGGGCTCAGGGTGGCTAACAACAATAAAAAATACAAAAGTACAACACAAACAACACTCTAAAATCATTCATTATAAAATTAATTAAATTCAAGCCACTGGCCACCATTGGGCCAGAGCTCCGCGAAGATTGCCGAGGGAGGGAGTCAGGCTGTGCCCTGGCCAAAGGCCTGGTGGAACAGCTCTGTCTTGCAGGCCCTGCGGAAAGATGTCAAGTCCCGCAGGGCCCTAGTCTCTTGTGACAGAGTGTTCCACCAGGTCGGAGCCACAGCCGAAAAAGCCCTGGCTCTAGTTGAAAAAGCCCTGGCTCTTAATGGCAAGAGTGCTTGAAGCCACTGTTGTACCACTGTAAATATGCACATCACTGTGTCAGAGATATAAATGTGGGTTAGGATTCACCTTGCATTGAATGGAACTTCTGCCCTGAGACCTGCAGGTATCGGGTGGTATATAAATTTATTAAATAATGATAATGATAGACAGCTTTCATTGGTACCCTAGACGATATCATTAATCTAGCAATTTCTTTTTCACTGATAAATTTCAAGAAATGTGCCCCAGCAGCAGTAAATTTTGTGGAAGGGCAAACAAAGAGAAAGATGGCTAAGTTTTTCCTATTCCAATTGGGGATTCATATTATAAAATCATTATTAATCATTCATATTTATAACATTGAGGTCAAGGAGAATTTGGCACTTACTACAGCAGCCAGAAATGTATCCTTTTGCATGAAATGGTTGCCCTCTGAAAACAACTACGTTCTCAAAGAAGAAAGAGACCAAAACTGCCTGTTCTGCCTCCCCCTCCCTTTTAATACATTAACACCTTTGAGATTGACAGCAATTCAGAATCAAGAAGACTAACTGTGCTGGAGACTTCCTAGTACTGACTCTGAGATGCTTGCTAAGTCTATTTGATCCTAGCTTTCTACATGTATTTCTTACCCACCAAGCCTCTTGCTGATGGTAATCCAATTATTAAAAGTGCAATGAAGAGAGAAGCATATTTATTTTAGAAATGGCTTCGCTACCTGGAGGAAAGAGGAGCGTTACCTCATTTGTGCCCAAGAAGAGTATCTGCTGTATATCTGAAAATTCAGTGAAGCTGCTGTGCAAACAAAACACAAACAAACAAACACCCTTCATTTTATACTGCAGTAAATCATAACAGATTTCCTTGGTTTTTACATTTCTTTTCCTAAAGGGACCGGTTTGTTTTCACCTGCGGGGTTTGTTGTTGTTGTTAATTTAATTTAAAACCCGTTAGGCCCTGCTTTCCTCACCAAAGGCCACCTTTCCCCCTTCCTAAGGTAAAACATGCTCTGTGTAAATGCCAACAGACCAGAACCAGCCCACAGAATGCTCTAGGGTGCTTCTCTCCTTCGCTGGCCCACCCTCCTCCATGTTTACTGCTTGTTAAACAAGCTTAGCCTCAACTAGTAGAACAGATTCCAACAGCAGGATAATTATCTCTCTCCCCCCCCCCACTTCTAAATAACGATACATCAACAAAGGGCTTTTCAATGCAGAAATCTATCATCTCAGCAGTTTCTCCCCCCTTAACAGCTGAATTTGTTTATTAGTTTAGCATAACACAGTCACAGGAGATAATTCTAAAAGAGGCAAAGTATTACTAGATACTGTTGTTAGCACATTGAAAGCATAAGTCAACTCCTAGGAGGCAAGGTCTCTTCGGTTTCCCCAATAAAACATTTGAGCGCCCCCCTCAAGTTAATAGGCACTGCCATCCAAATGGTATGCATGTACCACATCATCGGCTCGATTGGCACCCCTGATTGAGAAAAAATAGTCCGTCTTCAGGTAGGAAAGATTGAACCCTGTGGCCTGGGACAGCTTTGCATTGTCTCTTCCTCAACTGTTGAAACTTGGCCACTGAGTTCAAGCTCCACATTGGTAGCTGGTTTCTTTTCAGGAATCTGTACAGCTGCCCTGCCGGGCTCTTAACACAGGCCTGCAGCAGTGTTTTTCCTAGGCTAAGAAAAGAGAAGAAGCGAGGAGGCTGGAAGCTTGGTTGTACCTAACCGGGGAAGTGCACAATGCCTGAATACAGTGCACGTTTGCAGCAGTGCAGATAGTTGTGCTGTTCCAACACCAGTCTGGGGGTTACTGTATGCCAGTACTCATACAATGTAAGAGTTAACATTGGTGCAGACACAACCCTTGTGGTTCTCAGCACCAGACCCTTCCTTACCTATATTGAACATCCTGTGGATACTTCCTCAGAAGCAAATCATTCTTAATCTCAAGGAGATTAGTTTGCAAACAAATGTCCATAGGATTAGTGTTTAGTTGGTTTATTCCACTCATTTTTATTCAGGCTACCAACTTCTGTTTCTAAGACTAGTGAGTGCACATTGTAGCCGTCAGTTAAAGTGTATGTCATATACTCTTAAAAGTTCCACTTCCCAAAGTATTCATGCTACTACTGATCCAGTGGTAGAAGCCATTGGGGAGTTATATATAGAGAAACTAGCTGTCATATATATGAAGAGATTCTTCCAAGTCAACTGAATGGAACAATGTTTTTCAGTGATCCATTTGCCAGCAAACACAAGCTCTGCTGAATCTAGTCAGAGTTTGGACCCCGGGGTTAATGTCCTTCGAAGGAAAATTACTAGGAATATTTCGCTTCATTAAACAGTGAACAGTTAGCTTCTTCAGTATCTGGGCTGACAACTGCAACTGTCATGGCAACAGACAGCAAGAGACGGTGAGGTATGTGTTGGTTCTAGGTAGTCTACTTTTCCCCTTCGTACATTTGCCCTGTAACACTTTTCTTCCTGGTACTGATTTCATGTGGGAATGTAGGCGAGAATGCCTTGCACCTTACTCCCAGACACCTTTTCATGACAGGTTGGTTTCCCCTCTAGCTCCTTCCCAAAGAAAATCCATTAGGCAGTTCTCCAGCACTTGCCCCCGCTCAAATGAACATAGCGGAGTAATGATTTTGTGAACCTTCCCTGGGGATTGCAATAAGAAACATTCTCAACAAACTCTGCCCAATGGCATTGTGTTTTCCATGCTCACAATGCAGTGCTCAGAACCCCTTCTAAGAAACCGGTTGGGTCTACTGAGAATTTGCCACAATCCTAAGCATGCATGCTTGGAATCAATGGGACTTCTGAATAAATATGCTTAAGACTGGAGAAGCTGCTTTTGCTTAATGTCTGAAAATCAGAAATAATCCTACCATACACTTTCTTCCTCCTAGTCTTTTGTCTCTTTAGAATCTGGACTCTTTGTTTCTTGTTCCTGCTTCAGTACTATATTCTTGGGTGTTATCTTGAACAGCGTTTTGCAATAGAAAGAGTTGGAAGAAGCCATTACCAAACAGATCTGTTGAGAGCTAACTCCGCTGTCATCCATTGTGCCAGAAGCACACCCGCAAAATGAAGAAGGAAAAAAGAGTGACCCCACGTTGCCCTGATGAATAATTTAATTGCCTAACTTAATTGCACAAAGAGCTGGACAATAAGGAACCATTTGCATTTTGTAAAGTGTTTTGAAGTGCTCTGTGCTGCCTTGCACAAGTTTATTTTTTGTTGAAAGTGCTCCATTAATTTGTTGAACCCTGAGATAAATACCCAACCAGTGTTTCAGAGGGATTTCTCGTGCCATTCCAACCTACCCAATGCTCCTCAGATTACGGGTGGGGAGGGATGTAGTTCAAGGTTGAAATCCACAAAGCACCTGCTATTCATATTCTTTTTAGCAGGGTTGGTACAAAAGCAGCACATACTGAGGTGGATTGCCTACATATCTAGTGGTTTGAGTACTGTTGCTGTCACAAAGGTGCCAATTAGGCTGGCGATTTTTGTAATGTGGATATCAGTTTATTAGGACAAAGGCTGAGACAGTAAACTCACAGGAAAAGGAATAGCTATCATATGTTAATGACTTCCTACCGCTACTGACCTGAAACAAATTAAAACCAGTGATGCAGGCATTAAAGCCTTTCTTTCCTATCATTAACTATACCCTGAAGCTATCCCGTCCCCCCAATATTCCTCTCTCCTGTCTTCTTTTTCTGCTTTGTCCTTTTAAATTGGACCTGAGTGACAGTACACCAATTTAGCCGCAATTCTTGATAATTTGGGTTGTGCATTCACTGAAACCAAGATGAGTAAGACATGGAGTATAGTTAACTGATATTTTTTTTTAATCTATTCTTGGCAGAACTGTTAACAGGTAAGCTGATCCAATTGTGTTGGGAATAATCATCTGTCAATGTATTTATTGTATTTAGTTATTACTTTTTAAATGGGTGGCATTAGAGGTTACGAGTGGCTTGTTTTGTTTTTGCTTTTGCTGTTTTGATGGCGAGGCTAATCGTTTCTTCTCTTCTTTTTACCGCTCTCCTCAAATGCCCCATTCTTTGACACAGGAGAAAGTATATCTGAAGGCAAGTGACAGACAGAGGAATTAGGATTGATTCTTATAACAATGAAAAGGTTGCCACTTGGAACATTTTTATCTGGAATATTTCAGAGGGTGCCTGATTCTGAGGAGGAAACTGTTGTCAAATTTTCTCTCTGAGGCAGTGCTGCTGTCTGCTCCTCTTCATTCCCTCCATGTTCCATGAGTTTCAATATATATAGGGGAAAACAGTATTCAGTACAGTGGTACCTAAATTTAAGAACAGTCTGGTTTAAGAACAATTTGGTTTACGAACTCCACAAAACCAGAAATAGAGTCTTGGTTTGAGAATTTTACCTCGGTCTAAGAACGGAATCCAAACGGTAGAAGGGCACCGGTGGCGGGAGGCCTCATTAGGGAAAGCGTGTCTCGGTTTCAGAATGGTTTCAGTTTAAGAACAGACTTCCGGAACGGATTAAGTTCGTAAACCGAGGTACCACTGTACAGGCAGTGACTGATTTACGCATGTTCAAGTGATGCGCAACTGTGTGTGACAGGGAAGTGGCCAGAGAAGGAGGCAAGGCGGGCTTATGCATGCACTGCTAATGTACATGGAGGTCAGGAACGTAACCGCAGGGCAAAGCAGTCACTGCCTGTATAAAGTCAATGTTCATGAAAAACTGATTTTCTATATGTTTTCTATTTTGGAATCTGTGAGTGTGGTGGGTAGGGAGAGCCCCTACACTGTTCTTATGAGCCATTTAAAGAACAGAAACTTCTGCACTGTGGCCAAAGCCAATTAAACTGCTTTTTAAGGTATCTTAAGTTGTATCTTAAATCGGTGTATCGGTGTGACTCACCCTGGGGACTGTTCCAGGAGTTTAAAAATTGCACAGGCTACTGGCTAGTCAGAGCTACTCCTTTAACAAAGCATGCAGTAGAGAACACTTTCTCTCCCACATTCCTTATGCACTAAGCAAACCAAAAAAAGGGACAATAAAATTAGGTCCCTTTTCACTAGATCGCCATAAATTCAAACCTTGAGGAACAAAAAATAATAATGGCACAAGGTGCAAAATTGGTTATGAGGGAGAGAAAGGGACTCTGCTGCACCAAGAGTCAGGCCTTTGTGACCTCGGTGTGCGTGTGATGATTTCAGACCTAATTTGTGCATTCTCCTAACACAAAAGAAGTTCCTGCAGCTCCTAAGTGATCTTTCAATGCAGAGGGAACACCCTCATTAGTTTTTTTCACCTTCTCACCTGCCTTCATTAAGGCATACCCTTCACAATCCCAATTGAACAGCAGGGGACATTATGAGCTGACTGAGAAGCGTTTTTCCTCCCCTTTGTTAACATGTGTTTCTCCCCTCCATCACTGAGCACCAGAGAAGAGTGCTGCGTGTAGATCATTTTTTCATAAAATTTGTACAGCAAAAAACCCCCCTCCCCCAGAATGTATCTAAACTGCGCCTCATGACTACATAAACATCAGTATCAAGAAATTTCCCAAATGGGTTTGGGGAGCTGTGAATTCTTCATTTTCTGAAGCAAACTTAAGACATGTTTATCAATTCAAAGGTATGGATATAGATCACCCAAAACCACAAAAAAGGGGGAAAATGTATCCTGCAACTAAAACAACAACTCTAATGTAGATTTATTTTGTTATAAATATGCACACACCATGGTTTCGTTTCTGTTGGTTATTCTTCACATTTGCTTTCCTTGTTCTTTGTATGCATGAAGACAACCCTCAATACCAATTTCTCAGATGGAAATAATTTGTATCTGTCTCTCTTCCGCACACCTTAGCTGAGCTAGCACCTTGAATTGTTGCTGCATGGATGAAAATTACCTGGTTTATGGCAAATGCATGTGCCACAATGGCCTTAGTCCATTGTCAGGCTGCAAAACAATAAACTTGATTATGTTCACTATAATAGTTTTTAGTTATTTATGTTATTGTTGACATGATCAATTATGCCAATGAACAAATATGGACTGAGAACAGAATAACAGAGTGAAGCAGTTAGCAAGCAAAAGCCCCAGAAGTTAACAGGAAATAAGGCTTTATGAAGTGTGCCCGGGGGGGGGCACACTCCAGTCCCTGCTAGAGGACCAAGGGTTCACCCCCTGCCTTCCAGGAAGAATATTATGGCAAGGGGAAGACCTGGCCAGAGAAGGAGCAGCTGCAGGAAATTTTTCTTTCTCTTTTGAAACCAAAACAACAACAACCAATTGCCCTGAGACTGCAAAGCAGAAGGGAGCTCCATCTATTAGCCTAAGGGCTATTGGCTTGTGTGTGAGAGAGTGTTTGTTTGGGGTGTTTTTGTTTTGTATTATTACAACCGATTACAAGTCACCTTGAGAATTATTTGATGGAAAGGCAGGTTATCAAAACAAAATAAGCAATATCATTTACTATTATTGCTGTTTGTTTTACAACCTAGCATTCCAATTCCTTTTTTTTTTTTTAATGCTGACATTAGAGGACACAAGTAAGAGCTATAACAAATATAAGGGATGGATGAACCCAAGAACAGATTTAGGATGCATTTTGTGTGTGTGCAAATGCCAGCCAATGCAGAAAAACCATGAGCATGTTGACATCATGACAGACATCATCTTTAACCAGATGACAGGTCAGTGGCAGCTGCATATACCTTGTAACATCAAGTTTTGATCTTGGGCATGATTTGGCTCCTACAAATGGATACTGTACAGCAACAGTGGTCATCTTGCTAGGACCACAAGATTGAATTGGATGCGCTCTGCTATTTTTGATGATGCAGCTCTTAGGCATCTCACATCTGCTGGTTATCCTTACAGGTCACCTTGGTTACCAGATAATCTTTAAGGTATGAAACATTAAGGCAAGAGATGCTGGTAGAATTCTTTTTACAGAATGATGGCCTTGCTTATCTTTTATTTGCTTTATGAGAGTATACAGACGAACGAAGAAGGTAATTTTGGCTTTGGCTATTAATCATGCAAAGAAATGGGCATGGAAAATATTTCAGTGCGTTTGAAGTCTGACTGAGGAGGACAGTTTGAAAACACCATTAGAATATTCCATTGCTCGTTGCTTGATTATTCCTTTCTGCCTTCTTTTGTGGAGGAAAGAAAACCCAGAAGAGTTTTGCTGCCAAATGGTCCCCAAAACAGTTCTCAAGAGTCAAATGAGCCCTTTGTGTATCTTGGTCTGTCTCACACCAAATCCTGATTCTATTTAGACCTCCTCACAAGAATCATTCTTGGCCGTCATGGCTGACTAAGGACAGAGGGATAAATTTGGGTCAGTGTTTCGTAGGATGTTGGGAGATGCTTACTGCACTGAGAAGTATGTCAGTCAATCAGACAACTATAGCTGGAGGCAAGGGATCAATCTAATTACTGGTTGCTCTCTAACCTAGTTCCTAGGAAAGGTTATTGAGAGGACAATGGCTCCAGCTTTGCTTCTTTCATTCCAGGCTCAGGCTCTTATAGGGAGTAGCTTGCTCAGTAAGGCAGAGCCACAACAATAGCCTCCAGGCAGCAGCTGTGCTGCCACTTACCAGAAGAAGGAGGGTGAGGAGCGAAGCATTGAAAAGGCACCTGATGGAGTGCCAAATCATAGAATCATAGAGTTGGAAGGGATCCTGTGGACCACCTGGTCCAATCCCCTGCACTGCAGGAATATGCAGCTATCCAATACGGGAATTGAACTTGTGACTTTTGGAATTATCAGCACCATCCTCTAACCAACTGAGCTATCCAGGGGTGTATGAGCTCCACTGGTGCATCCGCACAGCCCCAGCCTTGCCAGCACTTTGCCTCTCTGCCTCCCAGTAAGCCAGGAGGCTATTGCTGCAGCCTCACAACATCCCATTGACCTAGTGCAGGGAGAGGGACTTTTAAGGTGTTGTTGGACTACAGTTGCCATCACCCTTCCACACTGGCTAAGCTAACTGGAGCAGATGGGAGTCTGAGTCCAACAGCACCCTGCCCCTGATGTAGCAGTGATTGATGACGAACAAGGGAGGCCTACCCTTGATTTTGTACTAGCGGTTTTACTACTCTGTAGCTCACCAAGGGGTAGAGCCACCAATCGCCTATTGTGATTTGCCAGGTTTTTGACCATCTCCTTTTCCCTGCCTCAGTTAGATGGCAAAAAGAGGAGGTTTCTTTTGCCCTTTCTTTAATGGGCTGTGGGTTTAGTTTGGCTTGGTGGGCTGCAAGGTTACTGGAATTGCCATGAGTCTGCTTTTGCAGAGTGAGGTGCTGGGTGATTGCTATTCCACCCCAGGATTCTTCGTTACAGTGGTACTTCGCAAGACGAATGCCTCGCAAGACGGAAAACTCGCAAGAAGAAAGAGTTTTCCGTTTTTCGAGGTGCTTCGCCAGACGAATTTCCCTATGGGCTTCCTTCGCAAGACGAAAGCCCATAGGGAAATCTCCGGGGACAGCGGGGAAGCGCAGCGCGTCTTCCCCACTGTCCTCGGACCTCCTCCGAAGGCTGGCGGTGGGGCGGAGAGCCCTTCTCCCCACGCCAGCCTTTGGATGGCTGTTCTGAAGGCTGGCGGTGGACCGCCAGCCTTCAGAACAGGTCCGGGGACAGAGGAGAAGCGCAACGCGCCTTCCCCTCTGTTCCCGGACCTGTCCTGAAGACTTGCGGTGGGAGGAGGGTTTTCCTTCCCACCGCCAACATTCAGAATGCTGTTCTGAATGTTGGCGGTGGGGAGGAAAGCCCTTCTCCTCACCGCAAGCCCCGCAAGCTCCGGGAACAGAGGAGAAGCGCAGCGCGCCTTCCCCTCTGTTCCCGGACCTGTCCTGAAGGCTTGCGGTGGGGAGAAAAGCCCTTCTCCGCACCGCCAGCCCGGCAAGCGGTTTCCATAGGAACGCATTAATTGATTTTCAATGCATTCCTATGGGAAACCGTGCTTCGCAAGACAAAAAACTCGCAAGAAGAAAAAACTCGCGGAACGAATTAATTTCGTCTTGCGAGGTACCACTGTATCTCTAAAGTTCTTGGTGTGTTAGGAAGGAATATAGGTAGGACAAGTGGGACCGGCAACAAAACATGCAATAGAGTCTTGCCTCCTAATGAAAATGTTACTCTGCAGGGTCCTAGCCAGCCAGCCAGCCATGCTTTCCTCCAGAATACTATAAACTATTAGTACGGGGTGTGTGTGTCAATTTCATGGAACTCCTTCCAGTTGAAGTTAGACAGGCTCCCTCCCTACTGAACTTTTAGCACCTCAGGAGACTTTTTATTTTAATTGTAGTTTGATTTTATCATTTTAACTTATTTTTATTTTTTGTATCTTTGGATTACAAGACTTAAGTTGCATAAACATTGTTTAAACAAATAAATACAAATATAAATGATGTGTGAATAAATCCTTTGGGTTTACAGAAGAATGAGATTAACAATAATGGTATAGCACTCTGAAGTCCTTGAGTAGAAAGTACAGAAAAAAGCAGGATATTTTGCTGCTGCTGCTTTTGTTATGATTTCGTTCAGTCTTCCAGTGTTGCTCTGTGAAGAATCATTGTCAAGGCCAAATTATATGAAGGTGCGCTAGTCTAATAAGCACAGCTTGTCTGTACAACTGCATAGAAAATAGACCCCCCCCCTCCTCCTCCTCCCTGAAAAGGCTCTTTCCCCCCATTATGTCAGGCGGGGGAAACATGACCTTTCACAGTCAATCTTCAGCACTCTTCAACTGTGTACAATTACATTACAGGCTCAGTACATTTTTGACTGCATGCAAATACACAATGTGGGTGAGAATTATATACAAAGAACCTCACTCGCTATTGCTTTCATAAAAACCCACTACTGTAATTTAAATTGTGACACTTTGGATGGGGAGGCTCTCAAAACAGTGGCACCGATGCTCCTGGAGTCACTGGTCATGTGGAGGGACAGGGTGACATTCTTTCTTTTGTAGGTACATGGGACTACCTTATAGTGAGTCAGGCCATTGGTCTATGTAACTCGGTATTGTGTCTCCTGATGGGCAGCTGCTCTCCAAGGTTGCAGACAGGGGTCTTTCGCAGCTCTTCCTGGAGATGCTGAGGACCTGGGACCAGATGCTTTACCAAGACACTTACTATTTTATTTTATTTTTACTTTTGAAGTCTAGGTTTCTCAGGAGTAGGTCAGTGCTCTTTGAAAGCAAGATTTCTGCTCTCAACCTTCTCCTTGTTTAGGATAGCACCATCTAAGGCAGTCTTCTCTAATCTGGTGATTTCCAGATGTTTCTGACTACAACTCACATTGTCCCTGTACACTGGTTCTGCTGGAAGGAGCAGAATGGAGTTAGGCACACAGAAAGCTGTCTAATAGTGTGATCTATCAACTGACTGGCAGTGGCTTTCCAGGTCTCTCCCAGACCCACTTGTAGATGTTCGGAATGGAACCTCTGGGAACTTTCATATACATAGCAGATGTTTTGCCACTGGGCCACAGTCTGTTCTCCCAAGCAGTGGTCCAAAACATCTGGAAAGTACCAGGTTGGTGAAGCCTGCTATCAGGTAAAATTTGGGGGGAATGTTATGCACATTCAAAAGTCACTGACACTCAGGGGTCCCAAGTTGCCTTCTGGCTCATCCATGACTGAAAGTGCATTGCTTGGGCTAGATCAAGGGTGAGGAATCTTTTACAGCTCAAGGGCCACATTCCCTTCTAGGCAACCTTGCAGGGGCCACATGCCAGTGGTGGACAGAAGCAAAGGTGGGTGGAGCAACAAATGTTAATTTACACCTCCCCTACTCTCTCTGTCCCTCATCCAGGCAACCAAGAAGCATGATCAGCGTTCAAGAACAGATTCCAGCAGGGCAGAAACACTCAGTTGCCCACATAGCAGGGCTGGTACTCACTAGGTGTGGCCTGGAGAGAAGAGGTATGGCCTGGGGGTGGTCACAAAGACCAGAAAGATTCCTGGAAAAAGCACATTCACCCCCAGAGCTTGAGGTTCCTCATCCCTGGATTAGGTGTTTGTGGGCAGCTAATGTGGCACAACTGTGGAGAAACTTCTGAGACTGAACGTGGTAATCCTTGCTTGACCTTAGTGTTCATTGAACAGCCTTGGGTGTCACTCATGCTGCCCAGCCATCCTTATAATTGCTTGTCACAAGCAGAAACTGCCTGGACTAGTGCTCAAGGGGCAAAATCTGCAGTGCGACAGCCATGCCACATACCATGTTTCTCTCGCACATCAAAAAGGCTTGTGATCATGTTAAGAGCTACTACCTATGCAGAGCTGCAGAGTGAAAAATTGTGCTGGGTGTGTGTCTGGTTGAGTGTTGCATCACAAATTTAGCTCAGTATTGTTCTTTTCCTCTCCCTAGAGCCAGGAGAGCTACTGAGCCCTTAATGGGCCCAAGATAGAAAGGGAGAGACTGGCTTAACTCTGCCCTGATTAAATGTAGGGCAAGTGATGCAGACTTTGCGGCAGGCCCAGCTTGATAGAAGCTACAAATGTAGTCTGCCTGTCTTCCTTCTGTCTTATAGGCTCATGGCCCCAAGAGAGATACCCAAGACTGGCTGCTACCACATCAACCTCTGTGCATGATGTACTCTGTCTCCTGTCTACCTTAAAAGATACTGACTCACACAGACAAGAGGATGCACCTGTGCTTTATGGGCTGAATGTGTCCTGGCATTTCCAAAACACACATCCTCCTGCAGTCTCTGCTTGCACATTCTGCCTTGACTTGTCATCACTGTGTTGAAGCTTACGAGTGGACATCTGCAGGAAACGGTACACAGCTGCGTACAAGAAACCCACAAGAAACATGGGAAGATTGAGCTGCCCCCTCGCATTCAAATGTGTAGCTAAACATGACACTGTCATCCCTACCATGTATCATGGTGAATGGCCGCACAGATCTTGCACTGTAGAGATCTCAGGAGGAAAGGAAGGATAAAAAACATTGTAGGATGAGGTGGAGGGGGGGCGGGTGGAGGTAAGTTAAGGGCAGAGCCATAGCTCAGTGGTAGAATATCTTCTTTGCATGCTGAAGGTCCCAAGTTCAATCCGCATCAGCTCCAGGTAGGACTGGGAATTGCATTTTTTAATTTATTTTGTTCATTAAATTTGTATGCTGCTTTTCATCCGCAGATCTCAGGGCAGTTCACAACATAAAAATATGATAAAAAGCACAAAATGCAAAAAAAGGCAGCTTCCGTATTTCCAAGTAGGGGGGAACCCAGTGGCATTTTCAGCTGATGTGTGCATTGTGTTGAGGGAATGTATTTCTCTCTTGTGAAAGTAGAACACTGATTTCAAGCCCAGCAGACCAGTGCTTTCAAAAGTTAATTAGAAAACTCTTACACCGGGGAGGGGAGATAAGCATACAGTGCGGACTTCAGTGTAGCGCCAATACCTCTGCTGGCCAAATGGACAGGGCCGGCCCAAGACATTTCAGCACCTGAGGCGAACAATAAAATGGTGGGGCCTCCCCTGCCAGCGAAGAAGGGGTGGTGAGTGAAGATGTACGTCAGGAACAAGAGGGAATAAAGACCTACATCTTATGGAGGAAAGCCCCATTAATCTAGCAGGTAACCTTGCACTGGCTTCAGAGAGAGCCTTGGGTTAATTGAATACAGGTACATTTAGAAACAGATCATCACAGTTTCTCAATAGACCCTACTATCAGCAATTCAGATGATTCCACCCAGCTCATGGACCCACCTATCATTTTGACCCGACTCAAATTGATTGGGATAGCTGAAATACATACAACAAAAAAATCAAAGTTTGAGAGTAGCACAGATGTTGTAAACGTGTGTTGATCTGTCATGGAACAGCCCTGTATTCAGATCACGTTGCTGGTTGCGAAGGAGCCCCCATTACAGTTCAGTGCCCCCCAAAATGTACGTCTGCCACTGTTGGCACCCCCAGCACTTTCAACATTCCACCAGCCATGGAGGATGATAGCCTTAAAAAAAACCTCCCACACATTTTTTAACTTTTGTAGGTTGTGCTGACACCAGAATGTACTCTCGTTTTGTTTCTTTTGCCAAAATACTTAATCTAAACTGGCCAAGTTAACAAAGATTTTGTCCAGGATACGTATAGCAAAGTCAAGGTTGGAATAAAGGGCCCAATATACTCATTTTATGGAACTAATGCATAAATACAACATACTTGCCAGCAATAAAAACATATAAAGTGATGCAAGAGAATAAGTTTTCTTGTTTCTATTATGAGTAGGACACATAATAACAATAAATTATGAAGTTTTCTAGCCATGAATGCCAAAAATGCTGGCCATACTTTATTTACACTAGCTAATTTCACAGAAATAAGACTTTAAAAAGAAGAAGAAAAGGCATTTGGGTGGTGAGGGAGAACTGATTGGAACAAATTCAACATCTATCTGCAATGTTTACAGCACAAACTTATAAATGTCTACCAAAATGTAATTCCTGTTGAGTTGTAAGCAGATACAGAATTACAGCCTTAATGATTTACAAAGCAGAAAAGCCAGTGGAAGCAAAAGGTTTTGACTGGAAATAACCCCAAGCACATTCTTACAGCAACGGTTTGTGTCCATCTTCTGGGCCTATGGCACTAAAGGCTTTTAACACTCCTTGGACAGAGCACAAGAAAACAGATTTGGGTTAATCAGTATGCTAAGAATGCCATAGAGCAGAACAGAGCTTCAGTTATAATGGCCTCTGCTGGAGAGCGATTATCTGAGAGCACCTCTCTGTGGAGCATGTGCCAATCGTGCTCTGCAGAGCAGAATGACCACACATGCTAAAAGGCAGCAGGCAAGGCAGGACCTTTGCTCATTTCCGAGTGTTTAAGACCGACCGGCTCTGTATTAATCAGAAGGCAATGGGGCCTTATCATATGGTTCTGCATAGGGTCTCTGTGTATTTTAATCAAATACTTAAAATATCTAGTGAAAGGCAACACCAACAAAGGGATGTACTGAATAACTCAGCAGATCAATAATAAGAGGCCCACATGCTGATCTTAAAAATGTACAATGGGCCAAACATTCAGCATCTCACAGGCCAATAATTTTGACCAGCTAATGTATACTAAGATGCTTGCCACTGTGCATTTGAGGGGAGAAGCTGGCTGTTTTCAGAAGGATGTACAAGGCATGAAATAGTGTTTAGAGATCTGTGTATTTACCCATGAAAATGTAGTGCTATCAGTTAACAGAAGCTGCCCAGTTATTTTCTGCACACCTAGTTTTCTAGGGAATTATCAGAAGCCGGGAGGAAGCAGTTTTGTTGTTGCAGATCCCTTCAGATCATCTCACAGCTTTTATTTAGAAATCATTAGCATATCTTTATACCGAACTCTTTGTTTTGCCTTTTTCACTCTCCGCCTCCTAAAATTGCTTAAAAACCTTTGTGCTTCTTTGTATTATGTGACTTTGAGATAAATTAATTGCACACCCAGGAAAACAGTTGAGACATATAAATATAGGATATTTAAGGAGGAGAGGGGGTTAAGCGCCCCCATGAGCATGCAGATTCCGGAAGGCCTCAAGCAGAGAGGCAGAAGGGATCAAAAAGCACCAACGCCAAAGTGTATGTAAGGCAAGGAGTCTGTTTAATGAAGCAGGAACAGTCACTCTAGGCTCCAAGCAGAGGTCTAGGTTCAGTAGGTTCAGTAACATATTTTCCTATATAAGCCAACCATTTTGTGGATGGATAAATTTTATAATGTAATCAGTATTCAGCAGCAGCCGCAAGAGCTTCATGGGACACTTCCGGACTGTCGTTTTTTTCAGGTGAGATTCAACTACGTAATGGCAAATTCAGGTTGTGTAGTTAAAGCTGATTTCTAGCTCTTGGGCAACCTACCCAAAGAACCAGGTTCTTTAGGATAAGGAATACATTGGTTTGATGCAACATCAAATAATAATAATAATAATAATAATAATAATAATAATAATAATAATAATAATAATAATAATAATAATTTTTTATTTATACCCCGACCTCCCCAGCCAAGGCCGGGCTCAAATCTGGATGAATGCTCAATAGAAAGGTTGTCTGGAAGCACCCACAGTTCTGATTCATATGGGTAATAGGATTACTGATGGGAGCAGGGAGAGAGATCTGGTAAAAATTGCATTGTTTTCCCCCCCATGCCCATCATTGTAACAAACAGGACACGCCTGTTTTGCTCTGTATTTTCTCTGTGGATGTCATGACTTGAAAGCTCTACTTCTCCTTGTGAGAGAGAATTTAACATGCACTCTGGGAAGAAGTCAGGTTTTTTGGGGGGGGGTTGTTTGTTTTTTGTCTGTTCTGATTCTTCCGACATTTAGCTTCATTCCATGTTCATGATTTCTAGTATTATGAGACAAGGACAAAACCTTTACTCCATGCTTTCTCCATGCTGTGTATAATTTGATATACTTCTATCATGTTGCCTTTTTCTCCAAACTTAAAAGCCTCAAATGCTACAATGATTCCTTATAGGGAAGTTGCTGCATCCCTTCATCAGACCTTGATTGTGACTTTTCTGAACTTTTTCCAACTTTACAATATCCTTTTTGCAGCGAGATGACCAGAACCGACCACAGTACTCCAAGTGTGGTCACACCACAGCTTCATATAGCAGCATTATTATTTTGGCAGTTTTATTTTCAGTTCATTTCCTAATGATCCGTAGCATAAAATTTCCCTTTTTTACAGCAGCCACACACTGGGTCAACACTATCATCAAACTTTTCACTATGCCCCCAAGTTCTCTCTCCTGGTGAGCTGCTATGAGTGAATATGTGAAATGAATATTTTTAATGCCCTGACATGCATCACTTTACCCTTGTTTACACTGAATTGCATTTGCCATTTTTTTACCGGTTCACTCAGTTGGGAGAGGTCCTTTAAGATAAGAGCTCTTTGCAATCTTGTTTTGCTTTGTTTGGCTGACTTATTGCTCACCCACTGGGAGAACTGCCCATTTAGTCCTACTCTCTGCTTCCTGTTCCTTGACACATTCCTGATCCCAAGAAGACCTTTCCTCTTATTCCATGACTGTCAAACTTACTCAGGTAAGTTTGGTATTTTGTTGAAGGCTTTTGATGATGTCATGTGTGGAGCAGGTAAGGGCGAGTCTTGAAAGGAACAACTGAGAATTGAAAGTCAACTCCTAATTGTTCCTTTGCATGCTCCCACTACACAAGGACTGATGGGTTGTGGGAACACACTTTATTCTACGAAGGGGAAGCAGCTTCTATTCAATACAAACCGCTTCTTCCTCCCAAAGCTGCTCCTTGAACCTCTGAAAAACAGAGGTTCAAAGAGCAGCATGAGGCTGCTTGTAAAAGGGCTTTCAAAGACCCTGTGCTGCACTTTGAAGTCCTGGCAATTGGAGCTTCAAAGCACAGCTTTGCTGGGTGCCATAGTGATGCCCAGTGATTGACAAGTTCATGGGCTTGTCCACCTTTCAAATTTGACCCAGCAGGGTGGGAAATAAAGATCCGGCCCTGCAACCAGAAAAGGCTCCCCACCCCTGCTCTATACCCTCATCCACATTTTTTGTTTTTTATTAAAAAAAACCACAACAACCTTGAATAGCACAGGGCCTAGGACAAAACCTCCACCCTCTTAGGCTAGGCATGCATAGAATTGCACTGCAAGTCTGCTTTTGGAGCCAGTCATAGGACAAGTATTTTATTTAGAGAAGTACAGAATATTGCTGGTGGTTTTCTGGAGCTTTATGCACCTTGATAATAAACATTATGGGAATTAGATAAAGGGTTTGGTATGAGAGTGGTTATTAAAAACAATAAAGACTGGGGAGAGGGGTGTTCCCTGGAAACAGGCAAATGCTCATTTGAAAGTCTTAGAGTTATTGGAACTATTTGTTTGGATTTGAAAACAGTAGCAGAACATGGAAGCTGCCTTTCATAGTCCTGCCTGAAACCCTGGAGAGCTGTTGCCAGTCAGTATAGAGAAGCTAGATGGTAACATGGACTGATTCTGCACAAGGTGGCATCCCATGTTCCTAATGTCACAGGCGCACGGCTCTTGCAAGTAAGTATTACCCAGATGGAAACCAATTGCTTTCATTCTATTGACAGAAAGACAATTTTCCTTCCCATTAACTTCCCAAAAAACCTAAAAGTACTTTGAATACTGTAAGCGACTTGAGTGAACAAACAGTACTAGGAATTGAGGAACACATAATATTCTAATTTTCAATAGCCTGGGTGTTTATGCCTGGAAACAAAAACAAACTCATTGATAATGGTTCTTTCAGGACAGCTGGCGAAGTGCAAAACAAAAATAGAACTTCATCTTAATAATTTAGCTAACATCACTAATATTTTGAGGGGCCGTGATTGTGTCCCTTCAGCTCCAGTCTGGCTTGGACCACAGCTTCCAAAGGGTTTGAAGTTCCTCATCTGAATCACCTTAGCCTTGTCTTGTTTGCTCCTCCACAACCAACAGACTCCTCCCTGGTTTTCTAGTCTTGTCCCTCTAGTCCACAAGTGAGGAGCCTTTCCTCAGCCCATGCAACCTTCTCTAGGGGCTGTGTGCTAGCAGTGATTGGGACCAGATGCAGACATGGGGGGCTGCCAACCTAAACATTTTGATTGGCTAAGCAGATGAGATTGGCAGAAGCATCTAGGATGCTGCGCAGCCAGTGAAAAATGTATTAATAATGACTGTCAGTGCTAGGAGGAAGACTGGACTATGTATGGCCTTGGAGGTTTTGAGGGGCTCAGAATCGTAGGAGGATGTTGCACCATGCTTTGCCCAACAGATGAACCTCCACTGCCCTGAGGATAAAAATTAAACCTGAAGGGAAGCATTTATGTTGTTGTGCATGGCTTATTATAGCATTATTATTATAATCACAATTCCTCTAAAACCAAGTACCAGTGGGGGAACAAAAAGACAAAACTGAAGGGTAATGGAAGTTCTGCATCCTCTGTAGAGAACAGGGCGAGGCTTCCTTGTATTAATAGGTTAATGAGGTCCAGCAATTGTCCATTATAATCAAGTTTCTCAAACAAACCAGAGAGATGATGTAATGGATGTTGGCCTCTGCATTTAGGTCATAGATTTCCTATAGTGTATAACTTCCGCAAAGAGCAAAACATTAGCTTAATTGTCTGCAGAATATAGCATTCCGGTGGCTCACTTGGGACCTCATTGCCAGTGCGCTGCTAACACATATGGGGAGATACTTGTTGCTCCAAGGACTAACAACCCAAATGTTTACACAATGCTTGGCAAGCTGACATATTTCTGTAGGGCAGTCAGCTAAAACTGCTCCATTTAACCAGAGTGAATAGCTTAAACTTCAAACAGTGTGCATGTTGCGGGGAGTACATTTTGTATGGAAAGCTGGTTTATATTTATATTTAAGTAATCACCTCCATATAGGGGCAAGTTACTGGTCAATCTCAGGAGTGCTTCCTCCTGGAATTTCTAGAGGACAGTTGCTTACAGTTCCTGAGAAGAGGCTCCGGAGCATGAGACAGATTATCTTTCCCTGCCCTCCGCCAGAGAGTTGGAAGCAATTTAAAGGAGAGATTGGTGCTTGTGAAGTGTACACTCAATTCCATATTCGCCTTGGATAAATGGGGCCATTAGAAAAGTGTTTGCGCATGTGTGTACACCAAGGGAAGCAGCGTACCTCTCAGACAACGCTCTTTGAAAATGCTGTTTTGTCTCCAGCCTGTGTGCTTCTGCTGTATGGATTCAGTGCACAAATGACACAACTAGTGCAGCTGTAGATAGGTAGATAGATAGATTATAGATAGATGATAGATAGATAGATAGATAGATAGATAGATAGATAGATAGATAGAGATAGATGATAGATAGATAGATAGATAGATAGATAGATAGATAGATAGATGATGATAGATAGATAGATAGATAGATAGAGATAGATGATAGATAGATAGATAGATAGATAGATAGATAGATAGATAGATGATGATAGATAGATGATAGATAGATAGATGATTAGATAGATAGATAGATGATAGATAGATAGATATTCTCCACAAAGAATCCAGAGATTAGGCCGATCAGCATTCCAGGGGTCACAGGCAGCCCCCAGCCTCAATTTTAAGTAGTCTACCCCCCCATTTCACAGGAGTACCTTTGCTTCATATTTTTCAGAGTTATTTTAAATGCATTTCCCCTCTTCCAATAGTTTCAGAACAATTGGAAGGGGCAGTATTTGATTTGACAGAAATAAATTGATGGTTTAAAAACTTCTTTCTTTCTTTTTTTTGGCTTAGGGAAAAGAAAATCACCTCCCCCCCTTCCACAGCTGTCTGAGAATAAATTGGTAGGCTTCTGCCATGTGCGTGTGTCGCACACTAAAGTAAAAAAAGGAATTACTTGTCACTTACTTTCCAGAACAGTAGCTAGCTGTATTAGCCTGTTGCAAATTAATGATCATTATCATATTCCTTCTCTGCATCTAAGACTAGCCCCAGCAAACCAAGCGGTGCTAACTTCTGAGTAGACCTGCATAGGATGGGGAATTTAATCCTAACTCAAAGCAGGGCGATCTTTATTCCAGATTAGTTAATCCAGAACACTTTTGTCTGTGCAGCTGCTGGCAAGTGGCCCCAGAAAGAGAGCATGTGGCCCTTTCAGGATGAAGAGATTGTTCACACCTGGATTAGACCTTCTGAACCAGCTCTATGCTTCATTCAACTCTGCCTCTATCATGCTGATTTATCTAGAGGCCAAAAGTCTTAACCAGCGCTCATTTTCTGATGTTGATTTCTATAATGTATCCACATGTTAATTTAACTACTGCTTTACACTGAGTTTGGGCTAAAAAAGGAGAAATAGCCATAATTCCCAAGAAAGAAAATAAGAAGAATTGATCAGAAGAAGAATCTATTTGAAAAGAGAACATTGTCACTCTAATCTCATGATTACTGGGACAGCTGAGTTCCTTTCCTCCCCAGCCCCTCATGGAAAACTTCAGAAGACTGATCTCTGGGCAAAACATTGGCATACTTATCTCATGTACAGAGTCCTAGCAAGTGCAAAGAAACAAACCATCTGCCTACGCAGTTCCATCAATTCTATGTCACAAAAAAGCAACAACCCATTAACTATCCTTTGGATGATGTGTTGAGGAAATAAGCTGCTAGAATTTAAATGCAAGACCAGTTCAGTGGGAGTGCAGGAGGATCTTAACTCAAAATTAGATAATCTACAGTACCTGTTCTGTCCTCACCACCTATGTATATACCAGTGACTGGTGTGTCTCAAATCTGCATCTACAATTGAAGTCTATCAAGCAAATGTACATATTGGACTGGTTGAATACCCTTTCCTTCCCTCACCTTCAGGACTGAACATAGCAATGTTGCTAGTAAAAGCTGACAGGGCATGTATGTGTGGATTTCCTTCCAATTAACTATGCTTATGACTGCAGCCTGACTTTGAAAGGTTGGAAATCGTACTATGTGGGGGATAGAATCGTTACGGCTTACTAAAATAATGATTCTTGCATAGGGATGAGCAACGATGTCAACTGTGGTTTCTCTCAGTTTCCCATTTTTTCAATCTTAAATTCAATCTTCCACATTAGTTTGTGATTTTCTACTAAAAAAGAGTCCTGATGAAAATTCACCAGCATATTAGGGTACATGTAGTATGCAATTTTCCTAAACAGATACATTTTTGCAAAGCATTTCCCCTTATTAAAGTGAATTTTGGCACATTGTTTTCCCAAAGTATGCATTTATGGGCACACTTTAGTATATGGACTTTTTGCACACATTAATCGGCTGAAGAACCACATTGCAAAATTTAGAGAAGTGTAATGGTTGTGTTTTGATTTGCATATTGTTTTGAAAAGGGCAAATTGAAAAGGGTAGGTTCACTTTTTAATGTGAACTGAAGGGGATTCTCCCACTGCCATCCATCAGTCTTGCATACCAAGGAAGGAGCTGTATCTAAGTGAAGAGTTGTTATGTGGTTATATTTTTAAATGGAAAAGGCCATCTTCTAAAATCAAGAAAAGATGTTCATGCCACTATTTTCCTCACTATGGAAAGGAAGAATTCTCTCATATAGTAATAGAATTTCAAATTTGGGAGGGTTTTAAAAGTCATCTAGTCCAACTCTCTGCTCAACATAGGATCTACTGTGCAGGATGCAACCACACCATGTCCAAGTGCTGCCCAGTATCTGCTTCAATACCTCCAGCAAAGGTATTTAAAGTATATAATGTAAAACACACACATATTTTCATCTGACAAATGAGGAACATGGAGGGGGTGAATAGGGAGGGAAATGCACTAAGACTTACCCTGTACCACCATGAAGGTCAGTTCCCATTACTACCTCTGGCAAAACATATATTTTGGGTCTCCATATTACAATGTCATGAGGGTCATGTGAGCACTCCATCATGGGCTCATATCTCAAAAGGATGTACCATCACCCAGCGTTAGAGCTGGCCTAAAGCACTCAGTAATCTTAGCAGGAGGATGCAAAAAAGGTGAACACACAGCTGAGCCACAGGCCCTGCCTTAGAGGACAATATCAGACCAAAGTCTATATCTAGTGTTCCCCCCCAAAAGCTGACTAGATGCCCCCAGGGCACTCACAAGTAGATTATGCAGGTGGTGGCCTTCCTCTGTGACATGCAAAGAGACAGTATTATGTAGTGGTTAGATAAATCCTGGCCCTTTCTTATCCATCAGCAGCTCTGTGTGAGCTGTGTTAGCTGGGGAGTGTGAGCGAGAGTTCATTTCCTATTTGTGGGCTTCTCACAAGACTCTGGTTTGGCCACCAGGAGAAGAGAATGTTGGACCAGGTGGGCCTTTGGCCTGACCCAGCAGGGCTCTTTCTGTGCTCTTGTGTTTGTCTTGGATGTACCATCGGACAGCTTTATTGGGTGTCCCCGAGTACAAGAATCAGTGTCATTCTCTCTGCTTTCCCCACACTCTTCATGATTTTCAGTGGCCGTTTGATCTTGAGAATATGACACCATGTTGCAGAATCTCTTGAGCAGAAGCAATGTGCATTCTGGGTACTGACGCAAAATATCACGACACTGTGGCCATGCCTCTTAGGTCTGATTGTTTCCTTTGGGGGTCGGTGGAAACATATAACGAAGGGGGCCATTTGAATAAAATGCATCTGAGTTTAAATAGCAATGCGTTGTCTTGCTTTCTATAAACAGCTCTCAGTGGGAACCAAGGGATTAGGCCCCTTAATATGAAGCACTCAGGACTTCCTGGATTAGCCCATTCCATTAACAGTCTTGGCCGTTCTGCCTTTGGCTGACTGAAGGTCTTTTGAAAACAGAAACCACCAGTAATTTTTTTCCCACGGGGCTGGTGCCAAGGCCAATTGGTCTAAAATTTCTCCTCGCCCTGTACCACCCCTAAACATTTACATTTTCCTTGGCTCTGTTATTTTGCACGCCTCCTTTATAAAGGGAAGAAAAATACCAGTTTCGGAAACAAGAGCTCACAGTAGTGTTAAAATCCAGCTGGGTGACCTGCTCTGAGCACATTCTGCTGATGCAGGCATGCTAATAACAGAGTTTTGCAAGGCAGCTGTGCCCTCTCCTGCCTCTTTGTGTCAGCTCCACAGCCACCAGCTTGCAGATTAGAGGAGCTAGGCAGAGTCCCATTTATAACACATTTCGCATGAGAAGATTTCTACCTCTCTCAAAATATATTTGCCGGCTAAGAACAGAAGATGCTAACAAGGAAAGAAAATACGGGACAGTACTCCTTACGTGTTCTTGGATCTCCCAGTCACAAAAGTTGTGGTCTGAGTAGCATACCTAAAATACCGTATTTTGCCATGCTCATTAAAAAAATGATTGACTCAGCAGGGTCTTCACTAAGGTCAGGAAGAATTAATTGAGAACTACAAGTGGTTTATGTAGTACAGCTACATTCAAGTGACTCAGTTAACACTTTGATCTAGAATCCCGGGGTTTGCATCACAGAATGCCCATTTATCTCAAGTATGTACCCCATTCACTTCACTAAACAGAGCGCCTACCACCACAAATCTATTTATGATAGCAGGGCTGCCCCCTCCCTGAGGAAGGGAAGCAATGAAAAAGCCCTGGTGGGTAAGAGTGCATGAAGTGCACAACTGAGCCCCTATATCTGAAACGGATGCTGAATCCAGGTAATTGCCTCCAACAGCACAGTGAGACCCAAAAGAATTGGCATTATGAGCTGTGGAGCAGCTTTTAGGAAACTCCGGGCTTTGGATACAGAAGAGTCAGGGCCACCCTACCATTAGGCAGAAGACTTGGGCAGCTGGTTTTGGGTGTCATGAAAGGGTAGCCATTTGTTAAGTTGTTTCATTTACAGTGGTACCTCAGGTTACATACGCTTCAGGTTACAGACTCTGCTAACCCAGAAATAGTACCTCAGGTTAAGAACTTTGCTTCAGGATGAGAACAGAAATTGTGCTCCGGCGGCGCAGCAGCAGCAGGAGGCCCCATTAGCTAAACTGGTGCTTCAGGTTAAGAACAGGTTCAGGTTAAGTACGGACCTCCGGAAAGAATTAAGTACTTAACCTGAGGTACCACTGTATTGTTGTGTTTTTTTTATGTCACAGAGAGGAAGAGGCATGTGTGGGATTGTCTACCTCAGAAGACAAAACAACTTGGCTGGCATTGGGTACTACGGACTCTGG
Source organism: Podarcis raffonei (assembly GCF_027172205.1). Taxonomy (NCBI): domain Eukaryota; kingdom Metazoa; phylum Chordata; class Lepidosauria; order Squamata; family Lacertidae; genus Podarcis; species Podarcis raffonei. The sequence continues at coordinate 44,944,461 of NC_070604.1, forward strand.
CAGGAGGGCGAAGGGCATCTGCTGATGCACCTCAGGCAGCAAAATGTCTTGAGCTGGCCTCGTAGGGAACCATGCTTTTGGTCCTTCATTCACAAAAACTACTGGATGACTGAAAGCAAGTCACCATCTCTCATCCAACCATATTACGCATGGCTATGTTGGTGATAAATCGGGGTGATCTGCATATATTTCACTGAGGTTTGCCACCAAGTGCACATTCCACAGGGAGATTTAGTGCATCACAGTTGCTCAGCAAGTTTACGCATATTTCCCCTCCAATATTTATTGAGCTTTTCACCATAGATGTCAAAAAGCAGTTTACAATACGGTCTTTTTTAAAAAAGTACAGGTGAAATGTAAGTTCTATAAATAGGCCTAGTACAGCTTACTCAAAATATGGTGTGTGTGCTTTCAAACATCTGTTCATCAATTTAATATTTTACCTACAGGTGATAGATGAAGTGGCTCCTGGGAGGGAGGGAAGGTAGATTATATGTACATCATGTCTATAGTTGTATCTGCAGATATCTATAGTAATCTGCCTAGAGCAGGAAACAAATCTAAATGAATAAAAAAGCAGATCTATTAAGCAGTAGCTTTAGTTTGTAAAAAATGAGAGTGAAATACAAAAGTTCAGAAGAAAATATCACTCCTAAAGGCCCTGGTAATGCCAACTCATCACTCTGTCTGAAGACCCTAACTCAGGTGGGGCTTGCAAGGAAAAGTCTTGCCAGTGATTGCCTGCTCCTGTATTCACTTTTCTGAGACTCAGGGCAAATGGATAGACAGATAATTACAAATATTGACTGGCAGAAAGGTGAACATCTAGATAACAGCACCCGAGGGGGGTTTAAATGGTCCCAAAATTGTTACAGGTTGCCTGAAGGCAACACACGAGGACAAAATGCACAATCAAAAGGAACTATTTTTATCCAAAGGCAATTTTTATTTCCTGCTATTACACTCAAAAGCGGAGTATTTTGTTTTATTGTCTGCATCAAAGTAAGGCCCAAAGGGTGCCGAGAGATTGATGCTCCTTTGTATCAGACAGACTCTACACAAATACAAAAACATTATATCTTAATGGTTTGTCTTTTTTATTGTATTCTTAACATAAATTACCTGCAATCTCAAGGATCCTGGAAAAAGACACACACGATGTTGTTTGTCCATGTTGCTCTTCAAGAAGGTAAAAGGTTCTGTACAAATGAAAGAAAAATGTTCTCTCTTATATGTCCTGTTTCCATGACAGATGGTAGATTTTGTCAACTTCTTGTGTTTTCTGATTGTTCACAGGTTCAGCAGCATCCCAGTGACCTCCAAGCTATCATACTGTGCTTTGTGTCTTCAACCTAATCATGTTCAGAATTCAACCATCTACAAAGTTGTATATCAAACAATGACTTGGACTATCTAGTACATATCATATGTAAGTTCACCGAACCACTGCATCTAGTTGACCTTATTTATTTATATGCACACCCCTATATTACTGCACTGTAAAGGTCTTTATATTGAAGGTCTTCAGATTAATGACCTGCCACATTTCCTTTCTTTCCTTACAGTAACCCATTGGGTTTTATCATTTCACATCAATTGCTTAATGAAGGACTGTATACAATTGAATAGTTTTGTGGAACCAGAAGAGCCACTGATAAGAACAGAATTATTAACCTAGATAAGTTTAATGATTTTCATAATTATTTTCTCTTTAATTGTCCCCTTTTATGAAATCTAACTAGTCAGATGGAATTTAATCATACAGCAAAAACTGCTGTTAATAATTTGTAATCTATCTTTAATAATGATACAAATCTATATGACTCAGTCTTCTCAGGGTGCCTGTGAAATGAATATCTGCAATACAGTGGTACCTCAGGTTACAAACGCTTCAGGTTACAAATGCTTCAGGTTACAGACTCTGCTAACCCAGAAATAGTACCTCAGGTTAAGAACTTTACCTCAGAATGAGAACAGAAATCGTGCGGCGGCAGCAGGAGGCCCCATTAGCTAAAGTGGTACCTCAGGTTAAGAACAGTTTCAGGTTAAGAACGGACCTCCAGAACGAATTAAGTTCTTAACCTGAGGTACCACCGTACTCTTTTCTTTCTCACAAGCAAAAGAGAAAAATTAATTATGGGGCTAGCTAGTCTGTCTCCCCCCACCTGCAGGCCTTAAAAAAAGATAAAATCCATCTGGGCCTGGGGATTTATTTTGTTTCATTAGCTATCTTTTTTGTTTGTTTGCTTCATTTTATTTTTAAGTATTTATATCCCACTCTGCATTTAATGTCTTCAATCCTAGACCAGGAAACAGAGGCAGGAGGCAGAACCAGAAGATCCCAGCCAGCAGCAACTATCAAGAGTGTCCTTCCCACAGAGCCAATGATTTGGTGTCCCCAAAAGCTGTGATTTCTTTGAAGCATTCTGACTCCAACTTCAACAGGACAGTTGCTTGGCAAACTCTGAAATTCAATGCAGTGTGAGGATGTGGAAATTGCATGTTCGAAACAAACTTTCTTTCAGAAATGTATTTATCAAATTTACCTTAAAGGTATTATAAGAAAGGAAGGAACTGTTCCTTTTCTTTCACTATTTGAATGTATAAAAACAAAAAATTCAAGGGCCATTACAGCTTTTACATTCAGTTGAAAGCTGTATAATGAAGACTTGTTCTTTTTGTGTGAAAGTTACCTTAGGAATTGATGCATCTTTAAACTAGGAACTGTATTGGAGAGGATGGGGTGGTTGGGTTTGCTTTTGAAGCCCATAGGCATTCTTCTGGATTCTCCATACAAACTGAACTATGAAAAATGTCTAGGAGTAACCACATGCAGAAAACCCTGCATAACTAGATGAATAGATATACATATCAATTGTGCTTTATGGTAAGTGTCTTATGCAAGTTAACGTTTTGTATGCATAATATCCTCCTTGAAAACTGAGACCTCTAAACTAAGTGCCACCTCTCCCATTGAATAATTCTGTAAGGCAGAAATGGAACCCTCAAAAGCAGAAAATTCATGTACAAGTCCCTGAAGACATTTCAGCATCTTCTAAAGTGGTCACGTACAATATAGTCAGCCAAAGGAGTCAGGGAAGGGGGCAATACATTCGACATTTCTTTGCACTGATTTCTCATTTAGCCTTGGTGGGTTAGGGCAGCTACTTTGTACGGCTTACAAGACATATTTCTTCCAGATGGCTCTTGGTTGAACTCTTTCTGTTGCTGCTAAATTTGATTATTAGGTTCTGCTGACATTTTTGTTTTCTTTGTATTTCATATTATTGATTGTAAATGGCTTTGAAGAGCTAGGGAAGATGGTATCTACACACTTTAATAAAATAAATAAATAAAAGAATGCACCTTCCCTCCCACCCAATGCATTTGCAAAACCTTATTTTCACACAAAAACCTGTGCGCTAGCTCCAGAAATTAGGAACCTAGGAAGCTGCCTTATCCTGACCATGGAGCCATCCAGCTCAGGATTGTCTACACTGACCAGAGCAGTGGCTCTCCGAGGTTTCAGACAGAGTCTTTCCCAACCCTGGAGATGCCAGGGATTGAATTTGATACCTTCTGCATGCAAAGCAGGTGCTCTGCTACTGAGCAATGGTCCTGTGGTTGCTTCCAATGCTGTTCTGAGTAACATTCTCAGCTGAGAGGTCACATGCGAGGAAACAATGGTCTGTTGCTTCTCACAGTAGACTCAACCAAGCTGGGTGATGCATCCATGGAAGAAGCTACATTGTTGGCTTCACTCATGTGATGACACAGGTTCAAAATGTACTGAGAGTGCATGGGATGGGATAAAAACACACCGCTTCCCTAAGTTTCTGAGAACAAGAGATCTTAAGGCAGGGGTGCATTACGGATGTTGTTGAATTCCTACTCCCATCAGCACCAGCCAGTTTGGCCAATGATCAGGGATGATGGGAGTTGTAGGCCAGCAAAACCTGTAGGGCCATAGCACAGGTTCCCCTTAAGGACTGGCTTGCATGTTGACAACCCATTGACCATAACATCAAGTGATGACCATCACATGTGTGAATTATTCATCTCAGGTTAATCACTACAGACTGAACCTTTTTATCATGTCTTAATTCAGAAGCAATGCTTTCTAGCAGTCAGAAATCAAGTGTAATTAAGTTGCACACAGTACATGAATGCATGAACCAAACCAAAGAGTAAAGCATCATTGCAATCATACACACCTCGGCAAACTGTTATTTACTCATTGTAGATATGAACTCATTACGTTCATGCGCACAGAGTGGGTTTCTGATGAGAACTTCCTGTTGAAAATAGGACCTTTCCCGGCACTTCCTGTGTGGATATTTCACACACAAACACACACCCTTTCCTCCAGCATTGTAATTTCTCTGCCACCCCATAAAGCTTCTTTTGCTACATCTGTGACTCTCGGGCACAACACTGACCTTTCACTGTACATACCTTGGCTGACTTTGATTTAGAGTAACCTTTTGATGGCTTTCCTATCCCCCTGCTAGGAAAGGAGTACTACAGAGCAGTGGCAGAGGAATGACTTGCACTATCACTTCTGTTGCAGAGAAGTAGCTGGTTCAGGAAGAAATCCTTCTAGCAAGCTGTCCACAAAGAGATCAGCATTTATTTTCCTTTCAGTTCTTACTCCATATAAGGGATTTTCATTTTTACTTGCTAACTTTTTGGGATGGCATGTGGCAATGATTAGACTAGGAGAGCGACTGTTTTCCTGGACTCCGGACAAGTTTGCAAATCAATAATGTATCTGTGAAAGGTCACATCCAGAATTACTCGTTTGTCTCATGGGTGATCAGTGGCTTGGCTAAACTTATACGATACCATTTCCATAAAAGTGGGTAGCAGCAATTTGAAGGAGACAGTAGAGGGCATTGATCATCTTGCAACTTGGGTAACTGAGTCAATATTATTTATATACTTACTTACTTACTTACTTACTTACTTACTTACTTACTTACTTAGTTTCTATATCACCTTTCTGCCAAAGCACTCAATGTGCTTCAAAGTTATGGCTTGCAATCTAGAATGCACAACACAAAAGGGAAGATAGGAAGGGCAGAAGAAAATAATACACTCTCCGGGGCATTCTGGGACAATACATGGTGGAAGCCAAGAGCGGATGCCGAAATCGGCTCTGAAACTACTGCAACGGCTAAGAAAGTAAATCCACAGTTTGATCCATCTTTTAGATTTAGGGGAGCTAGTCTCAAACGTTTGTTGGGGGAAACCTAGGTTTTTTTGGGGGGGGAGTTATTTGTCCTGTCTTCACGCTTCTTTTGATGGAGGACCGCTGTAGCCACCCCCAACGACACGTTCTCAAGATGGAGGGTGAGGGAACAGCTGCAGTCGCCTGCGGTTCCTGCGCAATGTTTGCCATCTTGCCAAAGGTTGCAGGCAGCTTTACCTGCAGCAATTGCATGTTGATTGCCCTCTTAAAAGACAAAGTCCAGCAACTGGAGGAACGTGCAGCTACGCTCCAAAGAATTAGAGAGCTGGAGCTCTTCTTGGAAGCAACAGAGCACACTGTCTCCACCAAGGAGGAGACAGGGGACTCCCCTGAGAAGGAGGCTAGTTCACCAACACAGGAGCCAGATATATGGAGAAACGTGACTCAAAGAAGTAGGAGGCCCAGGGTTCGCTCTGATTGTTTAGAAATACACAATCGCTTTGAGGTCCTCTCCCCTAGCATGGAAGACGAAGAGCAGACTCCATTTGAGGATCTCTCCCTCATTACAGTCGATCAGGTATATGAAGACGAGCAGCAAAGTCAGTCCTCGGGGAATGTGCAGGCGACCGTGGAACGGACAGCTCACGGAAGAACCCCGACCAAACCTAAGAGGAGGCGTGTGGTGGTGATAGGGGATTCCCTACTGAGGGGAACAGAAGCAGTGATCTGTGGGCCTGACAAGATGTCTCGGGAAGTGTGCTGTCTCCCCGGGGCTAAGATCCAAGATGTAACTGAACGACTGCAAGGAATCATAAAACCCACTGACAAATACCCCTTCCTCTTGGTTCATGTGGGAACCAATGACACTGCAAGCAATAGCCTCCAGAAGATCAAAAGAGACTATGAGGCTCTGGGCAGGAAATTGAAGCAATTAAATGCACAAATTGTCATCTCATCTGTCCTCCCAGTTGAACGACATGGCCCAGGGAGAGAGGGAAAAATAGTGGAAGTGAACAGCTGGCTTCGCAAATGGTGTAAACAGGAACGGTTTGGATTCTTAGATCACGGACTGCAGTTTCTTGAAGATGGACTTCTGGCAAGCGATGGGCTGCACCTCACAACGGTTGGGAGGAATGTTTTTGCCAAAAATCTCAGAAACCTCATCAGGAGGGCTTTAAACTGACTAATGTGGGGGAGGGAGACAGTGCTCCTGAAGGTAGGAGTCTATCAATTGATGAAGATGATCATCCAAATGTCATAGACCAAATGGAGCAAACAGCACGCAGACCTAGTGGTGGGAGGAAAAAACCCTTAAATAAGAGACACGGGGGAATGATTAATGGGCTTCAATGTCTGTACACTAATGCGCAAAGCATGGGAAATAAACAAGATGAGCTTGAGCTCTTGGTACAGCAAAGTAAATATGACATAATAGGCATCACTGAAACCTGGTGGGATAAGTCCCATGATTGGAATGTAATAATGGAGGGATACAATCTATTTCAGAGAAACAGACCAGGCAAGAAAGGAGGAAGAGTGGCGTTATATGTCAGGGATGTGTATACCTGTGAAGAGATCCAAGATTTAGAACCTCAAAGCCAAAGTGAGAGCATTTGGGTCAAAATTAAGGGAGAGAAGAATAACAGTGACCTCATTGTGGGAGTTTACTATAGATCCCCAAGCCAAACGGAGGACATAGATGATGCCTTCCTGGAACAGATGGCCAAGCATGCAAAAGGAAGGGAGATAGTAGTAATGGGGGACTTCAGTTACCCGGATATTTGTTGGATGTCAAACTCAGCCAAGAGCATAAGGTCAAACAGATTCCTCACTGGCCTTGCAGACAACTTCATTGTCCAGAAAGTGGGAGAAGCAACAAGAGGAACAGCCATTTTAGATCTGGTCCTAACCAATGTTGATGACCTGGTTAGTGGAGTAGAAGTGGAAGGATCATTAGGCGCGAGTGATCATGCTCTTCTGAAGTTTACTATACAGCGGAAAGGAGCAGCCAAGCATACTAGGACTCAATTTCTTGACTTTAAGAAAGCCGACTTCATAAAACTTAGGGAAGTGCTGGGTGAGATCCCATGGACAGTAATACTAAAAGGAAAGGGAGTTCATGATGGCTGGGAGTTTGTTAAGAGGGAGATAGTAAAAGCACAACTTCAGGCAATACCAATGAGACGGAAACATGGAAGGTGCCTAAAGAAGCCAGGGTGGCTATCTAAAGAACTTTTAACTGAGTTAAGATTAAAAAAGGATGTGTACAAAAAATGGAAAAGGGGGGAAACCACCAAAGAGGAATTCAAACAAATAGCCAGCACGTGTAGACACAAAGTCAGAAAAGCTAAAGCACAGAATGAACTCAGGCTTGCTAGAGAGGTTAAAAGCAACAAAAAAGGCTTTTATGGGTATGTTTGTAGCAAAAGGAAGAACAAAGAAACAGTGGGGTCACTCAGAGGAGAAGATGGTGAAATGCAAACAGGGGACACAGAAAGGGCTGAACTCCTCAATGCCTTCTTTGCCTCAGTCTTCTCCGATAAAGAAAACAATGCCCGACCTGAAGAATTTGGAGCAAATGATTCAGCAGAGGAAACACAGCCCAGAATAACTAAGGAGATAGTACAAGAATACTTGGCTAGTTTAGATGTATTCAAGTCTCCAGGGCCAGATGAACTGCATCCAAGAGTATTAAAAGAACTGGCAGATGTGATCTCAGAACCACTGGCAGTCATCTTTGAGAATTCCTAGAGAACAGGCGAAGTCCCGGCAGACTGGAGGAGGGCAAATGTTGTCCCTATTTTCAAAAAGGGGAAAAGAGAGGACCCAAATAATTACCGCCCAGTCAGTCTGACATCAATACCAGGGAAGATTCTGGAGCAGATCATTAAGCAAACAGTCTGTGAGCACCTAGAAAGGAATGCTGTGATCACCAATAGTCAGCATGGATTTCTGAAAAATAAGTCATGTCAGACTAATCTGATCTCGTTTTTTGACAGAATTACAAGCCTGGTAGATGTTTTTTTTTATTATTATTATTAAACAATTTTTATGTTAACACAAACAAAACATACAAAAACGAACAAGAAACATTAACAAAACAAAAAACAAGTACCATTTCATGTCCTAATTTCTTAAACCTTACTTCCTCGACTTCCTCTTGCTTCCCGTTCCTGTATTCCAAGTTCTTACAATTATTCAGCGAATCTTCCCTTATTTTATAATAAATTTATGTTAGTCATCCTTATTTTCTCCGTCTTAACCATTACTAATAGTAACCATTTATTTTAAGCCCAACATCATTCTAGCCGTCATTAATTTTATAGTATTTCTTTAAGTAGTCCTTAAACTTCTTCCATTCCTCTTCCGCCGCTTCTCTTCCCTGGTCTCGGATTCTGCTCGTCATTTCTGCCAAACCCATGTAGTCCATCACCTTCATCTGCCATTCTTCCAGTGTGGGTAGGTCCTGTGTCTTCCAGTACTTTGCAATAAGTATTCTAGCTGCTGTTGTAGCATACATAAAAAAAATTGTATCTGTCTTTAACACCCCCTGGCCGACAATACCCAAGAGAAAGGCCTCTGGTTTCTTGGGGAAAGTATATTTAAATACCTTTTTCAGTTCATTATAAATCATTTCCCAGAATGCCTTAATCTTCGGGCACGTCCACCAGAGGTGAAAAAATGTACCTTCCTTTTCTTTACATTTCCAACATTTATTATCAGGCAAGTGGTAGATCTTTGCAAGCTTGACTGGGGTTATGTACCACCTATAAATCATTTTCATTATATTTTCTCTTAAGGCGTTACACGCCGTAAACTTCAACCCGGTGGTCCACAACTTTTCCCAATCAGCGAACATAATGTTATAACCAATGTCCTGAGCCCATTTAATCATACTTGATTTTACCATTTCATCTTGTGTATTCCATTTCAGCAGCAAATCATACATTTTTGACAAATTCTTGGTACTGGATTCTAACAGTTCAGTCTCTAATTTTGATTTTTCCACCTGGAAGCCTATTTTACTGTCTAATTTAAACACTTCATTTATTTGATGATAATGTAACCAATCTCTCACCTTCCCTTTTAATTTTTCGAAACTCTGCAATCTCCATTTGTCCCCTTCCTTTTCCAAGATTTCCCAATATCTTGGCCATTTCGACTCCATATTTAGCTTTTTAACTGCCTTAGCTTCCATTGGTGATAACCATCTTGGAGTCTTATTTTCCAGCAAGTCCTTATATCTAACCCAGACATTTAATAGTGCTTTCCTGACAATATGATTTTTGAAACTTTTATGCGCTTTAACCTTGTCATACCACAAATATGCATGCCACCCAAAAATATTGTTAAATCCTTCCAAATCCAAAATGTCTGTGTTTTCAAGAAGCAGCCATTCTTTTAGCCAGCAGAAAGCTGCCGCTTCATAGTACAATTTAAAGTCTGGCAGGGCAAACCCCCCTCTTTCCTTTGAATCCGTTAGTATCTTAAATTTAATTCTGGGCTTCTTGCCCTGCCAGACAAATTTAGATATATCTTTTTGCCACTTCTTGAAACAGTCCATTTTATCCATTATTTGTAATGCTTGGAACAAAAACAACATTCTTGGCAATACATTCATTTTTATAACTGCAATTCGACCTAACAAGGAAAGCTTCAGATTTGACCAGATCTCCAAATCTTTTTTCACTTCTAACCAAGTTTTTTCATAATTATCTTTAAATAAATTCACATTTTTAGCTGTCATGTTCACACCCAGATATTTCACTTTTTTAACCACAGTCAACCCCGTCTCATTCTGAAACCTTTCTTTTTCAATTTGTGTTAAATTTTTCTCCAATACCTTAGTCTTTAACTTATTCAATTTAAATCCTGCCAGTTGACCAAACTCTTGAATTATTTCCAAAACTCTTTTCGTGCTAGCTTCTGGCTCTTGCAATGTAAGTACTAGGTCATCTGCAAATGCTCTCAGTTTGTATTGTTTAGCTCCGACCTGAATCCCTTTAACCAACTGATCCCTCCTGATCATATTAAGCAAAACCTCCAGGACCGATATAAAAAGTAATGGGGAGATAGGGCACCCCTGTCGTGTCCCTTTTTCAATCTTAAACTCTTCTGTTACCACATTATTTACAAGTAATTTTGCTTTCTGTTCGGAATATATTGCACCTATACCATTTTCAAACCCTTGGCCTACCCCCATCCCCCGGAGGTTCTTCAACATGAAACTCCAAGAAATATTGTCAAAGGCTTTCTCGGCGTCCACAAATATCAAAACAGCCTTAGTGTTTATGTTCACTTCCAACTTCTCCAAAATGTCAATTATATTCCTTACATTGTCCGACAAATGTCTTTTCGGGAGAAAGCCCGCCTGGTCTCCATGAATCTCCTCCATCAAAACTCTTTTCAGTCTCTTTGCTAAAACATCAGCAAAGATTTTGTAATCCACATTTAGTAAGGAGATGGGTCGGTAGTTCTTAAGTTGGGTCTTTTCAGTCTCTGTCTTTGGTATAAGTGTAATGTAGGCCTCTCTCCACGTATCGGGTGCCCTTCTCCCCTCCATGATCTCGTTGCAGACTTCCTTCAAAGGTTGTATAAGTCCTTCCTTCAAAACTTTGTAGTATTTGGAAGTCAATCCATCCGGTCCAGGTGATTTGCCCAACGTCATGTTTTGAATGGCATCTTCTATTTCCTGTGCTGATATCTCCTGGTTCAAAATTGTCTTACTTTCCTGGGAAATCTTTTTCAGCCCATTTTTCTCGAGGAATTGTTGTATGTCTTTATCTTTCTGCGGCCCTTGTGTATATAATTGTCTAAAGTAACTCTGGAAACAGTTCCTAATTTCCACTGGGTTGCATATGTTCTTTCCATCCACTTCTAAATTTGTTACCGTGTTGAGTTTTTGTCTCTTCTTTATTTGCCAAGCCAATAACTTGCCACATTTATCTGCAGATTCAAAGGTCTTTTGCCTCATTTGTTTAATTTTCCATTCTATTTCTTGATTCATCAGCTCCATATATTGTGTTTGATACAATTTAATTTCTCTTAAAATCTCTTGTGATTTTGGCTTCAATCTTAATTTCCTTTCCCCTTCTTTTATCTTTTCCAAGATTTTCTCTTTCCTCTCATTTTGCTTTCTTTTCTTTAATGTATTTTGTTGTATCAGGAATCCTCTCATCACGGCTTTACTTGCGTCCCATACTATTCTTTTTTCTACTTTAGTCCTTAAGTTGATTTCAAAATAATCTTTCAAAGTTTTTTGGGCCTTCTTACAAATCTCCTCGTCTCTAAATAAGATGTCATTCATTCTCCATCTGAAGGAACCAGTTGTTGTTTGCTTCATCACCATCTTAACTGCGTTATGGTCGGAGAAAGTTTTTGGGCAGATCTCCACTTTCTTTATATTCGACGCCATACTGCTAGTCACCCAAATTTGATCAATCCGTGTCCATGTCATTTTGGCTTCAGAAAAGAAGGTTCCCTCTCTTTCTAATGGGTGTTTTGTTCTCCAAATGTCAATCAAATCCATATTGTCAGTCATTTCAAAAAAAGTTTTTGGTAGTCTTCCGTCTTTTGTGACTACCTGTCTTTGTGCTTTGTCCATATTTGTTGAAACTACTCCATTCATATCTCCCATCATAATCAGTTTATAATCCATGTAGTCCATTAAAGTCTCATGCAACTTCTTAAAGAATTCTGCTTTCCCTTCATTTGGTGCATATATCCCCACTATCAAAAATTTTTCTCCTTGAGATTGAATTTCAATTGCCAGATATCTTCCTTGGTCATCTTTAAAAATTTGTTTCGGCTGCAAATTTTCCTTTACGTAGATCACCACTCCTCTTTTTTTTACTTTGTCTGAAGATATAAATTCTTGTCCCAATCTCTTGTTTATTAACAGTTTTCTATGTGCTCTTGTCACGTGGGTCTCTTGTAAACAAATCAAGTCCAATTGGTCTTTCTTTAAAGCATGAAATATATTTTTCCTTTTTCGGGGGTTGTTTAGACCATTACAATTCCAAGTTAGAAGTTGCAAAGCCATGATGGGGTTATTTAGTTCCTCCTACAGCTCCCAATTGCTGTTCGTCCTTTGTCGGTGGTTCTGTGTCCGTATCTAGTCTTGAAGGATGTCTTTCTCCTGGATAGGTCTCTTTCTGTAGATCTTCTTCGTGTTCTCCCAAGAACTTGTCTTTATCACTCACTGTTTTTATTCTTCTTTTCCTCTCCTTGTATTTAAAAGACAGGCCTTGGGGAAACTCCCACCTGAATGGTATGTAGTTCCTCTTCAGTAGTGTCACCAGATCCTTGTAAGGGCCTCTTGCATCCAAGATACTTTTAGGGATATCTTTAAAGATCTCAATATGAAAATCCTCAATTCGAAGGGTTGTTTGGTAGTGCAGGTTCAATATTTTATCTCGCTCTTCTTTGGATCTTAGAGTTATCAAGCAATCTCTGGGTCTATTCTTCTTCTGCCTTATTCCCAACCTAAATGCACTCTCTATTTTGAACTCTTCTTCTTTCAGATCTTGCTTCCAGAAGTCAGAAAACTCTTTTGTCAAATAATCCACCAAGTTATCTCCTTCCTTTTCCGGCACAAGTCTGATCCTCAGATTTTTCTCCTTGCGTTGCATATCCTGCATAGAAAATGTCAATTCATACTCATCCAGTTTCCTGTACACCGGTGGAAGTTTCCCTTCAACAGCAGTAGCAATTTCCTTAGCTTCTTCAGCTATCTTTCGCGTTGTAGATGAATCTTCCAGTAGTTTCCCAATTGCTTCTGCATTAGAGTTCACTTTATTCCCAAGGTCAGTTATACTTTTAGTATTTAAGTCAATTTTCCCAGAAATTTCTTCAATTTTCTTATTTGTTTCAGCACCTTGCTTCTTTAGTTCCTCTAAAGAATCACTTATTTTTCCCAAGGCCTTTGTAAACGCTTCTTCCGAAGACATTGTTTTCACTCTTGCCTTTGTGACAGCTGCGGTTCCCGAGGCCCCTGATACAGAGGCCCTTCTTTGCATAGAAGAGTCCACTTTGTATTGTCTACCAGATCTCAAAGTTGTTTCTTGTGAATCTTCTTTCTGTTTACCATCTGCCATAACAAAGTTTTTCGTTCAAGGTCATTCCCACACTCTTAAGCTGTCAATAAAGAAAAGTTCTCAGGTTTTAAATTCCACTTGGTTGCTGAAACTGTCTCAATCCTCTAGAGGGCGTAAAGTCAGTTCCTAAACTTCCAATTGTTCCCACACTTCCAAAAAGCAAAAGCCCTCCAAGTCCTTTTCTCTGTAAAAGATCCAAATCAATAATGTCCTGCAAGTAACTTACTATGTGGCCAAATACGATGTTTCAAGTTGAGAGTAACCAGAGTCTATATATCAGTTACTTTCTAACCTTTTTTGTAGCGACCGTCCTTAGCCGGTTCCTTTCCTCCGGCAGTCCGACCCCCAGGTAGATAAGCAGCGGTATACAGTTCAATCTCCTTTAAAACAGGCAGGGAATCCTTTTAAAATCTTCTCCCCCCCCCTCTCCTGCCTTCTGGGGGGGGAGTTCTTTGCTTGGTGTTGGGTTTCTTAGCTCATAAACTCTCCTGTCAAAAAGTTACAGCTTAGCTGTCTTTCGCTTTAATCTTGCTGCAGGACGGAAAGCAGACTTCCTTTTTAATACTTATCCGTCTCGGTGCCCAAATTCCTTAATTTTAGTGTCCAATTTTTAATGCAAGCCCAATCCTACTCACGGAAAGTTGCTCTTTTTAAATCCAAAATCCTCGGAAGAAGTCAGCGCTCTCCGCTAATGGCGACGCGGCTTCGCTTCGCAGGCTGGGTGAAAGCGACTCTCAGCACCGCTCCACGCACCCTCCGCTGATCTATAGCCTTTAAAAAGGCTATTTCACAACGTCGGGGGGGGGCAAAGGTGCCCGCCGAGTCTCCGGTTCACAGGCTACGCGCCTGTGACTTTTGAGGGTCCTTGCTCCGCCGTGAGCTACAGGACCCGAACCCGCGAAGCAGATCTCTCCCGGAGCTCCGGGAGAAATCCGCCATTCAGCGCTGGCGCTAACCCGGAAGTCCCTACAAGCCTGGTAGATGAAGGGAACGCAGTGGATGTAGCCTACCTTGATTTCAGCTAGGCATTTGACAAGGTGCCCCATGATATTCTTGTAAAGAAGCTGGTAAAATGCGGTCTTGACTATGCTACCACTCAGTGGATTTGTAACTGGCTGACTGACCGAACCCAAAGGGTGCTCATCAATGGTTCCTCTTCATCCTGGAGAAGAGTGACTAGTGGGGTGCCACAGGGTTCTGTCTTGGGCCCGGTCTTATTCAACATCTTTATCAACGACTTGGATGATGGACTCAAGGGCATCCTGATCAAATTTGCAGATGACACCAAACTGGGAGGGGTGGCTAACACCCCAGAGGACAGGATCACACTTCAAAACGACCTTGGCAGATTAGAGAACTGGGCCAAAACAAACAAGATAAATTTTAACAGGGAGAAATGTAAAGTATTGCACTTGGGCAAAAAAAATGAGAGGCACAAATACAAGATGGGTGACACCTGGCTTGAGAGCAGTACATGTGAAAAGGATCTAGGAGTCTTGGTTGACCACAAACTTGACATGAGCCAACAGTGTGACGCGGCAGCTAAAAAAGCCAATGCAATTCTGGGCTGCATCAATAGGAGTATAGCATCTAGATCAAGGGAAGTAATAGTGCCACTGTATTCTGCTCTGGTCAGACCTCACCTGGAGTACTGTGTCCAGTTCTGGGCACCACAGTTCAAGAAGGACACTGACAAACTGGAACGTGTCCAGAGGAGGGCAACCAAAATGGTCAAAGGCCTGGAAACGATGCCTTATGAGGAACAGCTAATGGAGCTGTTTGGCCTGGAGAAGAGGAGGTTAAGGGGTGATATGATAGCCATGTTCAAATATATAAAAGGATGTCACATAGAGGAGGGAGAAAGGTTGTTTTCTGCTGCTCCAGAGAAGCGGACACGGAGCAATGGATCCAAACTACAAGAAAGAAGATTCCACCTAAACATTAGGAAGAACTTCCTGACAGTAAGAGCTGTTCGACAGTGGAATTTTCTGCCAAGGAGTGTGGTGGAGTCTCCTTCTTTGGAGGTCTTTAAGCAGAGGCTTGACAACCATATGTCAGGAGTGCTCTGATGGGGTTTCCTGCTTGGCAGGGGGTTGGACTCGATGGCCCTTGTGGTCTCTTCCAACTCTATGATTCTATGATTCACTCCCCAAAGAAGCATTGAATGGATAGGAACTGGTATGATTCTGAGTCATGAACAATAAAGCTATTTGTATCCATTCACCACATAGCATAGTGCCTGCCCAATTTCAGGGAGATTGATTATAGGACACCATATGAGATGCAATTAAGAATGGCTGACATCTAATAAGCATCACGTTATTTTCAATTACAGGTGAACCTGAGTTTTGCCACGTATAGCATGGGAGTTTTGCACCCAAATATAAAGAAGTTTGCAGGTTTTATAGCATGGTCAGGGAACCTCTGGTCTGCTGTCCGAATGCAGCCCTCCAGGCCTCTTTGTCTGACCCTTGTGGCTCTCTTGGGATCACACATGCACCCTAACCACCCGGTTATTGGCCCAGCTCTCTCCTCCTTGTTTTATAAATTAACTACTGAATGAAGGACTAGATGTGCATGAGGGACAAGAAGCACCCTTGGCTGACCTGATGCAAGTGTGGTTGGCAGCCTCCCTCTTTCTGCTGAGGGCAGCCCTCTGGGTCAGGACCTGCCAGCTGTTCCCAAAGGTGTTAGGCTTTGGGTCCACGTTCCATCAGGTTTTGTGTGCTCATTGTTCTGCTGCCCATTGTAATTCCTACAGAGCCCGCCCCCATGGTTCTGATACATGCTGGGCAGGATGATCTCTGGGCAGGGTTGAGAGAAAGAGGGATGAATGCAGCCCTTCCATGGGGGCAGCCCTGGACCAATTGGAGCAAGGATCATCTTTGGCCTTCCGCAGCTTCAGATTTTGACAGCCTTGGTGGGTCAGTGTTGGCTTTCTTTATTGCAACTGCTGCCCATTCTACAACTTTGATGCACCATGTATTTATTTATTTGATACCTGCAGTGCAGGGGGTTGGGCTAGATGACCATTGGGCTTCCCTTCCAACTCTAAAATTCTATGATTCCCCTAAAATTGCTTTCCCTGCCCCACCCCCCAATGAAAGGGGAAAACCCACAACAGATTTAGTGGGAGCATGGGGCACACACAGGCAGAGGAGAGGGGGGAAAGTTCCATTACATAGCCAAAAATGCCTGTGCTTGTAAAACTGTTTAGTTGATTACAGTCCATTTAGCTTACGGAGTATGTACTCATTTATATTTTATATTATTTTATTGTAGGCAGCTTCACTAACTTTTTCTTGTGAAGTGATTTATGAATATGCAATTTTTTAAGAAAATAAAAAATAAAAATTCAGTTATGGTACACTTGCCCTGAATGTTGAAGGAATTCATTTCCAGGAGAGCGGCACTATGTTATTTCCTGAATACACCAAATAGTACTTACCAGCTTATAATGCAAGTTTTAAATAATGCAAAAGGGGTGAAATTCCACCATGATGACTGTCTGGCCAGGACTTTTGAGATCCCAAACTCAAAAAATAGCTGAAATATTTGTATGTCTATAAGCAGTGCTATAGGTGCTGGAACTCACCATGAACACCTCCCTCGTTCTCTTAAATGGCAATGGCGCCCACTTGAGAGTTGCCAGAACTGAGTTCTGATGAGTTCCAGGTGGGAAAAAAAATACCTGTCTATAAGAAAAATATATACAATTCTGAGGGGAAAGTATATCTTATTTCTATTGGGAATCAAAGCTAAAATTAATAAGCTATATTTAATAAACCTAATTTAATTAAAACATAAGTGTTCCCCATCTGGTGTTATTTGTACAAAGTTAGGGATAGACAGAGTGATTGTGCAATTAATCTGTGTTTCCATTACATTTTTTATCCACGACATGCTGGTCAACATATATTTTATATTAGATTTGTTACTTTCATTCTCAGCCTCTTTAATGTTTTAAGTTAACATTTAAACAACTGACAAACCTCATTGTGTGATAGAAAGAATATAATAATGGGTAATATGCATTCCAGAAATCTTTGCTGACACCTACGAGACCCTTGCTCCGTTTACTTCAGCGGAGGGCATAGCTCAATGTATGCAAATAGAAACATGCATGGAGGTGTTAGCCCTCCATTAACGCTACTAACAAAGGCTGCTAACTCAGATACTCCCTGTGCATAACATGAAACCTTTGATCAGGGTCAATGTATTTTTAAATCGATTAATCAGATAATTACTGTTCTGCCAGCCAGCTTGCTTGTAGCTGTGACTTGTTTCTCTTTGCCTGCCTTCTATCGAATCCTGCTTGCAAAGTGCAAAATATCTGAACAACAGCTATCAGCATTAGTATCTCATTAGGACTCTGCGAGCTATTTATCAGTGCAAATGCAAATGCAAATGCAATCATTGCTTTAGTGTTCAGTGCCATTTGCCTGAAAGTTCTGGTAAATACAGATAAGGTGAGGTTTACTATGGTGCCTTTTTTTTTTTTTTGGTAGGCCTTTTAAGCATCCCAATTGAAAACTGTAACAGCCAGGCGCTTTCCAGGAGCTTAAGAGGCAAAACCAGTTCCAAGCCTGTTGTCTCTGATTTGGAAACACCAAGTAACAGCTGTAACCAGCACAATTGAATAGAATAAGGTGCTGCCTGCTACTGCCGCACAAAATCAGCAGCAGCAGCAACGTGACACTGTTGCTGTATTGAAGTGCAATGCCTTATCTTGGTTCATTTTGCTATGAGTTGTCACCCTTTTTAGAAACTGGACAGCATAAGCTGTAAATGAACATAGCATATGTCAGCTTCTCCCAATAATACCAGCACTATATAAAAGCCGGTGACTGAGGACCTAAACTACTTCACAGTAGAAATGTGGACCACTGGGGTTGTAGATTGATTGGCAGCAAAGCCCAGCTCAAACCAGTTTGTGAGAGTGGCATTTCAGATCACAGGGTGTCACTTGTCTTCATTTTTCCCTCTGTGATGCCCTGTTCAGTTCCAAAAAGATGCTTTTAGATACCCTCCCTATTAATTTATATATGTCCTTTCCATAGTTGTCAACTTACAGATTTGAAAATAAGGGACCAGCAGCCTCGAAAATAAGGGATCAGCAGCCAAAATAAGGGATTTTGCTTCGCTTATACAGAAATCTGGCACTGATTGAGCCATGCTGCTTTTGCTGCCACTGATTGTGTTTTGCAGGGGGTTGGACTAGATGGTCCTAAGGGTCTACAACTCCGACCAAAGAAGAGGGGCAGACAAAACTGATGAATGACGTCAAGATGGCAAAGCTTACAGGCAGAATTAGAAACCAGGAAGAGGACCTCTTTAATAAAGAATGGGGAAAGTTTCTAATTTAGTTGAAAAGCTATTGTAAAGAGTTACATACATTGGTAGGACTGACAGAAAACTTGTAGTAAAAATTTGAACTGTGGATGGACAAATGATTTGTAAAAATAGAGTTATGAAAGGGATGCAGAGGGGGAAATCTCTACATTAAGATGCTGCACTGGTTGGGGGGTATGCTAAGCAGCACGTCGGGGCTGCCGTTGTCCTGCTGCGAGGAGTTCCATTGGCCCTTCCCTGCCCGAGGGGGGGGGGAGGGAGAGAGACTCTCTCCCATGCCACCCGCGAGCCTGGCATGAGGTGGTTGCGGCGTGCCACGGCCGCTGAAGTGCCGCCCTTCTGCGTCCCTCCCCATCCCCTCCTCTTCCTCCTCCCTCAGGCCGCCTCCTCAGCCGCCGCTGCCGCCTCCGGCTTCCTCTGACAGCTCGGCGGAAGTCTCGCAAGAGAGGGGCTGCCTGCCCGCCCACCACCACCCGTCTCTTGACAACGTGCCCCTAAGGGGGGAAAGGGAGAGACGGAGACGCAGCAGCTCGTGCGCGCACTCTCTTTCGTGGCGGAGGACCCCGAGCCGGGCAAGCATGAAACCCGGGAAATTTAAGGGACATCATCAATAAGGGACAGCAGCGGAACACGGCGCTGGGATAAGGGAGTTTCCCACCAAATAAGGGACGGTTGACAGCTATGGTCCTTTCCCCCGCAAAGGAGCCTAGGGCAGCAAAGACTCAAATGATAAAAGGATTAAAACATCTAAAAAAAATTCCAATACAGATGACAGGTGAAGGCTGAAAAAAATGAAGAGGGCTACTTAAAAGGCTTGTTGGAAGAGGAAGGTATTCAGTGGGTACTGAAAAGAAAACAGAGATGACACCTGTCTGATAGTTAATGGGGGGAAATTCCAGAGAACAGACACCACAACACTAAAGGCCCACTCCCTATATTTTGCAGAATTTGGCATACGTCCTCTTTTTCCAGGACATGTCCTCTTTTTCCTGCGTATGTTTAAGGAGAGTCGTCATAGCAATCCATAGTTTAAAGTAGAAGTCGGAAAATGTGTCTTCTTTTTTGCTCTTCAAAATATGGCAACCCTATAAAGGACTTTCTGATAAAATGGTACCTGCAGTAGACCTGGCAGAGCACAAGGATCAGTTTTGGGGTATATGAGGGGTGAAGCCATCTTTCAGTTATCTTGGTCCAAAGCTGCATTGGCAGAGCCAGATTAAGACCTTTAGAGGCCCTAAGCACTTGAAAGATTTTGGTGCCCCCATATATATCTAAATTGAAATATAAACAATAATAAACTAAAATATTTTCCCCCTTAAATGAAACAAATCCTACAGTTTTGTATGTAGCTAATTTATATTATTACTATATTATTACTGCTTTTTAATTATTAATTATTGTATGTGTATGTAATCTTTTTATTTATGATAGGATCTTTTTTGTGGAACTTGGTTCAGCTGCATCGTATGGTCCATGGTAAATACAACAATGGAAAATTTCTGTGATGCACCCCCTTCCCTTGATGCCCTAAGAACATGCTTATTTTGCTTAATTGTTAATCCAGCTCTGTACATAGGGAACCAGCACCTTGGACTCAGCCGAGTAGCTAATTGGCCGCCAGTGTAATTCTTTCAGCAGCAGTGTAGCACACTGGTGTGATCCTGCCCCAGTGAGCCATCAAGCCAATACAAAAAGCTGCAGATCAATCAATCAATCATTTATTTGTATGCCACCTTTCCAAAGTTCTAACCGTGTGCAAGGCGGCTTACAGCAGATAAAAAATTATAAAGCTACAAACATAACAAAACTAGTCATAAACAATGAACAAAACATCAAAAAGTACACAACCAAGTTGAAAATTTTCCACATAAACCATAAGACATAAATCATAAGATCCAAAAGAAAGATATAAAAAATTAACAGCAACAGCAACAACAACACCCGCCCCGAACACAAACCCCTAAACAACACCCCAGCCCCAGTTTGCAGATCAACTTCAAGGACAGCACCATATGGAGGTAAAGGTAATGGGACCCTTGACCATTAAGTCCAGTCATGGATGACTCTGGGCTTGTGGCGCTCATCTTGCTTTACTGGCTGAGGGAGCCGGTGTTTTGTCTGCAGACAGCTTCCTGGTCACGTGGCCAGCATGCTTCTGGCAAACCAGAGTTGCGCACAGAAACGCAGTTTACCTTCCCGCTGGAGCGGTACCTATTTATCTACTTGCACTTTGACGTGCTTTCAAACTGCTAGGTTGGCAGGAGCAGGGACCAAACAACAGGAGCTCACCCTGTCGCAGAGATTCGAACAGCCAACCTTCTGATTGGCAAGCCCTAGGCTCTGTGGCTTATACCACAGTGCCACCTGCGTCCATATGGAGTATGGAATCCAACCTGCAGGGTACCAAGTCATGGACAGCAGTGCTCAGGCTACCCTGGTCCAGAAAGGGATAAACAATAAAAGGAGAAATGGAATAGAAAAAAATAAAAAGATCAGCAAGGTAAAGCTGTTTCCATACCTGTCTGGCCTAATTCAGTACTGGATTCACTCTTCTAAGCTGTAAGCATCAAAAGTACAGGTTGCAGAGTGGTACTATTATTTACACAGAGATGCTGAGAGCCTCTTGTGGGAGATCAAATCTGTTATAACGCTAAAGATCTTGTTTTGGCTTCAAGGCAATAAAATGGATCAGTGAAAGCACAAAGCTCGCTATTAGAAGCCGATTAGATCATCACCACTCCATAAAAACAGCAAGAGAGGAAGAGTCTGGCAAGAGGAGGGAGGATGGCACATTAATGCAAAGAATACAAAATGTCAAAGTGCTAGGATTACTGAAATTAGGTTTGATAATTATACCACTTTAATTTATGGTTTGACTCAGATCTGGATGTCTTAGTGTGGCAAGATGACAGACTGAAGAAAGTGTTCACAAATGCCTGACTCACAATCAGTCAGCAGCACAATATATCTTCCAGTGTGATGTGTTTACAACAGAGGAGTTGTTATAAGATGTCAACTCTGAGCTCAATATGTAGATAACAGAGGTGTGCACAGATGCACACACATCCCTCCATTCCTATGGAGCCAATTCAAGAAGGCTCAAGGGAATATCATGTTGGGTGCAC
Source organism: Podarcis raffonei (assembly GCF_027172205.1). NCBI lineage: Eukaryota > Metazoa > Chordata > Lepidosauria > Squamata > Lacertidae > Podarcis > Podarcis raffonei. Next base: position 44,966,225 of record NC_070604.1, read on the forward strand.
ATCCAAAGCAGATCTAAATGGTTTGGAACCAGGTTATTTGAAGGGCTGCTTTCACCCATACATATCTGTCTGACCCTTACGACAGGCTTCAGAGGCCCTGCTTACAGGATGCCATCAATATATGTTAGATTGGTGGACACTAGAGAAAACAGGGCCTTTTCAATGGTGGGACCTTGGGAACACCTTACCAATACATTTGGTCCCTTTTAGTCAGCTTTTAAATGGGCCTCAGAATACTTGTTGTCTTGATCTGCTTTGAGCTGAGAAACTGAGCTTAGTATTTTAACTGTTGAAACTGTGGCTGACTGTGTATTAAATTGTTTTATTTGTTCTATCTGATCAGCTATGCTGGCCTGTAGGGCATTTTAGACTTCTGGTTTAATTATAATGCATTATTTTAGTTGTATTTTACTTTTTGTATTATTTCTCAGAGCTGCATTGGGAGTGTTTGCCCTGAAACGCAGCACAGAAATATTGGAAATAATATCAACAAACAAACATGCAATGTTTCCTTAGGAGTCAAAAATCTAATTTCAGGGTTGTTGTTTTTCCATTGGCAAGGTAATAGGATTAGAATTACAAAACCTTTTGTGTTCGCTGCAGATGTCCTAGTGCATAAATGGCATCTTCGTCCAAAGATCTGGTGTATAATTCAATCCTTTTAGTTAGTAAGATATTTCAAAAGTTCATTTGGGATAGTTCTGCACCTCACTTCTCACTTAAGAGAATGCAGATGCCTGTATAAGAAGGAGGATTTAATGTTTCAGCAGTTAGTTTATACCATAATAAGGCATATCTTTTCACACACACACACACACAAATGACTGGCAAATTTATTCCACTATGAAAACCCCAACATGGGTAATTTTAGAGGTGATTTAGCTAGGACCCCTCCTTGGGTGGTTAATTTTGGGCTCTACGTGAATAAAAAAAGGAAAGAACCTAAATGGTCTATAATCTTAGCACCTAGAGAGACATGGTCTTTCATCAGTTACGATTTGACCAAATGCTCACAATTGATTTTATGGGGTAATCCATATTTGAAGATAGGAGGCTGCCTTTTCTGTGGAAGGAATGATATGATTATAGGCTCTATACACCTATCTGCTGAGAGGTTCAGGTGAAAAACATTTGTTGTTTCCTACATTGCTGTTTAAATATCATTGAGAAACAGTGTGGTATAATGGACTAGGACCGGGGAGAGCAGCACTGAAGCTCACTGGGTAACCTTGGGCCAGCTACTCACTCTCCGTTTAACCTACCTCACAGGGTTGTTGTGAGGATAAAATGGGAAGGAGGAAAGCTATTGATGCCACACTGAGCTCCTTGGAGGAAATGAGGTATACAAATGTAATAAATAAATAAATTGCCAGCGAGTGTTAAATGGCAATATCTTCACTTACAGCACCTGTTGCTGTGTATTTATCGACCATCTGCTTTGAACGGTTTGGCATCATCTAAACTGTTTGAGGGAATTATTTTATCTTTACAAAAAGCTAAATCCATGACTGCTGTTTATAAATACTTATTGGATCTTTGTAAAGCAGATGTTTGGGAACTTAGGGAGGTGTGGAGTAGGGAATTAGAATGTGCTATGCAATGAAAATTGTTTTAGAAGCTATATGGGACATTTCTTTCGATTTGAAATTGAAATTGATCCAGCAAAAAATTATGTTTTAGCTATACTGCACTTCACAATGTGTTTACAGGAAGACACTAAGACAGATAGATGCTGGAAATGTAATGCTGGAAATGTCTCATTGAAGCATACAATGTAGGCACGTCTAGTGATTTTTTGAGTCTGAAGTCGTTGTCTAGATCAATTTTGTATTGGTGTAATCCTTGATATTTGCAGATGTTCATGTAACAATAAACTACATTCCTTTAGTATGGGGATTAATGCCAGAAGAACAAAAATGGCTTTTGTGAGCCCTGGTGGTTGCTAAAAGACTTATTATTTGACCCAGGAAGGATAAACACTCAGCATCTGTTAACAGTGGTTTGAGGACCTCATCACCCTTGCTGCATTTGAACATATTTTCTATAAAAATCAATCTCATGTGGATGCGTATTCTGAGGGGTGTGAGGAGTGTTAGGGGAGAGGGGGACACATCATGCTGTTTCTGGAGTAGTTTGTCCACCTTTGGTCTCCACACTGCGCTCAGTTCGTCGGCATGTGGCAGTGGCTACACCCCAGGAAATGGCTTCAACTGGTTGTCTAAACCAGGTGAGGTTGGGTTGGCCAATTGGTCTCAAACCCTCAGTGAGTTAGAGACTTCCCCTGCATGTGAAGAAAGGCTTTGGAGGACTGAGCGGAAAAGACCAATAGTGGGTCCAATGGTCAAGAAGGTGGTTTCTCACATGCTGTAGAGGGATGGGATGGGCAGATGGGACTCTTCAACCTGGGAAGGTAGTCCATCTAGGAGAAGAAAAGCTGACCCTTAACCTCCACGGCCTTGTGACTATACTCATTCGTGAGAAAGGCTTCAGGAGTAAATTGTGAGGAAAACGCCATAACCACTGCCTTGCAGAACATCTTCAGGAAAAGAAAAGGCTACACAAATCTGGATTGGAGTCTTGTTGGATGGTGTCTTGTACGCCTTCTTCCAGCATCTCCTGCAGCCAAGGTGGTGCCAGATGTGATGCTCTGCTTTCCATCAGTGAGGCTGGGGGAGGGGCTTCTCTTCTGGGCAGACCAGGACCTCAGGCTTGCTCCCCAGAGAGGTCACTTTGGTGCTGCTAACACAGCAAAAACAATGCGGGAGGCAGGGGCTATGAATTACTGGTCTCTACAGTCACAGTAGGTGCTGTGATTCTCCAGCAGTTTGACTTCACCCACAGAGGTGCACTCCATTGTCTCTTGAGACAGACAGATGCAAACAGCAATAACGTATTTGGACATCTGGAGGACTTATATCTACATATATGATGAACTTCAGATGCATATACAGTGGTGCCTCGCAAGACGAATGCCTCGCAAGACGAAAAACGCGCAAGACGAAAGGGGTTTTCGGTTTTTGCGTTGCTTTGCAAGACGATTTTCCCTATGGGCTTGCTTCGCAAGACAAAAACGTCTTGCGAGTTTGTTCGCTTTTTTCTTAAAGCCGCTTGAAGAGGCGCAGTTGCGACGGACCGTGCTTTGCAAGACGAAAAACATCGCAAGACGAAAAGACTCGCGGAACGAATTAATTTCGTCTTGCGAGGCACCACTGTACTGATGGTTACTGTATTCCTTAATGTAAGCTGACAGTGTGTTGATATTGGCTTTTTCTTCTTCACTTTTTTCTTTTTCCTTCTTCATTAAATTTGCTATTAAAAATTAATGTTCAGTAGTTTCTCTCTGTAACAACATGAACTGCAAACTTATGTTTGCATCTTAAGGTTGTGAAGGTATGATGCAGGACATAAGAAACTTTCAATATTTTTCTATGTGATTTACAAGAACCCCTCCTCATTAGAACCGTCGGTTGAACTGACCCAAGCAGGATGATTAAGGTCTGTGTGGAGATAAACTTTAACCAAAAGTATGCTTTATGGAGACCGAGAAGCAATAAGAGCTTTTGGGAATGGCGCAGCAATTAATTCGGAGTCGCCATCTTGCCAAAGGATTTATAGCCGGGAGGAAGAACGGATTTGTTTTCAGACTGCATTCTTAGTGAATCTCCTCAGAGGTTTTGAGAAAGGAGGCAGATTGGTGAAGATTAATGATGCTAAGACTGTTTTGATGTATGGAAGTGATGTTATATGGAAAACGTCTGGATATGGCTACTGGATAAAAAAATATATATCCACGCAGGATTACAAACTGTTCTAACCAGCTTGCGGAGACTATCAGAGGTCACAAAGAGAAAGGAAAAATATATGAAAATAACGACAAGAGATGTGGAAAAATAATAAGAAAGGACTGGATAGTACTGTGAACATCATAAGGTTAGATTTGTGGACATTAAAACAGCAGTAAGAAGCAAGAAGTTGATTGGATCCCTTCGGAACTTGAAATATGGGTACCCGCAACAAAAATTTAAAATTCGGCTGTGTAATTTGGAATTTATGTAATTTGGTTTGATTTGATGTGATTGGTCGGTTAATAAAAAATTATTCTTATATAAAAAAAGAAACTTTCAATATTTGACAGAAGAATCCAGTTGTGCTTGTTTTATAAAGAGCAGAGAAAGGAATTCTAGTAATGAGCAAACCAGTTGGCCAAAAAATAGGGGGTGCATCAATATGGTATAGATCACCCCAGCAATTTCCATGCACAATAAGAAAATTGGAATTTTATGTCCACTGAGTTCTGTTGGAGGTTATGAAACAAATGAGTTGCATGTCAGGTACTTTAGAAAGAAATCTGATGAAAAGCAAAGCCCTCAGCAAGAGCACACATCCGATTGTATCAGATTTCACAACACGATGCTTATGTTGCTGAATAGGTTCACATCTCAAACTAGAAAACATTGCTATCTTACAAATGCCACCAAGGTTGAAAAACACTCAAAACCAAACACCAGCATGGAATCTTCTTTCTGCCCAAGCTTGAACGCAGGTGCCCCCCAAGAGACAGGAAGGGTTACTGAGGGTTCATATATTTTTCTTAGCATAAGCAGATGAAGATAAGCCTAAGCATGTCAACAGTTTTAAGTTGCCATAGCCACACTGGTAATGGGTCTGGATAATAGTTTAATAAATAAGGGTGTGTTTGACTGCAATGAAACAGTTACTTTTTGCAAAGTAGTGCGACCAGAAAACATTGGGTAAAACAAAGCAATTTTGTGCAAAAGGGATTTCAAAAGCTCGTCCATAGTAGTACTTAATTCTCTACTACCATATATGTCCACTTGCCAAGTTGTCTTTAAAAACAGCAAGAGTGGAATTGATTTTTCTAGTTAGAACAGACTGTCTATAGCTCTGTATCTCTATAACAACACAACAGATAACTTACAATGGAATGCAGTAACTTTTAAGGCCACATTCTGCCCGCTCCATTTATGTGCAGTACGTTTATATTCTTATGTACATGTTTTATTTGTTTGTTCATCTATTTATTTTGCATACACAAACATCATTTTTTAGAGAAAAGATGTTAAAATACTCAAACTGTGTGAAAAAGAAGAAGTCACTTGAAGCACAATCAGTCACTGAGGGCCAAACATCTCCTACAGATGGATAATGTGCTGAAGTTTGTGTATGTGCATATATAGAGGCAAGGAGATATTTAATGAATTCAGATCTGGCTGCCCTAGACTCCTTTGAGAGGAAGGATATAAATTTAATAAACTATATAAATATATAGACAGACAGATTTAGGATACAAATGTAGTGAATAAATAAATAAAAGTTGTCTTCTGTTTTCTAAAAAAGATATCAGCAGAATGCAGCCTTTTGGTACTATCCGGAACCATCAAATCAATTAGAGTTTTTCATTCGCTTTAGTGAAATGTGAAGTGCAGTCTTCAGCTGCTGGCTGAAGAAGAGAACTCTATTGCCTTGCTGTCCATTAATTGCCTGTAAAACTTGAGCTTAGAGGAGGAGGAAGTGGTTTGACACATTCTCACTCATTTTTAGACAAAGCAACAGACATTGCTACATAGCGATAACTTTGAAAGTTCTGCTCTGCAGAATTTTCTGCTATTATTGTCACTTTTTATGGAAGGATAGTTTTGCACTTCTGGCCAAAGTAATATTATTATTATTTTTTGTTTGGTTTACGCAGTAGCTTTTTGCCAGAATGATCTGAAAGAATTGATTGACTGTGAATGTATTAGATCACTTCATGCAAGACTGTTATACAGTACAGCCATGCCAAAGTGGAAATGCAGAGCCCATCATGGTCAGCAAAACAATATTGAATGGCTTGTGCACAAGTGATAAATGACAAAGTTTCCCCATGTCTTCTAAAGTAATGTGTTGTATATTGATAGATTCTCTTCTAGATGCTTGAGAGAGATTCCTAAAGTACTTTCAAATAGCCCATACAAAGCAGGGTAAGAAAAATGGCAGAAAGGGCTAGGATGATCAAGGTGGCAAAGCTAGGAATGTTGGAGAATTCCAACAAAAAGAGAAAAAGGAGTGGAAATGTTCACTTATTTACCCCGTGTCCAGAATGGAAATCAATGCGGTGAACTGATACTCACCGTTGTTGCTGCTTTCAGTCTGCAAATGATGCATAATTGATTATGCTCCCCCTGTTTGCATTAAAAAGAATGGGGTAGAATGATGTAATGCCAATGTGGTGACACAGGACATTGGTCTGCAGGTCTCACTATTCCTCTAAGTCAAGCTATAATGTATCTCCCCCCCCCCCCCCTGGTTCTCCTCAAATGCAAAAAATTAAGATGCCTTCTTGGGAGACAAGGGCTACCTGAACAATTTGCTTTGCCACCCCATTGCTCAGCAAAGGTCAGAGTCACTCCCTCAAAAGACAGAGGTGAGAGAGCCTTTAAAAAGCAGCGCTGCCCTCTCTCACCCCCAGGGATCCAGGCTGGACTTTCTAATCCCATTGGAAATCTGACCATCCACGCTGTCTACTTGTGCTAATTTTTGTAATTAGGACAGGAGTAGTTCGGTTTTGGAGTCACTGGGCTCTTTCTGTTTTTAGTATTTCTGTCGGACCCAATTGCCCTCCTCCTTAGATACTCTTATTAAAGTTTTGTAACTGGAGTAGTGGAGTTTGTATGTATTTGCCAGTCTTGGGAATTGAGAATCCCCATAAGCCTGGAGCAGGGACGTCAACAAGTAGCTTGAATATGTGATGTTTGCTTTGATGGGAAATGGGCAGGGCTGTAAAACGAACCAAGTCACACATGGTTTAGTCGTGGAATTACAAAATGAGATCCTGGCATACTGAGCATGCCCAAGGAATTTGGTAAAGGTGATCAATCACACAACGCTCCCTTTGTTTGGTATTGGCCAATCACACGACGCTCTTCATGACGCTCACGACATTCTCTGTTCTAGATGATAGTACACATGCTCACACTGTTTGTAACTTTGGACCAATCAGGGAAAACGGGGTGAGGGAATCTTAGTATTTGGATTGGATAGGAATTGGATAGGAAATTTAAATGTAATGGAATTTGTGGAATGTGCTTTATTGATGTATAAAATGGTATGGAATGCGTTGGCACGAGGCCAGAGAATTTAGGAGAAATCCTTCCTGGTCCTTTCTGCACAGATAAGAAAATAAAATACTCAGGACTTCTTTTTCACTCATTGCCTCATGTGAGTTTTGGCTGTCTGTGAGACAGAGCAAGTTATTGCCTGCAACAATGGGAGCAATCAGCTATGCTGCCCCTCAACAAATAGAATAGCCATTTGATTGGTCCAAGTCAGACAAGTTACCTTGTAGTTTGCCAAACTGTTTCATTTTTTAGTGGCCTAGGGCCTGCCCTGAATTTGTCTCACTCACCATCTAACTAGTTTGTAAGGTGAGGTACCCAGGGATCACACAGTTAAATATGCTGACTGCGACTAGTGGACTTAAGGCATGTATTTCCCCACTCACAAAAATATAATATAATATAGAAATATATATATATTTTCTATATAATATAAAATAGAAATGTCATTTGGTTCTAATTAGAGGGTGTCCATTTGAAACATGAAGTTTTGAAGCCCCATGCAGGGCCAGGCAGAGTGAGGCGCCTGCCCCAGGCAACTGATTTGGGGTATCAATAAGTGATGGCAAATTCTTACCTATTTAATTTATTGTTGTTGCATTTTCATTTTTTTACTGTTAGGGAGTGAGAAGGGCACATGTGGGATGTTCTGCCTCAAGTGCCAAAAGCTGATCAGCCTTGAGTCCCATAAGACTGGACAGGGGGTGGTGGAGAGGGGACTATTACTGCTCAGACTGTCCCTGGTTCTACATTTCCTAAGACTGCCACTAGCTGCAATATCCCCTCAATCCTCTGTTAGGTGAGAGATGAACTGGTTTCCAATTCTCACCCTACTTACACCTCCTGCTCTAGGCCTGTGTAGGGAGCAGTGTCAGGAATGTGAAGCTGCAGAGACCACCCATCTTTTTGCTTCTACAGCAGATCCTTTCTCTGGATCTTCATTTCTCTAGCCAAAAAGCAACAATTAGAACAGCATTTGATAAATTGTTTTGTGTGGGCTCGGACAACTGCTCCACAATTTCCTAGATTGAAGTCAGTGATTGCAGTATTTTGTTTATCATAGTTTCTCCAGGATCCTATCAGAGCAACTATATTAAGTCCAGGGGTGCCTAGAAACCAGGATCTGGTTTGACTTTTCAGAGAGACATGGTTCTGTCTAAAACACTTGTGAAGGATGCAGTGATTGATACTGTTTCAGAATATAGCAGCTTCTGAAATGACCAGATGCATGTGGCTGAGAAGCATGCAAGGAAATGGCTCCACAAACTCTACAAATCACAATTTTGTACAGGAAGGAAAATGTTATTATTCCTGAGGCTGCTATTCTTTGCTTTCAATTAAAACACTTTCTCCATTTTGTTTTCTGCCTGCTTCCTGCTACAGATATATATACATTTTATAACACTAAGCATATCCTTAGCATCAGCTTTGCATCTCATCATAAAAGTGGGGCACACAAACTTTATGAAAGTTGCAAATGAAAAAGATATCAAGACTGGAGAATTTTTCTCACTGCAGAGATCCTGAATGTAGGAGCTGTGATTTGCACACATTTAGTGCCCCTCCAAACTGATCTGTTTTCTTTAGGGTATATGCTGCAGCTTATCATTGACTCAATAACAGTGCCTTAAAGCTGGTTTTAAATTGGACTGTCCACACCTCATTCCACTTTATTAGTTGTTCTGGAATGCTTCTCCAATGTGATAGCATTATTGCCTTCTGGAGAAGCATTCTTGCACTCTGGTGCAACAAAAGCGGGAGAAAACAACAACTGGAACATTTGCGTTTTTATAAGTTCTGGGATTTCAGCAGAATGTAATGGGACATGCACTGATTGGAAATAAAGCAGTATGCCCGCATCAAAGCTTTTGCAGGTTACAAAAGTGTTGAAAGCAGGAGCCACCGTGATATAATTGTTAGCACAATAAAAAGGTCACCTGGAAGAGTCTGTAGACAAGAAAGCTGGAAATGCTGTCCTCTCAATAGCAAACTTAAGCATGCTCAGAAAGGAAATACTAGAATATGGTTAGCACCACCAGTACACTTAATATTCAAGAAGTCAAACAGCTGTATTTTGAGTCACCAATCAAGATGAAAATAAAATGAGTAGGTACTCTTCCATGTAATGCTATGCCAGATGGAACACCAGGTTTTCTCCCTTGAATTATGTTTCACAGAAACATCAGCAGCACTTCACAGAACAGCAGAGCCTCCTCTTTACAAAAAACAACAACTCATCCCTGAATCTAGAGAGTCAGTGTAGTGTAGAACAGGTGTGAGGAACACAAGGCCTGGGGAACAAATGCTGTCCTCCAGACATCTCTATCTAGCTCTTGGGACTGTCTCCAGGCTATACCTCTCACAGACCCTGTTGCAATCCCTTTTTGAACCTAGAATAGATGGAGTGAACTGTAAAAGCCCCTCTTGTTTTCCTGGAGGGAAGTGGGGGAGAGAAGTGTGTGTGTGTGTGTGTGTGTGTGTGCGCGCGCGCGCGCGCGCAAAGCTCTGGCTTTTGTGTGACTGGAATATGGCTTGCTGTGCAAAGGGAAGATGTTACATCCATTGTTCCACCTACCATTGGCAGGAAGCCCCAAAAAGGTCCTAAAAGGTTCTCTACCACTAGAACAAAGCATAGTAGAAATCAGACCAGTGGAGACTTTGGGCATCCATCCATCCATCCATCCATCCATCCATCCATCCATCTCCTTGAGAATTAGCAGCTGTTTCCCCCTCGGCTGCCAGCTCAGAAGCAAGAGGGGGGAGTATGAATATGGGATGTTGGTAATCCACTTTGGCAGACTCATGGGGTGCTACCCCACCATCAGCCACGCTCTCTTCAATAACTCCCTTCAGTCATTCACTCTTGGGTCCTCACTGCCCCTGCTGCCCACCCACCCCATTCATTGGTTAGAAATGTCTGAAGCGGGGAGCCTGATATATGTGTGGGAGACTAGCAGCCAAACCTAACAAATGAGAAGGGGTTAAGACCACAGAACTGCATTGTTGATAGGCAGATACTCAGACCATATAAATACATTTGGTAGAGAGGACTCTGTGTGATGTCATTTCTTCTCTCCTGGAGAGGAAAGAGCATATAGCACTTCCTGTTCCTTTCTCTCCCCATCTTTTTTGACCAGTGTTGGATGCAGACATCCCTCTGCTTGCTCCAGCTTTATGCCTGAAGCTGGTTATATGGTAAATATAACTATTTTGCCTGCATATTTTTTTCTGCTACTGTTGCTGTGAACCAATGCAAGATTATAAAGTAAGTAAATGTTATTTTTAAACTTACTTTACAAGTCATTGCCTAGTTCTTTATGAAGCGGGGTAAGAAAGGGGAGCCCACTTACTTCTTAGCTGGACTTGCTCAAAAGGAACCTAGTTTGCAGCCTAATTTTAATTTTACTGCCAAGGATGGGATTTTGAAACTTTCTTCAACCCACACACCTGGGAGCCTGGTGGGATAAATTGCAATTAATATACTCTCTGCAACCCACTGAAAGCCATTCCCACAGTATGGACATATGTAGAACCCTGATGGTGGAGCGTTCTGAACTGTGTAGGGAGCCTAGATGGCTCTCCACCTCAGCCCTTCCTGACCAATGTAGGGCTGGCAGGGGGAGGACCAGCAAACATGGTGGCACTCCCCCTTCATATGATTATAATCTCATGAAGGGAGAACATCTGAAGGGAGCTAAAGCAGTTCTCCCATAAAATCAGTAACTGACCAGAGGGATAGAGCATTGCACTTGGGCCAAAGAAACGCTCTAGTTGGCCTTGAGTCAGTCACAGTCTCCCAAGTCTAACCTTTGATATTATGATGGGTTGTGGTGAAGATAAAGTGTGTGGACGGTGAGAGGACAATGTCTGGCATCCTAAGATCCCTGAACAAAGGACAGCACAACAACATAATAACTAAATAAACCTACCCTTTAAAATGCATAAAGTGAAAGAGTGAGAAATAAAGGTTGCAGGAGGAGGAGGATGAAGATGAAGAAAACACAAACTATTACTCCAGTTTTGTGCATCTAAGATATACTGTCCAATGTTGCCTTTTGGGGAAACACACGGGGCACCATCCATCAGGAAGTTCTCCTGTGCTCACACACCCCTCACTGAAATAAATGGGAGTTGCACACAAGTTTGGAAGCATCCTGGTGGATTGTGTCCAGCGTGTTAATATGTAAGTAATAAAAGCAAAGCAGATGTTTATAGTCCTAGTAAAAGAAATGTTGTTTCCAAGTTCATTGTCTTTGGTTTTGATATATGCTTAGTTATATTACATTCTGGAAGCAGCTCATTTCCATATAAAGTGTAGATACTTTCATTTTTACTATGCACTGTGCAGGGAGAGAGACTTTGATTTGTGTGCCTGAGGGTGGATCAAAGAAATGCATAATTTCCTTTAAGTCCCCACTGTCATGCACCATCAGTAAATTCCTGTATAGCTTCACAACATGGATATTGAGTTAGAAGAACTGCAGTCCTCCCCACCCACTCCTCCCCTCAAAAAAAAAAAAAGATGTGAGAGAAAAATCAGTGTATAGACTGAGAGAAAACTTCATTAAGGAAGGTTATGGAATCAAAGAAAACATATAAAAAAGAGGCTAGTTCAAGCATTCCTGGAATTTTTACCCACTGTTGTAGCCTGGCAGGGCTTGCTATGTTCAATTGCGATTGTAAGTTACTATCAGAATTGGGAGAAATTGCATGAATCTTATATGTACTTCATCGCATGCACTTACTTCATGGTATCTACACACAGGGAAAAGCTACCACTGCTCATGGTTCCACGTACACATTTTGAAACAGGTGTGCATGTATCCTATGCAACAAGTACACAAAGGATTAATGCAATGTACTAGGCTCCCTTATTTTATGGTGGCAGCATAGGAGAGCTGTTGCAGTACAGATCCTGCTGATATCACCATGTTGATGGCAGAGCACATTTCCCAATAGCAGATGGCGTGGTGGAGCAGCAGCACTCACCTGACCTCTGGTCAGTCACATTGCTGATGCTTACCAGGAGGCAGACAAGGGTCAAGGTGGTGGCGAGGTCAGCACACTGGAGGCACAACAGCAGAGCCAACCCAGGGTTCTTGCTAGTGCAGGGATGTCCAACCAGTAGATCGTGATCTACCGGTAGATCCTGGCTGATTTGGTAGATTGCAAGATCCTTATCATATACGAAAAGTTATGGGGGGAAGCTAAAAAACTCTGTGCAATCCTCCCCCCCAAAAGCTCAACAACTCTGGGCAATCCACCCACCCCACCCACGCTCCTCCTCCTTCCAATGACAATGGGTAGATTACTGCCAGCTTTTTCATACTAGGAGTAGATCACAGTCTCTTGGGAGTTGGACATACCTGTGCTAGTGCATTTGGACTGCATCAACCTCACTGCTGTCTCCTCCTCTACCTCCCAGTTGGCAGCAGCACCAGGTCAAATGAGCCCCACCATGCGACCAACTACTGATATTCCCCTCCCATGATTGGAGCAATGACGGCATGGAATAAGGGAAGAACTACATTGTGGGCTCCTTGTATGTGGCCCAGAGCTTGGATAAGGGGGAAGGAGGTGACCTGTAGCAGCTTCTCTGGCGCTTTCATAACAAAAGAGGAAGGAGGGAAGGGGGAACTACTTCCATGTAGGAAATCTGTCTTGCGTGAAAGAGTCCTCACTAGACATTCATTCAATTCAGCAGCAGTGATAGCAAAGATTAGTTATCTCTCCCTGCCACCTCTAGAAGCTGTGTTTTGAGGCTTGATTTGATTAATCACACTTTCTTGCCACAAAGACAAGCATATGAACTGAATGTGTACCATTTGTCTCCTAGCATGAAGTGCAGCAGAAATCATGTCTGTATATTATTCTCCTTCTGAAGATCTGAATTAATTGGAAACCTACAAAGAAGGGAAGTGCACACGCACAAGCACACACAACTCATCAGCTTACGCCTGTGTAAAACAAACTCACAATGATCACAGTTTTTGACTAGCAAAGTATATATTTTGCTTTGGATAGATATGAAGATCTATAGAATACTTCAGACCAAGGGCTGCTTCCTACTATTTTTATATTTTCCAAATCAGTCACTTGCATGACTAAGACAGATGTAACTTTAAACCTTAGGTAAAATAAACTATGGTTTAAATGTGAATGTGCAATGTGCTGTTCTACACTGCTGAAATTGCAGGCTACACCCAGGCCATTAGTGGCATACAGGTAATGGTGGTAAGATGCACTTATTTACACCCTTTCTATATGGGAGTGGTGCACAGCAGTGCTTAACAAAAGATGCAATGTGAGAAGCACTCCTACTACCCAGCCCTAAAAGAAGGGATAGAATTTGTACTTTTCCAAAATCCCCTGCAGGATAGGCTTGCCCAATCTGCAGCCTAAGGAGCCTAATTGAATTTTGGGTGATTGTCCACATAAAGTTTGTTTTCCCTATGCAATTGTAGAAGTTCATAATTTCTTAAGTTATAGTTTAATACAGTAACCCTAGTTTACTCCCCACACAGTGTCATGCCTCTTTATTTCTGATCTCCCAATGCAATAGATGCAGCTTCCACTCCTTCAAATTTTCCATGTGGACACCAAGGTAGAAGCAGAGATCTCAACGTTTCCTTACAGCCTCCTCATTGGCAAGGCTGACATATGAGATGTGTTACTTACACTAGCGAATGAGTGCATTTATACTTTTCTTGGGAATCCATCACATATAAAAATTTTAAGTGCCTTCTATGAAAAAGTTAAAATCTCCTGATTCCTTGACATTCTTTCCACAGATTTATTATTCTATTAATGACTCCCCCGTTCTTCAATGTGTCTCTCTTCCTGGCAGATAATAGTCCTTTGCAGTGTTCTTTTCTCTCAGCTTGACTTTTGTCTTGTTTGCAGCTTGTTACTTGGACTCTGGCAGAATGTAGATACAAGAGGTTTCCCATAATCAGCTCAATAATTCCACTTCAAACCCAGTAATACTCCTGCTGCTGACAACTCATTATCCAGAAACCAGGGTAGGCTTGGCTTCTGCCTATTAGCTGTTCTGTGAACATGTCTTCCTTTCTTTCCTCCCACTCTCATCCTCCCTCCGTTTTATACCCAAAGTCCTTGTGCCAAATTTTCTCCTTGTTTGTGAAATCAATAGGTTGCACAGTTGTAGCTGAGGGCAAATTTCCTTCCCCCTTACCATTCATGCCCAAGGTTATGCAACAGAGTGGCACGGACACCCGTGAAGGGCCCTCAAATTACCTTTCTTGTGATGGCAGCAATGAAAAGAGAGTTTGCTTCTACGGAGACTGCCTCTCTCTTCCAGTCGTTCGTCCATAAATGGATAGAGCTGACACCCAGATGGAGCACCCCTTGCTGGCAGCACTTTTGCCTCCCCTTGGAGGCAAGTCAAGCAATATCTTTTCCCTCTCCCTGCATTTGAGAAAACACTGGCATAAAAAAAGGAATGGACTTGCCAGAGGAGAGGTTAGAGGTGGAGTCACAGAGCATATTGGATCTGGAAACCAGACTCCTAGCTTAGCCACAATCCAACCCACAATTC